>NC_080587.1:54012603-54643373 GCF_029962835.1 Magnolia sinica | reverse complement strand
CCCTTTATAAATAAAGTTTTGTGCCTTAAAAGGAAAAGAAGTTAAAAATTGTGTATTTTCATTCTTTATGAAATCCTTTGATATGTTTGAAAGTGAGCAACTCCTCTCTTATATTTGGGTGAGTGAGTCCCTAAGACAAGCCAACGGTCACATTGTGTTGGCCCAGATATAGGCCCAATAACCCCGGAAATAACCATTTGTGGAGTAGCCTGAATTACAGTATAACCGCTAGTACTAAAGTATAAAGTATGACTAATTGTCCTAGAGGGGGATGAATATGATTTTTTTAAAACATGTTATTTATTAACAATAACCTATGCCTAAGTTTTACAGACAGAGAAGTAAGGCAAAGTAACTCTATGGCTTCCAAGCCAGTAGAGGGTCCAATTCATATAGGCTTATGCAAGATACATATGTAAAATTAAAGCCTATAAGGATAGTATGTATTATGTGTGGGATGTGACTTCTATCAATACTTATACATAAACTAAATCATGGATCAATGTGAACATATGACAAACATAAGCATAATTAAGTAAATGTACTCAAAACAATCCCAAACACAATTATGTATAGTGGTTTGGCTACTTGCCTGCTCCACTCCCGGCAGACTCACTCTCCTAGAGTATACCGGATTTCACTATCCAATGGTTTTAAATCAGGTTAACCATGAACTTTCACAACCTACACAAGGTTAAACTAGGACACCTACACAAGATTCCTAGATGTCTACACAAGGCAACACATCATACCTAAGGACACAACATGGGGAGCCTACATAAGGCAACCCAAGCCTACAAAAGGTGACACGAGCCTACACAAGGCAACCCAAGCCTACAAAAGGTGACACGAGCCTACACAAGGCTAACCGCCCTACACAAGGACACAACACATGGAGCCTACATAAGGCAATGCAAGCTTACACAAGGCAACATGAGCCTACACAAGGCTCAACCAATTGTGGTTTAGACTGTTGATACTGAATTATGAATGTATGACTAAGGTCCTAGAGGGGGGTGAATATGATTTTTTCAATAAATATGCCAATTTAAAAATCCTTCTTGCAAAGGTTAAACTAATCTTAAGTTAAACTAAGTAAAGCAATCAAAATCTAAAGGCTTCCAAGCCAATAGAGGATCCAATCTTATAGACTTCTAAAGATATATCAATCATCAATTAGTTTATAGCATGGTGAACATGGTGAATGGAATATGCTACTTATCAATCTTAAGCATTTATCTTATCATACATACATATCTAATCATATAAGCAAGAATTAAGTAAATTCACAAATGACAATTCCAAACACAAGCATATATAGTGGTTCAGCTAAGTTCCTACTCCACTCCCAGCGGACACACTCTCCTAGAGTATACTAGATTTCACTATGAGAGGTTTTAAATCAGGTTTACCTCAAACCTTTACAACCTACATAAGGTATAGCCTACACAAGGCAATCACTCATGCCTACACAAGGCAATCATACATACTTACACAAGGTATTTGCTTACATAAGGCATTAACACATGCCTACACAAGGCACTCGATCCAGCCTACACAAGGCTATCACACATACCTACATAGGGTATTAAGTCCTACACAAGGACACTATACGTATTATCCCGTCAGAGGCCTATGAAAGGTCTTAATGAGTTGGTAAAAATAAACTCTAAAGCCAACTCTTACGCAAGGAAGAGATTTCAATCTTTGGACTCTTATACTTACTTTATAAGTGGATGAGCCCTTCTTGATGTATCTTGTAGGTTGCTTGATCTCTAATTTGTTGAGCTTCAATCATCTCCTTGATGCTCCCCCGATCTCGATGGTGTGGTTAATATGATGTTCCAACTTCACGATCGGTTTCCTTATGATGTTCCTTTTTGGGTAAACAAGGTAATGGGAGTAGGTTGAATCTCTTATAACTTGATGACAAGTGGATTTCCTAGAGGATTCAACTAATGGATGCTCTAGAGTATGATTGAGACTAAGAATATACCAATAGGTTTGGTCTCAATACTCTAGTGAAGGCTAGAGATCATGTTTTTCATTAATAAGAGCTTTAAATGCTCATCGAGATGATGAATCACAACGAAAAGAACATGAATCTCATATGGATAGAGTCTAGGATGGCTAGGGTAAGCTTGGAATGCACTAGGGACTCTAGGATGCCTTAATCTATGATTTCTATAAAGATCCGGGTGCAATATTTATAGAAAAAAGGTTCTAATGGATCTAGAATGGCTACATTTCGGTCTTACCAAGGAGTCCTTCAGTAGGACTGAACTTTCTTTAGTCGGACCGAATTAAGTCCTTAGGTTCCTGGACTTTTTGTTCACTTTTCGGTCTGATTGATGATTCTCTTCAGTTACATTTGGTTGGACCGAATTTAAGTTCGGTCGGACCGAATTAACTCAAAAACTTGCTGTGTAGATTTGCTCATTTCGGTCAGACCGAGACTACCTTCGATTGCAGTCGCTCGGACCGAAGTACAGCTCGGTTAGACCGAATTAGCTTGGAAACTTGCTGGATTATTTTGAGTGATTTCGGTCGTTCCGAAGGTATCTTCAGTCAGATCGAAAGTTGCTATTTTCATTATCTATTTCACCAGTTTCTAATTTTTGAAACCAAATTTTAAGGAGATATGAAATGAAGCTTTTTGTGGTTGCAATGGATGATCTAACTAAGTTTTTTCTTTAGTTTAGGATCATCTAAGGGGTATATAGGTTTGTTGAGGATAGGTGCATCTTTTTGGTGCTTGATTCTTCAGCTTTAGTTGTGTCTTCGATCTTCATTTTCCAAGGGCTCACCAGACTTGACATAATAGGTCATGTGATTGACAAATAGGAGTGCAGGAATGGGTGTACTTTCAATCTCCCCTTTTTTTAATTACGTGACAAAAACAACCTATCATATGACAATGTCATGGTCCAGACCAATGACAACCAATACAAAGAAAAATTACTTGTCAATATAAAAATTTACAACTCTAAGAGACTGAAAACATGGAATGTAGCAGTGCTCCCCCTGAATGTCTTCCATGATTATCCTACAATCATAATAGTGGGTTGTCTTGGTGGGTTGATTCATCTCCCCTTTTTGGTAAGTACTTGACAAAAGGTTAGTCCAGAATAGAAGGATGAAAAGAACCATGGAAACATCAATTATGTAAGACAGAGATTTGCTAATGAGAGCATGCTGTGTATATGAATCTTCAATTATAGTATAATAGAAAAGAGTATCATTAGATGAAAGTAAAGCCTAAGGTGGGAACAAAAGGTTAGGCTTAAATGTTAATTCTAACTCTGAAACACCGAGTTGGGTGTAAAGAGAGCATGGACAGCATCACCCAAATCCAAAAAGTGTTGGGGTAGACATTCAAAACAAGAACAAAAAAAAATGTTCAGAAAGTGATAACTGTATCACAACAATTGATAGTATGAAACTAAGAAGAGCCCGTCGACTTAGGATCCACAGAATCATCTTGTCTGCAAGAGAGGTGCACCACAATCCTTTACACAGTCTGCTGCAAGGAGTAAATGGCAACACCCATGGACTGAACCAGTCACTCCAGATGGGACTGTCACTCAAGAATCTACACCTGCTGCTCTCTAATGGTGGACAGAATGTCATCAGAAGAAGTCGTAGGAGCAGTAGATGGAGCAGCAACACCTTCAATTGAGGCATGAGAATTGTCTCAAGGTTCTTCATCTTCAGCGTGTTCCCGTGACCCATGCTTGGAGGAAAGTTTCATTTTCCTAAGGCTGTCGGTAGTGAGTTTGGGCGCGGTAATCATTTCACCCTTTTCCCCTTTAATGCTGAACTGGGTGGCTAGACGACAGTGCAACAGACCAAAAGGGATTCCCGAGGAATTGGACTCAAAGGCAGAGACAATCTGATGAAAAATCATGGTAGGAAGACACATGGGCTCCCCTTTTCCAAGTTTTATAGAATTTCAACCATGTATGGGGTGAGCTCAGTGTAATTACCGGAACAGGGATAAACATTTGAAACAAAGAGGAGGTGAAGGATTCGACAGTCATTTGACATTTTCAAAGCCCTATGAGCATTGCCCTTGCTCCATTCAACATTTTAACCATTACAAAGAAACCGAGTCCACACAATCCTCTTAGCCGCCGGTGTCATATCAAGTTCAACGGCTTGTTCCTGACAGATAGGCACTTTAATTAGGGAAGCAATCCGAGATGGTGTGATATGGAAGACTTTGCCCCGATATTTAACTTCTACGGCAAGAGTATCATGATCATCTGGTTGAGTGCAATGGGATAAGAGGGATTTAACAAGGTTGACGTCGACTTCACCTCCAAAGGATAAAATGGGGTCCCAACTATGGTGATGAAGAATATCATAGACATTATAGTCTTCAAGGGACGAGGAATCAATATTCCTTTCACAAATAACTTTTCGGGTGGCAAATCCAGCCGCAATAGGGCTTGGAGGAGGGGACAACACATCGGGGCTACTCGTGGGGTGAGGATTTTGACGAATGGTACATCCCCTTTTTGGAGCACACATCTTATACTTAGTACCCGACGATTCTCCTCTATCATGCTTCTTTTTGGAACGACCCTTTTTAGGAGGAGTGAAATCTGGATTTTCATGATAGAGGATGAGACTAAAGGTGCAAGGACTGGATAACAATAGGAAGAAACCCAATGAGGAATAGGAAGTAAAGGAGGGAAAGTACAAAGAGAAATACCTTAGATTCGATTAGCTTCGGTAGAAAAACCCTCCAGCTTCGTCTTCATTTACTCCATGGCATTACTTTTCTGGCTGATTAGGAATATATTTCTCATGGATATACAACGATCCAGAAAAGGCCTATGTAAATCCTAAACATCCCCCTCTATACCATTATCTCAAGCAAAAAATGGTGAAGAAAACATATGACTGGGTTGTTGAAAAAATCGAGAGCATGGAGTCTATTGATTTCTTTCCATTCTATCTAACCCATCAAGCTGAAGATAGAGAAGTCGAAGACAATAATGACCTAAAACTTGTTGAAAGAGATTTTCTAATTTGCATTAGGTCTTGCAATCTACCTCTTTAAGAAGGAAGAGAATTTTGGAGAGAGCCCTACTATCCCAGTAGGTTCGCAAGACAATTTGGTTATGATCAAACGGTGCCACTGGCAGGAGAAGAAGTCACTCGCATAATGCGGAGTTATGGAGTAGGTCCATATAACTAGGCCTTGATATGGAAATAACTCTTAGCTAGAAATTTCAGTTCTCGCTTCATTCTTCTTGGTTTCAACCACCAAGTGCAGGCTTCATATGCTTGGATGTCTTGGCGGTCGCATCAGTATTACTTGATACGTAATTATTTTCCAGTTGATCGTCCTATCTGGATTCCTCCTCCTATATTAAGGAATTACAGACCAAAGCAAAGAATAGGCTATTTTATCGAGAAAGTTCATGCTATGACTCCTAGCCAACTTTGTCGAAGGATTTCCACAGAAGAGCCTATCAGGGAAATAAAGCCACCCAATACACTGAAATGATGGATAGCCTTTGAATCTCCTTTGGACCTTATAAAGCGAGTGAAGAGACAAACCTACTACTCCTGCCACTGAATTTGAAACTCCTGGTGCTATTCTTTCTTCCCTTACTCAAGAAACAGAAGACCAAACTATAGCTGCAGCTTCTCTTTTGGTGGATCGAACTATGACAACAATTTCTCCTACTGTGGGTCGAGCTGCGACTGCAACTTCTCCTATTGTGGGGCCAGCTCATGCTTCTCCGATCACTCATTCATGAGCTAAGTCCTTATCTCCTCAGGTTCAAGCTTTATGAGTTTCTCCTCCTGCCGATGTTCGCCTTTTTCCTATTAAAGTTGGTCGTTTTTGTAAAGGCAAGCAAGTAGCTTCTGAAGAGAGTTGGTCGGAATATTCGGTAGAAACTGAAGTCTCTGACACCTTCTTCCACAAGTCTAACTGATGAAGGAAATGTTTTAATAGATGATAATCGAGAAGAGGATGCAGAAGTGGATGTTGGTGAAGAAGGTAAGATTGAGGCTAATGTTCCGATCATTGAAATTCAGTAGATCATCAAGCCATTTCTTCTTCGATTAGGATGGCTCCTCTTGAAGAGGAACAACTCTAGTTGTTCTCCAGGCGCGAACATTTTCATCTCTTTCAATGCTTTATACTCTCCTTATCTTGTGGAAACTACTGATGTGATTGAATAAGGCCCCACTATTCTTCCAATTATAATAGAAGTTCCTGCATCCAGAGAGGCTAAAATTTTTCCATCAGAGGCTCAAGCAGAACCAGAGGCATTGTTTTCTCCTCAGAGCATAGAAGTGAATCAAGATACTTCACAGATTCCATTAGTTATTAATGTAGTTGTTGATGCTCCTGTTCATGTTGAGAAAACTTCTACCACACGTCCTTCTCCCATTCAGCCAGTTGCTCAAAGTTCGGAGTTTCCTTCTGAACCCATTGACATTTCAACTCTAATAACTTTGAATTCATGTACCGGAGTCTGCGAACTTTCTTTTAATGTTGCAGTTGCTGCAACAGACGTTCCTATATCTTCAGGGATAGAAGCATCTTCTATACCAACCACTTCCCAAGCTACCCCTAGAGATGTTATACTTTTCTTTTCATTCTTTCTGTTCTCATATATTTAATATCAACATCCCTAATCATATTATTTCTTTTCTCTTTTCTCCTTTAAAAAAAAACTACGGTTGTTCTAACTTCAAGTGGATCTGCAGGTTCTAATTTAGTGGCCACGATTTATTATAAAAATTTTTTGGAGAAAGTATCACCTCTCAAGCTTGTATTCTTTAAGAATGCTATTTCTGTCATCATAAGTGCCTTCAAGGATCCTGCGCAATGGCCTTTCTTGGTGTAACACCCTGAAAATCGAGGGTCGAGCAGATGCCCGACTCCCGAGTTCCAACACATCACTTATGCAACATAGCTAATGATGATTAAATGTTATCCATACTAGTGTATTAAACATGAATGTGATTATACCAAAATAGCATATCATACTCTGGAGACAATTAGATTACACAAGCGGAAGACTGTGATAGATATATAAAGCATATAAGTGGTAAGTCCTCAGAGTATCAACATGTCTCCAGGTTAAATAATTACATGTATAGTTCTAAAATATACAAAAATGATAAAGTGTAATGTCATCTAATCCATATCCCTGTAGCCCCGGTGATGTAACTCAAGATCTACATAGACCCGCCAGAGAGTTGCAAATAGGAGAACTCCTCCTCATCGTCATAGAAGTCAGGCTCTGCCTCGTAAGCCTTGATGTCACTTGAAACTACAACAGAGTCTGGTTGGTGTTTTAAAACACCGTCCCAGGGTGGGAGTGAGTGATCAACTTAGTGGAGCTATAAGGCAAAGGTTAACATATTATCAATTCAATCAAGCAGTAATGATAAAGCAGTACAACAATCATGTCCTAAATACTCTTGTTAATGCAGGAATGATATATTGTAATGATGCATGCCCTTCTTTGCACTCCCTCTGCGACATCATCTCACGATCACGGCATGCAACACTCCCGCTGTGCTCAACTCTTACGCCAAAGGCACATGCAATGCAGTGCATGTGCGTGATTAGCCAAGTTCTTACTTAGACTTATTCATACAGTAGGTTTGGGAAGCTGAGGTACCTTCCTTTATATCATTGGCCCAAACAATGATCCATCTAGGGTCGTTAATCCTAGTTAGTCGCATATGATGACAGTTCTAGGTCGCTACGGAGAGGCTCGTCACCTTAGCACAGGCCTAGTTTATACTCGAAGTCACTCCAGAAAGGCTCGTCACCTAAGCGTAGTCGTAATGTATACTCGAAGTCACTACGAGAGGCTCATCACCTGATCGCAGGCTGACAGCTCGAATACAGTGTCCCAAACCACCATATTCGGCTCACGAGTTTGGTTTTCTCACTGGACACTACGGGGAGGCTCGTCACTCCAATGTAGGCAGACAGCTCGACCACGGTGTCCCATACCACCATGCCCGACTCATGAGTCTTAGCAGATCGTGGTACCAGGGTTAAACGGGCTTTGCACTAGTAAGCGGTACCTTAGATTCAAGTAGTAGCATCCATACATAGTGAACATACATTAGGTCAGTCGGGTTACTTGATAAGCTCGACTGGTACAAGCGTATGTTGAATTAATCGACATGGAACGCATACGCACTCCTCGTGGCCTAACCACTGTTGATAATCACCGTACGACTCGGATTCATCGAACGTATCTGTCATAGCTAAAATAATTCGGCCACTAATCGTAAACCATTACCGATTGCCTGGACTATATCGTAGCCCCAATCACACTCCAAAACAATAGCATTCACATGTGATAGTCAAAGACAGCATGTGAGAACCAATCCAAATATAAATCTCATTTGAGCATTTAAACAAACACATAGTGTACATGTTATCATACATAGACACTGTTATGAAGCTTTCATATGTGAAGAACAAAGCTCTACTCAAGATCAGCTTTGATTGACAAGCACTGTTCACAAGTCAAGATCTCAAGAAGCTTTCGAGTTCAAGTCAAGATCTCAAGAAGCTTTCAAGTTTGAGCTACATCAAGACTTCAAGCTTCATTACTTTCAAAGGTCACTTGTCTCTAAGTTTCACTGTCCTTACTTCACTATTGAGGTATGACTGACCTTAGGTTGACCTTTAGAGTAGGCCATTCTGGATACATAATTCATATGTTTTATATAAGTGAGTTTAGGTTGTTCTAAGACTAGTCCTGGACTTTGTTCGACTAGTCCTAGCACTGCTTCGACCTGTCTAAGAATTTCCTAGATCAGTCATAAGTTTGTTATAAAAGTCAGAAATTTTCTGTTAGGTTCGACTAGTCTTAGGTTCTGTTCAACTAGTTGTATGAACAGTGTCGACTGTTGCTTCGACCAGTCGTAGACCTATGACTCAAAGTACAGTATTGAAATTCAGATAGCTTCGACTAGTCGTGAACAACCTACGACCAGTCGAAGGTGACCTACGACCAGTTGTAGACTACCTACGACCAGCCGTGAAACCGCCAGATCTTATCGCCCCCGAATTTTCAAATATCTGTTGGTTCTACGACCAGTCGTAGAGTTCTTTAGACCAGTCGAAGATGTGATTTGCTCACCTATAAATAGAGCACGAATCTCAGAATAAAAGATGAAATTCAAGCTAATTTAATTCGGCATTCTGAGAGATAAGTCTGTGCTCCATTTTAAGCTAAGTGTGCATATTTAATATTCTCTTTCTTTAGCTTTTCTTATTTGATTTTGTTTATATATTCCAATCCTATTTGAAAAGAGGAATTGCTGTATTCCGTCTTCTTGGAATCAAAATCAAATAGAGCTACGCCCCATTTGGTTTAATTTAAAATCTATTAGAACCTAGAACCATTATAAAGTGAGTATTAGACATTGAACTTTGACATTCAAATCTCTACTCTGACTTGGTTCTTGTGGGCTGCTACAATGAAGGAGAAAGTCAGGTATTTCACGTTTATGTAATTTACTTTCATTTGGTTTTCTTTTGGAATTTCCCAGAAAAATCTCATTGTATTGGTTATTTGAGGAGATCCAGGAAAACTCAGAAGAAGGGTTTTTTTTATTTATGTAAGCCCACAGAGAAAAACACAATTGTGAAGGTTTTGGGTGAACCTAGAAAACCTATCTTTGACAGTGAACGTTGATATCCCCTGTGTGAGAATATTAGGAGTGGAGTAGCTATGTGGCTGTTTATTAACAGTTGGTATATACACAGGCGAACCAATATAATCCCTTATGTTTTGTGGTTGTGTGATTTATATTTCATATCTTTAGTTATTCATTTATGAGATGTATATGTGAATGTGAATGATTGTAATCATTTTATTTCAAAGCTCAGTGGGGAATGTTGTAATAGTTTAGATTTATATTTCTGCAATTTATTCCTTGCTATCTCTTTATCAGTTTGAGCTTCAGTTTCTTTAATTGTTCTAGTAAGGTTGCCCTACCATTTTTATGGTGCATGGTTGTCCTTATAACAATCAATATTTTGAGATTGCATTCAACATTGTGTATTGATTTATTTGACTATCTCACTTTCTTTATTTCCGCTGCATTTATTTTAAATTTGGCATAGTCCTATTCACCCCCCCCCCCCCCCCTCTATGACATATAAGCTTGGCCATTTCAAGTGGTATCAAAGCCAAATAGCTCTCTTTCTTATTTGGATTTAATTCCTGAGCTAACGATCTAAGCTTTATATAAGATGTCAAATTTTGATAGCCTATCAGTCACTAGGCCTCCACCCTTTGATGGCTCTAACTATGCCTATTAGAAAGCTAGGATGAGGATCTTCCTCAAATCAATGGATGAAAGTGTGTGGCAAGCCACAGTGACTGAATGGAACCCACCTTCCACTGAAGTGACTGGTATCGATGGTTTAAAATCAATGAGAGTAACTCCTTATTTCTCTTGGACCACCCTTCAGAAAAATGAGAGTAGTGGCAATGCAAAAGCACTAAATGCAATCACTTGCACACTATCATCGTATGAGTTCAAAAGAATCATATCCTGTGATACTGCAAATCAAGCCTGGGATATATTAGAAATGACACACGAGGCTACTACAATTGTCAAAAAATCTAAAGTTCAACTCCTCACAACCAAATTTGAAGAAATTCATATGGAGGAAAATGAAATATTTACGAACTTTTACACTAGATTAAATGACATTGTAAACTCAATGTGGGGTCTTGGTGATAAAATCCCAGAAAGTAAAGTGTGTGCAAAGATACTACGCTCACTTCTTGAACGGTTCAACTCTAAGGTAATCGCGATCCATGAACTTCGTGATACAGATAATATGAGGGTAGAAGAACTAGTTGGTTCGAACATTGAAAGCCTTGAAAACCATAACCTAAACGTTTATAGTCCGCACCTTCCGTCGGTAAACTCATATCGAACTCAGTTCGAACACTATGCTTTTGTCTACGGCACAACGGTAACCTATAACATGAAATAGGTTAGCTATTTCACCATTTACTCTATTCGGATACCTAAAGCAGATTAGGGCTAGGATTTCTTACCCAAGAACGGAATCAAAATCACCGGTATAGCGATGCGGGTAAGATGATTTGGCACGTGGAGCAGTGGGAATGAATCCCAGCAACTGTCTCTCACTCTCTTTCTTTTCTCCTCACTCTTTCCTTCTGGTTTTCTCTCCTCTCTCTTAGGGTTTGTAAATTCGTATGGAATGAGAGAGGGGTGGGTTAAGGCCCTTATATAGGCCCAGAACTGATGTCAATGGCCCCAAAGCCATTGTATAGTTAGGTTATAGCCAAAGGGTGGCTGTTTCAGGCCAACGTAGCTCATCTAGAGGCCTATTTTCTGCATACGGTCTAGAGAAAGTTTCTTGAGAATGGATTTATGCTAGGTTAAAGTTTCGGTTTGATCTGATTAGTGGATTAACCGTGGAGGACTAGTTTCAGTTCAATGGTCATTGCCACTCGATCAGGGCCACAAGTACACTAACCTGTATTGGGAAATTTTCCTGATCCGAGTGTGTAGTTGGGTCAGATTCTGACAGTCTGAAACCTTAGATTTGGTCTGCAAGCGAACGGCCCAATTCACTTAAGTTTGAGTTCATTTTCTAAAGATATTCGCATTTCTCACACACTTCGCTCTGGGCTCAAGTTGTGCGTTTCTGAATACTATTTGGACTTGCTTCCCGAGATGGTTGTCAAGCCTAGTAAGGCGGTCATAACCGTATAGTTTTACGGTAATCGGACTTTCGACATGCAGTCTAGGTCTGATACAGAGTTTCGAGATGCTCCCAAGAGCAACTGGGTTTTGAGATTGATCCTACATTTTTAGGAAATGTAGAGTGAGCGATTCTACTGGTTTTGGGTCTTACAGTTCATATAGAAAGCAGTTCAGGCTAATCTGCTTATTAATTTAGTTTAATACTTAATTAATCTTCGTCTAATTTTTAAAGGATTTGTTCCTTAGTGATTTTTGCCTGAGGTGGTACTCGGGTCTTTGTACGGATTTTTTCGAGACGTTACAATCTACTCCCCTTAAAGAAAAATTTCATCCTCGAGATTAGTACCTTTTTGTACTCCTAGAGAATCTGAGGGTAGTTCTTGCAAACCTCGGCTTCTGTTTCCCGAGTAGCCTCTTTCTTAGTGTGGTGTGTCCACAGTACCTTCACAAGCAGAATCACTTTACTAGGCAGCACCTGCTCCTTCCTGTCTAGGATACGCGTCGCTCGCAGTACGTAAGTAGCATCTTCACTTAACAGTACCTACTCCCATCTGATAATGTAGAAAGGGTCAGGAACATATTTCTTCAGCATCGATATATGAAATACGTTGTGCACGCCTACGAGTGGTGTGGGTAACGCAAGGCGGTACGCAACCACACCCACTCGGTTTAGTATCTGGAATGGGCCAATGAATCGTGGCGTGAGCTTCCCCTTCTTCCCAAACTAAAGGACTCCCTTCATGGGGGAGACCTTCAAGAATACATGGTCCCTGACCTCAAACTCTAGCTGTCGCCACCTTGTATCGGCGTAACTCTTCTGTTTGCTTTGCACTGCCAGGAGTCAACGCCTGATAATGTTGATCTTCTCTGAGGTCACCTACACTAACTCGGGGCCAATAAAACTCTTCTCGCCAACCTCTGCCCAGCAGTGCGGTGCTCGACAGGGACGCCGATACAGTGCCTCATATGGAGCCATGCCAATGCTTGCTTGAAAACTGTTGTTATAAGCAAACTCAGCATAAGGAAGACAATCGTCCCAACTGTCCTTGAAATCAAGTACACAAGCTCGTAACATATCTTCTAACATCTGATTTACCCGTTCCGTCTGCCCGTCAGTTTGTGGGTGGAACGTGGTATTGAACTTCAGTTTAACACCCATTACTTCCTCGATATGAGTCCAAAAGATAGATGTGAATTGCATGTCTCGATCTGACATAGTCTCCATAGGCACTCCATGCAGACGTATTATCTCCTTGATGTACAACCTGACCAAATCGTCTGCTGAGTTTGAGACTCTAATAGGGAGAAAATGAGCCGATTTCATCAACTGGTCCACAATCACCCAAATAGAGTCATGTCCCTTCCTCGTCTTCAGTAATCCTGAGATGAAATCCATAGAGATGAAATCCTATTTCCATTTTGCTATGGGCATGGGCTGAAGCAAACCAGGAGGTCGATGATGCTCTGCCTTGACTTGCTGGCACGTGAGACAACGAGATACATAGTCTGTTATGTGGGCCTTCATGTTGTCCCACTAGTACGACCTCTTCATGTCTTAATACATCTTCATACTGCTAGGATGTATCACCATCTTCGAATTGTGAGCAGGTTCGAGAACTTCCCTTCTCAAGTCATGAAGGTTTGGGACGCATAGGCGGCCACAATAACGTAAACCCCCATCCATACCAACTCTCCATTCAGAGTCCTCATCATCACTAACTCGCTTTCTTAACTCTACTAACCATTCATCTTCCCCCTGAGCCACTATGATTCGGTCATCGATAAGTGGCTGCACACGAATATGTGCGACGCTCTCGAACGAATCCTCTACTGTAAGTTTTTGCTCAAAGTTTCGTACAAACTCTACCATGTTCCATTCCTCTATCATCAGCGGAGCCGCAAATGCTATAGTCTTCTTACGGCTCAACGCGTCTACCACAAGTTTGGCCTTACCGGGATGGTAGGAGACCTCGAACTTGAAGTCCTTCAAGGTTTCCATCCATTGCTGTTGCCTCGTATTCAGGTTTCTCTATGTGAATATATATCTAAGGCTCTTATGGTCGCAAAAGAGCTCGAACTCCTCTCCATAGAGGTAATGTCTCCAGAGCTTTAATGTAAAGATGACGGCTGCTAACTCCAGGTAGTGCGTAGGATAGTTTTTCTCGTATTTCCTCAACTGTCGCGATGCATAGGCAATAACCTTGTCCTTCTGCATCAGAACACAACCTAAACCAACACGAGAGGCGTCGGTGTATATCATATACTTGACCCCTTTCTCTGACAATACTAGCACAGCGGTGGATGTCAGCTTGTCCTTCAATTCCTGAAAAGCTGCTTCTGCCTTCTCATTCCAGGAAAACTTAAGATCCTTCCGAGTTAGCTGTGGTAACGGTCTGGCTATCTTGAAAAAGTCTTTAATAAATCGATGGTAGTAGACTACCAGGCCAAGAAAACTCCTCACTTCAGTAACTGAACCGGGCTGCTTCCAGTCCTGAACAGTGGTCACCTTAGCAAGGTCCGCAGCTATGCCTTCCTTGGACACCACATGTCCCAGGAACTCACTTCTTCTTTCCAGAAGTCACACTTCTTATGTTGAGCGAACAATTGGTTCTTTCTGAGAGTATCAAAAACTGTTCGCAGGTGCTCCTCGTGATCTTCCCAACTCTTAGAGTATATCAGGATGTCATCTATAAATACGATGAGGAATCGGTATAGATACGGTCGAAACACTCGGTTCATCAGATCCATGAACACAGTGGGTGCATTTGTGAGTCCAAACGACATCACAATGAACTTGTAGTGCCCAAAGTTGGTTCTGAACGCTGTCTTCTACACGTCCTCATCCTTGACGCGCAACTGGTGATACCTTGACTGTAAGTCGATCTTTGCAAAATACTGTGCCCCCTTCAACTGATTGAACAGATCATCTATCCTGGGCAAAGGATACTTGTTCTTCACCATCACTTGGTTCAGCCTGCAATAGTCAATACACAATCGCAGGGATCCATCTTTCTTCTTCACAAACAGCACGGGTGCTCCCCAAGGAGAAACACTCGGTCGTATGAAGCCTGCATCCAACAGATCATCGATCTGTCTCCTCAATTCCTCCATCTCACATGGAGGCATACGATACGTTGGTAGAGATATAGGTGTCACACCAGGTACAAGGTCGATAGTAAAGTCGATCTCGCACTGGGGAGGTAACCCAGGTATCGTCTTAAACACTTCCCAGAAGTCCTAAACCACGGCATGTTTCTAAGTGTCAGACCATTATGATCTTTCAATAGGGCAGAATAACAAAGAACTCGGAAGGGGCAACTGACTTGAACGAGGAATGTGAAGGTCATGTTTTTGGGTCCGTGTGCCGTCACTAGTCGGGTCTCGCACTCGATCTCGACCCTCATCTCAGTAAGTCAATCCATGCTGAGGATGACGTCGTAATGGTGTATCGTGGTGACAATCAGGTCAATGCAAATCGTTCTGCTCCCTAAATCTATCAAGTAACCCTCACACAACTTAGTGGCATCTGAAAAAGTTCCTACTACCGCGATAACTCTCACCCCAACTGTAGGGGTCGTATTTAGCCTTAAGCGCTTGACCGTAGAATATGATATCATCGAAATAGTGGACCCAGTGTCCATTAACAGAAATATGGGTGTACCTTGGATGTGGGTAGTGACCTCGAAGGCCAAATGTACTATAGCTGCTGACTCAGACGCTTTAGCTACAAGCGCATGTAAACGCGCCTGCTGAGAACGGTTCGGTTGTGGTACCATGTGTCACTGAGGTGGCCGAAATCGAGGTGCAGGTGGCCTGTAAGAAGGCTGTGTAGGCAGTACAGAACGTAGAGGTGGAGCTGAGATAACTGGTGGCATCTGCTGGTTGATCCTCTAAGGAGGCATAAAGCAGTTATCCCTCATCTTGGTGAAACAGTAGGTATCAGCATGGCCTGATCTCTTACAGTAGGTGCACCATATATCAGGTTGTCTCAGCTATGTCGGTGGAGCCGTAAGCCGAGGAGGAGAATTTACACGAGGCCTCTTTCCGAGGAACAGCCTGCTCGGCAAATCTGGTCGAGGCCTAGGAACCATAGGTACACATGTGCAGGATAGCCTGTTCCTGTCCTGCTCAGCCCACAGAGACATGTCCACTAGCTCAGCATAGTTGGATATGCTAGCGCAACATATCTTCGAGCGTATCTCGGGTTGCAAACCCTCAGAAAATTACCGCATTCGCATCAGCTGGTCTGCTAATATCAAGGGAGTATATCTGGCCAGCTCTGTGAACCTATTCTCGTCCTCTTCCATGGTCATTCCTCCCTGACGGAGGTGAAGGAAGTCACTCTCCTTCTCATTACGGTACGTGAGGGGAAAGTACTTCTCATGGAAGCGAGTCTCAAAGGCTTCCCATATCCATACGTACCCATCAATAACTGTCCGTAGGATGTTGTCCCACTAGAGACTGGCCTCTGTCTCGAACATGTAGGTGACTAACTCAACCTGCTCCACCTCAGTGCAGTGCAGTGGCTTCAACATCTTAGAGATGCGGTCAAGCTAATACTCAGCCTCCTCGGGTCTATGATTACCCACAAATGTAGGATGTCAAAAGCGCTAAAATTGCTCAAACAGGCCGCTGGCACTCACGTTTCCAGCAGGGTGCACAGGTGGTGCAGGTGGGACCACACTCATGTTTTGGGCAAGGGCCCCACAATAGTGGTCCAAATCTACTATTGTTGCTGCATAAGGAGCATCATCTGCTCCATCCTATCAGGGGGAGAAGCTGCCTGAGGCATGTGAGGCATCAAAGTAGACGCACTGTTCTGCTCTGGAACCAGTGGTACAATAGGTGTTGGCCCATTCATGGGGTAAGTGGCCAGCTGAGCATTTGGCATAATGTCACTGTTAGGGCCCAAACTGGGGTCCGTGTGGCTATCGCTTAGGGGAGGTGCCCCGTCAAGCGATCCGCTAAGTGTAAGACGTGCTGTAGTCCGAGTGACTTTTGGAGGCATTCCTTATACACAACATAGGGTATAACACGTGTAAGATTTTTGCAGAAAAACACTTAATTTCTCAAGCATTCTACACATTTCATAATGTAAGGAGCTGCTACATTTCATTTAATAAAATTTGTCACAATACATGAGATATAACTTTACATGAATCATGACAGAAAATGCATGTGAGCTAACCTAATCAAAGCCTTAAACACTAACACACCATCAATCCTACCCTACTATTAAGCCTATAAGGCTATAACACAGAAAATAGGAAAACAAGGAAAACCCAAAGACGACTACAATGTGGGACTAGTCGTCAGAGTCTGGTGATGGAGGAGGGGCACCCTTATCCTGCATACAACACAGGATAGCCTTTAAGGTGCGAGTCACCTTCTTGAATTTTTATTTCATGAAGGCCCTATTCTCCTCCATATTGGCCCGGGTCTCACTGACCTCCTATCGCAGGGCGACTTGACCCTCCTCGATCTAAGCCAAATGGGCTTCTAAAGCAGCCTGATCACTGTCGCGCTCATGTATAGCAGGAGGAGAGCCCTCATCAGTGTCTTGGGCCTCCTCTTCTTCCTCTTCCTGCTCTTCCTGTTCCTCACTTTTTTCCTCTATCTCATCTCCGCCTTCTTTATCACTCTCTTCTTCTTCACTTCCCATCTCATCCTCACTCTCATCGAGTCAGGCTTGACGTTGTCATGCCCAATATTCATGTTGTTGAGAGTAGTGTCATTGATGAAATGGATTGGTGCAAGCCTCTCTAAGCCAAGTCTGTAGCCGAATTCATGAGCAAACTTGCATATAAGTCGACCGAATAGGAGTGAAATGGTAGTCCTAGGAGAGCGCACGGTTTAAACTATCTGTAGTAACACATACGTAGGCAGGCACAGCTTGTCTCCTTACCCGGCTCGGTATAGGAAGTCTACCATCAGACGCGTGCATTCGCTGCAATTGTTCCACCTAGGATACACGTTATGTGTGAAGATGTGGTGGAGTAGGCGGAAGTTAGGAGTCATCCTGGATGCTAGGAGGCAATTGCCTAGATTCCAGTGGACCAGTCGGCCACAAAGAAATCACGTGCGGCGGTCCTTTTCATGCGCACTCTTGAGGTTCTTCTCGCTAGCATGAACCTCTCCACATGGCATCCCCATTATCCGGGCTATTAGGTCCACATTGACAATGGCTTCCCGCCTTCCCACGGGGATAGAGAACTATAGAGGGTCCAGCAGTGGCCTCGTATATCGGCCTAGAAAGCTCAGACAGTGCTCTCATTCGCACGAGAGTTACCCTCAAATACAGGACCCCACCCGACGTCTAACAGAAGATCCATCGCCGGATAAAGTCCAAATAGTTTCTCGTCCACGTGTGCTTCAAAGAGGACCCTACGGCCTTGAAATCTTCCATGTGCCATATCCACCAGTAGAGCTCTCTCTTAAAAGCTGGGGATCGAGATCCCACTTCGTCCTGATCTCTCGATCAATGCTTGAACTTACTTTGGTGCCTTTCTGCCTCCTCGAATGGGTAGGGCAGCTAGGCTCTGCTCATCCATGGAAGCCCTCTTCTTTTCTATGAGGGAAAGGAGTGTGGAGAGAGAATATAGCCACCACGAGCTCGAAAAGGGCCATGAGAGTGAAATGAAGTGGAACGATATGATGGTTTGTTGGGCCTTGAGATCTTTGAGACACAGAGGAGGGTTTGTGTGCTCAAATGGGAGGAAATGAGGGAGATAAGAGGTGGGCTTGAGAGGAATGGTAAGAGGTGTGTATGGAATGAAGAAAATGAATAAGATATGAGAATGAAGGAAGGATTTGAGAGAGAAAAATGAAATTTTTGGGAGATTGGAAAGCTTGGACTGGTGTAAGAGGAGGAAATGAAGTAAATGGAGGGTTTATAGGGGTCCCCACATGATTTCATGGGCCCCACTAGCATGTACATTGGCCGGCCTGGCACAGCTCGACAGGCCCGCTGTCCACAGACGGCGAGGCCTCGCCAATGGGGCGATGACATTGCCGTTCACTGGACAGTGGGGAGATGGCTCACCCTAAGGGTGATGCTATCCCCCCAGGGTATTAAAAATGTGAGGGGTCCACCTTGGATCCCCCCGATTTACACCGTTTAGGCCTCCGAGTCCGTTTGAGGTGTTTTGGGTCTGATCTCGCGTACATTTACATTTTTCAGGTTATTTGAGTGTGGAATACACCGAATCATCATCTAAACCCATTGATTGATTGTCTGGAAAAGGATTGGGATCATCTAGCATGATCACAAATGCATACGGATCCCGTTTCTATGGTCAGTTTCGCTTCAATGGTCATTTGATCACCGTCGGGCAAAACTTGGGATTCTAGGATCATTTATATGTTTTATCGCTCCCTCTTAAGTCAAAGTACGTTAGTGTGTGTCATGTTACCATAACCCAGGTCCAGTTTAATCTAAATCATGCTCTGATACTAACTTGTAATGCTATGAAAATCGAGGGTCGAGCAGATGCCCGACTCCCGAGTTTCAACGCATCACTTATGCAACATAGCTAATGATGATTAAACGTTGTCTATACTAGTGCATTAAACATGAATGAGATTATACTAAAATAGCATATCATACTCCAGAGACAATTAGATTACGCAAGCAGAAGACTGTGATAGATATATAAAGCATATAAGTGGTAAGTCCCCAGAGTATCAACATCTCGCCAGGTTAAATAATTACATGTATAGTTCCAAAATATACAAAAATGATAAAGTGTAATGTCATCTAATCCATAGCCCTGTAGCCCCGGGGACACAACTCCAGATCTACATAGACCCGCCAGAGAGTTGCAGATAGGAAAACTCCTCCTCATCGTCATAGAAGTCAGGCTTCGCCTCGTAAGCCTTGATGTCACCTGAAACTACAACAGAGTTTGGTTGGTGTTTTAAAACATCGTCCCAAGGTGGGAGTGAGTGATCAACTTCGTGAAGCTATAAGGCAAATGTTAACATGTTATTAATTCAATCAAAGAGTAATGATAAAGTAGTACAACAATCATGTCCTAAATACTCTTGTTAATGCAGGAATGATATGTTGTAATGATACACGCCCTTGCCTGCACTCCCTCTACGACATCATCTCACAATCGTAGCATGCAACACTCCCACTGTGTTCAACTCTAAAGCCAAATGCACATGTAATGCAGTACATGTGCGTAATTAGCCAAGTTCTTGCTTAGACTTATTCATATAACAAGTTTGGAAAGCTAAGGTACCTCCCTTTATATCATTGACCCAAACAATGATCCATCTAGGGTGGTCAATCCTAGTTAGTCGCATACGATGGCAGTTCTAGGTTGCTATGGAGAGGCTCATCACCTTAGCGCATGCCTAGTTTATACTCGAAGTCACTACAGAAAGTCTCGTCACCTTAGCGTAGTCCTAGTGTATACTCAAGGTCACTACGAGAGGCTCATCACCTAATTGTAGGCCAACAGCTCGAATACAGTGTCTCATACCACCGTATTCGGCTCACGAGTTTGGTTTGCTCATTAGACACTACGGGGAGGCTCGTTACCACAACGTAGGCTGACAGCTTGACCACGGTATCCCATACCTCCATGCTCGGCTCATGAGTCTTAGTAGATCATGGTACCAAGGTTAAACAAGCTTTACACTGGTAAGTGGTGCCTTAAATTCAAGCAGTAATGTTCATACATGGTGAACATACATTAGGTCAGTCGGGTTACTTAACAAGCTCGACTGGTACGAGCATACGTTGAATTAATCGACATGGAGCACATACGCACTCCTCGTGGCCTAACCACTGCCGATAATCACCATATGACTCGGATTCATCGAACGTATCCGTCGTGGCTAAAACAGTTCGGCCACCGATCGTAAACCATTACCGATTGCCTGGACTACATCGTAGCCCCAATCACACTCCAAAGCAATAGCATTCACATGTGATAGTCAAAGACAACATGTGAGAACCAATCCAAATATAAATCTCATTTGAGCATTTAAACAAACACATAGTGTACATGTTATCATACATAGACATTTCAACCATAAAACACGTAGTAGCGATACAGGTTACATGAAGGAAACTGTAACTATAGATAAGGTAATTGAGAATCATATCTCAACACCCTAATTACATACATTTCAACAAGCATCTTCTCATTCAGGCATTTTATCAAACACTTAGACTACACATATCACATACATGTAATAAATTAGTTAAAACATATATTATAGTAAATCATTCCACATACGAGTTGCCACACTTACATCAATCATGTATTTACGATTAATAATCATGGTAAGCACAAATCCAAATTCCATATTCATTCAAACATTTTAACAAACACATGGAATGCATTATAATTAACATAGTTTGTATATATATGTAATACACAGGAAACATCGCATCTAGGCATATGTAATAGCAATCAAGTCAGTCATAAATCATTAGTGACATTGAAGACCTTGAAAACTATAACCTAAACATTTATAGTCCGCACCTTCTGTCGGTAAACTCGTATCGAACTCAGTTTGAACACTACGCTTTTGTCTACGGCACAACGGCAACCTATAACATGAAATAGGTTAGGTATTTTATAATTTACTCTATTTAGATACCTAAAGCAGATTAGGTTTAGGATTTCTTACCCAAGAACGGAATCAAAATCACCGGTATAGTGATGCAGGTAGGATGATTTGGCACGTGGAGCGGCGGGAACGAATCTCCGCAACTCTCTCTCACTCTCTCTCTTCTCCTTACTCTTTCCTTCTCTTTTTCTCTCTTCTCTCTTAGGGTTTATAAATTCGTATGGAATGAGAGGGGTGGGTTAAAGCCCTTATATAGGCCCAGAACTGATGTCAATGGCCCTAGGGCCATTGTATACTTAGGTTATAGCCAAAGGGTGGCTATTTTAGGCCAACGGAGCTCATCTAGAGGCCCATTTTCTATATACGGTCCAGAGAAAGTTCATTGACAATGGATCTATGCCAGGTTAAAGTTTTGGTCCAATCTGATTAGTGGATTGACCGCAAAGGACCAGTTTCAGTTTAACGGTCATCGCCACTCTATCAGGGCCACAAGTACACTAACTTGTGTTAGAAAATTTCCCTGATCTGAGGGTGTAGTTGGGTTAGATTCTGACGGTCTGAAACCTTAGATTTGGCCTGCAAGCAAACGGCCCAATTCACTTAAGTTTGAGTTCATTTTCTAAAGATATTCACATTTCTCACACACTTCACTCTGGGCTCAAGTTGTGCATTTTTGGATACTATTTGGACTTGATTCCCGAGATGGTTGTCAAGCCCAGTAAGGCGGTCATAACCGTATAGTTTCACGGTAATCGGACTTTCGATGCGCGGTCCAGGTCCGATACGGAGTTTCGAGATGCTCCCAAGAGCGATTGGGTTTTGAGATTGATCCTACGTTTTTAGGAAATGTAGAGTGAGCGATTCTACTTGTTTTGGGTCTTGCAGTTCGTATAGAAAGTAGTTGAAGCTAATCTACTTATCAATTCAGTTTAATACTTAATTAATCTTCATCTAATTTCTAAAGGATTCGGTCCTTAGTGATTTCTGCCTGAGGTGGTACTCGGGTCTTTGTACGAATTTTTTCAAGACGTTACACTTGGATAGTGCCTTAGATATTCTTGATCATTCAGTGAGGCTAGCCCACATTAATGTTCTTCCTCTACACAACTCATTGTCGCAATTCTATGATTCTAGAAATAATTTGGAATCGGCACGAAGCATAGTTATTGCTCCAGATATTTTAGATCATCAAAGAGAATTAATGTCCCTCAAGGAGAAGATTTCATAAACTAATAATCTTATATCTGGTTACGATGTTGAACATCAATCTCTTTATGATAGGCTGAAGGCTTCGGATAAGAATAGGATAATCATCAATAATCAGATTGCCTTTATGAAGAAATAAATTTCTTTGCTTGAAGTCAGGAGGCAAGAAGAGGAATTGAATGTTTGTAAGATCAAGGAAGAAATTGAAGTTAATGTTCATATTGCTGATATAGAAAGGGCCAATGAAGGATAAAGAAGTTGTTGCTTCTTTGGAACAAGAACTAGCTAATGTTCCTGATCAAGCTAAAATTATTCTCGAGGCTGAACTAACTAATGCTACAACACAAGTCCAGTTGAAAGAGTATTTACAAAGATACATGAAAGCATTGGGTATGTCAAAAGATTTATAGAATTTGCTCTTTATCATCGTACGTAATCTCTTTTATCTTGTAAAGTTCATGAATGAATTTTAATGTCTTGTTTAAAGTGAACACATTTTCAGGAATCTTACCAAGATATTCAATTTTGAGCACATGTTTAGACAATATTGTCTCTGTTAATACATATAATCTTGCTTTAACAAAACATACAATTTCTATAATGTAATGTAGTGACAATTTATCAAGATTGTTAGTATAATGTCCCCTATGTGGTATTTATTTTAATGGGTGAGGCTAATTTTCAGTTTAAAGTTAATTTGACATGCAGTTTAAGCTCTTGAGTAGTGGAGCGATCACAGTTTTTTAAACTCATAAGTAGTTGGAGCCAGGTTTCACATGAATGACCTTTGTAACTCTTTAGAGTTCATTAGACTTATCACGGCCGGGGGGAGTTCACAAACCGCGGTCCATCAGAGGGGCCCAGTGAAGCTACCGTGGCAGTAAACTCGGTGCGTTTTACGCACAGGGTTGGCCGCAGTAACTCTCTAAAGTTCACGGGGCACGCAAGGCTACCTTTGGGTACCAAATCCAAGGCTGGAGGTCCATCAATGAGGGGGTATTTTTGTCTTAGAGACCCTGTCCTCATGAGTTACTACTGAAATCAAGCTAGGAATCTGAGGAGTCTTATGCATGGTTGGCTTATTTATGGACAATGGCCAAAGAGCTCACACTGCTACCCGCTTTTTCTTTATCTGCAAGGTCGGACCCATTCACCAGAGGGCATTTTCTCTCACCTTCCCCCATGACACTGTTGGAAGTTGTACAGATGGCATTGGTCTCACACGTGATTGGCCTTTTGTGAACTTTTGCCTATTTAAGGCTTTTGGTCGCTTGCTTCATCTGCTGCCCGCATGGGTCTAAGCATATGATGACCTATACGGGCTTTTTAGGGCCACTAGCTTCTCACTGCTGCCCGTATAATAATAAATTTTTTTATCGTTGATGATGATAGGTCTCATACATGGTTGTATAGGCTTGGTTATGCTGCTGCCATAAATGATAAATCACCATCGCTATCATAGAACTTACATGTAGTTGGCCTTATAGGCTTATTCCACTACCATGAATGGTAAATCGATAATTGATATATCGCCACTATTGATAATATTTTGATAATATTTATGGTTTAGATAGTATATCAACTTGGCGATGATAACAATTATCGATGATATAACTTTTGTATTAGCGATTGGCAATAATGATGGTTGTTAATTTGATGATAATCGACGATTACATCATCTTTGACATACCTGAACTTGATATACTCGAGAATGCTCAAGAATTTTTCCTTTATTCATATATGAAAGAATACATGGCGTGGCCTTTAAGGCCTTTTCATCGTTCTGCTTGTTCTTGCCCCCTTTTAATATAGAAGGATTATCTGATAATCTTCTTGATCAAAACTTTATCCATCTTCAGGGATGATATATTTTGATGAAGTGAGCATTGATTGGTATGCTAACACCTCGTCCATCTTGCTCCACAACTCGATAAGCTCCATTGGAGTATACGTCGGTTATTATGTACGGACCATCCCATTTAGGGTCAAACTTGCCCCCTGTTCTGCGGGTGACCACTATCGGTCTTTTTAACATCAATACCATATCGCCTTTCTTGAAAGAGATATGCTTAACTTTATTTTTGAAGGCAGCGGAGATTCTTGCTTAATATAATTGCAATCGCTGTTGAGCTTCCAGTTGTTTTTCATCAAGCAAATCTAATTCAGCCAACCTTATTCTTGCATTTTCATCATCTATTATTGACTGGTGTACTGCTACTCTGAGCGATGCAACTTGTGTTTCGATGGGGATGACGACTTCAACACCATAAACCAATGAATACGGCGTAGCTTTCATCGCAGTTCGATGAGTAGTCCTGTAAGCCCATAGAGCTTCTTGTAACTTTTCTTCCCAGTCGTGCTTATTTCTGTGATAGTTTTCTCCAGTATTTTCACGATCATTTTGTTGAATGCCTCTGCTAATCCGTTGGCCGGTGGATAGTAAGGTGTTGAAAATGAATGATGAATACCAAATTTTAACACAACTTCTCTATACCCTTATTCTTAAAAGGAGTGCCATTATCGGTGACAATTCTTTTTGGAATGCCATGGTGATATATTATCGCATGTTGGATGAAATTCATGACATCTTTTTCTTTGACATTTCGAAGTGCAATCGCTTCAGTCCATTTGGAGAAATAATCTATCGCTGTCAATATATATTATTTTCCTTTAGATGACGGTGGATTTATGGGACCGAGACGTCGAGTCCCCAGGCAGCGAAAGGCCAAGAAGCTACTGACTAATGAAGATCTTTAGGAGGCATATGTATGACGTCACCATGGATTTGACATTCATAACATCGTTTAACATAATCGATAGCATCTTTGAACATTGTGGGCCAATAATATCCCATTCGATGCACCCAATGGAATAGATTTTGGCCTGCTTGATGTGCTCCGCATTCTCCAGAATGGGCTTCTCACAACATTTGATTTGCTTCTTGCATATCTAGACATCGCAACAACATTTCATTGTAAGATCTTTTGTGTAATATTTTGCTACACATAATGAATCTCTTCGATCTCTGTTTGATTTGCTGTCTTTGTGCTGAATCCTCTGGCAGAATATCATACTTGAAATAATCTACGAAAGGTTGGTGCCAATTGTCTGTTGTAACCTCCAGACATGATATAGGAAGTTCTTCAGCAGCTTCATCAATAATTTCTAATAATGCAAGAACCTTCTTTCTTTTATTGTTACCTGAAGAGGACTTCAATCTAGACAGGATAAAGCTGTTGCCAAGCCAGCTAAAGCATCTGCCCTTGCATTCTCGCATCACGGTATATATTTGATTTTCACATGATGGAACTACTCTAGCAGTCACTGTACTCATCGACAGTATGGTAGGAGCTGCAGATATGTATAGAATGAGTGGTTTGCCCTTCACAGGAGCTACCAGCATTGGAGGCTGCTTCAACAGTTCTTTGATCGAATCGAATGCATTCTGACAGGACTTGTCCCAAATAAACTCCGCCCCTTTCTTCATTAGATGAGAAAATGGCTGACATCTTCCTGCCAAGTTTAAGATAAAATGGTGAATATATGCCAACTTTCCTTGCAAGCTTTTCAATTTCTTCAATGTTTTTGGCGATGGCTTTTCTTGGATAGCCTTGAATTTTCCTGGATCGATTTCAATTCCTTTGTGCTAGATTACAAAGCTGAGGAATTTTCCTGATGAAACACCAAAAGCACATTTGGCTAGATTCATTTTTAACTGTTTCTTTCTGAGCCGCTGGAAGACTGAAGTCAGATGTTCGTAATGTTCCTCATGGTCATTTGATCAGACTACCAAATCATCTACATAGCATTCAACATGCTTGTGCATCATGTCTTGAAAGATGTTCTACATTGCTCTTTGATATGTCGCATCAGCGTTATTTAGACCGAATGACATAACTTTAAAGCAATAAATTCCCAATGGAGTTCTAAATGTCGTGGCTTCTTCGTCTTTAGGAGCCATTCTTATCTGATTATACCCGGCATAACCATCCATGAAGGACATGACAATATATTTTTTCGTACTGCCGATTAACAATTTGGTTATTAGTAACGGGAAATCGTCTTTTGGCCAAGCCTCGTTTAGATCTCTGAAGTCGACTCATACCCTGATCTGTCCGCTTTTCTTCTTTACCAGGACGATATTCGATATCCATTTAGGATACTTAACCTCTCTGATGAACTAGACTTTTATCAGATTGTTTATTTCTTCTTCTATTAGAGGAATTAGGTCTAGATGGAATCGTCTTTGCGTTTGTTTAATCAGCCTCTTGTCTTTAAAGATGTTCAATCGATGCATTGCTACCAATGGTTCTAGGCCTGGCATTTCTGCGTACGTCTAAACGAATACATCTTTATTTTCTTTCAAAAGGTTGATATACTGATCGACTTCCTGCTCAGGGAGGTTGGCGCTTATGAATGTATTCCGTGGCTCTTCTTCCGTTTTCAGATTTATTTCTCGCAAACTGTCAATGTCGGTTGCCCCCCATCTTCCATCTATTTAGGAGTTATTTCAGGATACTTGATTCGAAATCTGTTTCTTTTCCCGAGTTGATTGCAATTATATTCACCAAAGATTCTGCCCCCAATCCCCGAAAAATCTCTCACCTTTTCTCATTGATTCCGATTGGAATTTGGATTCCTTTTCCATAATTTAAGCTGATTGGTTCTTCATAATTAAAATCCATGTTCTTCATGATTCTTCTACTAGCCGAACTATACCTCCTAAGATCTTCGAATGTCAGTTTTTCTCAATTCATGCTATTATTGACCTTTTCTTCTGCTTTTGTAAGACCAATATCCTAGTCCGTACTGTTCCATCAACTCCCGTGATCCTTCCCGTCGAATTTATGTAACCCACGACCTATGATCGATGTTTGCACGTGACCCTAAGTTGTATCCCGTAGATTTAAGTCGGCTTAATCTGAGACTTGTACCATTGCGACCGCACCGTCGCCGCGGTTCCGACGTCGCAACTCGCGTACCGATCCAATACCCTAGCAGAGAGATGTGGGCTGGCGTTTATTTCGAAGAAAACGCTGCGCATTTGCAATCCTAAGAGAATCTCTACAACATGTCCCATCACTCAATTAATCAATCCATCAATCAATCACCTCATGTCAAGTACACACACCCATGTTTTCTTTCTCCATAAGTCAAGCAAGCCCAAAAGTCAACCAATCTCTCACCTCACATCCATCACTCACATTTCTCTTACAACCACCACACTTCTCTCTCTCATTTCTCATCACATTTTCCCAAGCTAGAGAAGAGGTTCACGTCCAAGCTCTTCAAAGAGAAAAATGAGTGTGTGTGGCCCACAAGGAGATCGACTTTCCAATGGACCAAGAACATCGAACGGTGGGTGCTTATTAGGCTAGATTTTTCATATTTTGATGATGGGCCAAGTGAGGCCTACCGATTGATGGTATGGATCTCACTTTGGACCCTTGATGTGGCCGATGGACCACCTTGATCCTCATGATCATTCCGTGATGGGGCCATTCTCCATGGACCTCATCATGATGTTTATTTTTCTTGCATAAAAAGAGGTCATCTAGACCATCCATTTTAGGTGGAGAAGGAATCTCCACCGTTGATCTTTGATTTGGTGGGCCCACATGTATTGGGACCCACTTGATGTATGATTGAATGCAAGGGAGGGCTCATAGTGGTGGAGCCCTCCATCAAACGTGTCCCCCTTCTCTCTTTCTCTCTCTCTCTCTCTTTTTAAAATTTTTATTTTTATATATTGTTATTGTGTGTGATGGAGTGGCTGTGTGGCCCACTTGGATGGACCCCACCTCGATGTATGTATTACCCACACCATCCAACCATTGGTGGCCCACCTAGGCAGCATGCCTATAGGTGGGGCCCACCTGAAATATGTGTTATATCTAGACCGTCCAGCGTCCAGGGACGCTGGACGTTGCTACAAGGTGAAGGGTGAAGTGTGCACTGACCGTCCAATGTACTGACGGTAAAAATAAAAAGAAAATGTTTATACATTTTTAAGGTTTTGGGGTGGACCCTCATGCAGGCCCCACCTTGATATATAAATTCAATCCACGCCATCCATCCTTTTTCCCAGACCATTTCAGGCGTTGAGCCAAAAAATAGGGCCAATCCAATTTTCTGGTAGGCCATACCTTTGAAAACAGTGATTTTCACAATTTAAATTCACCTTAATTTTTCTACACACTGAAAGATGCCAAATATTAGGCTTGATAGATGGGTTATGGACTGCAAATTCCATTGGCCGGGGTGGATTCACCTGATGCGGGCCCAACGTATGAAAAACGGCAAAAAAAAAGAGATTTCAAAGAAAATAAAAAAATAAGAAAATACATGTAGCAATTGACGCTGCTGCTGTCAGAGGCGCAGGCAGCGCCTGTTGCACTGGCGGGCGGATGAGCAGGGACCCACGGTCCCAGCCGTGGGCCCCACCATGATGTGTGTTTATGATCCACACTGTACATTTTATGGGCCCCTTAGGGCCGAGGGCCATCCTCAAAAATCAGCCATATACACGGCTCAGGTGGCCCACATCATAGGAAACAACGGTGAATGAATGTTTGCCATTGAAACACTTTTTAGGTTCATAGAAGCTTCGGATCAAGCTGAAATTTGTTTTTCCTTTTCATCCAGGTCCGTGTGACCTTACCAACGGGTTGGATTGCAAATAAGCATTATGGTGGGCCCTACGTGGGACCCACCCCACGTGTGGGACTGCATGTGTGTGCGTGTATGTATATATATTATATTATATTATATATATTATATATAATATATACATGATGGTGGGCCTTCATGTGGACCCCCACCATGATGCATGTGTTGCATCCAATTTGTCCAACCATTTTGAAAGCTTGTTTTAGGGCTTGATGCTAAAAATAAGACAGATCTATAGTTCAAGTGGACCCCACCTTGGTATGTGTATGAGGCCTATTTTAATTTATTTGTGGCCACCCATTGAGGCCCACCTTGACATATATGATGACCATATGATGAGGCCCATTTGATGTATTCAAGGCCCAGATGTGTGGTCCATTTGATGCATATAAAGGCCCATGTGTAGGGCCCACCTATTGCATATTTATGGCCCATTTAGGAGGCCTATTATGATGTATTCAAGGCTCATGCGTTATGGCCCATTGCAATGTACATAAGGCCCATTGGTGCGGCCCACTTGATCAATATAAGGCCTATGATATGAGGCCCATTTGATGTATCTAATGCCCATGGGTCGAGGCCCAACGGGATGTCCTTAGGGTCCATTGTAATGTGTGATTTCTCCATGGTTTGCGTAATGATGTTTTATGGCGGGCCATGCCTTGGGAGCAATGTTGGTTTGTCGTCCACATTGTAAAAATAATGTTGGTTAAATGTCTGCATTATAACTCTCCTTAGGGCCCATTGATAGGCCCAACTTGTTGTGTGTAGGCCATCAAGGCCCATCTTTATTATGAGGATAGTTCATTACTTTATAACATGCTTAGTATAACTCCATGATTCATGCCCATATGCATCATATGTATGCCTGATATGAGGAATGTTTGATCATAGTATACACCATTGGGTAGACTATTTACGGGACTCCTTATGAGATGGAGTGCCCACATTATCACGACGTACGCGCAGGATTGCTGCATGACTGGATAGTGTGACTCATGTATCTCACATATATGTGACTTAATCATTGTACGCCCTAGCGACATCAGGGTCGTGGCCTCCACAGGCACATCGTGGATGGCTAAATGGGACACCAGAAATACTTGTTTTTAGCATTGTGGGCACTTAGGATGTCCTTGAGTGAAAATTTCAGAATCTCTGAGGCCAGGAGGTGCCCCAACGTCTAGACCAAGTGGAACATAAGCGCCCGAGTGCCGAATACCAGCAGGCCGCATCTCCCACTGTGTCGTGGTTGGTTGGGAGGGGGTGTGGCCTTATCCACCTGAGTAAGGGGGCTATAAGCTATGCTGAGTATGACCAACTCGTAAATGGGTCCGCTATCGACGAGCCGAGTAGGTATTGGCAGACTGTTGGCTAGGCGGATAGTGAGATCTCTTCCACTCACTGGGCTGTGCAACTAGGGAGGAGGCAGTCGGTGTGGAGTGTAATAGACCTCGGTGATTTCCTCAGAGAGCAACCGTACTGATATGTGAACTTATTAAGCAAGAATTGCATATCCATTCATTTATTTATTCACTATCCACTTAAGCTGGTGGTGCATAACTATTTGTTACATGTACCATCACATGGCCAGGATTTCGGTTGGGCGCGTGACTAACCTGAGATCGGAAGTTTACTACATTGAGTCTGACTATCCAAATTTAGGTATGAGAGTGGTTTGGATAAAAGTCCCCTATGATGGACCCCATAGCCTGCGATACTACGTACTATCATCCCGACTTCACATTCTAGCATGGTCATTACATTCGCAACGCATATTACATTATATCCACAGTACTTAACATTTTGGGTTACTATGTTTTTACACTTATATGGCCTAGACGAACTTAGCGGGATTTGCATATTGCATTGCATCATTGGCATCTGATATTTGGCTTCTACATTTGCATAGCTGATCCGCATTGCGTATTCTGTTATTGTATGATTCATGGACCTACCAGTATATTTCCGCTTACTCTGATATCGTATGATTCCTGATCTTGTTAGTATTTCTGCTTATCCCGATGATGTATGACTTATGGACTTTATTGTATACTTAGCACTTACCTTACACACACTTTCACCACCCTCTAAGCTTTCTATAAAGCTTATGCACGATAGATGTGTGCAGGTGGCGTTTGGTTGCAGCAGCGTTGAGCTTAGAGCATGCAGCTGTCTTTTGGAGCTTTAATATATGTATTTCCCTTTCAGTATTGTATTTAATTGATTATATTAGTGGATATGTGATGATGATGTTGCCTTTGTGAATTGGGTATACTTGTGGTTATGCTCCATTAAAAAAAAAATCATTTTGAAAATCCTCCTTGTAGGATCCCAGGATCGGAATCTGGCGCGTGTTGCCCTGAGAGCCGAGAATGGGGTACTACGGAGGCTGTCGACACCGGATTCGGCGATCAAAAATTTTGTGAACCCGGTTTCCGAGTTTGGGGCGTGACAGCTTTCGTTCCCGAAGGGGCATAAAATCCGATCAGCTTTGGATACTTCGAACTGGATTTAACATGAAAACTTTTCGGAATGGCGGGAAATGGCCTATTCCTTTCAACATATGACAACGGCACTGTTTAGTTTGACTATAGAATTTCCAGCTGTTCGGGTGATAATAATGTTAACGGAGGCTGTCCTAATTGTCTCAAGAGTTTTAGCACGAAATAGATTTTCTTTTTCGTGTTTGCTATCCCAGACAATTCTACCTTTGCAGCTTCTTTTTCTATCATCTCCATATGAGCATTTCTTGGAGCTTTGTTTTCATCATTCTTCTTTTCTTCCTCTCTGATGAATCCATCATAATAACTGGCATTGGTGAAGAAAGCTTCAGCTTTTGTATATGGCTTTGAATCGGCCATTACTTTATGTTGAATTCCATCTTAGCAATATTTGAAACACTGATGGAGGGTAGATGGTATAATGTCGTACTGATGCATCCATGGTCTTCTCAAGAGGAGGTTGTATGTTGTCACCGCATTGATAACATGGCAAACAACATTTGTAGTTAACTCTCCTATTTCCAGTGTTAATGTAATCTTACCAAGCGCACGTTACCCATCTTGGCTAAAGCCCTGTATCATCATTCCACTGGGACATAAGTTATAACGACGGTATCCCAATTAATTCAACATTGTTAATGGCAACAGATTAACCACGGACCCATTATCCAGCATTATTCATTTAACCTGTGTTCTTTAGGACGTTTATCATTCTTTATATTATACATTTTAGCACAAAACAATTTTTTGTTGGATGTCCTAATAGACGATGATAACAACAGAAGTCTCTTTATCTTGTTTTTGCTACTTCTTCAGGACGTTTGGACGGAGGTAATTCTATCGTGCCAGCCTTCAACAATTGATTCATCATAGGGACTACATCTTCTTTTTTGAATGAGAATCCCTCATGAGAATTGAGTGACCTAAGTCTCTTACCACCAATTTTGCCTCTGGGACAACTTGGTTCTTCTTTCCTTTCTATCTTCTTTCCTCTTATTTCCCGCATGTCATTATTTTTCTTTTCATGATCAACTACATTTGTTATCAGCCTATTGGGTCCTCTTCTGGTTGTTTTCTGATGAAATGTTGGCATTTTCCTAGTCATTAGCTCTAAAGCGTGAGCTTTTGTAGCCAAGTCACGAAAGTGTTTATATCGGTACTGGTGAGACCAAACGTGATTCCTATCTCCATGGAATTCAAACACATTTTCACCTGCTCCTCTTCTAGCAACTGTCTGCAAGAAGCTCCCAATGTTTTCCATCTATCTATGAATTTCTCCATGGGCTCCCCTTCTCTTTGTTGTACCCAGGTCAATTCTATAATGCTGACATCACGCTTTGACAAAAAGAAGTTTGACATAAAGGTGTCTTGCATCTGCTCCCAAGTCCATATCGATCCTGGTGTTAAACCGGAGTACCATCGAAACGCCTTCGCTGTCAAAGAAGAACCGAACAGCTGCAGACAATATTACAGAACTATAGAAAAATTCCCCATACTTATGATGAAGTGCATGAGATTCTTCTCCGGCGACCCGTCCCCATTGAATTTTTGGAAGTCATGGTGCTTGAAATTGAATGGAAAAGTATATCTTCTACCTCTCTCGGATACGACATTCGATATCTAAATCTTCCGGTGTTCTCACGCTCTCTTTCTGTTCTGACAGCTTCTTCAACAACCTGTCATACCTCCTCTTGAGTTATTGCCCTCACCGCAGGAGCGGATCCATGTGATCCTTCTCTCGGTAGTTGAGAGCCTTTAGGTTGCTATTCTCGTTCATTCATAGTGCCCATCATTGGAGGAGCCACGATCTGAGCTACATTATGTGCGAGAGTAGCTACGGCTTCCCGGAGATTTCTGCATTCCTCCATCAGTGTTCTCTGTACTTGTGCCATCTTAATTATACAATCTTCAGTAGTCGGCGGTGGGCCTTGATTTGTCCCTGCCATACACACGATAGCTTCTCCATTCTCTGACAAAGCAGTCATTGTAGTGGAGTGGGAATATATCGATATAATGGGACTTATTGAAAGAGAAGTTTCATTTGATTTTCCTATACTTCCATAGCATTCTGCTGATTATGATATAACTTAAGGCGATACAGGGGCTGAAAAGCTTTCCATTAATGATTTACCATTTTGTTTCCTCATCCATTGAGCATCTCTAGCGAGCAAAGCTGGGAAGTCATGCGACGTTAGGGAAGGAGGGGACCTTCTGGGGTATATTGCTGGAGGAGCAAGTTCGGGGTTTTTTCTAGTTACATTTCATGTCACTGGCCCTCTGATTCTCTGTGCCGATGGACTCATCCTGGCAGTCGTAATGTTTCGGGTTTTCGATCTTCGGTGTGACACGATAACCCAATCGTTCCCATTTTCTTATGTCAATGGTGAACCAATTATAACCGCGACAGTGGCTAGCGATTCATTACGTTTGACCAGTGTTGACATTTCCTTGCAGTTTGGAGTTTGTTTGCCAGTGTATTCTATTACAAATCTAGTCGCCATGAAGTAAAAGACCATCTTGTTTGTAATGGCTGCCATTAGTTGTAGTTTTTTTTCTCTTTCCTGAATTATTATGAAATGATATAGATCAGTATTTAAATAAGGATATACTTTATTTTGGAGATGAAAGGGAGGATGTTCCCGTTGAGAGTCACCATTTTGACATCTATACGATGCCAAACAATGGTGAAAATTCTTTATATTGTTCCTAAGTTAGTATTAAGTAAGATAGAAAAGTCCCTAGTAGAGTCACCATTCTCTGTATTGTTCCTAAATTAGTAGGAAAAAAAATGCATTTGATTTGGAAAATTATCTTACTCAATAATAATAAAGAAAGAATGAAGAGAATGATCACCATCATATTTCATTTATTCTGAATTCATTTACATCATTCTTATCCTTTGATTCCAAAATAAAGTGTTTAAGTAATACAAGTTGTTAGAGCATAAAAATAATGAAGAATCATTGAAAGGGTAGAAGATCAGAAGGGAGTTGGAAGAATGAGGAAGAAAGAAGAAAATCAAGCACCCTGTTAGTAGTTGCGCAGATCTCGCAAACAACCTAATTCATTTACCGGCTGCGCAAGGGATTTCATCCATTGTGTTGGTCACGCAACTAACTTCCCTGTTGCGTAGTTCATGTAACCAAGATCAAATCTAATGCAAAGTGGGCCCCATGGCACAAAGATCGAGGGTTCGCACGCGTGGAGGCCTATAAATACTCCACTCCCCCTCTCATTAGGGAGAGAAGAATTTTGGAAGAGGAGCAGAGCTCTGAAGGAAGACTGAAGGTGCAAAGGGGAAGCTAACAAATTAGTTGCACGAGCTGCGCAATCAACAACTTGTTGCCCGGGTCGCACAACTAGGCCATTATATGGCCAGTTACAAAAAGGGTCAAAGTGCTACCGAAATCATCCAGTTCGATCCTCATTGCTCCAAGCTCTCCTTTTGCATAAGGCACAAGCTCAAAAAGGGAAAAAAATCAAATGATAAAATCAGCACAACATTCCTCCTAAGGAGATGACCGAAGCAACTGTCAAAATGCTGCCAAATTCAAGATTCGACATTTGAACTTTATTAATTTCAATTTATGCATTTCAAATGATCTATCTTAGAATCATGGGATATTAAAGGATGTAAATGAACTCAGCATGAATAAAACAATGACCATTCTCCATATACTCTCTTTGTTATGTTCGAATAAGATAATTTCCCCCAAATCGAATGCATTTGTTTCTTGTTCGAAACAAAATGGTGACTCCACTGGGGAAATTATTTTTCGATATTAACATTGAGAGTATTACAGAACTTTTGTTGTAGTTTGGTGTCTTTCGACGCCAAAATGGCGACTCTCAGTAGAAGCATCCTCCCCTTCATCTCTAAGATAGATTATTTGATTCTTCAAGTACTAACTATAATTTAATTCTATGACTGAAGAACTAAAGGAATCAAATTGCAAATTACAACCAATGGCAATTTCTATAAGGAAAGTGAACTTCTATTTCACTGCGACCAGATTCATGGTAGAATATGCGCTGAACCAACCTCCGAAACACAGGGTTCAAATTTTTACAAGCAAAAACAACTCGACCCGAGCAATAGCTGGAGTTGTATCTACTTCGCCTTAAGCATAGGAAGGTAACAAGGACTAGACTATAGTAATGTCTCGCAGGACAAGATCACAGAACACAAAAAGCCACAAAATGAATCCACCTCCACCAAGAGTTAGCAAACCGATAACACGTAATGCTAGGAGGAATCCTGAACTCGCCCCTCCTGCGATATATCCCGAGCGAACAGTTCCGCAGCTAACATCGCGCGATTTCCCAGCTCTGGTTGCCCCAAGAGTCAGATGGACGAAAGAGCAAAAGGGTAAGGCATTACTAGTAAATTCATCAATGACGATATCACCCCAATCAATCAATGGTGATGGGAGCGCAAAGAAGTCAAATGAAACTCCATCTTCCCCTCTCTTCGTAAGTCCTATTACGTTGACATATTCTCGCCCCCCTCCAACTACGGCTTCGTCGAAGAGTGGAGAAGCCATAGTATACATGGCCAGAACAAACCACGAAAATATGTCAACTACAGATGACCATATGAATGAAATGGCGGAAGCACAGAGAGCACTAATGGAAGAATGTAGAAATCTCAGAGAAGCCTTAGCAACTCTCGCACATAATGTAGCCCATATAGTGGCTCCCCTGATGATGAGCACAATGAATGGTCAAGAAAACCAACCCGAAGGCTTTCAGCCATGGGGGGCAGGATCATTGAGGTCTATCCTAGTAGCGAGAACCATGACACAAGACGAGGTGAGACAAGCCGTCGAAGAAGCTATCAGAGTAGAGCGGATTCGTGAGAATACTATCCGTTTCAGATACCGAATGTCATATCCAAGAGAAGTAGAAGACATCCCGTTCCCAGCTAACTTCAAGCATCCAGATTTTCAAAAGTTTAATGGAGAAGGGTCACCGGAAGAGCACTTAATGCACTTTATTACTAGTATGGGGAATTTTTCTACAATACCGCAGTATTGCTTGCGATTGTTTGGATCATCTCTGATAAACAGAGCATTCTGATGGTATTTCAGCTTGGCCCTAGGGTTAATATGTACTTGGGAACAAATGCAGGTCGCCTTCATATCAAACTTCTTCTCTTCAGAGCGTGATGTCAGTATTACGGAATTGGCTTCTGTACGACAGAGAGAGGGGGAACCGGTAGAGAAGTTTATAGATAGATGGAAGACATTGGGAGCCTCGTGTAGGCAGTTGCCAGAAGAAAAGGAACGGGTCAAGATGTGTCTGAACTCCATAGAAATGGGAATCGCGTTTGAAATCGCCAGCACCGATATCAGAACTTTCTGTGACTTAGTCACCAAAGCTTATACTTTAGAGCTGATGACTCGAAAGTGTTTCACTATGAGACAGCCAGGAGAGCACCCAGCAGGATGGTCGCAAATACCATCGATCGTGAAAAGAGAAGTAAAGATGCAAGGGATTTGAGAGATAAAAGGCCAGAACGAAAAGAAGAATCGAACCAGCTGAGAAACAACTATAGTGTAAAAAGGCCCAAAATGCTCAATTCTCACAAAGGGTTCGCATTCGATAGGGAAGATGTTGTTCCTATGATGAATCAATTGCTAAAAGCCGGTACAATAAAATTACCAAAACCCAAGTGCCCTGAAGACGTGATAAGAACAAGAGAGATTTTTGCCACTATCATCGTCTAGTGGGACATCCGACAGAGAATTGTTATATGTTGAAATGTATAATACAACGGATGATAGACAGAGGAGAAATAGTGATCGGAAAAGAAAAAGAAAGAGGTATAATGGCAACAATGAATATGCTCACAATCCGGGAAAAGGCCTAAGAAAAGAAACAAAAAGAGGATTGTAAGACAACAAAAAAGGTAGCAGTGATTACACTACGATCAGGAAAGAAGATAATAAGCCCTACGAAGCATAAAACAAGAATCATAAGAAGAAAAGTTGTTGAAAGACAGAACGATGATGATAAGAAAGAAGAGAAGGATGAGACAACAAAAGTGACCTATGATGTGGTGAGTCATTTGAAGGGTATACCGGGTCGATTAAGCATCTACGATGCGCTTAAGTTGTCAGAGGAATTTCGGCAGAGCTTGTTTCAGGCATTGTCCAATCATGATGTCAGAGAAACCTTACTAACAGAGATGAAACACAAAGAGCACAAAGAGCAAGAAGACTGCTTGCCAGTCATTTCCTTCTCTGATGATGATTTGATCTGCAACGTAGGGCATAACAGGTTGCCAATGATAGAAGGCCATATTCGTGGAAAGAAGGTTAAATGGATCATGCCTGATAATGGGTCAGCAGTGAACCTCTTACCCCTCTCAATGTTGAGTAAACTGGGTTATTGTCATTCTGATTTACGTCGTAGTGGAATGATGATACAAAGCTTCAATCAAGATGGACAACGTGCACTCAGTAAGATTACAGTAACGTTGGAGATAGGGGAGCTAACTACTGATGTCGTGTGCCACATTATAAACGCAGTAACGACATACAATCTTCTCCTGGGAAGGCCATGGATACATCAGTACGGCATTGTATCATCTACTCTGCATCAATGCTTCAAATACTATAAAGATGGAATACAAAATAAAGTAATGGCTGATGTGAAGCCTTATACAGAAGTTGAGGTCTTCTTTGCAAATGTCAGTTATTATAAAGGGTTCCCTATAGAGGAAAGAAAGAATGATGAAAACAAAGTCCTAAAGGACATTCAAGTCAAGGTGATGAAAGAAGAAACAGAAAAGGCAGAATCATCCAAAACTGCAGAAACAAAGAAGAAATTCTATTTTGTGCCGAAACATTTGAGATAAACAGGATAGCCGCCACTAACTTTGTTATCACCTGAACAATTGAAAATTTTACAGTCTAATTATACAGTGCTATTGCCATATGCTGAAAGAAATAAGCCATTTTCAGCTGTTTTAGAAAGATTTCAGGTCAGGGCCAGTGCAAAATACCCGGAGCCGATAGAATTTTACACCCCAGCGGAAGCAAAGACGAGGGAAGAGGCCAAGGATAATGTGTATTGTGGTAAGCTGACACCGTAAGATCTTAAAAAATATAGCCCGACAAGTAAGAAAATCATGAGAAACATGGGTTTTGATTATGAAGAATCCACTGGCTTAAATAATGGGAAAGGAATTCAGATTCCTATTGGGATTGGTCAGGAAAAGCGAGGAAAATTTCAAGGATTATGGGCTGAATCATCGGTGAATATGGTTACAAATAAGCAGTTATCAGAAGAAGATCCTAAAATAATCGAGCACCCTGAAATGGCTCCAAAGCAAATGGATGACGGGGGCAGCCAATGATAGACAGTTTGTGAGAAGTAAACTTGGGTATAGAGGAAGAGCCAACGAACACATTCATCAGCGCTAGTCTTTCTGAATAGGAGGCTAAGAAATACGTGCAACTTCTTAAAGAAAATAGAGACGTCTTTGCTTGGACATATGCTGAGATGCCAGGTTTAGAGCCTTCAGTAGCAATGTACCGATTAAATATTTTTAAGGAGAAAAGGCCAATTAAATAGGCCTAAAGGCAATTTCATCCGGACTTGGTTCCCCTGATAGAAGAAGAAGTGAACAAGTTGATAAAAGTTAGGTTTATCAGGGAGGTCAAGTATCCCAAATGGATATCAAACATTGTCCCAGTGAAAAAGAAAAACGGACAAGTCAGGGTGTGTGTTGACTTTAGAGATCTGAATGAAGCCTGTCCGAAAGATGATTTTCCTCTCCCGATAACTGAATTGCTGATTAACAGTACGACTCAGTATGTTATCATGTCCTTCATGGATGGCTACGCAGGATATAATCAAATTATAATGAAACCTGAAGATGAAGAAGCAACAACGTTCAGAACTTCGCTGGGGATTTATTGTTATAAAGTTATGCCATTTGGTATCAAAAATGCTAGAGCAACATATCAGAGGGCAAAGCAGAATATCTTCCAAGACATGATGCACAAACATGTTGAGTGTTATGTTGATGACTTGGTGGTCAGGTCAGGAGATCATCACGAGCATCGCGAACATTTGGCATCGATTTTCCGTCGACTAAGAAAGAAACAGCTGAAGATGAATCCAGCCAAATGCGCATTTAGGGTGTCTTCAGGTAAATTCCTCACTTTTGTTATCTGACATAGGGGCATTGAGATCGATCCAGGGAAAGTTAAAGCCATTCAAAATATGCCACCACCAAAGACATTAAAAGAATTAAAAAGTTTGTAAGGAAAGTTGGTGTACATTCGTTGTTTCTTTTCAAATCTGGCGAGGAGATGTCAGCCATTTTTTCATTTGATGAAGAAAGGCACAGAGTTTGTATGGGACCAAGCCTGTCAGAATGTGTTCAATTCAATAAAGGAATTACTGAAACAGCCGCCGGTATTGACAGCTCCAGTAAAAGGGAAACCACTTATTTTGTACATATCTGTAGCCGAGAATTCTTTAGGAGCTTTGTTGACACAGTTAAATAAATTCGAGAAAGAGACCGCTCTTTATTATTTAAGTAAAACTTTGATGGACGCGGAATGTAACTACTCTCCAATTGAGAAAGAATATCTGGCGCTGATATTTACGGTGCAGAAATTAAGACATTATTGTCTCTCTCATGACATAACTTTGATCTCAAGAGCAAATCCGATAAAGTTTTTGATGTCAAGGCTGATGTTATCTAGGAGATTAGCCAAATGGATGATGCTACTTTCAAAATATAATATTAGGTATGAACTAGCAAAAGCGGTAAAGGGGCAAGCAGTGGCGGACTTCCTTGCAGCACACCCTGTAGCAGAGTGCGAGACCATTAGTGAAGATTTTCCCGATGAACAGGTTATGTTGGCCGCGTCGCAAAGCCCATGGTAAATGTATTTCAATGGTGCTTCTCGAGCATCAGGAGTGGGTGCAGGAGTTATTTTCATCACACCTTGAGGTGACTTATTACCTTACTCCTTCACATTGGAAATAATGAAGCCAAATATAAATCTCTCATCATCGGAATGGAAATTGCTCAGGAAATGAAGATAAAAATGTTGCATATTTTTGGGGATTCTAAGTTGATCATAAATCAATTAACGACTGAATTTGAGAAAAGAAAACAAGAGCTCTTGCCATACCGCCGAAAAACGCAACAGTTATTAGAGTAGTTCCATCATGTCAAAATTAAGCATATACCGCAGTCCGAAAATGCAAAAGCATATGCTTTGGCCAACCTAGAAGCAACTCTGTCCTGCCTAAATCGAAGTCCTCTCCTGGTGACTATAGAAGAAAGGAGATTTTTACCATCTTCAGAGGTCTTTGATGAAAATGTTAAAACACTTACTATATCGTGTTTGGAGGTAACAACAGATGATTGTCGTTAGCCTTTTATAGATCATCTCAAATATGATATCTTGCCAGAAGAGCTAGTGCTGAGACAGCAAATCAAGCAAAGGTCGAGCAGATTCATCATATGTAGCGAAGTACTATACAGAAAATCCTACAATGGAATGCTGCTATGCTGCCTAGATGAATAAGAAGCAGGCCAGATGTTGTGAGAGGCACACTCTGGAGAATGTGGGGCACATCAAGCTGGCCAAAATTTATTTCATCGGATACATCGAATGGGGTATTATTGGCCTTCCATGTTAAAAGTTGCGATAGATTATGCGAAGTGATTTTACGAATGCTAGATTCATAGAGATGTTATACATATTCCTCTAGAAGACCTACATCAGTCGGTTACCTCCTGGCCTTTCTCTGCCTGGGGACTTGACATCATTGGTCCTACAAAGCCGCCTTCGTCCAAAGGAAAACAATATATTTTGGCAGCGACAGATTATTTCTCCAAGTGGACAGAAGCAGTTGCATTACATAGTGTCAAGGAGAAAGATGTGATCAATTTCATCCGACACGCAATCATATACCGCCATTGTATCCCAAAGAAAATTATCACAGACAATGGCACTCCTTTTAAAAACAAGGGCATGGAAAAGCTGTGTCAGAAATTTGGTATTCATCATTTGTTTTCAACACCTTACTATCCACCGGCCAATGGATTAACAGAGGCATTTAATAAAATGATAGTCAAAATACTGAAGAAAACAGTGACAGGAAACAAGCGTGATTAGGACGAAAGCTTGCAAGAAGTATTGTGGGCATATAGAACTACCCATCAGACAAAACAAAAGCAACACCGTATTCACTGGTTTATAGTGTAGAAGTGGTGATCCCGATTGAAATACAAGTAGCGTCGCTTAGAGTGGCAATACATCAGTCAATTACAGATGATGAAAATGTAAAAATAAGGCTCAAAGAACTGGATTTGCTCAATGAGAAATACTTGGCAGCTCAGCAGCGTTTTCAGTCATATTAGGCGAGGATATCGACCACCTTTGATAAACGAGCAAATATTGCTCTTTCAAAAAAGAGGATATTGTACTGATATTGAAAAGACCGATAGTGGTCACCCACAGAACGGAGGGCAAATTTGAGCACAAATGGGATGGGCCGTACATAATAAAAGAAGTATACTCCAATGGAGCGTACAAATTCATAGCTCAAGATGGACAAGGTATTAGTATACCGATCAATGCTTGCTTCATCAAAAGATATCGTCCCTGAAGATATACTGATTTTGATTCAGAATATTATCAGAATATTGATTCTGTATCAAAAGGGGGCAAGAATAAACAAGACCATAGCTATATACTGTCAGACGAATAAATAAAGAAGAAATTTGTGAGCACATTAAGACTATGTACCAACAAATGTTATAAAAGGAAAGTGATCGTCGTTATCATCATCAAGTGAGCTCTACAAAATTTTGTTGAAATTAGTACCATCACCAAGCTGATATATTGAGAACAACATATGAATATCGTCGAAAACATTAACAGAAGAGGTGACGTATCAATCTCAGTCAGAGATATCTATCATTCTCGCGACAACAATGGCCACCTACTATTATCTTTGAAGGCAACCTAGCCAAGCCCTAAAAAATGGCCAACTATGTATAAGACCTATCATTTTCACCATTCGGGTAGTAGTGAGAAGCCAGTGGCCCTAAAAAGCCCGTGAAGGCCATCATATGCATATCCATGCGGGCAATGGATAGAGCCAGCGACTAAAAGCCTTAAAAAGCCAAAACTCCTTAGCGGCCAGTCACGCGTTAGACCAATGCTATCTGTATAGCTTTCCGACAACGTCATGGTGAACGGATGAAAATGCCCTCCCGTGAATGGGTCCAACCTTACAGATGAAGAAAACGCAGGCTGCAATGTGAGTTCTTTGGCCATGTCCATAGATAGGCCAACCATGTGTAAGACCCCCTAGATCTTTAGCTTGATTTCAGTATTAACTCATAAGAAAGGGCTTAAACCTACTCATTGATGGACTAACAGCCCTACATTTGGTGCCCCAAAGGTTGCCTTGTGATCCCCGTGAACTTTAGAGAGTTACCGCGACCAACCCTGTGCATAAATCTAATCGAGTTCATGGCCCCGGTAGCTTCACTGGGCCCCTCTGATGGATCGTGTTTTGTGAACTCACCAGGCTGTGAGAAGTCCAGTGAACTCCTAAGAGTTACAGAGACCATCACATGAGACCCGAATCCACTACTCAAGAGGATAAATTGTGTGTGATTATCTGACTAAACTAAAACTTAGCATCACCAATTAAGACAGGAATCATATAGGAAATCCCTTACTAAGAAGTCACAAGAGAATATTTTAAGAAAAGGGGAAAGAAGAAAGAAGAGGCATAATACATCAATCAAAACATTACATAAATAAAATAAGAGCACCATTATCGGGAATATCATGAAATACTTGTATAACTTGCAATTCTAAAAGTACTTGTAGTAATAAAAGAGAAAATATCAAAGTTTACATCTCATAGTTCTCCTATAATTCTTAATGCTGCTAAGTATTGTTGCAAATTTTCTTGAAGATTAACTTGAGTAGCCGCATGTTCCAGTCTGGCATTTGAAATAATTTTGGTAGGATCTGGGATACCAGCTAGCTTTTCTTCCAAGGAGGCAATTAGTTCTTCATTCTTAGCTAACTCAGATTTTTCAGCATCCACGGAATGAAGGCTACATTACATCTTTTCCTCCACTCTTTCAATATTCAGATCTTCCTCCAGACCTTGCTTCTCCAATTGATCAATCTCTTGCATCAAAAGAGTGATACGATTCTGAATAGTCGTCTTGTTATCAGTAAAAGTCTTCAGTTGCTCTCGCAAAGATAGTTGTTCCTGGTCCTGACGAGAGACAATGGGGGTAATCTGAGAAATTTTCTCCTTAGAGTATGTAAGCTACTTCATGTACTCCAAAATTTCAGGCAGGACAATCGCTGTTTCAGCTGATGACAGAATAGTTATCTAATTATGGAATCTTAGGAGAGCATCGCGCACCTAAGAAACATTGACTTTAGCCATTCGTGCAGTACTATCCAAAACATCTAAAGCAACAGCCAGATTTGACCACTAATCAGGATCTTTGAACATCTCGACAATAGCTAATATGGAATTCCTAATCAACGCCAACTTATACGTAGAAATCTTTTCGAGGGATAGCACATTTGATGAAGTCCCAATAGAACTAGAACTTGCCGTGCTACTTTGAGGTAAATTCCCTATTAAGAAATAAGAAATATAGAGTTATAACAAAAATATAAATGCAGACGATATGGAAAATGTGAATGAAGAAAAGGATATACCTTCTACTAGTACCAGAATAGTGAGAAGTTGCATCTCTTTAACAAGAGGGGGATTGGGTTCCACCATCTCAGTAAAAGATGGAGCCCTAGCTTCAGTACTCGAATCAATGGTGGTGGGAGTTGGCAGATCAGTTGATTCCACCGGAAAAGCAATTTCACATGCCACTGCCCATGGAGGCAAAGAGAATCTCGGTGAAGCTGCTGGTATGATGGGAGGTAAACTTATGGGAGAAGTGCTATTTGCTTCCGTATTAGCAACATGATCACCTGAAATAAAATACATCAGAGAAGAAAGGAGAAAGGAATGAAAGCAAATAAGTAAAAAGTATATACAGCGAGATTGCTTACATGGCGAATAACCATATTCCCCGTAGTCTAGGGGTTCGTCCTCTTCTTCCCCTGCTATAGGTGAAGTCTTTACAGGAACAGCCTCGGAAGTCGGAAGGATATGTCCTTCATCAGTAGGAACATCTTCTGCAATGATGTCTTCTACGCCGCTAATATCAACTTCCCTCTCTTCATAGTCATCATCTTGATTCTCTTCTTCCACCTCATGCTCATCAGAAATAGTATTTCTAGACGAAGAAGTTGAACCTTCACTTTCCGAATCTCCTTCACTGGATTCTTCAATAACAACCTGTTTCCCTTTAGAAAGAAGAGACTGGTTGCTTTCTGATTGAAGATTTATGCTGGCTAAGACCGGAGAAGTAGAAGCAATGATCCTTTCTTAGGGAGAAGCTTGGGCACACGTTCGAGATCGTGTCATGGGTGAAGAAGGATTAGGATGGACAGTCCTGGGGGCAGGAGAAGAGGTCGATTGATGTTGAAGATGAGTAGAGGAGGTTGGCTGGTCTTGAAGATTGGTGGCGTTCTCTGGCATGGGGGAAGCAGCTTCTGTGACTTCTTCTCTTCTTGAAAGGTGGAGAGGAACTTTTTCAAATTCACAAATGACACCGTAAGCTATCCACCCTTCAAGGGTATTGTCAGGCTTTTTCTCACGGATAGGTTCATCTATAGATATTTTGACACAATGATGACCAGCAAAAGGAGCATGACTAGTCTCCGCTATGAAGCCTACTCCCTCTTCAATGATGTGACCCCTAAGCCTGGGTGGTGGAAGCCAGATGGGCTTAGCTACTGGCAGACCTTTCCTTACCAGATAAGACTGGTGAACCCACCATCTCATATGGTTATATGAAGCCTGAGGAATACAGTTGCTGTAAGCCTCGTATCCTAGACCGTACCGTTCCATAGGCTTCCGTGGTCTTTCCGGTCGAATTTTGACAACTTTCGACCCTTAACCGGTATTTGCGCACGACCTTGATTCTCATGCCGTCAACCCGAGTCGACTCAACCCAAGACCTTTACCATAGCGACCGTGCCATCGCCGCGGTTCCGATGTCGCGACTCCCCACGCCGATGCGATGCTCTGGCCAGGAGATGTAGGCCAGCGTTCGGTGCAAGGAAAACGCCGCGCGGGCGAATTCTGAGAGAATCTCTACAAGATGTCACATCAATCAATCAACCCATCAATCCCATCATGTCAAGTATAAATCACCTTTCACCCTTTCCCAAGCAATCCCCAAAGTCAAAAAGTTTCTTACAAACCCATGCTTTTCTTACACCATTTACCCCTAAAGTCAAAAAAGCTCTTACACACCCATCCCTCTCTCTCCCATCCATCACTCCATCACACATCACCCATCTCTCTTTACAACTCTCTCTCTCCTTCATTTTTAAAGTCATTCCCAAGCAACCAAGAACTCCTCACGTCCAAGCCCTCCCATGGAGAGAAAAATGCATATGTGAGGCCCACCTTTCCATCCCTAGATCTCCCATCCTAGCCATCCATTTCTCATCTTCCTCCATCAAAGAGAAACACAAGGAGCTAAGGAAGCCAAGGGAGCAAGAAGATCAAGCGGTGGGTGCTTTGATAGGGTAGTTTTAATGTTTTTAAGATGGGCCAAGTGAGGCCAACCGATCAATGGTTTGGATCTCACTTTGGACCCTAAGATGTGGCCGATGGCCCACTTGGATCATCATGATCATTCCATGATGGGGCCATTCTCCATGGACCCCATCATGATGTTTATTTTCCTTGCATACCTAGGGTCATCTAGACCGTCTATTTTAGTGGAGAAGGGATCTCCACCGTTGGATTTTGATTTAATGGGCCCATGTGTAATGGGACCCACTTGATGTATGTTTGGTTGCAAGGGAGGGCCCATAGTGCCGGGGTCCCTCCATCATGCGTGTCCCACTCTCTATCTCTCTCTCTCTCCCTCTTTTTTTTCATTTTTTTATGTGATCATAGCAGGGTTGTATGGCCCACTTGGATGGACCCCACCCTGAAACATGTATTCTATCCAAACCATCTTCAAGTGGAGCCCACCTTATATGTGTAGTACCCATATCATCCATCAATTTGGTGGCCCACCTAAGTAGGGCCCACCTCAATGCATGTGTAACGCAAGCAGTCCAGCGTCCCTGGACGCTGGACAAACAAGGAAAAATGCAAATATCAGCTTGTTTCCAAGCTTAGGGGTGGCCCACTCATGTAGGCCCCACCTTGATGTATGTATTTAATCCACGCCGTCCATTCCTTTCCCAAGCTCGTTTTAGGCGTTGAGCCGAAAGATGGGACCGATCAGACTTTCAGGCGGGCCATAACATGGCAAAAAGTGGGTTTACCGTTGAAATATCCCCTATTGTTTCTATACACCGAAACAGGCCCAATATTGGGCTTGTTTTGCTTGTTTTGAGCCATGGAGGGCCATTGGACGGGGTGGATTCACCTAATGTGGGCCCCACATGAGCAAAACCTTAGATAAATCAGAAAATAAAAAATAATAATAACAGCAGCAGCAGGCGCTGCTGCTGTGTCAGAAGGCAGCAGGCGCTGCCTGCGTAGCTGCCAGCGGTCGGGCGGACGGCAGCACCCACGGCTCTAGCCGTGGGTCCCACCTTGATGTTTATCTGTCATCTAACCCGTTCATCGGGTGGGCCACTCCCTGAAGTGGGCCCACTCCAAAAATCAGCCTGATCTAAGGCTCAGGTGGCCCACATCATAATAAACAGTGGGATTGAACGGTGACCTTCGAGACCCTTTTTGGGTCCACAGAAGTTTTGGATCAGGGTGAAATTTGTTTTCACCCTTCATTTAGGTCCACGTGACCTTATCAACGGGTTGGACGAAGTATAAACATTATGGTGGGCCCCACGTGGAGCCCACAGTGATGTATGTGTTTTTTTCCTGCCATCCACGGCTGTGGACGGTGGAACCCACTTGCAGTGTGTTTCATCCACGCCTGGCCCACTCGGTTGGACCCCACCGTGATGTGTTCTATCCGCACCCTCTACACTGGACGGTGGGACCCATTCCCCACGTGTGGGACGGTGGGTGTGCTTATGTATGTATATATATATATACACACACACACACACATATATATATATATCATATGGATTATATATTATAATATACATATATAAAATATGTGATGGTTGGCCTTCATGTGGACCCCCCCCCCCCTCCCCCAACCATGAGGCAGGTGCTGCATCCAATCTGTCCATCCATTTTAAAAGGGTTATTTTATGGCATGGGTATATAGAATGAGCCAGATCCATAGTCCAAGTGGACCCCACCTTGGCATGGGTTAAGGCCCATTAAGGTGTATTGGGGCCTATGGGTTGAGGCCCATTTGATGTACATATGGGGCCCAATTGGTGTGGCTCATTTGGTACACATAAGACCCATGAGATTAGGCCCATTTGATGCATTCTAAGGCCCACGGGTTATGGCCCATTGCAATGAACATAAGGCCCATTGGTGTGGCCCATTGATGTGGCCCACTTGATGAATATGAGGCCCATATGATACGGCCTATTTGATGTATTGAAGACCCAATGGGATATACCTAAGGTCCATTGCAATGTGCAATCCCAACATGATTTATGTAATGATGTTTACGACGGGTTATGCCTTGGGAGCAATGGCGGTTTGACGTCCCCATTACAAGTATAGTGTTGGTTAAATGTCCGCATTATGACTTCCCCTAAGGCCCATTGTTAGGCTCGTACGTGTAATGTGTAGGCCATCTAGGCCCATCTTTGTTATGAACATCATCCATCCCATATAACATGTTTAGTTTCATGATTCATGATCATATGCATCATACGTATGCTTGATATGAGAAATGACTGATCATAGCATATGCCTTCGAGCAGATTGTTTAGGGGCTCCCGGATGGGGGGTGTTGCCCTACATGAGCGCATGATACGCGCAGGATTGCTGTATGACTGGATAGTATGATTCATGCATTTGCATTGTGTGATATGGTTACTGTACGCTCTAGCGACATCAGGACCGTAGCCCCCACTAATGTATCGTGGTTGGCAGGATTAGATACCGAAAATATTATTCTACATAGGGTGCTATAGATATCCTTGGGTGAAAGTCTCTAAACCCTTATGGTACCAAGAGATTGCTCCAACGTCTAGACCGAGTAGGTGCATGAGCGCCGAGTGCCGATTACCAGACGGTTGCACTTTCCACTGTGTCGTGGTCGGTTGGAAGGGGGTGCGGCCTTACCCGCCCAAGAGTAGGGGGCAATGCTAGGCTGAGTCTGACCAGCTCGAGGAATGGGTCTGCTATTGACGAGTCGAGCCCAATATTGGCAGGCGGATAGTGAGGTCTTTTCCACTCACCTTATTACGCACGATGGGGCGACAATCTAGCTTGGAGTGTACTAGACCCCGGTGATATTCCAGATTTTGAGCCATATTGACAGGTGGACTTAGATGAGAATTTATATGTTTGAGTTGCATTTCGCACTGCATGGCCTTGGTATGGCCGACATCATTCATGCTTTGCACCGCATGGCCTTGGTACGGCTAATGGTATTCTTGGCTTTCATCAGCATATTCCGCATTACTTTGATACTGCATAACTGCATTACCACCTTGAGCACACATTTTCATCACCCTTTAAGCTTTCTATAAGCTTATGCACGACTGTTGCGTGCAGGTGACGTTGGATCGCAGCAGCGATGAGGCTTGAGCACGTGGCAGATTATTTTAGAGTTTTTGTTCACCATCATTGTATTTCCCTTTATGCTCATTGTACTTGTAAAGTTTTTGATCATAGTGAAAATGTGATGGAGTTTTTGGTTGTTGTTTGTGGGTTATGCCTTTAGTTATGCTTATTACGAATCAAACTAATGTTGAAAATCCTCCTCATAGCATCCCAGGATCGGAATCTGGAGAATGGGCGCTGGGAGCCGAGAATGGGGTTCTACGAAGGCTGTCGGCGCCGAATTCGGCGATCAGGAATTTTGTGAGCCCGATTTCTGAGTTTGGGGCATGACAATTGTAGCCTAGGATGATGAAAGAAGAATTAGCTCGACCTAACAGTTGTTTCCAGACCATCGCCTAATTAAATGGGCCAGTGCCATAACTCCGTATTCTTTGAGTTACAAGCCCGCAGTCTTCTGGAATTACCTGATCGAAGCCAAATTGACGAGCAAAACGGCTGGGATAGTACGGTTCTCTCTAGAATTCCATTCCCTCCCTCAATGGAAGACTACACGATCTAATCGATAAAAAGAATCCACTTTCTCCTGTAGTGAGTGATTCTGTGTCCACCTTGTCTGTGTTCATTATGTAATGTGGTAGGCAGAAATGAAAGTAATTAATCTTGGCGTCGGAGGAGATGGCATCTTTCACCCAGTCATAGGACGTCTTCGCCATGGCTCTCTTTTGGAAAAACCAGAGAGGAATCTGAGAAGGGTGGACGTAAGCTTTCTCTGGCACTTCGAAGGTCCAAGGGAAATAGACATCAAGCCAGCCAAGGAAGTAATGCCATGCCATATAGGTAGAAGCAGAGCCGACGGAGGAACTTTTTATGAGAGAAGCAATCTCTCTGAAACCTCTGTAAATTGAGCATAAAGCAGGAGGGTCGAGGGAATATTTAATTCCTTTAGCCATGGCGCCGACTACTACAAACAATGAAGGGCGGATGACATCTGCTGACTTAGAGATGGGAAAAACCACTATGCTCAGCCAGTAAGCAATAAATGCTGCAAGTTCCCCATAAATAGAGTACTCAGCACGATCTTTCATGCCCCGATGAAGATGTTCCAGCTCTCGTGAGTGGTTACCGTTAAACCTGGAAGAAAAAAGGAGAAGCAAGTGAAATCGAGATTATGTATCAGGGCACAATAAAAGTGTTAATTTGAGAAGAAGGAAAATTACCGAAGAGCTCTACTAAAATGGGCTAGCCATTGCATAGGGTGAATCTTGTGAATATTTGGAAACTTGGACATCTCCTTAAAGAGTTCAGTGGTTGTTTCCGAGAAAGAGGCAATACGGTCAGGCGAAGAGACAAAGGCTAACTCATCATTGGTGGGGACAAATTCATCAAAGACTTTTCCAGTTATCAGCAGACCGATGATCCTATGGACATCCCAGAGCGTAATGCTCATTTCACCTTCGGGAAGGTGGAAAGAATTGGTAGAAGGGCACCGGTAGTTGAGAAAAGCCTTTAGAATGGAGGATTCCTTGTAAAAAGGATGTGATGTTGCTTCGATCGTGAGACAAACTCCTTGCATGCTTCGTAAGAATTGCCGCGGCCCATTTAGAGTAATAATTGCGGGGAGTCAAGAGACCCCTTATTCTGAACTCTTTTGGACTCCAGATAAGGTGACGATTGCTGAAACGCTGCTGAAGCATCTCGTAAAAACATGTCGGGTATAGGCTGTGTGAATCATAAGACGGGGTGAGGAAGATCATGGAATGGATATCACCGATTTGCTTTCTCAATTTCTTCGGTTGCAGAATGCCTTCCAGTAATCTTGGTTCTCTGAATGACCAAGATTCTATGTAAGCTAGCCTTTCTCCATCCAGGTGATTGCTAAGTTCGCAATTTAGCATAGACTGATGATGATGAAGGCTAATTGGAATCGTTACGATGCCTCGCTTGTAAGGATTGTCAAATTTTATGACACCTTCAATCGCACAAACTAAATCCCAGGAGTTATGCAATTTCTTTCGATTATGCTCCTTGATTTTGTCCTAAAATTCTTGGGCTTTATTCCGACAGATTTTCTTCGGTCGGAAAGGAGGTGGAGTATCCTCCTTAGTGGGAGGTTTCTGGCTGATGGTCTAGTGGTGTGCTGTGGATTTCCGCCATTGTTCCCAGTCATATTCACGGCCATGTTTGGGAGGTCTTTTGAGATCGCCCGTTGTAATGGCTCTATGGATAGGAGATGACAACGTGTTGATGTGTTCGATGAAGTCAAAGGTGGGGAGTACTGGCTCCTTAATATAGGTGGGGCGCGTAGCAATTGTCTTAAAACACTTGCGCGAAGGTTAAACAGGAGGTGAGGGAGATTCTCTAGCTTGAGAAGGTGATGGGTTTGGTAATTCTTGATGCAAGGGATGAGCTGTAGGAGGGTCGACGGTAATGAAAGTTCTCTTTGTGCGAGCCATGATGAGAGAAGTTAAGTACTGAAAAGAATGGAGTTGGAAAAAAGTTAGTACAGGAAAGTGAACAAAGTTAAAGAAAAATTGTTCAGTCTGGAAATGACAAAGGGTCGGTTGCATGGATATCGCAACTTAAGACCGTTGTGCAGGTTTGTGCATTGTGTTTTACCTTGTGCGAATGAAGTGTTCGTTGCGTGGGTCGAGCAATCAAGTCTGGTTGTGCGGGAAGAAAAAAAATTCGCAAGAGCTTCGCTGCAAAAGTGGAAAGTAAGAGAATGAACTGGGACCGACTATTTATAGAGAACAAGGCCAAGTGCGGTACTCGGGCATCTGTTGCACGGGTCACGCAATTGCTTTAGGAAGTCCAAAAATTTGAAGGTTGATCCTAATCTTTTGATTCCAATAAACAAAGAAAGGATCAAGGGGGCATCTGTTGGAGCATAAAAATAACAAAGAATGATTGAAAGGGTAGAAGATCAGAAGGAAATTGGAAAAATGAGGAAGAAAGAAGAAAATCAAGCACCCTGTTAGTAGTTGCGCAGGTCGTGCAAACAACCTGATTCATTTACCGGCCGCACAAGGGATTTCCTCCATTGCGCTAGTCACGCAACTGACTTCCCTATTGTGTAGGTCACGCAACCAAGATCAGATATAAATTATTATGGACGGTCAGATCTGATGCAAAGTGGACCTCATGGCACAAAGATTAAGGGTTCGCATGTGTAGAGGCTTATAAATACCCCACTCCCCCTCTCATTTGGGAGAGAAGAATTTTGAAAGAGGAGCAGAGCTCTGAAGGAAGACTGAAGGTGAGAAGGGGAAGCCAAGGATTGCTTGCGCGGGCCACGCAATCAACAACTTGTTGCGCGGGTCGCACAACCAGGCCATCATATGGCCAGTTACAAAAAGGGTCAAAGTGCTGTCGAAATCATCTAGTTCGATCCTCGTTGCTCCAAGCTCTCCTTTTGCATAAGGCACAAGCTCAAAAAGGGGAAAAATCAAATGATAAAATCAGCACAACATTCCTCCTAAGGAGATGATCGAAGCAACTGTTGAAATGCTGTCGAATTTGAGATTCGACATTCGAACTTTGTTAATTTCAATTTATGCATTTCAAATGATCTATCTTAGAATCAAGGGATATTAAATGATGTAAATGAACTCAGCATGAATAAAACAATGATCGTTCTTCATATACTCTCTTTGTTATGTTCGAATAAGATAATTTCCCCCAAATCGAATGCATTTGTTTCTTGTTTGAAACACAAGTATTGAATAACCATAATATTGATTTCGGCAGTATTTCGGACATATCATGATCTTTTGTTTAGAGGTATCATTGTACTGGAATGATATTCATCTTGATTGGTTTTGCGCTCCTAAAATACTTTGACTTCTTCAATCTAGATCAAGCTCTTTTTAATGCTTTCAAGATGAATAATCTTCACTTGAAATTTACTGTTCGTGCAATAAACTTGTTGTGCGGACAACAGATCCTCTAATCCTCTCATTGTGTGGAATCTCCCATTGTGCAAAACCCCATTGTATGGAAATTCCTACTATGCGGAGGTGCCCATTGTGCGAGACATCTGTTGTGCGGGACATCCGTTGTGCGCCGCACAACAGGTACTCTAAGTACTTGAATTCCTCTGAAGCCCAAAATCTCCTCTGCTGCTCCAAAATCTTTTGTCCGTCCCTAATGAAGAAGATGGCGGAGTATTTATAGCCTCCCACATGTGCGAATCCTTCAATCCGCACAACACAAGTCGCCAAAAGACTCTTTGTGCGTTACCTCCATTGTGTGCTAGTTCCATTGTGCACATACTTTCATTGTGTGCTTATATTCATTGTGCGGCACACAATGAAACCATGGAAACTTCTGTTGCGCGCCGCACAACCAAAGTGTGTGAAAATTTATTTTTCTCCTTCTGTTCTTTTTATGCCTCAACAGTATGCAAAGCATTGAAGTTTTAAATCAGGGTATCTGGCCCTGAGTGCATAGAGACACGTGGCCATGAGAGAGAGATCCAAGCTTCAAACCTGCATACCTTACTTTCCTTGTCTTCTTGCCTTGGAGTTTCCTACTTCCAAAGCCACCAAAAGAAGTCAATCATGAGAAAAACTTCAATACTTCGGCATAGTCTGACGGAAGATGCGTACTTAGAAATTGCATGTGGCATGCAATTAGTTCCATTAAACTATCCAAATTATCCTAGTTCAATGTATCCTGAATAAAAAATTATACATATTTGAGGGAAATGATACAATACGACATGTTATACTGTAATAGGATATGCATCATATCACAATAGGCCTTGTGGCATCTTAAAAGCGATTTTAAGCAAAAAGAAAAAAAAATCTAATTAGTGACTATATATGTGCTACTTCTTGATGATTGGAAACATACGTGTTACATGTCCTACTATAGTATAGTACGTTATGTTATATCATCTTTTCCTTATTTAATTATCTTCTGGATTAGTGGACATTTATTGGACAATTTAAAAATTGAAAAATCTAGGGATCTTATTTCAACAACTAAGTGACCACAACTAGGAGGTAATGATAATTCAACCAATTTGATTTTGAGATTTAGGAGATCCTAAAATACACAAATTTGTATATTTAGGAATAAAAATTATTTTAAAAAAATACATGCATAAGTTTTTATGTAGTGGGGTCCTAAAAGCATTTGCTGTCGTAAGAAATCTATCCAATCGTCTAACCTTCAATCCAAGCACCCATCGATATTTCAGAATATCAACAACGCACAATATTTCACCTAGAAATTGTCCACAACTAGAAAGGATGCGAAAGATCATGGTCTTGATAACACTCATGTTACAATAATGATAACATTGCGATATTATTGTTAGTAAATTGAACATTGCATAGAACCATATATCCAAAAAAAAAAAAAAAATTGTTATGAAAACTTTTTGCGATATCGATTCATCAACAATTTTATCAAAATATTGACAATATACTGATGATATAAGCAACACCTAATGTAAGTGCTATAATGTTTAAAGCATACTTTGTTTGTCAAATTTTGTTTAGTCAAAACATATTATTAAGTAATCTTCAAGTATGGCTAAAGATCAAGGTTCAAGCCAAGTCCAAGTTCAAGTAGAAGATTAAGCTCGAAAGACAACATGAAGTCAAGATCAAATGATGTTCTAGTAGAAGATCAAGTTCCATAAAGAAGTTCAAGTCTTTAATTTACTTCAAGACAAAGAAGTTCAGTATTTCAGGTATTATAAACCCTAGAAAGACCTTAGGTTTAAGTGCTTTCAAAAACTATTTAAAATTGGGTTTTTATTCTTGTGTTTGGTTAAGTTTCGACCGGCCTAAGGTTTGGCTCGACTAGCCTAAATTTTACTCGGCCAGTCCTAGAACAAACCGAAGCAAAACAGAAAATTTGTTGCATTTTCGGCCAGTCGAGTGGCCTGCTTAACCAGTCGAAGGGCAATCTTCGACCAGCCCTAGGTTTCTCAGCTCGAAGTCTAGCAACTGAATCAGTTCGGATTTTGGTACCTTCAGCTAGTCGAAGATTTATTAAATCTTATCCCGCTCAAATCTAAAAATCCATTGGAACTGAATCCAGTGCTTGGGCCAGTCGAAGAACCAAATTCTTTGCCTATAAATTAAGGTTCTCTCTTAATCTGAAAATTCATTCAAGACTATTCAAATCCTTCTGCAAGTGAGAGAGAAGCTTCATTTATATTCAAGCTATTGAACGGTATTTATAAATTACTTTTTTAATTCCTTAATCTCAGACTCTGTCATTCTGATTCTAAAAAGAGTGGATATTACTCTTCTTATTGAGATTTAAAGGAATTAATACAAGTAGTCATAAGTTTAATCTTAATTAAAAATCAATAGAACCTGGACCTTTTCTATCAAACTGAACGTTGAACATTCGACATTCAAGAAAAGAAGTTCTTCGGCTACAACTTCTTCTACGATGAAGATAAGGATACATTTGTCTACTTTCTGTATTTGGTTTTTCTGAGATTGCTAGAAAATCTCAATGTTGGTTTTTCTAAGATAGCTAGAAAATATCAGTGAAGGTTTTTGTTTGTGATAGCCCGGTAAAATCATAATTGTATCAAGTTTTAAGGTGACCCTGATAAAACCTTATTCATAGTAAAAGCTAAAATTATGTAGAGAGTAATTTTGGGAGTGGAATAGGTGTGGCTGTTTGAGAATGGTTGTTGACATACCGAACCACTATAATTCTTTGTGTTTGTAGTGAATGTTTTTATCTTTCATGTGGTGAATGGTTGTAATTTCTTTTCAGTACAAGTAGTGAATGATTGTAATATTTATTTTATTTACTATTGCTTAGTTTAGGGTTTTGATTCTAATCACATTCATGAAATAAGGTTGTCCTACTTAAACTTGTTTGGGTGAAGGTTGTCCTATGAATCAGTTGGAATCAACATTTCAATACTAAGGCAATTGAGATCTCTAATTCATTTATTATTCAGAACTTTATTCGATTATTTTACATAGTCCTATTCACCCCCCTCTCCTCTTGGACTTCTTAAGCTCTCATTTTGATGACTCTAATTATTCATACTGGAAAGCCAGAATGAAGATTTTTCTAAAATCTTTATATGAAATTGTGTGGTAAGTCACTGTGACTAAATGGAAACCTCCTATGACTGAAGTAGTCGCCGAGGATGGATCAATTTATGAGAGAAACTGCATTCTATTTATGGACTGTATGTCAGAAAAGTGAAAGCAATGCTAATGCTAAAGCCTTAAATGACCTAAAATTTTCACTTCAAATGTCTATCCTAGGTCAAGGAAAAAGCCTGAACTTACTCCCTTTATGACTCTAGTTCTTCATTCTGTAGTGTCTAGTATTCAAGTTTGTCTTCCTTCATTAATATGTTACATCATTATTCAGTTTCGTTTACATCCTGGTCATGGTTCAATTCCGTTTGCTTATCTCATGACTTGCATTGCTTTACATTGTAATGTCACAATTCCTTCATCTAAGGCACTGGAATCTATACTACCATTTAACAATACCAACCTGATTAAGATGAACCTGAAACCTCTTCCTTGCCAAACTGAAGAAGAAAAGGAAGCATATGCACCTGCAGACACTACTATGGAAGATATTTTTGATGAGCTAGATGAGTTTGATGATCCAGAAGATCCATACTATCAAACTTCTTAGGCAGATGGTCGTCTTAAATCTTTGGAGGAGAAGGTTGAGGCACTACGGATCTCACAGGACAATGTAGTTCAAACCCAAAAATCTACAATGAAGTACATGAAGAAGTACTTCCATCGCATCAGCCGGAGTTTGAATCAGCTTGACCCTTTTATGCATGCTCCTTCATCATCTGGATTTGATTAAGATCTTATCTTTTTAAGTACTTTTTATTTTAGTGTTGTAAATTTAACTTGTTTCTTTGGATAATTTCTTAACACTCTCTCTTAACATCTTTAATGTATTTCCTTAACACTTTCATATGTGATTATTATCTCCTTGGTACATATGCTTAGTTCTTCTTCTATCAAGTTGAATTACTAATTATTTACTTTCCTATCTATCTTACTTGATAGTTTTCTAGTTCTTCGTTTGTCAACTTGTGACAAAAATGGGGAGAGTTAGTTAATATTTGAAGAATGCATATTGATTGCATATTGATTATATATGGAGAATGATGGTGCATGCATGAATGTGAATGCTTACTTGGAAGGCTATATATGCTATGGAATGCGTTTTATGTTATAAATGATATAGGGGAAGTATTAGTTGAGGGGGAGTAGAAAATATTTTGAAATCTTTAACAATCTTCTACAACATGAGTATAAGAGTACAAGGCTTCATTCTTATAATTGTAATATTATGTGCTTTGACACAAAATTGACAAGGGGGGAGATTGTAAGTGTTATAATGTTTAAAGACACTTTGTTTGTCTAATTTTATTTAGTCAAAACATATTATCAAGTAATCTTCAAGTATGGTTAAAGATCAAGGTTCAAGCCAAGTCCAAGTTCTAATAGAAGATCAAGCTCAAGTTCAAGTAGAAGATCAAGCTCGAAAGGTAACATGAAGTCAAGATCAAATGATGTTCTAGTAGAAGATCAAGCTCCATAAAGAAATTCAAGTCTTTAGTCTACTTCAAGACAAAGAAGTTCAGTATTTCAGGTATTATAAACCCTAGAAAGATCTTAGGTTTAGGTGCTTTCAAAAATTATTTAAAATTGGGTTATTATGCTTGTGTTTGGTTAAGTTTCGACCAGCCTAAGGTTTGGCTCGACTAGCCTACGTTTTACTTGGCCAGTCTTAGAACAAACTAAAGCAAAACAGAAAATTTGTTGCATTTTCGGCCAGTCGAGTGGCTCGCTCGACCAATTGAAGGGTAATCTTCGACCAGCCCTAGGTTTCTCGGCTCGAAGTCCAGCAACTAAATCAGTTCGAATTTTGGCACATTTGGCTAGTCGAAAACTACCTTTGACCAGTCGAAGCCCACCCTCGACCAGTCGAAGATTTTTTTAATCTTATCCTGCTCAAATTTGAAAATCCGTTGGAACTGAATCCAGTGCTTAGGCCAGTCGAAGAACTAACTTTTTTTCTCATAAATTGAGGTTCTTTCTCAATCTGAAAATTCATTCAAGACTATTAAAATCCTTCTGCAAGTAAGAGAGAAGATCCATTTATATTCAAGCTATTGAATGGTATTTATAAATTACTTTTTTAATTCCTTAATCTCAGACTCTGTCATTCTGATTCTAAAAAGAGTGGATATTACTCTTCTTATTGAGGTTTGAAGGAATTAATGCAAGTAACCATTGGTTTAATCTTAATTAAAAATCAATAAAACCCTAGACTTTTTCTATCAAGCTGAACATTGAACATTCAACATTCAAGAAAAGAAGTTTTTCGGCTACAGCTTCTTCTACGGTGAAGATAAGTATACATTTGTTTACTTTATGTATTTGATTTTTCTGAGATAGCTAGAAAATCTCAGTGTTAATTTTTCTGAGATAGACAAAAAATCTCAATGAGAGTTTTTGTTTGTGATAGCCCGGTAAAATTACAACTATATCAAGTTTTAAGGTGATCCTGAGAAAAACTTATTTATAGTGAAAGCCAAGATTACGTGGAGAGTAATTTTGGGAGTGGAGTAGGTGTGACTGTCTGAGAACAGTTGTTGACACACCGAACCACTATAAATCTTGGTGTTTGTGGTGAATATTTTTATCTTTCATGTGGTGAATGATTGTAATTTCTTTTTAGTACAAGTGATGAATGATTGTAATATTTATTTTATTTACTCTTGCTTAGTTTGGGGTTTTGATTCTAATCACATTCGTGAAATAAGGTTGTCCTACCTCAACTTGTTTCGGTGAAGGTTGTCCTACGAATTAGTTTGAATCAACATTTCAATATTAAGGCAATTGAGATCTCTAATTCATTTATTATTCAGCACTTTATTCGATTATTTGGCACATTCCTATTCACCCCTTCTTCTAGGACTTCTTAAGCTCTGCTTTTCACCTAGAATTTACAGTTGTAAATATTGACCATGCATTTGTAATATCAATACATTGACGATACAAGCAACACCTAGAATTTATATAGTAAAAAATATTGATGATACATTGATGATACTTAGCAATACATTGCTCATACCTAAAAATTTTGATACTATAAATGTTATCGGTATCACTTCTAATGCTATTAGTATTGCAGAGCTGGGATATTTGATAATATCAACAATACTTTGAACAATAATTGCACTAGGTATCAAATAATGGGAGAGCTGAGAGAACCAAAATATGGTAGAGACATCTCTACGGTGCTCGTGGCAGAGCAATGACAAATTGAGTCTGTGAGCCACGCTAATGCGGTCCTTAAATTATGGAGTAGAAAAAGGGTGCAATACTACGGTCCCTTTTGAATATAGTAGTTCTTTACACGTAGCTTATATGAAATAACAAGCTCTATCCCTAGTTTGCCAGCACCTTTTTACACTATTGCAAAATAAGATGTATTATAGTACACTCCTGCGAATATTGTTTTATACGCGCTGCTTTATGTTGTTTTCTGTTCGTCGGTGAATGTTGTATTGAACTCTTGAATAGCAATTCGTTATACCACACCCTGGTGTATGTTATTTTGTAAACATGCGTCATACGTGCCATTCGTGCCATTAGACTACGTGTGTTGACTTGCTGAGTCCCATCAATTTGAGACCGAGTCACACTGACGAATGAATTTCCTAGTGACAGCCCGAAATCTCATTGAATCGAGCTGGATCAGCCGTTTTTCGAGTCAACCAAACCAAGTTTCACAACTCTCGTTTCTGTGAGTGGGGCACATTCTTCAGTGATACAGACCATTGATCCAGTGACATACACCAAAGATTTACCAGACCCCAAATTTTCAAAAATTGGAAGATCCTAGCAAACTGATCTTTCACCTATAATTCGTGATTGGAACAATTAGATCAATGGTCTAGATCACAAGTATTGGCTCACACGGATTAAAAGAAAAAAAAAAATGTGTACAATAGGGAAGCTCTCTATTAATCACCAAGGGCCCGTTTGGATACCACCAAATAAGTAACTTATTTCTACTTACAGCAGTAGATAAGTAACTTATTTGAGACAAGTAAGCTTGGTTCAAGATCAATTATAAGTAACTTTTTTTTACTTAAAGGTACTTAATCACTTTAGCTTAACAAGTAGAAACTAAGATAAGCTACTTAAGGCATAAGTAGCTTATCTTATGTAACTAACAATCCAAAGGCTTCTTAAGAGAGAACTCAACCTTGATGTATCATCATCATCATCATCATCACTTCAATGTATAGTAAATTACAAAGACCAGTCCATGTAAATGCATACAACAGATCACGGAAAAAAAGAAAAAGAAAAAAGAAGTGGTACATACAAGGCATATCATATGTGATTGTGGAATCGTATGAGGGGTTTTTTTTTTTTTTTTAATTTTTTTTAATTTTTTTACACACACACACACTCACACACACCGCATGGGCACTCGAACCCATGACCTCAATGTTGAAACGCAGACTATCTACCACTAAGCCATGAGTAGAGATCCATGGACTTGCATAAGGTTGCAATGACTCAAAAGAAGGAGAAGCTCTTAAAATTTCTGGGCTTGATGCAATCTGATTGAACCCATCCAATCTTCCGCTTAACATTGTCGTACACAACCAATTGTCCACCTAATGAAATGTCTGCAAAACAAAAGGAGGATAAATGATTTGTTCCTTTTTTGGAAAAAAATCAAATAATAACTTCATTAAAACAAGAAAGAAGTATGATCTAAGACGGTGTTTGGATACACTATTGAAATGAATTGAACTTCGATAATGTGCTTTATAGAGCGGAAATGACCAAACTACATTTACCTTCTCTGGTATTAACAATGAGGAAGTAGCCCCAACTGGCAGTTGTTTTACTTTGAAGTCCAACTTGAAAGTAATTTGATGGCAATTTAAAGCCTAGCCCACAACACTACATAAGGGTAAATGCAGCTTGGTCATGTCTGCTTTCATTGAACAAATTACGGCAATTCAAATCAATAGTGCATCCAAATGCAGTGTAAGGGATGCAAAGAGTCTATATCTGCTCACTGGATAGCACACGCATTCGCCCACTCGTTCCCTAAAGGACCAAAAGTGATATCAACGGAAAATGATACCCAAATTCCTTTAGAAAATGGAAGCAAGTCCTCGAAGCCTAAGAAGTGCCCCAGACGCATCTCCCTCAATTAAAAGTCAGCCCGCAATAGAAGATGTATAGAACTTGGACCCTCCAAGAGAGCCCTTACATTCTGTCTCGTGTGATCCTTTATCCTAGGTTGGGCTGGAATAAGCAACAATGATTTTGCTCATATCATATTCCTAATGATGCTCAAGCTATGATCCACACCCAAATCAATAATGAGCTGGCATCAAAGTTTAGTATGGTAGTACTGATCAAAGGGCTTCCTTCTAATTCTAGGCCCCTTCGGTCTAGAAGGAATTTCGTTGTTCTAGGCCCCTCCAGTCTAGAAGCAACAATGATTTTGCTCATATCATATTCCTAATGATGCTCAAGCTATGATCCACAGCCAAATCAGTAATGAGCTACCATCGAAGTTTAGTATGGCAGTACTGATCACATGGCTTCCTTCTAATTCTAGGCCCCTCCGGTCTAGAAGGAATTTTGTTGTTTTAGCTCCTTGTGTCATGGCTAAGAATACATCATGTGCATTCATGGTTCCCAAGGCAAACAGATGCACAACGATCAAATCATGGTGGTCCATTCTATAGTTGCATGAAGCATGAAGGCCAGTGGCAGTAGATCAGGATCGAGAGTGGGGAAGCATCTGCTTCAAAATATTAGCAAGCATAAAGCAAGGAAACAAGAATGGAAATGCAAGTCTGAAGTGCGATTTGAAGATGGAGCTGAACTTGGGTGGAAAATTCATGCAACTAATTTCATTCTCATCTCACCAGTGATTTGGGTGGAAATGAAAGAAACTCAATGGTTTTGTTTCTACCAAACACCAAGTGCAGTAAGCACACTTGGTAAGCCCTGGCATCCACGATTCAGCAATACAAACACATGCTACCTAAGAATTACAAACCATTTTCTAGAAGCAGGCATTTTCCGACACAGCTCCAAAGAAACACGACATACCTCCAAGTATATTCATTGATCCATCGTGTACTTTACTTCCATCAAGGATTCCCAAACAAATGTTGCCTTTATTCTACACATCAAATAATTGTAAATTGTAAGCCCCCAGAAATAAATCTCAGTTGAAAGTTTATTGTTGAAACAAAATGGCAGAACAAATGAATTTAAATAAATAGAGTTATGGAAGGCTATAAAATCATTACGCTTCTGATCAAATAACCCTCGGGAGGAATCTGTAGTGTCTTCTGACCAATCAACCATCTGTTTCCAAAGTGAAGGGTCAATGGCTTAAAGAATTGCTTCATATTTTTAACAGTCCTGCAGGAATGAAACCCTTTAATTAGCTGCTAATGGTAATGGAATTCCTAATTAGAGAAAATGTACAGTCCTTGGTCGAAATAAATGGATTTCTCATTGGGTGTTATTCATTTGAACAGAAACTATTCAGGCAGGCCCACTTGTTTGTAATCTAGGATGTTCATCCAGTTCGCCCATAATGAATGGGTCATGGCCCAATAATCCCCCTTGTTGGACACTTACCCAGACGATCCATCAAAACTTTCTAGCCAATGTGTATTATAGGATAAATGTTTAAGATCCTTTGATGGAGGAGGTTTAATGGGTCCCACCAGATGGACAGTCTAGATCACCAAAACATGGGCCTCAACTGTGAGTTGATTTAGTCCAGGATACCATGATACCCCTTGTAAACATAGTTCGAAAACTTGCTGACTCAACTTGAAACTCAGCCGGGTCAACTCAACTTGATGAGATTTCAAACCAAGTCTTTAGGAAACTCGTTTCTGGCACTGACTCAGCCCTGATTCGCAAAGACTCGTCGAGTCGACTAAATAACTCGGTCTACTCGACATGACTCACAGTTACTCAGTCAGAGTCTGTCATCGTGCGAAGACTGTTTGTAATTATTTTTATTTAAAAAAAAAAAAAAAACAAAAAACAAAAACAACAACAACAAAAAAAAAAAAAAAACAAACAAAAACAACAAAAAAAAAAAAAAACAAAAACAACAAAAAACAAAAACTGGAGGGGAGGCCAAGCCCCTGACCTCCAATCAATGAACAAGCATCCCAACCAGCAAGAATAAGCACAACTTTGCAGCTTTGTTTCCTATGTTTTAATACTTGTAAATGTAGTTATTTTAAATACTCTTTTGCTAATCCTAAAAGTTTAATTTATGTTTATCGAGTCTTCGAGTCAACCTGACCCAAATGATCATCAAGTGGAGCCGAGTTATTGAGTTTTTAAACTGTGCTTCTAATTGCCTTGCTGTATAGATACATTGCTCATTGAATGTCACCATGACCATCAATCCATCACTATATTTCCTAGAATCTCAACCAGATATGCATTCACAAATACATCCAACTACTGAATTATTCAAGTATTTGCTGAACAGCACACCCCACAGAATCAAGCAGTTATTATTCCTTACAATACTTACCAGACTACTGGGAAATTAGCTCGCCAACATACTGGCAATGTTGAATCTGATTCATCTTGAATGAGTCCATCAAGCGAGTCTTTGAGCTACCATAAGATTACATAATAGCACCCATTAAGATGCATGTAGTTAATTAGTGATTCTTTCATGCGTCTACTAAGAAGAATTTTGCTGATCCCACATGCACCTATGCATGGTGGCACCTGGCACACGTGGGACATCTGAACTATCAATCACTAGGCAAGTATAGATGAACAGGCAGAAAAATCAGGCTGCTCCACCCATCAACCATCTCAGAAGAGTCAATTATTTTCTTACATGTGTGGTCCCCCTAATGAAGCAATTGGCCTGATGCCCATATCATCCATTCAGTGGGCCAGCAGATGCACAAAGCAGATGTCCACGGCTTCCAGGTTACCAAGTGTGGGAGCATGTGCTGGTTAGAAATGCTAATGCTAATAAACACTTACAGAAGTGATAAGACTGGTGTATGCTTCCTTTGTGAAATATGTATATGAGCTTCCACTGTCGAAAATTACTCGTCCTGCATTGCTGCCTGGTCCACCCACACTGAGTCGCTCACCTCCTAGACTTATTTTTGTAAGTTCTGTATTATAGAAATTTCTGAAGCATTCCAAAAAAGAAATCATTAATCAGAAGTTGATATAAATCACAGCACCATAACCATACTAGGAAAAGAAAATGGCAAAAGCAATACTATGGATAAGGATCCTTGCAAGCAGTGTTTGAGTTGTCGTTATCACTACAAGTTTCGCTGGCTACAGTTAAAGAAACAATATTGTTATCGCCGATAACCGGAAATGTGTGGAAAACAGGGGGAAACATGGGAAAATGGTGGAATTTTTCAGTGAAACTTCGGGAGATGCCTAAATAAACATTTTTGCATATTTATAAATAAATAAAAAATTGCAAAAAGAATACATACATAATAAGTTTTCATTTAATGGAGGCCTAAAAGCATGCGGCTGTAAGAAATCACTCTGATAGTAACCAAAATAAGTTTATATAATACAAATGCAGCTACCATACAATATTTAAGACAAGCCAAGCACTCTATTACACTCTGACTTAACAGCTAGTACAGTCCCCATGAGAAACCATGGGCAGCACATGGGTGACCCATGCAACAAAAATCTCCCTCATGGAAAAATCCCATCCCTTCAGCTGGCAGCCAACAAATACAGCCACATTCAACCAGAAAATGGAAAATATTTGATGGCCAGGATCTCCTAATCTTGGGTATTTTGGTGTATGGGGCCGTCCACATTCAGTCCCATTGTGCCCCAGTTTGAATTGGGAGTTATTTGATACTCACCGAAGGTTGATGGTTGATACTCTGGCACTTAAAAAATTGTACATGCAGCCTCCATTAACTTAATTACACTAGCTGGATTGTGGAACCTATGGTCGCTTACTCACAGTCCCAATGGTTAAATGATCCTAATCTCTCATCTGTGGACACTTGCTTAATGAATAGAACCATATGGTATCTTTCATTTTTAACCATTCAATATAATAAAATATACCTAGTTCCTATTTAATGAGCCATCTAAATTGAACCCCACAATGTGGACAGTTGAATTGAAATTATTATATGCCACATATGCAAATCCAAATATGAGGTGGACCACACCACATGAAACAATGGTGATTGAACACCCACCATTAAAAAAAAAAAAATTAAAAAAAAAATTAAAAACTTATTGGAGGCCACAAAGGAAATAATGTATGTGTTGTATATCTATGCCGTCCATCCATTTTTCCAGATCATCTTAATGGCATGGGCCCAAAAAGAAGAGGATCAAAATCCAAGGTGGACCACACCACTAGAAACAGTGTTCATTTAACTCCCACCATTTAACGTCCACTATTTCTTGTGGTGTGGCCACCTGAGATTAGGATTTGCTTCATTTTTGGGTCCATGCCATAAAATGATCTGGCAAAATGAATAGATAACATAGATATACAACACAAACATTGAGGTGGGTGCCACGGTTCTGGTCCCACTCCCACCCACATTGGGTACAATAGTTAAGTTGTGTCCGAAAGCCTTTCGTAGAAAAGCTAGGTGGGGCCCACCAACATGCTTGTGAGAAACCACCCTGTCCATCCATTTCGCCAAATCATTTTAGGACATGGCCCAAAAATGAGGCAGATCCAAAATTCAAGTGGGTTGCACGACAGGAAACGATGAAGATTAAACATCCATCGTTAACATTTATGGGCCCACAAAAGTTTTGGATAAGAGTTAGACTAATATTTTTGTGTTTTCAGTTCATCCCAGTAAGAATGACATTATGAACGTCATGAATGGCATATAAACATCACAGTGGACCCCAGGGAGGTTTCAATGGTAGGCATTTCCCTACCCACTTTTTCCTATGTTGCGGTCCACTTGAGTTTTGAATCTGCCTCATTTTTGGGCCCATGTCCTAACATAATCTGGCAAAACGGATGGATGGGTTGGATTTCTCACAAGCATGACAAGGGGTGCCACCTTAGCTTCCCATGTTAGGAAGTTCCTGTGAAAGGCTTTCACAGGCAATCTGCATCCGAACGGGGATACTCTATTGACCTTGCGAGTAGGGTGTGGGCATGGTCGGTGGTTTGTGCGCCCCACCATGATGTATATGTTTTATTCACACCATCCATTCATTTTGGTAGATAATTTGAAGGCATGAGCCAAAAACTTAAGGAGATCCACATCTCAAGTGGAACACACCAAAGGAAACAGTGGTGATTGAATGCCTGTCCTAGGAAGTTTTTAATGGTGGGCATTCAATCACCACTACTTCCTTTTGTGTGGTACACCTGAGATATGAATCTCCCTCATTTTTGGGCTCATGCCCTAAAATTATCTGGATAAATAGATGGACAGCGTGGATAAAACATATTACATCATGGTGGGGCCCATAGCACCGACCATAGACACTCAATACTCACAAGTTGCAGGTTGCATCTCCTCATCCCCATTAAAAACGAAACGGAGGGATTTTCGGAAAGACGGTTTCTTCGAAGGGTTTCAAAACCTTAATTCCAACCAAAATCAAATAAAAATCCTCCCAATTTTCCAAAATATTCACCGAAATCCATGTCTCTTACCAAATCCATCATCCAGTCAAAGAGAAAAGGGAAAATTTTGAGGTTTTTTGTACCTATCGAAGACCTGTTGACGGTTGTCGATTGATCCACGATTAGCCCACAAGATTCTACTTATGATCAACTAATCCGCTTCAACAAGTACCGAAAATCACTCTCTCATGTAGATCTTTAAAAAAATGAAATAAAAGATTTTTTTCAATTTTTTTTTGTATTCATGCAAGTTTAGCAACATGAAAATTCTACGATAACCCAATTTATCTAGAAATCGAAATTATCGTCGAAATTTTGCCAATATTTGGTAGAGAAATGAATATTTGTGGTTTCAATGTTGCCAATGCAGCAACACCGATATTATCGTTGATAATATCAATATTTCGTTGACAACAGAAACATTGCTTGCAAGGTGAGGCTATGCCACAGGATTAAAAGCATGAGCAATATGGCACAAGAATTAGAAAAAAGGCAATCATATGGAAAAAGCGTGGAAAGTAAAATAGAAAACACAGTTTACTAACAACATCATAAGACTAACGATCTATATTTGGTCTCATTAAAATTCATTGTTCATCAGATTCTCAAAAACTGAATGAGAATTTGAGCACCATTGTTATGGGAAATGAATGTCAACTCATACCATGCATTTGGTCACTTTACACACACACACACACCCCACACTCTCCCAATGTAGTGGAATTTCACCACCTATGGATACTCGAACCCTTGACTAGGTGTTGAAACTCCTGAGAGTCTACCACCGGAGCAAGCACTTTAAGAGGTTATGAGACAACAAAACCAAATAGCATGGCTAAACATTGAATTGTCATATGACTAATTGGTTATGGGGAGCAGCTCAGACTACACACACATACACATCAAATAGCATACATGAATACATATTCTACGTATACGCGATCCTCCACCCACATACCAATCTTCAATACATCTTTGATACATGTGATTAAAAGGGACCAAGACAATGGATTGGTAGTTGCTGAAAACAACCATTTTCAATATATCACTAAGTTCATGTCATAACGTTAAGCCTTGTAGTCGAGCCTAAAGGGATTAAAGCAAGCATGAGTAACAAACATCCATGGTGGGTCCTCCATAGATATATTCTAGGTAGAGGGTGCTCTTGAAAGGGAACTCTGCTTCTCCATACAAGTACTTGCAAATGATGTGCATCAGTAGGCACAAGTAAGGATGAAGACTTTTAGAGACAACAACCATATAATTTTCATTTAACAGACAATGGATGGACTCCGTGCAGTTTTTTCTAGAGGCATTTCAATGGTAAGGTTCAGTAAATGCCTCAATGAAAAGCATGCCTGATGTGCTCCAACTCACGCAAGATGCAAATCACACAATACTCAAAGCTTCTAGGGTTTTAAGTGCAGTTGGGCATACGGCAATCCTGAGAGTGGTGGTGTGTACTTTAAAGGAATGGGACTAGAGGCAACATTTCCAGGGATTATTTTGCATTTTCCCCTCATTTCTTTAATTTTCCTTTTGCTAACAATTAGGAGTTTTGGTACGGAAGAGTCATCAGCATCAAAGCCTCATCCCAACTGATTAGGATCAGCTACATGAATCCTTTTCCACCATTCCACTCTATCAAGGTTGGTAGGGAAAGGTACTTAAACAAATAAACGCATGCAAATCAGCCTCTTAGATCTAATTGGATAAGAAAAATGGAGAGCAAGGGCCTCGATACATCAATATTTTCATGCTTTCTTTGTGACCACACATGGCATGTGGTGATGATCCCTATTACTGCAAATTTAGACCGGCTACTATAAAAACTCGATGTGAAAAATGCCTTTCTATATGGGGATCTGCTTGAAGAGGTGTATATGGAGCAGCCACCCAGATTTGTTACTCAAGGGGAGGTAGATAAGGTTTGTCATTTAAAGAACTCAATCTATGGATTAAAACAATCTCCCCGTGCTTGGTTCAACAAATTTAGTAAGATGATGCTTCAGTTTGGTATGAAACGTGGTCAAGTAGATCATTCAGTTTTTGTTCGACAGAGCAAAACTGGTGCTATTGTGTTAGTTGTATGTGGTTGATATCACTTTTATTAGCAGTGATTGTCCGAGTATTTTTGAGTTAAAGAAGTTCTTGCAGCAACACTTTTGCACAAAGGATTTAGATTGTCGTCAATACTTTCTGAGTATTGCGGTAACAAGGTCAAAGGTGGGAATTAACTTCTCCCAGTGAAAGTATGTGATGGATATATTAGAAGAGAGAGATGGGTACATTGGGTTTTTGTTTGACAGAGCAAACTATCGTGTTAGTTGTATATGTGGATGATATTATTGTTACTGGCAGCAATAGTACAGGTATTTCTGAGTTAAAGTTCTTGTAGCAACACTTTTGCACAAAGGATTTCGGTTGTCTTCGATACTTTCTGGGTATTGAGGTAGCAAGGTCAAGGGTGGGAATTAACTTGTCACAGTGAAAGTATGTGATGGATATATTTGAAGAGACGGGTAAGTTGCGGGCTAAGCCATTTGAAACTCCCATTGATATTAAATCAAAGTCAAGTATAGATGAAGGGAACTATTTGATGAGATGGGAAGATATCACCGGCTAGTTAGCAAATTGATCTATTTAACAGCTTATGATTGGACATCACTTATCCAGTCAATGTAGTTAGTCAGTTTATGCAGGCTCCTCGTATGTCTCGTATGGAAGCCGTGCTTCACATACTTAGATATTTAAAGGGAGCTCCTACTCGTAGAATTCTCTAAGGCAAAATAGACATCTTGGAGTAGAAGCGTTTTCTGATGTAGACTCGGTTGGCTCTCCTTCTAACAGGTGGTCTACCACATGTTATTGTACATTCGTAAGGAAAAATCTGGTTACATGGAAAAGCAAGGTGTTGTTGTTTGGTCAAGTGCAGAAGCGGAGTACAGGGCTATGGCCCATGCAACATGCAAACTTATTTGGCTAAAGACGTTAGTGTGTGAGCTAGGATTTGTAGTGGATATTCCAATGAGATTGTACTGTGATAATCAAGCAACATATCACATCGCCAAGAAAATCCAATTTATCACATAAAAACCAAGCACATTGAAGTTGATTATCACTTTATTAGGGAGAAGGTGGCTAATGAGTAAATTACATGCCGTTTATCACGTTACAAGATCAAGTTGGCAGGCATATTTACGAAGGCTTTAAGTCGGGCCCATCTGGATAGATTCTTTGTCAAGCTGGGCATTCATGATATGTATGCCCCGGCGTAAGGGGGAGTGTTGATGCATTATGACCACATGCGTGTGGGCCACCATAGCTATGTATGGTCTACCAGCCACTCATGTGGTCCACATCAATGTTGTCAAAATTGTTATCATATCGCAAATTGTAATAGGGGTTAAATTGTATCGAATTGCAAATCTTATTGTAAATTGTAAGATTTTTTTACAATTTTCTTTAAAATATTAAAAATATAAATAAATCAGAAAAGAATTTAAAACTCATCAATCATACTTTTGCCATTAATATGCACCAAGCAATACCACGTCGTGATAGTGTTAAAGGATTCTCATCTTTCCTTTATTTATTTTATCTTTCAAGAAATTTCCTCTAAAAAACATACAAGGATCCTTTAATAATTTATATTCTTATTACCTTTCTTGAATATAGAATCACGTTGGAAAAGTGGCATTTAATATTGTAGACTGACGAAAAAAGATATTTTAATTTTTGAACATCATTACACAATACATATAAGTCAACATGAACACAACCATCCATAAAAACATTCTAGATAAGTCATACATCAATTTAGTGTTTCAAACGTTTAAGATGTAAGAAATCATTAAAAAAGCTCCATGATTAAATGTTGAAGAGAATATATCTTTCTCTCTTTTCTTTGAAAGATGAAAATGAATTTTATTAGGTAGGGCCAGAAGGAAGAGACAAAGGCGAAAGGAGAGAATATACAACCCAAAGGAAGACCCCCAAATATAAACAAAGATAGCCCCATGGCTAGATAATGTAGGGGCATTTTCACACCGAGTGGGGTGGCCTATGGGATGCAAGGGCACACTCAGGGGGGCAACCCGTGTCAGGCGGGTGGCTCGTGTGAGGCGGTACCCATGTGATGTAGGGCGTACGAGGGGGGTTCGGCTAAGATCCTAACCCATGAGATGTGAGGCCTGAGCTATGAGATAAAGGGATTAATTTGCCCATGTGATGTGATGTGGGGCCCACGAGAGGGGGGGGGGGGCAGCCCGTGTCAGGCGGGTGGCTCGTGTGAGGCAGGCCCCACCCGTGTGAGGTACTGAGGTGTGTGGCTCGTGTGAGGCGGTACCCATGTGATGTGGGGCCCACGATGGGGGTTCGGCCAAGGTCCTAACCCATGGGATGTGAGGCCTGAGCTATATGAGATAAAGGGATTAATTCGCCACGCTCTATCAATTCGATCTTTTAGAGCAAGTGGTTAATTATCCTGCATTAAAGTGGTATCAGAGTGGGAGGTCTCGTATTCAAGATTCCTCGCCGATGGTGATTAATGCAGGGGCATTTTCACACTGGGCTCGAGTGGGGTGGCCTGTGGGATGCAGGGGCACACTCAGGGTGGGCAGCCCATGTGAGGCGAACCCCACCCGTGTGAATTGGGTGGCTCATGTAAGGCGGTACCCATGTGATGTGGGGCCCACAGGCTTGGGCTATGAGATAAAGGGATTAATTCGCCACGCTCTATCAGTTTGAGCTTTTAGAGCAAGTGGTTAACTGTCCTGCATCACTGAAGAAACTCAAAACCGGGCCAACTAAAAGACCAAATGAGGGAAAACCCATAATTTATGGGGCCCAGTCTCTAAAATAAATCACTCTACTGAAAACCCCCACAATAAAACCCTGGCTATTTCTAAAACAGCAACCATTTCTTTCTGTCCAAACAACCCAAAGAGTAGCTAGAAGAAGAAGCATCCATTTATCCTACCCAAAGAACCTCCTGAATCATCATGCTATGATCACAAGAGGGTGTCAATAGTCGAGGGCATCACCTAAGAAAATTCAACAAAGTTGAGGACACGTACCAAATTTCATAAGTAAATGGACATAGGATAAAGAGATGAAAGATAAACTCCACATCATGGAAGCACAACAAACAGATATTGGTCAGCGGGAACCCCCTTTTCCTAAGGTTGTCCACCGTCAACACTTTCTTCCTTCCCCCCAGCCATGAGAAAGAAACAATTTTTTGGGGAATCCTGTACTTCCACAAAACTCCATTGTGGCCACTGCCAAGGCTACCTCGGCTAGAAGCAAGGAACCGGTAGAAGGAGCAAACAGAAAATGAGTCTGATCTTGCATGGGTCCACACCAGTGTTCGAAATATTGATATCGGGCAATGTATCGCAACCTTGGGATACATATATGTATCGGTTATCACACGGGATATATCGTTTGTATCGCATAATTTATCGCACTTTTTGGGAAACATGGGGAAACATTAGGAAAATGGTTGAATTTTTTATGAAACTTCATAGATTATTTAAAAAGACCTTAATACACACTTTTAAATTATAAAATATCAAAAAAGAAGTGCACATAATAAATTTCCTTTGTATAAGGTACTAAGTTATGCGTTATCTGTTTAAGCTAAGGTAAATATATTTAAATATGATGCATACCATTTATAAATGTATAAATGTATGTATGAAAATGAGTCATATCCAAACCTCAATTGAAATTCATTTTAACATATCATTTTAGGGCATGGCTTGAAAAATAAGGCAAATCCAAATCTGAGGTGGACCACACCACACAAAATAGTGGTCATTAAATGATCACCATTAAACTTTTTTGGGGCTATAAATTTTTTGGATAAAGCTAATATTTATGTTTTCCCATCCAGGTTTGTCAAACCTCATGAATAGATTGGATGATAAATAAACATTAAGGTGGGCCCTAAAAAGCTTCAATGGTGGACATCATTGCCACCACATTTTCTTGTGGTGTGGTACACTTGATCTTACATCTATCTCCTTTTTGGGCTCATAACTTAAAATTACTTATGAAAATAGATGGAGGGTGTGGATTGGCTGGTGTACCACACATCAGCGAGGTATGGGTATGTGTCGTGTGAAGATGGGACGCAGATTTCCTACTAAATCCTTTCGCGGGAGTGGGGCACACCGTGATGTTTGTGAGAAATCTACTCCATCCATCAGTTTTGTGAGCTTATTTTAAGACTTGAGGCAAAAATTGAGCAGGATCCAAGACTCAAGTGGGCCGCACTAAAGAAAAAGGTGGGTAGGTAAATTCCTACGATTGAAACCTTCCTGAGTCGACAGTAATGTTTACATTCCATCCATACCGTTCATAACGTCATTACTACTGGGATGAATTGAAAACCCAAATATTAGACTAATTCAAAACTTGTGGCCCCCGAATATTTCAACTGTGAACCTTCAGTCCTCACGTTTTCAGCCCACTTGAGTCTTGGATCCGGCTCATTTTTCGGCCCTATGTCTTAAAATGTGCTCAAAAAACAGATGGACGGAGTGGATTTCTCACAAACATCGCAGTGGACCCCACCTAAGTTTCCAGCGCATGAACTTCATGCGAAGTAGCGCGCCACCTCCAATTGTACAAACAGTTCAAAGAAGATCAAAGTTACATGGGCCCCACAATAATGTATTTATTATATCCGCACCGTTCATCCATTTGGAGAGATCATTTTAGATCATGGGCCCAAAAATGAGTCACATCCAAACCTCAATTGGACCACACCACAAATCACAGTGAGGACAATGATTCTCACCGTTATAACATTCGTACGGTCCACCATGACGTTTTTTTCCATCCAATCTATTCATGAGGTCACAAAGACCTTGATGAAGAGGAAAAACAAATATCATATGATCCAAAACTTTTGTGACCCCCGAAAGGGTTTCAATGGTAGACGTTCAATATCCGGCTACTTTTTCCAGTGTGGTCCGCTTGATCTTTGAATTTGTCTTATTTTTTTGCTTAACCCTTATGACGACCTCGCCAGCTGGACGAACGGTTTGGATATAACATATACCTCATGATGGGACCTACAGAACTTGGTGACGTCAACACATCATCCACGTCGGTGGTGTGCGGTACGCCAACCCATCTACATCCCGTAAAAAGGGCTCAGAGCCCTTTTTTTTCAAAGGAGAGAGGGTTTTGGTGTTCCGGAACCCTAAAATCTCTACCAAATCCATCATTTCGCTGAGAATATCTCTGGATTTCGCCGAGAATATCTCCAGATTTCGACGAGAATTTTTCTGAATTTCGCGATTTCTTTGGATTTTGACAGATTTCACCCAAATCTCTCCCAAATAAGAGATTTTGTTGCTACGATTCGAATGGCCCTTCAAATACAAGGCGATCTCCTCTACAGGTACCGAAATCTACTTGTTGAAAGATTTTTTTTTTTCCAAATAATGAGTCTGTTTGTCGATTTCCGACAATAATGGAGGAGGAATCGTGCGATATTGCACGATGCATCAGCGATATCGACGATATATCGTGCGTTATCTGGATTTTGAGATTTTTTGTATCTTCCTAGTGTTATCAGACGGGTTTCGTCTCGCTAGGGGCCGATAACGATAATATCGGCCGATATATTGGCCAATAGTATCGATATTTGGAACACTGGTCCACACAGGGGAGTCCTCTGAACCGCCAACATCTTCTACAGAGGCGCCTAAATCGAGGATTGGAAGTGAACTCAAGGGGCAGATCTAGCAAGTTGTAGCTGAGAAACACCACTTCTTTGTTCGAGATTAACCCTCTCAGGGCCGAAGTGAGCTATATTAACCCTCATCTCCATGCCATAAAATTTCTAACCTTGAAGCTCTTTAATGGCACACAAAAGCTCTGAATCTTCATCCATCCTTACAAATGCGAATCCACAATGTTCGTTGACCCTCTTAACACTGGGGATGACGACCTCTTGCACCATCCCAAATTTCCCACGGATCTATCTTGTTTCCCCATGGCGATAGCACGACGAACTCCTTCCTCTCGACTGACGACCTCTCGATTGATGATCTCTCGATTTCTTATGTCTATGTGGAATTGAAATGGGTTTTCGAGAAGATCTCTGGGTTATCTCCATTTCTTTGAGTTCTCTGAATTTGAGGAGAGGTGGCCTAGGAGTTAGGCATCTAAAGTTGTTAACTCGGCCCACATGATGAAACATAGATGGCGTTTAATCAATGAGATGGAAAGTCTCTACTCTCTAGGTAAATGTCATAAAGAACAAATACCTCAGAGTACCCAGTCCTTCTGGGAGACAATGCCAAGTCCAATGCGTAGAGAATATATCATTTAATCTCTTATAAAGAACAAATAGAATAATTTACCTTTTCTAAACAATTCTTGAAGCCCCCACCAATTTAAAAACATAAAATGAAAGTCAATTGAAGCTTAAAATGGTAGAGAATGAGTATAATTTGAATCATAAATTGGGATTTGAATCGTAAATCATAGGATTCAAATCATAGAATCATAGATTCATATAAAAAGGGATTCAAGGTGGGATTCAAATCATTTGCTTAAGATTCGACTCAAATCACATATAGTGAAATCATAAATTGTAGGATTTTAACAACACTGATCCACATATAGGTTTAGGTTTATATTGGAATTGGTCATATATTTGGGTTAGAGTCTTTTAGCCCAATATGTCATTGTTTTATATTATCTCTAGGCAAGGGGGATATAATTATAATTTCATATGATTAGTGATTGACCTAATAATAAAAGAGAAACATGGGGGCGTGTGGAGGTGTTCAAGCTCTCTCCCCTCCTTTTTCTTCTTTCCACTCATTTGAATTTTTCAATATACCCAATATAAATCAACTCGTTTTAGGTGCGACGCATATGTTCAATATTGTAGGGAAAGCTAATTTAGTGCTTGCACATTTTGATGTAGCTAAGTTGTAAATCATGATCACATTAGCCTTGTCCATCTATTTGGGTTTGGCTTTTAAAAATCTTATTTTTTCCAATTAAATTTGTTAAACAACTAATTTAAATAAATACTAAAGGATCTGAAAGGTTAAGTAGATCAAGTTTTCTTGGTCAAAAGTATGAATAAATTCCTTTCTCATCTCTTCAGTAACAAATATCCATATCAAGTTATGGGCAAATCAATATTAAGGATAATCAAGATCACATTAGCCTTGTCCATCTATTTGGGTTTGGCTTTTAAAAATCTTATTTTTTCCAATTAAATTTGTTAAACAACTAATTTAAATAAATACTAAAGGATCTGAAAGGTTAAGTAGATCAAGTTTTCTTGGTCAAAAGTATGAATAAATTCCTTTCTCATCTCTTCAGTAACAAATATCCATATCAAGTTATGGGCAAATCAATATTAAGGATACAATATCTTATCATCAGCATCATCTTAGCCTTATCCCAATTAATTGGGGTTGGCTACATGAATCTTGTGGCCCCATTCCACTCTATCAAGAGCCATAACATGAGTTAGACCATAGGTCATCAAGACTTTTCCTACTACCTCCACCCAGGTGTTTTGGGCCTTCCCCTTGCCCTTCTAGAACCTTCAACTTGTAACAGCTCACTCCTAACTGTCGCAGTTCTTGGTCTCCATTGTAATTTGGTCACCGTTACTTGTGATGCTGTTTATTTTTATGTTATTATATAATGGATTTAAATGTACACTGATTAGTTTACAGAGACTTAATACTTGTTTCTACATAAAAGGCTTTGAATCTTCTCATCTTTTTTCTATCCTACTCGGTCAAAATGTAGTCTTTAGAGTCTTCTGCAGCTGGTTGTTCAGCCTTACTCTTTTCTATAATGGTTGCAGTGTTCTCGTCTTTTCTTTTATTGAAAATCACAAAGATTTTATTTGAGGATGAGATAGATCAAGGAAGTAAGAACTCATTCCCACTACAAAGAGTCTCCAAAAAAACAAATGCATGAACTTGTGCATGAATACAAAAATGTATTATATGTGCATCTATGCACATATCTGCACGTAAATATCCCTAGAATGAGCACCAACACCAAGAACTATTCCCAGAGGTTATAAATTTTGAGAAAGTCATATGAGTACGGAAAAGAAATAAGTGCAGCAATTACTTGAGGCAACCCACGTGCCATGATAGGAAGAGGACATTACTGTAGAAGATTCATATACAAATGCAATTTGGGATCTTTTGATATAAAAATCAGTGTTAAAGTTAAATTCGACAAAACAGGAAGCAACTTAAAAAAATTATTACTCACGTATAAGGGCTATTGAGCATGGGAACCCAAGTCATGCCCCAACGAGGTGTAAAGTCGTCACCTAGGAACAGATATCCACCACCATGTAAATCACTGGTAATACAATGGCCCACCACATTATTGATGATACCCTGACTTGCTAATTGAGAAGGAAGACTAACTTTAGCTCTGCTAAGTCCAAGGATCCCATCTGTATTTGCAGGAGAAACTGAAAGTTGGCCTTGCTGATCATATGCACACCTATAAATGAACATTCAGAATAAATGCAATAATTAACCATTGTCCCAGAGGAATTATTGGTCATGATGCATTGGCACATGAACGGTGTCTACATCTATCCAGTCCATAAAATGGGGCCCAAGGTTCAGTGCTCCAGACCATTGATAAGGTGGGCCCCACCATGGATGGGTGAAACCCCGAAAAAATTCCAAACTGGAAGAACTTAGCTATTCAATCTTCTCCATATATTTTGAACCTTTTTTTTTCTTTCTTCACCGTGCATTTGCACTCAATTGATTGATGTTAGGATCTTCCAATCAGGTCAAGTTTTAGGGCATCCACATCCACAGTGGGTCCCATCAGATCAATTGTCTGATCACCAAACAATCTGCCCCGCCTATATGAACTGGCACATCATGATACCATTCTTATCCTTATGCTCCAGGACCCAATAGTCCACTTTGTCTCATTCAGCCATATAACATTAATAATAATAACAATAACAACAACAATAATAATTAATAATAATAACAAAACTAAAAAGATCACACATGACATACCCAAAAACAAAACTTGGCTTCAGAGATGTTCCATTTTCCATCTTAAGAGCCACTTCATCTCTTGCAAGAACACCCATGGAGGCGCTCTGATCAGCATATTCTATCTCATAATCACATTGTGGGCAAAATTTGCAGTCATTCTGATTACTTTGAACTTCTTGGCACAAAGAATCCTCACCAGTCACTAGCTTCCCTTTAGTAGGCTTGTAGAAAGGATGTGGTCCCTACATAGATTATTGCTATAAGATATGTTTACCACAACATATTTACCAAGAAACTCATGAACCTTATACAGATATTACTTTAATATAAGCCAGGAAATGAGCCAAGTAGACCATAGCACCACAACACGTGCTTCATTCCGTTCTAAAACATGCACCAAACATCTCTACTGTATGTGGCATTCATGTACAGTGGTCATAACTGCTAATTAAGTGGGCCACCAGGTTGACAGGCCATACCAGAAAATTCAAAACAATTGGACCTTGGTAGTTGAACACTGGCCTTTGAAAGGGATGGTTAACATTAAAGAAATGAACAATGGCCCACATGAAATGGGCAAAACTCACAATACCTAATGTTCATAGTTGTCCAATCACTATGATTTTTGACCTGCAGCCCATCGACATGGTGTCCCACAAGATCAAAGGTCCCAATAACCATAATGCTTGCTACATGTACAGTGGAATGGCACTTTATTGAACTTAGTGAAGCGCCCATCCTTATACCATATCTCTTTCCTTGTTACGCTGAAATTTCTCACAGGGGAAGAAAAGCATAGAAAAGATACATGTGCGAGCCTAACATAACAAAGGGAAAATATCCTCTCAGTGTATGTCTTTCCAAAAAAAAATGTGTGTGCGCAGAAAATGCCCTTTCCAGATATCAAATTTCAAGAGTACCTTGGCGCAGCTAGTGCATGGGGCATCACATTGAATCCATGTTAAGTCACTCCCAGTATCCATGTCAAGATAATAAGGTCTAGCAGGATTTCCAACAAGAATGGAGGCATAATACAGTCTGTATGAAGTCTAAGACAATGGAGATTTAGTTAGAATCAATCCAATGCCTATTTATAAGGTATTCAAAAGTTGAAATAGATGAGAAGGGAGTCATCTTGTGTAGAACAGAAAATTAGAGGACGCATAATCTTATAAATAAAGGCAGAGCTCTTCATTACTAACAAATATAGAGCTTTCCTATTGCACACAGCCTTTGTTCATTTGGGGCCTCTGGTTCACTGATCCAGACTGCTGAGCTGATGGGGCCCATTGTGGACGGACTGTGTAAAAAAATTACCCAAATTGGCAGACCCTAGTTTGGCCTTTCCTCCGTCCAATATTTATTTTTCTGAACCATCTATTTGCAGGCGAAGAATAAAAAAGGTTATGATTGTCCCATTGGGCATATTTTTGGAACATTATCCACACATGAAGGGGCCCCTCAAACCAATGATCTAGATCCTAATCCCTGGACCCCATAAGTAAAATCTCTGTGCATAATAGAGAAGCTCTTATATGTTACTGATTGAGAACTTTCACAAATAAATAATTACTAATAGCTGTAACAGTAGACAGACAAACATTTATAAAAAAAACAAAAAACCAAAAAGTCAGTCTGATTCTTGAATTATAAGGATGAGATGATTAATCATAAACGGATGATGAAATGTACCAGAATGAGTAGAACAGCTATTAACTAACCGATGTTCACTATAGAAAACTTTCATCATAAAGGATACATTGATAGAATACCTTAACAATGTGGCAATTACAGGATACATTCATAGAATACCTTAGCAATGTGGCATTTACAGGATACATTCATAGAATACCTTAGCAATGTGGCATTTACAGGATACATTTATAAATTACCTAACAAAACGACTTAATAGAATTTCCTGATGGATAACAATATGTTATTAATGGGGAAAGACAATAAGGGGAGAGAGGATAAAAAAGAGCAGCATTTTTTCCAAAACAGGTTATTATATATATATATATCAAAGGAGGGGAAGGGTGTTTTGTTAGTAACGTCTGCTGGTGGGAGACGTCTACCTATCTCCCAACATGAGACGTCCTCTCTCTCTCTCTCTCTCTCTCTCTCTCTCTCTCTCTCTCTCTCTCTCTCTCTCTCTCTCCTACGTCTCTCCGTACATGTGTGTGTGCGTGTGTGTGTGTGTGAAGCCTAGTTTCTCTAGAGTTTGTCAAGTGCTCTCTATTGTGGTGTTTTTTTATACAAGGGGAACATGTGTAGAGGGTGAGAGCATCTTTTAGGGTTTTTTAAGTGAGATATTTCTTGTGCAGTGAAAGAGTGAGAGTGAGAGGTGAGCCTTATAATTCTGATTTCTCTTGGCTTAGTGAAGAAGAAAACTTTATTGTTACCCTATGGAGTAAGCATATTGTCGAACCACGTAAATCTTCATGCCTCTTATCTCTTGTTTTTTATTTGGCCTTTTAGGTTTTTGGTTTTGGATATTTCCTTTTGGGGTTTTCTATTGCTGGCATCGAACATTTGTAGGTGTAGTTGCGGAACACCTAACATCAAAGCTTTGGTTTGATTTTGGTCGATACATGGTTTTCTAGTTTATAAGCTTTTGATTAGCAATCCATTGATTATTAAAGGTGCGTAATGGCTACAAAGATGCAGAATGCAAAGTTTGAGGTGAAAAAGTCCGATGGGAAGAATAATTCAACCTATGGCAGGTTAAGGAATATGATCTGCTAATTCAGCAAGGTGCACGAGTTGAAGGGAAGATCGAAGAATACAGCATTAATTGACGATGAGTGGGAAGATTTGAACGTGAAGGTTGTTAGCACAATCCTCTTGTGTCTTACAAATGAGGTGCTTTATAACATCATAAATGAAAATTTTGTGGAAAAGCTTTGGAAAAAGCTGAAAGGTCTCTACATGACAAATTTAGCATCGATATTATATAGTTAGAAAATTAAATGTAGAAGTTTTGTAGTAAATCCCAAGTTGGCAGGTTCATAAATTCATCAGACAACCCAATACAACACTCTCACCAAAGAGTGGACCATTACACTACCATAAACATGTTCAAAGCAAAAAATGAATGCATATTTGGAATATTTATAGTTTTTGGATTTTGTAGATATTATTTCAAAATTCTCAAAGGAAAAAAATTCAAGTGATTTGGGGGCGTAATGGCTGTTATGCCCCCCTGTATTGGCCGTTACGCCGATACACCATATCGGTAATGATGTTTACCATTACAGCCACGGTTACCGATACAAAACAAGTTGTTCGCCAAGTGCGTTCTCTTATGGTGTTTTTTATATATAAGGGGAACATATATGGAGGATGGGTGCATCTTCTAGGGTTTTCTAAGAGAAGTGGGGATCCATCATGGCTAGGTCGTAATATGGAATTTGATCTCACAACCCATCTAAACGATTAGTTATTTGTTAGCTAGATCGTAACCTAAAACCATCAAGATATTCGACCATTCTCAACCTGCTACAAATTTTATGAAGAAGGTTCTTTCAAAACCAACTAATATAAGCAAATTAGGTTAAAATCAATAGGGAAAAATACAATCGCCATCCCAACGATAAATCCAATCATTAGGTCTCAGTCTGCATCCAAAACAACTCTAAAGCAAGTTGATTGGCGGCGTTTATGCTTCGCCATCTGCATGTTGTCATGCTGCCATTGATTTCCCACAGTCTCGAGAACAGTTGGAGGACTTTGTCCATTTCACCTAATGCTCCTTCAAATGGTAGATTTGTGCTTTCAACTCAAATTTTTCTCTGAGTTGTAATTATCCCTCTAAAGATTCGTGCTTCAACTCCTAGGAACAGACATTCCTTTTTGTCTTTCTTGGACAAGATATATTGCTATTTATATCCTATATACATGTGGGGGACTGGGGGTTGCCATTTTGTCTCCTACATCATGCTGATATTTAACTTTACTATATTATCTTTAAGATTCTATTCTTTTGTTCAGATTCATGTTGGAAGTTATGGCACAAGTTTGACGCCAGCTGCCAACCTGACGCAACCCTACTCGATTTGGGGACTAGTGATGAGAGCATAAAACTCGGCCACAATGTAATAGACTTCTACATAGGTTTAGGGGTGTCAATGCGCCGGGCCTGGGCCTGAAAAATCAGAATTTTGAATAGGTCCAGCCTGAAACAGTTCAAAATCTGGGGGAAACCTACCCCAGGCCTGGCCCGTTGACAGCCCTGCATAGATTTATTACAATCAAGCATGGTCTAATAGTCTATGCAATCACTGTATACACTCAAACTTAAAAGGAATCAGGCAGTTAAGGAACAATGTGTTCATAGGATTAGTATAGCCGAAATGAGGATGTTGAGATGGATGAGTAGCAAGATAAGGATAGAAATAGAATGAATGCATTCTAGGGAATTTACTAATAGGTGATAAGATGAGAAAAAGTAGACTTGGATGGCTTGATCATGTGCAACGGAAACCAAGAAATGCGCCAATTAGGAGTGAGTTGGTACAAGTTGAAGGCTCTAAAGGGAAAGGGGAAGGCCCAAAAGGGCATGGGTATGGTATGCCATACTGGTAACGGTGGTTGTAACAGCCGCAGCCATTACTGTTACATTACGGTCTTTTTTCCTCTCTTTTTTTTTTTTTTTTTTGAGAGAGAGAGAGAGAGAGAGAGAGAGAGAGAAACTGTTTCAGACTGTGAAGGGCCATTTTTTCTTTTTCTTTTTGAATACTCACGAGATTTGTATTAGAAAAATGAAAGAAGAAAACAAGCAGAAAAGAAGTAGATCCGCTGAGAAAGTGAATCAATTACACTCCTTGGAAAATAAGATTACAGCCCTTTAGCTTGTCAACGTTTGTGGCCCATTCTACAATAAGTTGCTTAATTCTGCGCACATGGGACTCTGCCGAATTAGATTCATTATTGAAGCATCTTCCGTTTCTCTCTTCCCACACAGTCCACCAAACTCCCAGAAGGGCCAGTCTCGAAATTGGGGTTCGTTGATGACCAAGCCTGGAACCGTGCCAGGCCTTTAGAAGCAACCCGGTGGAATTACGACAACACCAAGAGGTGCCGAAAGAGGTTAGGATGTGAGGCCAAATCTGATTGATATAAGAACAATGAACGAACAAATGGTTGGTTGTCTCTTCTTCAGCCATGTAGTAGAGGCAAACATTAGGGAGAATCATACCTTTCCTCCTTAAATTGTCGATAGTGAGCACTCTATCCTTACCTACCAGTAATCCGAAAAAAACTATCTTTGGAGGAGCCGGGTACCGCCAGATATGGTTGGTCAAGGATTCAGCCACAGGAGGGAGGGGGGAGTCCAAATATTTGTAGAAAGATTTGACAAAGAAAATACCCGATTTATCTGCCCTCCAACAAAGATTGTCTTCAGATAAAATATCCAGATTGCTGTTAGAAATGCGCTAAAGGAGGCCTGCATACTCAACAATCTCCCAGTCCTGTAAGTTTCTTCTACATTCCACATTCCATACCAGGTTCCCATTAGATGAGGAAATACAGTCAGCTATCGAAATGGCTTGGTTAGGGACAATGCGATATATGTTTGGAAATTCCATTTTAAGGGCCATTTTTTTCTTTAATGGTCGTTTCAACCCTATAATGCAAAACGGTTACAACCATTACCGTTATGTAAAGGCCATTTGGCATACCATGGACATTGGTGGAGGTAGTAAGAAAAGACTTGATGACCTATAGTCTAACTAAAGCATGGCCCTTGATAGAGTAGAATGGCGGAAAATGACTCATGTAGCCAACCCCAATTAGTTGGGATAAGGCTTAGATGGTGATGGTGATGGTGATGGTGATCTTAATTTTTTTCCCAAATTTTGTAAATATGGTTGCTATGTATGACTATTATATACTGACATCAATCTTCCAAAATCAAGAGTCCAAGACATCACCATATTCTCCGGAGTCCAAATTAAAGAGAAATGGAACTAAAGAAAGAAGTACAAGAAATAAAAAACAAGAACAGGAAAAAGTGTATCTTTTAATAATTAAATATTCAATGTATTCATAGTATATCCACACACACGCACGCACACACACGCATGCACATGCATGTATATACCTTTCAAATGTGAATGTGTGTGTGTGCACGCATGCACACAGTATATACCTTTCAAATGTGTGTGTGCGCGTGCATGTGTGTGTGGTGCAGACTATAGATCACTCCTAGATTCTTTGAACTTCTAACTTCTTCTTCAAAAAAAATGGGCAATTGCCATTCCACTCCCGCTTCACGCAACTAAGATCTCTTGAAGATAAACTCATTATTCAGAGAATGTTAATGGAGTGTATTCTGAAGCAACAACATCCTACTCATGGATCCCAAAGCTTGGGATTTAAAATATTAAGTTGTTCAGGACAGGTTAAAGATTCATTTCAAAAAAAAAAAAAAAGGAGAGGTTAAAGAGAAATAGCATCCCAAGGTTAGTACTCTCCAAGCTTTAAAATCGTAGCTTCACTGAGAGTTATGACAGAAGCAAGAAGAAGGTTGACTATGATATTAGGTCCTGACCCTCATCAAACATAATGGCATGGTGCTCATTTCCATACAAGTAGAGCTTGTGGTTTGGTGATCCAAACTGTCGACTGGATGGACCACACTTGGACGGGCAATTCCACAAAAACCTCATGGAGTGAAACATCCTAACCTTCAAAATTTTGCCTTTTTTTCCTACATTGAATTGAACCTTTGTTATATTTTCAGTTAACTGTCCATATTCAGGCAATTGTTCTAAGGGTTGGGATCTTCCAATCCTGAAGAAACTTGGGACCACCCACCAACTTTGTGGAGCCTAGAAGATCTGGATGACCAAAAAAGGGGGTCCCACATGAACAAAAATGAGGTTCCTCAACAAACCATATATTTTCTGAGAGTCAGGAGCCCAGTAATTCCTCTATGCACAAACTCATGCTGGAAATTCCCCCATTTTGCAGTTGGGAATAATTCTATACAAGCCCACTGTGTATTTACCAAAATTGCACAAGCATTTGGGCTCATTTATCTATACTCCAATGTGCCTGAAATCTTATACCATTCTAGAGGAATTAGGTCCTGAAGCATCACCAGATGAAAATACCCTGCTTCCTGAAGTTCATACAAATGGAGTCCATTATTTGGCGATCCAAACCATTGATCTGATTGGCCCCACAGTTCATAGGGGAGGCCCCAAAAATCTTCCCAGTTGGAAGATCCTAGCAATCCAATATTTGTCCTGATTTCTTTTTCTTAACTGCCTATTTGTCGACCACAGATCAACAGGTCAGGATCTTTGCCTATCCACGCAATGCAAGCCAACCAAATCAACAGTCTAGATCACTGAATCATGGGCCTTGCTTCTAAGAAACAGTGAAATTGGACAGTACCAGCACCCCAATACAACAGCAGTCTGTAATTCCTTACAATTCCACCCATTTTCATCCATGAACTAGAAAAAAAAAAAATGAAAACGCAGAATCACCCACATACCCATCCGGATAAACGTTCCCTGCGACAGTAAAAACCGTTGACGAATTGATTGCATTGGCGCTCTTCCGATACCGTTTCACCCTCTCTCTCCTCACGAAACTTCCCAATTTCACCTCCGCGTCCGGCCAAAACCCGCCAACTGATTTCGGATACAAATCGAACAGGAAGGAATGGACACTGTCGTTCCGATTGTCATTCTCCGAACTGCTATGGAGACTGAAATGGGTATCTGAGAAGAGGCATTGGTACAAGAAGAGGACAAGAAGAGCCGCAGCCAAGAGGGTCAAAACTCTTCTTGGAGTGTTGAAGGTGGAGACGAAAGAGGAGGCAGCGATGTCGGCATGTGATGATGGTGGTGGTGACGATGGTAGTGGTGGTGGTGGTGGTGGTGGTGGTGGTGCATGATCCGACGGTGGATATATGGGGTCAGAGAGAGTGAAGGCAGTGATGGTTTTGCCGAGGGAGGGATTGTCTGGTGGTGGGAGGGAGATTATAACTACTCCTGTGAGCTGCTGCTGCTGCTGCTGCTGAGGATCCATCTCTCTTTGTTTTGTATTTGAGAGAGAGAGAGAGAGAGAGAGAGTAGCGAGTGTTTTTATAATTTGGGAAGAGCAGTGAGTTTGGGAACGAAGAAACAAGGAAGGTCCGACGGCTTACTGTTTGTTTGACTTGTCGGAATCTGACTAACTTGCGCATGCTATGCTCACGAGGACCTTAACCTGCGCTTATCATGGATAATGGTCAATTATTAGATGAGATATGCTCCGTCGTTCTCAAGCACCATAAGTCTCGGGTATGGTAGGAACGACGCATTCAGACCGACGCGGGGAGAGATATTCATACGGGAGCGGATTGGGTGAGACGCCGGGCTCACCCAGGAAAATGCAGCCCTTACCGTGGTCCAATGTACGTATTCTGTGTTCACGCCGTGCTTCCATTTTTCCAGTTCATTTTAAGGCAGTATCCAATTGATGAAGCAGGTGGACCATTCCATAGAAAACAATGCTGATTTACCATTAATGAGCCATATAAGTTTTGGATCAAGCTCATATTTATTTTTTCCCTTCATTCAGGCTTATATGACCTTATTAACAAATGGAAAATAAACACTAAGGAATCGTTAATGCATGCCTTAAGAAGCTTTTAATAGGAAGACACCGATCACCACTGCTTCCAAGAGTGTGGCCACCTCATATTTTGAATCTTCTTCATTTCTTGGATAATACGTGGATTAATTACTAAGGTCTTCGCTAGCTAGCTTCGCTACTAAAGTGACATTACTAAGTTTTGTGAGCTCTACTGTTGATGCAGAAATTCGACTCGCCCTCCCTAGCTCGTGAAACCTACATGAAGAACGAACAAAGAAGACTTTGGCTCATGTCGGGGACCCTCCAATGCCAAAGTCAGGGATATGAGTCCGGTTGGGTGTATAAGGGTTAGGGCTGAAAATGCCATGGTTTGTCAATTAGTGTGAGCGTTGAGTCAGCCAGACAGAGGAGCCCCATAGGAAGAATTGATCAAGCGTTTGCCTCAACTAGATATGTGCCCGAACTCATCACAGGTAAATCTTAACCTCACATCCCATGTCCCAAAACACTAGGTAATTAAAACCCCTAAAAATTGAATAGAACACCTAAGGTTTTTGGCTAGAAAATTTTTTTCAAAAACAGAAAAATCTTTAAGTTTTTTACCTTTATCGATTTATCGACAAGTGGTTAGATGAAATCAAACCCAGTTGTCGATGTCCTCGAAGCTCACTCGATATTATCGAAATGAGGACATAAGATATCCAGCAACCACAAAGATCTCTGGATGGAATTATCGATGTATCGATAGACGGTTTGATATCATCAAAATTTGAATCTCAAGTCCATCGAAGTAGACTTGATAAAATCGACATCAGGTCTGTGTGTCCAAAGTTCTGTTAAGGCAAATCATGTAATCCTCGATATATTGAAGAGCTCCTCGATATCCTTGGAATTCAAATATCGATGATATCGGAAGCCCTTAGATGATATCAGATTGGGACACATTTCTATCCAGTAAGTTTTTCAGGTTGTCCTTCTTAGATCGAGGGTTACTCGATAAAATCGATATTTAAATATCGATCATATCGAGGCATGGTCGATGTCATCGAATATGGACACAAACTATCCAGCAAGCTTACAAGGAAAATTTCTGAGAATTATCGATGAATCGACACTGCCTTCGATATCATCGATATTCGAATTCCGATGATATCGAGTGATGCTCGATCATATCTTTTTACTTGAAATTCTTCAAAGGCTAGTCTCTCACATTTTCAAATGTCGAGGAATTGAACCTTGTGTGATAAAATCGGAGTTTGAAATCCGATGACATCGACGCATGTTCGATTTCCTCGACCAACTGGCAAAAAGTTTCAAAAGCGTTTGACATTTGAGTTCGTGTCATCGAGCGGCCAGTCGATGCTATCGAGAGTATACGCTCGATGATATCGACCCTGCTCGATGATATCGAACTCTGTCAAAAATGTGACCGTTTTATATCCGTTGAAACATTTTGCCTATTTAATGAGAGCTTGCCCTTGGTTGTTGGACAGAGACAATAGAGAGTGCTTTTGTGTGTTTAACCCTAGATCATATACCCTAAGCCTTTTTTCTCATGGGAGTTCATCCTCCAATCCACCCTCATCATTGACATTCAATAGAGTGGAATGAGAAATGAACTTCCACATTCAAAGATCCTGCAGCTACCATCTTAATGGCAGATCGTTAAGCTGGGATGCCTTGAATGCATAGATGATTGGAATCGCTCTATCTCCCTTATAGGAAAACATTTTATAGAGTAGGATTTCATCATAACCTTGACCCAACCCGTCACCATGTATTGGTACATCTTCTGAATTGTGGCTCAAGGAAGCTGAAAATTCTTCGTCATTAAAGGAGAAGATCTTCATTAACGCGCTAAGCGGGGCTCATCTACTTATCTGTAAGTCATTAGAGTCCAGAGGACCCTTATGATCATTCCTTATGTAGGATTGGGTCTAAGGTGTTTCTCACTCCTTGCAAGTCCTCATAAGAGGCCTCTGGCGGGAGTGTATGTGAGGGTGCTTTGTGTTGACCCTTACTCTGTGGAGAGCATAAACTCTTAGGTCCTTATATAGGTCATTGACCTGTGTGGCCTAAAAGTCGGGTGGTGTGTTGACCCTTGCTCATGAGAGCATAAAGTGTATCATGTAGACATGTTGTGTCAGCCTAAGTGTAGGTTGTACTGGTTAGAGGTGAATTTGATTTAAAACCTCCGGTTTGAGGTGAACTTGTTGTGAAACCTCCTTTAGTGAGATCCGGTACACTCAAGGGTTGAGTGCGTCCACCGGAAGTGGAGTAGACAAGTAGTCGAATCACTATAAAAATGACTATGTTTAAGATTATTATTGTCTTTCATTGCTTATGTGAATTCCTCAAATACTTTCATATTTGATTATCTGAGATCATATCTCACACACAGTCACATCCATCATAAACTATGTTTGCATCTTGTTCATCTTTCAATTAGTTTTATGATTGGATCCTCTATTTGGCTTGGAAGCCATTAGAGTTACTCTGAAGAAATCCTGATGCATGCATATTTACTCAGGATTAGATTGATAGGATTTTAAATAACCATAAAATATTAAAAATTTCTATTCACCCCCCTCTAGGACATATTGGCATATTCCCACTTCAACTAAAGCGGTCATTACCACAATTTCAATTGGTATCAAAGCGGGTCTCTCTTAAGGGTTTTACCGCTTAGAGAGTGATCTTGACTGAAGTTGGTAATATGGCCAAAGGAGAGGGCTCATCAGTCACTAGACCTCTAGTATTTGATGGTTCAAATTATGCATACTGGAAGGCTAGAATGTATTACTTTCTGAGATCTTTGGATCATGATATTTGGGATATTGTAGAAAGAGGATATGCGCCACCAACTGATCAAATAGTCCTTAAAAATGGCACAACTATCACTAAACCAAAAGTCAAAGAAAAGTGGACAGCATTCGATAAAGAAAACCAAACTGCTGAGGCTAAAGCAATGAATGCAATCTACTGTGTTGTGTTCCAAGAAGTCTTCAACCAAATCAGTATGTGTGGGACAGCCAAGGAAGCATGGGATCTGTTGGAAACAACCCATGAAGGAACAAGTACTGTAAAGAGATCCAAATTGCAACTTCTAACATCACAGTTTGAAAGTCTCAGAATGGAAGAGCATGAGACCTTCATGGAGTTTTTCACAAAACTGAACATCATTTGCAACTCCATGAGTGGATTAGGTGAGAAAGTTCCAGTCCCAAAAATCTGTAGGAAAATACTAAGATCATTACCGAAACGGTTTAATCCTAAAGTAATAACCATTAAAGAGTGTAGAAACATAGATGAAATGAAAGTAAAAGAACTAGTAGGTTCCCTACAAACATTTGAACTACACTTCAAACAAACTCCTAAATCCAAAACTATTGTCCTCAAAACTTTAAAGAATACAACAAATGAGGACATTGAAAGTGAAAGAGAAAACGAAGATGAGAAAGTGGCCTTGTTGGCACAACGGTTCAGAAAGTTATTTTAGAAAAATTGAGGCTGTCCATTTAAAGGAAGACAAGTGGACAACAAACATTTCACAGGTAAATCTGGTAAAATATCCAAGGAACCACAATGTTATACTTGTCGAAAGTTTGGACACCTGTCTACCGAATGCCCGAATAGAAAAACCAAAGGAAAAGCCATGGCAGCCACATGGGATGACACGGAAGAGTTAAACTCAGAATGTAGCGACTCAGAGAGCGATGGAGACTAGAAATCTCTGAAAATTCTTATGGTCTCCACTGCCTCAACCATTCCCATTGAAACCGAGAACGTTGAAGAACTACAAGCCACTAAATCATTTCCATCCGATGATGAGGAAACTAAGAACGAAGAAGAAGAATAGGATAAACTAAAGGATGCTTACAATCAACTCTACATTCATAGCATCAATATCCTTAAAAGACTTGGAATAACTGAAAATAAAAATGAATTGTTGCAAAAAGATCTGGATAAAACATTGGATATCAATACACACTTGATAAATGATTTACAGCAATACCACTCTGAAAATGATAATTTGGAAAGGATCACTCAGTCTCTAAAATCTAAATCATCAAAACATACTAAACGGATTGATCTATTAGAAAAAGAAATTGAGCATCTAAAGAATGAAAATCACACACTTAAGTTTGATGTAGAACAATCCAGGAAGTCAGTTGAACTAAGTTACAAATTCTCCCAGAGTAGTGAAAAACTAAAAAAACTCATAGGGATAGGAAGAGGAAGACCTGGAAAAGACAAGAGTGGTTTAGGATATAACAAGTCCAAGAAAAAATTCAGAAATGCAGCACCAATACTTGAAAAATCAGCTGCATCAAGAAGGAAAACAAAGACAACTCCTGTCTGTCATTCATGTGGAGATTGTGACCATTATGAATTTGAATGCATATCTTTTACAAGGATTCAACTCGATTCTAGTCAAAACATACTGGTAAATACAGACCAACCAGAAGAACAATACAAAATGTCAGGAGTTCGCCTAAAAATATGGGTAGTAGTAATATGCATTCATCACCACCAAGAATAAAGGAATTATTGAATCAGTTAGCTGAATTGAATCAGAGAACAAATGAATTTGTAAAATAAGGAAACATGATTCAGTTACCCAACTTGATTAATGGAACACAGACTACCGAAGTCCGAAATCCTGTCACGAAATAGGTAGTGAAAGAGAAGAATAATTGCCTCGTTGCTCACTCAAATCAGATAACAGGCAATAATACTAAGTGGTACTTGGATAGTGGATGCTCTAGACATGTCACAGATGACAAATCTCTCCTCACAAGTTATTCAAATCTTGATGATGAGATAGTACCTATGGAGATGGAAGCACTGCTAAGGTCATAGGATGTGGAACCATAAAAGGAATGGAACTACTCAAAAATGAGAATGCTTTTTGCATAAAAGGATTGGCTCATAATCTTTTAAGCATCTCTTAAATATGTGACAGCAAACATATGGTTACCTTTAACAAGCAAGAGTGTGAGATCCTAGACCTATCAGGCAAACCAGTGATGAAAGGGTATCGTACAAGTGACCACTGCTATATCATTAAAGGCAACGGAAAGGTTGATCCTTATGCTTAGTAACATTTGAGTATAGAAAACATGTCCAGGTCATACATCTAGAGCTGGAGGTTGTTTGAAATGATGCAATTTTGATGAATTTTCATGATATATTTGAGGTCTCTCTCCTCAATTTTTTTTATAAACATTCTGTTGTTTATAAGTTTGGATGGTACAAATTTTGATGTGCTTACAGACTGATATGTCACGCCCTAAACCCGGGGACGGACAGCTTCCGTGATGCCCCGAATCCGGCACTCGACTTCTATACAACAAGTCCCGAGTTCGGCGCACCACAAGGAAGATTTTTTACTGATTTTTTTTTTGTATATACATGTAATAATACCTGAGCATGAAGATCCATGATCAAAATACCAAGCAAAACTCTCCATTATAAATCCTGATAGTTACAAGTACCATGCTTTCCAAGGGTACACGACGTTAACATTGCCAAATCGAAAAATAGATACAATGCATCGAGAAAGCTAAGTCTTCCAAGCTACTCCTGCCCTAAAAAAATGGAAAATAGGAGGCTTAGACAAAAAGCCTAGTGAGTACACACGTGTGTGCAGTGTATCTTACATGCAGGCAAGATAAATATGCTACAGGGAAATCATACCACAGCCATAACCATATTACATGTATCCGTAATCACATCATCATTATCATATTGTCATGCCATAATTATACAATATCGAAAATACTGAGAAGTCCATGAGTCATACAATATTAGAGTACACAATATAAATCAGCATGTAAATAAGGAGTGATAAAGAGCTAAATATCAAATATCGAGGATGCAATGCAATATACAGTTCCTGATGAGTTCAAGAATACCATCAGCCGTATCTAAATACTGAAACATAGTAACCCAAAATGCTAAATGTTACTAATGCAATGCAACATGTGATGCGAATGAAATGACTATGCTGGAGTGAAGTCGGGATGGTAGTACGTAGTATCGCAGACTATGGGGTCTATCACAAAGGACTTTTATCCAAACTAGTCCCATACCTAATTTGGATAGTCAGACTCAATGTGGTAAACTCCTGATCTTAGGTTAGTCACGCACCCCAACCGAAATCCTGGCCATTGCGAAGGTACACGTAACAAATAGTTGCGCACCACCAGCCCGAGTGGATGGTGAATGAATGAATGAATGAGTATGCAACTCCTACTCAATAAGTCCACATATCAGTACAGTTTATCTCTGGGATCATCACTGGGGTTTAGTACACTCCAAATGGCACTGTCTCTCTCCAGCAGCACAGTCTAAGTGAGCGTAAGAAACCTCACTATCCGCCTGACCAATAGTCTGCCAATACCTATCCGGCACGTCGATAGCGGACCCATTTACGAGCTAGTCAAACTCGGCCTAGTAATACCCCCTACCCTCGGGCGGGTAAGGCCACACCCCCTCCCAACCGACCACGACACAGTGGGAGACGCGGCCTCCTGGTATTCGGCACTCGGGCACTCATGTATCCACTCGGTCTCGACGTTGGGGCGTCTCTTGGCCTCGGAGGTTTAGGGATTTTCACCCAAGGACATCTATGGCGCCTATATGCTAAAACTAAATATTTTCGGTATCCCATCTGGCCATCCACAATATGCCTGTGGAGGCTACCGCCCTGATGTCGCTAGGGCACACAATGCAAGATGCATGAGTCATACAATACAGTCATGCATCAATCCTGCGCATACCATGCACTCATGTAAGATAACTTCCGCCTATCAGGGAGTCTCATAACAATCTGCCCAACGACATATGCAATGGTCAACCACATCTCATAACAAGCATCAGATGATGCGTATGGGCATGTATAATGATGCTATGCTGTCACATACTCATAATCAGTATCAATAACCGGCCTCAACAATTGGCTTCGACAATGTGGACATTTAACCAACAAGGAATGACCCACATAAACATCAATACATACATCATGGTGAAATCACAAATCACATCAGTCCTTAGATACATTGCTTTGGGTCTCACACAAGGGCCGCACATTCATCACATTGGGCCTCACTCATGGGCCGCATATACATCATATTGGGCCGTATCATATGGGCCTTACATATCGCAATGGACCTCGTCACATGGGCCATGAATACACCACATCAGGCTTCACGACCCATGGGCTTGAAACACACAAGAGGTGAACGTGGGCCTCAAATACATCACAATGAGCCACAGCCCATGGGCCTAAAATACATCTCAATGAGCCATGCCCATGGGTCTCAAATACATTGCAAGTAGCCTTAAATCTATTTCACAAGTAGGCCACATACCTGGGCCTAATTCACATCACCAAGGGCCACATCACATGGGCAGGAAATACATCATAATGAGCCTCATCATATGGGCCGAAAATATATCTCAATGGGCCCATGATCAATTTGTCACAAGTCCTAAGTTCATGTACCCAGGAAGTTACACCATCGGCATAGTCCATGAGTCTGAGTAATCACACAATTTCTCATATGCCCACATGGTCTTATGGCCACTCCATTATCAGAAGTCCGTATGGTTGAGTGGCCACACAAATGTCACTCTACTTGTCATAATAAGGGACTTAAGGTGAGATGGTTACTTATTATTATTATTATTATTATTATACCATATTTCGCATAATGGGGCAACCGCTTTACTAAATTTTCACGTAGCCGGGCGGCCAGTACCACAATTTCACATAGTTTAGTAGTCACCGAAGCACTACTTGATCATATGGTTGGGTTACACATTCCCCACATACCCACATGATTTACGGCTATCCACGTCACACATGATCACAAGATTTATGAGCTACATATTTAACACCATTTTATCAAATCTAGTTATCACTCATCCCGTCAGTGATCATATGGTTAATGACCACAACAATCATAAATCTACTTAAACAAGTAGTCACACGATTGCCCCAATTTTCATACAGTTAGGTGGGCTATAAAAAATCAAGCACTCACATGTGGTGGTCCACATAACTTCCACCAATCCACACTACTAATTGGGCCACCCAATATCCTAAATTCCTATAGTGTAGTGATCGACATGATTCCTACCAATTGGCGAACTAAATGAGAAATAAATATTACAATAGGCACCATGAAAATGACTTAGATTGCCGCAAATATATAGGGAGCCCCACACTCTAAAATGATCTCATCAAAATAGATGAATGGCTGGTAAAACATGTATATTAGGTGGTCCATGATCAATTAAAAGGAATAGATGGATAGATTTCTCACAAACATTACTGTAACTCTAAGAAATATTTAACGGTGGACAAGTGATCAATATTGCTCCTGTGGCATGAGATTTGGATCTGACTAGTCTATGGAACCATACCCTAAAATGATGAGGATAAACCGATGAAAGGCATATATCTACATCATACTACAAAGTGGAGTCCATGGCCAAGGAAGCATCCCAGCATATAAGGGCATACTAGAGCCTAAGAATTTCTAATGGTTATTACACTTTCTACTTGTAGCATGGCCTGGCCCACCTAAAATTGAGTTCTACTTCATCTTATGTGTACGGGCAAGAGGTGGGCTCACTTCCTAAGCGACTGGAAAATACATAGGCAGTGTCGGGTATACAACACATGCACCTAGGTGGGCTTCACATGCTTCACATTATGTCTAGGGAAGCTTTCATTGGTAAGTATACAATTCCCTTTCCTTATTATTATTATTATTTTGTATAATTGTGGGTCTCATTGACATGGTGGGGTTCACCCCATGAACAGTTCATATAACAAATAACATCATAGCTGATACCACCCACTAGATGAATGACATGGATATAAGGTACATACGTCGAGTGGGACTTATGACACATGGATGGTCTAAATGATGAATGACTGGGATGTAAAATACATGTAACGAGTTGGCTCCATGATCTAATGGCTAACTCAACTTTAGTGGCAGTCACACGTCACAGTAGAACTCAAATGATTTAATAGTAGGGAATTTTATTCCTACTGTTTCTTATAGTGTGGTCCACCTAAGTTGTGAATCTACCTCATTCTTTTACTCATGACTTAAAATGGTCTAAAGGAGTGAATGAATGGCCCAGATATACCATTCATCACCAGGGTGGGCCCCAGAAAAAAAATCTAAGTATTTTGTGTACAATTTCCACTGTCCAAGTGGCATGGCCTACATGAACTTCTAATCAGCTTGATTTTTGGGACCATACAATAAATGGTACTAGTAAGATGGATGAATGGTGTGGATTTAGCACATACATTGTGGTGTGGCCATGATCGGCCTAAAATTTTTTACCCCAAATGTGGACGTCACTTCCTCACACCATTATTTTATTTTGATATTATTGTTATTATTATTTGTATATTTTCTCATCAAAGTGGGTCACTTGAGAGATCCAGTCCATCCATTGTGTGTGTCTCACTTGATGGAGGGGTGAGTCCAAGTTTTAGATGCATCAAAGTTTTAGGTGGGCCCCATCAAGTACTTTTGTATATTTTAGCATGTCTTTACATGATTTTTGATGGTGTGGGCCACCTGAGTTCCGTGTATGGCTAAAATTTGGGGGTGGCCCATTGTTAAACGGGACTCATCAAGTGCATGCGACTGATGTTCGACACACATCATGGTGGGGCTTGTGGTGGGGGCCACCTCTTTCCAGCGTCAGACGCTGACGCTGCAGCAAGCAGCTTCAGTGTTGTTTTGCTTTTTTTTTTTGTTTTTCATATTTGGGGCCCACAACGGGACGATCCAGTCAGTCTATTGCGTGTGTCCCACTAGGTTAAGGGGGTCATTCCAAGTTTCAGATATATCAAAATTTCAGATGGGCTCCCAGAAAGTACTTTTATATGTTTTAGCATGTTTTCACATGAGTTATGATGGTGTGGCCTACCAGAGAACTAGATTGGCTTCATTTTTTGGCTCAACGCCTAAAATGATCTAAAGAATTGAATGGACGGCGTGGATTTGATACATACATTATGGGTGAGGCCCGTTGTGGACCCACAGCCCCTGCCCCTTTACAATGCAGAGCGTCCGCTGGACGCTGGCAGTAGCGTCTCACTCCCTATGTATATTTTTCTTTTTAAATTTATTTATTTATTTATTTCCTTATATATATATATATTTGTGCACATGTGTGCATGGGGGTGTGTGTGTGAGAGTGTGTGGCCAGCCTAATGGCCACACTTAGATGATTTGAATGTCATACAAACATTTTTGTGGGGCCCACTATTAATGGGTCCCACATGAACTCTATAATAAATAAATTTTATTTTATTTTTATATGTTTTCTCCTATCCATCCACACCGTCAATAACATCTTATCATTATTACAATTTTCTTTACCATCAATCATACTATTTTCATCATCCACACCATTCCTAACATTTATTGCAATTATCATCACCATCAATCATACTATCTTCATCATCCACACCATTAATCACATCATCATCAACATCATCTCCACCATACATAAACACAACAAAAATAAAATAAGAATGAGTAGGGTGGGTGTACTCACCTTGATGAATTAGATGGATGGTTGAGATGTATAGAAGGGATGAAATTGATGGTTGAGATGGATGAAAGGTATGGGATTGATGGAGTTGATGGCCCACCAAGATCACTCCTCTCTCTCTCTCTTTCTTATGGAAAAAAATGGTGAAATGCTAAGGGATGGAGGGGTATTTATAAAGAAATGGATAAAATTTTGGTTAAGTTAAGCTAATGTGATTAATATTAGCTTAGGCTAGGATTATGGTACTTAATTCATGCTTTGCAATTAATGGTGGATTAAAGGAGCATGGGATGGCATGGTGTGGTGATGTCATGCACAGTGTATGGCATGGAGAAAGGTTGACTTTCATGCACATGAGAGAGAAGAGGTATGGGTATGTGACATTACACACATGGGTAGAGATTCTCTCACCCATGTGTGGCATGTACATGTGTGCATGACATGTGTTGTGCACATGTGTGGAATGAAATACATGGTGCCATGCGCACATGATACACTTATTATTCTTCACGGCGTATCTCACTAACGGAGTATCATACCGACGCACGGGTGGTACCTCTACGATCATGGCGACGGGGCAGTCAATATGAGATAGGTTTCGAGGTCTTGGGGTTCCGGTCAGTTGGGTGTGTATTATGAACCGTCAATCCAGGTCTAGCTAAAGACATCGATCATCATACACATATGTATGGAAAATAGTACCGAATGGACCAGGTGTTACATGATATGCATGTTTACTGAATTATACATATATGGAAGATTGTCAACATATTCCATCTTTCTCCTCGATAAGTAATTTGTTGAATCAAATGATTTATCGATCACATCGACAAATACTCGATTCCATCGACGACCTCTTGAGAATCTGAAACGACGTGTCAGTTGGTCTGGCTCAATCTCTTCATTAAAAACATCGTTTAGGGTATATCGATATCATCGAACCAATGTTCGATGATATCGAAGGTTACTGCTCAATAAAAGTCGGAAGAGCGGAAAAACGGTTTCACTTGTTGACCTCATTTTGGCATTGCATCTCCCAAAATAGTTTTCCTTATCTTGGCTAGTTATCAATATCTAGAATCCAAATCTCCTTTCTTCCCAAGAAGAAATGTCTAAAGACAAAGGTCTAGTTCTTCTACCAAGTGCCTCAACTGAGAGTAAGAAAGGTAAGAAAAATGCAATTGGCTCATCTTTATTTTTAAACTTAGAAATCGTGGCAGAACGAGCTGTTCATAGGAAGTGCATTGAACCCTTTGGGATCATCAATCTCTTGGAACTAATTGGGAGGGGCAATATCATGAATTTTGGAGGAGGATTTCAGTATGATCTTATGCACCAGTTTCTGAACATAATCTACAACGTTGAAAATAATCCACCACTCATTTCAGTCGCTATCATAAATTGGACTAAGCACATCACCCCTGGACTGATAAGTCATCTGGTTGGTGTAGAAGTCACTCGGATACCTATATCGGAACAGAATATGAACAGTCTTGGAGTATGGGGAGAAGTTACTCGAGCATTATATTATGGTGCTACAATACCCAGAAATGCAAAGAATGTTCTTCATGTTAAGCATCTCAATTCTGTCTATAAAATTCTTCACAACATCTTCAGCACAAATGTATATCCTTGTGAAGTTTCTAGCAACAAGCTTTCTCCATACATTCTCAATATTTTGTATGATGTTCATCAAGGTATTTAAGTGTGTCTACCCACTCTTCTTCTACAACAGTTAATTCGTGTGACTACAGAAGAATACATCACTACACTTCCGTTCCCATGTCTTATGTCCAAGCTTTCCCGACAGATTAGGCCGCCTCCTACTAATGATCTCTCGCACCCGTGTGCCTGTTTCAACTATGAAGACATTTGCAACTTGAATATCATTGACAGCGTGTTTCGTGGTGGAAAAACCAATCCAACCTTAGGCAAGGGCAATCCTGGGCACAGCGTCGACTCCGTCAATATCATTAAGGCTTTCACAGAACAAGACATTGTGTAACACCTTCTGGATGGACAACCTCACACGATGAAACAATTTGACGACTGTGAAGCCTGTCTTTCAGAGATTAAGCACATGATGATGCCTCTGTAACGTACTACAAAACAAATTTTGGATTCCCTACCTGATCTCTAAGCATACCCATGCTTTCGTTATCTGTAGTGCGTCCTTCCTTTCATCACATACCTGAAGTCTCCATGGAATGCTTAGGGCAAAAATATCTTTTTAAATGCCCTACGCTCATATAAGTGTATGTGATGAATTACTAACTTGCAAAGTCGGACAAGTTCTTTTTGGTTGTGATATCCTCTGAGTGAGGAACATACTTTCTTTTTGCCCATGGATAGGCTAGATTTTTTTTGTTTTGTTTTGGGATGACGGTTATGCTACTACTAAACTTGAGTAGTACATATTTAGGATATTTTGGGTTATGGCTGTTTATAATTCATCTATACTTCCTGCCCTATTTCTGTGAGCTACTTCAAATGATGTTTTCCTATTTTATCTGGCTTATATCGACTATGGTTTGTGATGCTTGATCTTTATCTCCATATTATCTCTTATTTTACTGTTCTTCTTTGCCCTGATATGCGTACATGTTTTCTGTAATGAGATGTTCTTTTACATCTATCTGTTATGCTCATTCTATCTAACTTTTGGTTCTTCCATATACTTTAACTTCAGTCAATATTCACTGTTACACTATCCTTTGCCAATGACTGATAAAAAGGGGGAGAACAAATTCACACCACGAAGGAAAATTGTGCATATCTGCTTATGGATGGTGGTGTAGGTGTTAGGGGGAGCAGCTGCAAGCTGACAGGGGGAGATTGCTGTTAGGGGGAGCATCTACTGAATGTGTGTATGTGCAAACTAGATAACTTTGTAAAATTGGGTAAAATTCATGTACACACAATTTAGGGTGTTTGTCTAGAAGTTGTTCTAGGGTGTTTTGGTGTTTTGTCACGCAATTGACAAAGGGGGAAATTGAAAGTGCCCTGATTTGTCAATTAGCATGAGTGTTGAGTCAGCCAGACAGAGGAGCCCCATAAGAAGAATTGATCAAGCGTTTGCCTTAACTAGATGTGTGCCCGAACTCGTCATAGGTAAATCTTAACCTCACATCCCATGTCCCAAAACACTAGGTAATTAAAACCCCTAAAAATTGAATAGAACACCTAAGGTTTTTCGCTAGAAAACTTTTTTCAAAAATAGGAAAATCTTTAAGCTTTCTACCTTTGTCGATTTATTGACAAGTGGTTCGATGAAATCAAACCCAGTTGTCGATGTCCTCAAAGCTCACTCGATATTATTGAAATGAGGACATAAAATGTCCAGCAACCACAAAGATCTCTGGACGAAATTATCGATGTATCGATAGACGGTTTGATATCATCTAAATTTGAATCTCGAGTCTATCGAAGTAGACTCGATAAAATCGATATCAGGTCTATATGTCCAAACTTTTGTTAAGGCAAATCATGTAATCCTCGATATATCGATGAGCTCATAGATATCCTCGGAATTTAAATCTTGATGATATCAGAAGCCCTTAGACGATATCGGATTGGAACACATTTCTATCCACCAAGTTTTTCAGGTTGTCATTCTTGGATAAATCGATATTCAAATATCGATCATATCGAGGCATGGTCGATGTCATCGAATATGGACACAAACTGTCTAGCAAGCTTATAAGGAAAATTCCTTAGAATTATCGATGAATCGACATTGCCCTTGATATCATCGATATTCGAATTCCGATGATATCAAGTGATGCTCGATCATATCTTTTTACCTGAAATTCTTCAAAGGCTAGTCTCTCACATTTTCAAATGTCGAGGAATCGAACCTTGTGTTGATGAAATCAGAGTTCGAAATCCAATGACATCGACACACGTTTGATTTCCTCGACCAACTGGCAAAAAGTTTCAAAAGCGTTTGACATTTGAGTTCGTGTCATCGAGCGGCCAGTCGATGCTATCGAGAGTATACGCTCGATGATATCGACCTTGCTCGATGATATCGAACTCTGTAAAAAATGTGACCATTTTATATCCGTTGAAACATTTTGCCTATTTAATGAGAGCTTGTCCTTGGTTGTTGGACAGAGAAAATAGAGAGTGCTTTTGTGTGTTTAACCCTAGATCATATATCCTAAGCCTTTTCTCTCATGAGAGTTCATCCTCCAATCCACCCTCATCATTGACATTCAATAGAGTGGATTAGGGAATGAACTTCCACATTCAAGGATCTTGCAGCTACCACCCTAATGGCAGATCATTAAGCTGGGATGCCTTGAATGCATAGATGATTGGAATCGCTCTATCTCCCTTATAGAAAAATATTTTATGGAGTAGGATTCCATCATAACCTTGACCCAACCCGTCGCCATGTATTGGTACATCTTCTGAGTTACAGTTTAAGGAAGTTGAAGATTCTTCATCATCAAAGGAGGAGATCTTCATCAACGCGCTAAACGGGGCTCATCTACTTATGTGTAAGTCATTAGAGTCCAGAGGACCCTTGTGATCATTCCTTTTGTAGGATTGGGTTTAAGGTGTTTCTCACTTCGTGCAAGTCCTCATAGGAGGCCTCCGACGGGAGTATACATGGGGGTGCTTTGTGTTGACCCTTACTCTATGGAGACAATAAACTCTTAGGTCCTTGTGTAGGTCCTTGGCCTATGTGGCCTAAAAGTCGGGTGTTATGTGTTGACCCTCATGGGAGCATAAAGTGTGTCGTGTAGACACGTTGTGTCAACCTAAGTGTAGGTTATACTGGTTAGATGTGAACCTGATTTAAAACCTCTAGTTTGAGGTGAACTTGTTGTGAAACCTCCTTTAGTGAGATCTGGTACACTCAAGGGTTGAGTGCGTCCGCCGGAAGTGGAGTAGACAAGTAGTCGAACCACTATAAAAATGACTATGTTTGAAATTATTATTGTCCTCCATTGCTTATGTGAATTCCTTAAATACTTTCATATTTGATTATCTGAGATCACATCTCACACACAATCACATCCATCATAAACTATGTTTGCATCTTATTCATCTTTCAATTAGTTTTATGATTGGATCCTCTATTTGGCCCATTAGAGTTACTCTGAAGAAATCTTGATGCATGCATATTTACTCAGGATTAGATTGATAAGATTTTAAATAATCATAAAATATTAAAAAGTCCTATTCGCCCCCCTCTAGGACATATTGGCATATTCCCACTTCAATTAAAGCGGTCATTACTGCAATTTCAAGGGCTAGAGATTGTGCGTACCTCTCCCATTTAGGGATCTTCTTATTTATAGGTAGGAAGAGGCGGTGGCGTTGAGAGCGATAGTCCCTGTTTTAGTGGGGACAAAATCCTAGTAAGATTCTGATTTCATACGCGCAACGAAAATCCTTCTAGATTTTTGGTGAGGAGAACCATATTGGAGATGGTTCTCGCAATCTTCGGCGCGAATCGTAGGGCTAACGCCCGAACGACCATGGTCGGGCTTGACCTAACATTGGGGTCGAGCTCAACTAGATGTTTAAAAGTTGAGCTCCTTAGTCAGGTTCTGGCCTTTTGAGGTCGGGCTTGGTTAATCGTTGGGGTCGGGCGCGACTTATCAGTCGAGGTCAGGTACAACTTATCCACTAAGGTTGAGCTCGGCTTGAAGCTGAGATGGTGCTTTCTTCCTGGTCGGTCGAGAGGTGAGTGTTGGACCGGCTGGTCGCACCTGCTGCGGTTAGAGTGCTTGACCTAGCCTATTGACGGTAAGTCGATATATTTTCCCTATAACAGTAAGTCCCCCCTACTCACCAGTCCGCATAGTGGACTGGATAAGTAGTAATTGTTTTAGCCAGGTCGGGCCTAACATTAGGTCGAACTAGGACTTGGGTTGAGGTCCTTGCGCAATAAGTCAAGAGGTCAGGGAAGGTGAATCGACTACGTGTTGGAATGAGTGATGGGAGTGATGTGAAGTCGGTGATTATGGAGCTCGAGGTAGGAGTCTGGCATGTGCCAACTATCCTTGGAATGGGGCTAGAGGCAACCGTACACCACGTGTCCCGCGAGGAGAGCGCTAACATCCGACACTACATCTTCACGTGCTCGGGCACTGAGGGGGCACCATTAATGCATTGTTCGGTTAATGGCTCGACCTCTATTCTAAGGGTAGGGCATTTTAGTTGAAGACTTCTTTATTTCAAGAATTCCTACATTAGTCGTCTTGGCCATAGGCTCTAGCTCTTTCGTTTAGAGACCGAGTTGCTTTAATGAGGGTGTTTTTCTCCCTCACGAGGGGAGCCCTTAGTAGATTTTACAGGTTAAGAATCATGATTCGAAAATGTAGATAAAATGAGCTTCCTTGAACAGGGATTATTATTATAACTCTTTAAAAAAGTATGTAGATCGTAGATAATTCAGCAGAAAAGTAGGATTTGAGGTTGCACTCGATAGACTTAAGCATGATAGATCTTCAGGTGTTGGGCATGCCTTGGGTGGGGCAGAGGATGTCCTTCCACGAGTTGATACGTTCCTAGTCGGCTTGTGCTAGTCACTGTGTAAGGGCCTTCTGTAACACCCCGTCAATTCCGTACTATTTTCTATGCTTATGTACATGATGATCGACGCCCTTAGCTAGACATGGATTGACCGTTCATAGTACACACCTAACTGATCGGAACCCTAAAACCTCGAAACCTATCTCATATCGACCGTCCCGTCGCTGCGATCATGGAGGTACAACCCGTGCGTCTGTACGATACTCCGTTTATGAGATATGCCGTGAAGAATATTAGTGTATCATGTGCGCATGGCACCATGTACTCCCCTCCACACATGTGCACAGCACATGTCATACACACATACACATGCCACACATGGGTGAGAGAATCTCTACCCATGTGTGTGATGTCACACACCCATACCTCCCATCTCTCATGTCTCCCCAAAGTCAACACCTCTCCATTCCATACCTTAAGCATGACATCATTACACCATGCCATCCCATGCTCCTTTAATCCACCATTAATTGCAAATCATGAATTAATTAATATAATCCTAATCTAAGCTAACCAAGATCTCATTAATTAAATCTAACCACACTTTTAACAATTTCTCTACATATATCCCTTCAACCCTTAGCATTTTACCATTTTCCTACACATGGAGAGAGAGAGAGAGAGAGAGAGAGAGAGAGAGAGAGAGAGAGAGAGGAGTGATCTTGGTGGGCCATCAACTCCATCAATCCCATCCCTTCCATCCATCTCAATCATCAATTCCATCTCTTCTATTCATCTCAACCATCCATCTAATTCATCAAGGTGAGTACACCCACTCCACTCTTGGTTTGTTTTCTTTTTGATTATTTGTATGATTATTAGTGGTAATGATTTGATGATAATGATGTGATCAATGGTGTGGATACATAGGAGAGTACATATAAAAATATGATTAAAAAAATACTAATAATAAATAAAATGGTGATGATATAATGATAATGATATGTTTAATGGTGTGGATTCATGGGAGAATACATATAAAAAGAATAATAATAATAATAATAATAATAAATAAATAAAATAATTTATAAACTTTACATGGGACCCATTGATTGTGGGCCCCACTAGAATTTTGTAGGCTATCCAAATCATCTAAAGTATGGTCCATTGTGTTGGCCAAACACACACACATTCACACCCATGCACACACGTGCACACAACACCATATAATATATATATATATATATATATATATATATATATATATATATATATATATATATTATACAGAGGACGCTGCAGCAGCAGCGTCCAGCTGCTCAATTAAGGAGGCAAGGATTGTGGGTCCATAATAGGCCCCACCCATGATGTATGTATTAAATCCACGCCGTCCATTCAAATTTTCAAATCATTTTAGGCGTTGAGACGGAAAATGAAGTCAATCCAGTTCTCTGGTAGGCCTCACCATTAAAAATCATGTGAAAACATGCTAAAACATATAAAAGTACTTGCTGGGGCCCACTTGAAATTTTTATGCATCTGAAACTTGGACTGACCCCTCCACCACGTGGGACACACACAATAGATGGACTGGATCGTCCTGTTGTGGGCCCCATATATGAAAAACTAAAAATAAAAATAAAAATAAAAATAAAATACAAAACAGCACTGAAGCTGTTGCTGACGCTAGAAGGAGGTGGCCCCCACCATAGGCCCCACCATGATGTGTGTTGAACATCAGCCCCATGCATTTGATGGGTCCCGTTTAAAAATGGGTCACCTCCAAAATTCAGCCGTACATGGAACTCAGGTGGCCCACACCATAAAAAAATAAAAATAAAATTATGAAGCTGAATAAATCAGCACTTTTCATGGGTCTGGTCATGAGGTATATGTTATATCTAAACCATCTATCCATTTGGTGAGCTTGTCTTAAGGCTTGAGGAGAAAAATAAGACAGATCTAACTATCAGGTGGTCCACACTACAAAAAAAAGTAGTAGGGATTGAACGTCTACCATTGGAACCCTTTTTGGGTTAGAAGTTTTGGACCAATATGAAATTTGTTTTTCCCCTTAAATTCAGGTCTTTGTGACCTTATGAACAGATTGGATGGAAAATAAACGTTATGGTGGGCCCCGTGAATGGTTCAACGATGAAATCATTATCCTCACTACTAATTGAGGTGAGGTCCAGATAATCTTTGGTTATGATTCATTTTTTTTGGATAATCTTCTATAATGATCTCTAAATATAGATAAATAGTATAGATATAGTAAATACATCACTATGGGACCCATGTAATTTTGATCTCCTTAAACCATTCATGCAACTCGGAGCTCAAGTATATAAAGCACTTATGGGGTCCATTTGAAATTTGAATGCATCAGAAACTTGGACTGACCCCTCAATTCAGTGGTACACACATAATGGATGGGCTGGATTTGTGATCCACGCCTTAGTGGCCTGACAAGTAATCGTGAATGTTTTAATGGAGGGCAATCCTCTCAATTTTTGTGTGTGGTGTGGCCCACATGTGCCATAGATTGACTTGATTTTTATTAGCCCTAGGCCCACCATAGATTGGTGGCCTATTAATTATGCAAATTGGATTGATATGTGAATGGTACCGATCTCTGTTAAAATTTCTCCACCACATAGAACCCATATGAATTTCATTGATGTGTGGACCCAAGAATGTTAAGGCCCATTTGAGTGAATGTCATGCGGGCCCATCAGTAGTAGTCTTGTTTGGGCCAACCATTGGCCCTCTTAGGCAAGAGTTCATGATCCACATGTATTAAATGTATGCTATATTGAAACATGTGAAATTGTGTTATGTATATAGCCCTTCACCACTTGGTATGTGACATACATTGTATTATGTTGTTGCCTTAGATTACCTAATTATATAACGAGTGCACAACCTTTCACCACTTGGCACTTTGGTTAGAGTGCGGTCCTAAGTAGTAGAATCATATGACATGTGTTTAAACCCATAAATATGTTCAATTATAACAATTAGGTAGACTTTAGATGTGTGAGGTTGCGATATGTATTTGGCCCCTTAATCATGAGGGCATCTGACGTATGTATGGCCACCTAATCAAATGCAATTGTGGAGTATATGTGGGTGGTTAACCGTATGATTTCGAAATTCACATAAGTTCAACCAACTACATGAAGTCAGGTGGCATTATTGACCACCCAATGTTATGACCACGTGCTTATGGGCATAGCCATCGTAACCCAAACCATGAACAATCGGGTTGTACGTGCAGATTTTCTTAGTCATGAGAATTATGATATAGGTTGGATTATACAACTTGATAATGGAGTGGCCCTCAATTCGGTGTCATGCAACATAAATACAACCCTTATATTATGCTCATAAATGAGGCAGATGCGGGGACCACTAAACTATATCTGATGTGGTGGAAACTAGTTTTTGGCCTCTTGATTATGTGACATCGAATCCGAGTCATTCTCCATATGAAGTATTGAGTGGTTACAGTTTAAGAGTTAGTGTAACTGGGAATAGTAGGTATGCTTGTGATTGTGCCTTAGATGCTTTGAGTAGATTAAGCCAAACTGCAAACATAATCCAGGGACAGATGAAATATGCAAGCGGAAGACTGAAGAAACATACATGTATATATATAAGTCCCTGAGATATGTATGCTCTGCCAGGTTGTAATTACAAGTGTTTGTTTCAAAATACAAGTATCAAAATGAAATACACCACTACCATAATAACCCTGAATCCCCGTAGCTTAGGACATGACTCACATGAACCCGCCTGAGAACTGCATAAAGGAGAATGCCTCCTCATCATCCTCATACTCCTGCTCTACCTCGTGGGTCGCATCATGATCCGCATCTAAGACAGAATCTGGTTGGTGTTTAAACACTGTCCTAGAACGTGGGAGTCAGTGAGCAACTCAGTGGAACTATACAGTAAAAGTTAACATGTTATCAATTCAATCAAGCAGTAATGATAAGGCAATACAATTAAACATATCCTAATTGCTCTTGTTAATGCAAGGATGTATGTAGAAATGATGCATGCCCTTGCCTACACTCCCTCAGCATCTTCATCTTACGGTACGCATGACAACCTCCCGCAGTACTCCATAACGCCAAGGCATATGCAATGCGGTGCATGAACATGATTACCAAGTTATGATTAGTCCTTTTCATACAGCAGGATTGGGAAGCTAAGGTACCTTCCTTATATCAATTCCTAAATGGTGATCCATTTTAAGGTCGTCAGTCTTAGACAATCTCATACGATGTTATAGTTCTAAGTCGTTGCAAAGGGCTCATCACCAATCAATGCAGGCCTAATCATACCTTAGTTGCTACAACAAGGCTTGTCGCCTCGATGCAGTATCATGATATGCTCGAGGTCACTATAAAGGGCTCGTCACCAATCAATGTAGGCCGACAACACGAATATAGTATCTCATACCACCATAATCGGCTCATGAGTCTAGATTGCTCACTGGTCACTACGGGGAGGCTCGTTACCCCAGCGTAGGCCAACAGCTCGACCACAGTGTCCCATATCACCATGCCCGGCTCATGAGTCTTAGCGGATCGAGGTACCATAGTTAACGGGATTTCATTGGTAAGTTTGGTACCCTATATTCAAATAGTAACGTCCATACATGGTGAACATCCACTTGGACAATCAGGTTACTTGACGAGTTCGACTGGCACGAGCGCACGTTGAGTTGAATGACATGAAGTGAGCAAACACTCCGTGTGGCTAAACCACTGCCGACAACCCTAATACGACTCGGGTTCGTCAAACACGTCTTACGTGGCGAAAACGACCTTAGCCACGAACTCAAAGCTCGTTACCGATTTCCTGGACTATTTCATAGTCCCAACTACCTTCAATTATAATAGATATTCATACCAGCAATTCAGAACAGTAATGGAACACAATTCCAATCATACAAGTATGTGAGCATTTGATGGATTTCAACTTAACATGAATTTACACCTAAGTAGTGCCTAAATTAAACCAACAAAGAATGTAAGTTGCATGGGGGAAATCATACACATCATTAAGATAGTTGAGAATCTCTTCTCAACGGCCATAAATAGTACAATATATTACACACTTGATCATTCAGACATTTCTACAAACACTTAGACTACATATTTGAACATACATGACGTATGTTGCTGATAACACACATTTGGACAATTCCTTTCGCCAATGAGTTGATACACGTACAACTAGCACAAACACATGCTCGTATTTCATACGTATACGATACTTTCTACCTATACATAAAGTACACAAATCTCAATATAGTTCATATGTATCAGAAACGTAATATAAACATCGCATTTGGCATGTGAAATTTCACCCACAACAATAATAAACCATTAACCGACATTGAAAGCCTTGAAAACCATAACCTATACGAATATAGTCCGCACCTTTAACCAGATATGGCGTAATGGATTCAATTTAGACGATAAGTCTTCGTCGACGGTGAATAGGTAACTTAAGGCATGAATTAGATTAGCTACATCAACACTTAAGCTATTATAAGTTCCAAAACAGGTTAGGGTTTAATTGACTTACCCAAAATGAGATTAAAATCGCCGGAATAACGATTTAGATGCGATGGATTAGGTACGCCGGGTAATTGAAAAGAATTCCAAGATAATTCACCAACTTCTCTTTCACTTTCTCTCTCCTTTCCTCTCTCTCTCTCTCTTAGCTAGGGTTTGGAAAATTCGTATGGAATTTGGGAGTGAGGGTTTAAGGTCTTTATATAGGCCTAAAATTGATGAAATTAGCCCCAGGACCAAGGTATACTTAGGTTATAACCAAATCGGGTCTATTTTGGTCCAACGGAGCACTTCTGGTGGCCCCTTTTCCACGTGCGGTCGGACTTAAGCTCCCTGACTATGGATCTAGGTTAGGCTGAGTTTTTGTTCTGATCGGATTTACAGATCAGCCGTAGTGGACCAGTTTCAGTTCAGGGTCAGGGTCACTCAATCAGGGCCTCAAGTACATCGACATGTGAGGGACATTTTTCCTGATCCGAGGGTGTATTTGGGTCAGATTCTGACGGTCTGAATCCTTATATTTGGTCCGCAAGTGACACGACTCAGATTACTTAAATTTGAACTTTATTTCTAAATATTTTCACATTTCTCACACTTTTCGCTCCGGGCTCAAGTTGTGCATTTCTAGACATTGTTTGGAATTGATTTCCAAGGGGGTTGTCAAGTCTAGTAGTGCGGTCATAACTGTATAGTTTTGGGATAATCAGACTTTCGATGTGCGGTCCAAGTCCGATACGGAGTTTCAAGATGCTCCCGAGAGCAACTGGGTTTAAAGATGGATTCTAGATTTCAGGGTAATGCAGGGTCAATGATTCTGCACGTTTTGGATCTTGCAGATCAAATTTAAAGTGATTAGTGCTAATTTCATAAGTACTCTAGTTTAGCAGTTACTAATATTAACTTAATTTCTAAAGGATTTAGTCCTGGGTAATTTCTGCTTGAGGTGGTACTCGGGTCTTGTACGGATTTTGTTGAGACGTTACATTCTCCATATGAAGTATTAAGTGGTTACAGTTTAAGAGTTAGTGTAACTGGGAATAGTGGGTATGCTTGTGATTGTGCCTTGGATGCTTTGAGATGCGGTCACTAGACCAGGATACTAAGTGAAATTATAGCATCGGCAACCTGACCATGTGGGAGCTTAATAAATTGGTTGCCCATAGATGTATGAGTTATGATAAGTAACCATGTGACCTTAAATCATTTAATAATGGCAAGTAGAGTGATATTGTGTGACCACTCAACCATATGATTATGTGGTGCTTAGGTGACTGCTAAACTATGTGAAATTATGGTACTGGTCGCCTGACTATGTAAAAGTTTAGTAAAGTGGTTGACCCATTAGTGTGGCTCATTGATATAGCCCACTTGATGAGTATGAGGCCCATTAGTGTGGCCCATTGATGTAGCCCACTTGATGAGTATGAGGCCCATTTGTGTGCGGCCCATTGATGCAGCCCACTTGATGTATATTAGGCCCATGTGCAGGGCCAACCTATTATGTATTTATGGCCCATTAGCGAGGCCCATTGTAATGTAATTCCGGCCCATATGTCGTAGCCCATTGTGATGTATTTGGGGCTCATGGGTCATGGCCCATGGTAATGTATATTAGGCATGTATGAGTGGCCCATTGTGATATATTTCCGTCCCATATGATGAGGCCCATTGTGATGTATGTTAGGCCCATGTGAAAGACCCATTGTGATGTGTATTAAGCTCTTGAATGAGGCCCCTGGTGTTGTATAGTTGGCCTTATGTGAGGCCATGGGTCCATTATATGTTAGTCTCTATATGAGTCATTTTTTGGGGGCAATGTTGGTTAAATGTCCACATTGTCGAGATCGATTGTCGATGACGGTTATTGATACCGATTATGAGTATATGACTGCATAACATCATGATACATGCCCATATGCATCATCTGCATGTTTTGAGATGTGGTTGACCATTGCATATGTCATTGGACAGGTTGTTATGAGACTCCTTGATAGGCGGAGGTTATCTCACATGAGTGCATGGTATGTGCAGGATTGATGCATGACTGGATTGTATGACTCATGCATCTTGTATTGTGTGTCATAGCGACATCAGGGTCATAGCCTCCACAGGCATATCGTGAATGACCAGACGGGACACCAAAAATTTGTTCTAACATCGGGCTGCCATAAATGGCCTTGAGTGAAAATCCTTAAACCTCTTGGTACCAGAGGACGCTCTAATGTCGAGACCGAGTGGATATATGAGTGCCCGAGTACCGAATACCAGGAGGCCACGTCTCCCACTGTGTTGTGGTCGGTTGGGAGGGGGTATGGCCTTACTCGCCTGAGGGTAGGGGGCATAGCTAGGCTGAGTTTGACCAGCTCATGAATGGGTCCGCTATCGACGTGCCAGATAGGTATTGACAGACTATTGGCTAGGTGGATAGTGAGGTTTCTTACACTCACTTGGACTGTGCTAATGGGAGAGGGGCAGTGCCATTTGGAGTGTACTAAACCCCGGTGATGATCCCAGAGATGAACCATACTGATATGTGGACTTATTGAGCAGGAGTTGCATACTCATTCATTCATTCACTCACTATGCACTCGGGCTGGTGGTGCATAATTATTTATTACGTGTACCTTCGCAACGGCCAGGATTTTGGTTGGAGCGTGCGACTAACCTGAGATCAGGAGTTTACCACATTGAGTCCGACTATCCAAATTTAGGTATGGGACTGGTTTGGATAGAAGTCCCTTGTGATGGACCCCATAGCCTACGATACTACGTACTATCATCCTGAATTCACTCCAGCATGGTCATTCCATTCACACCGCATATTACATTACATCCACGGCATATGGTATTTTGGGTTACTATGTTTCTGTATTTAGATACGACTGACGGTATTCATGAACTCATCAGGAATTTTATATTACATTGCATCCTCGATATCTGATATTTGGCTCTTTATGACTCCTCATTTGAATAGCTGATCTGTATTGCGTACTCTGATATTGTATGACTCATGGACTTATAAGTATTTCCGCTTACTATGATATTGTATGATTCATGATCTTACCAGTATTTCCCATATTGTATGATTATGGCATGACAATACAATGATGATGATGTGATTACGGATGCATGTAATACGGTTATAGTTGTGGTATAGGAGAAATGAAAATATGACTTGGTGATGCTGGTAGCATTGACTCAGAGTATTACTAGGATGCATATGTATTGCATTGACATTGACATTGATATCATACCTTACGTACTATATGCCTTTCACCATACATGATTTCTTCGTGGCATATCCATCTTGCTTGCATGTACGACACACTGCACACACGTGTGTACTCACTAGGCTTTTTGCCTAAGCTTCCTATTTTCCATTTTTTTTCAGGGCAGGAGTAGCTTGGAAGACTTAGATTTCTCGATGCATTGTATCTATTTTTCAATTTGGCAATGTTGATGTTGTGTACCCTTGGAAAGCATTGTACTTGTAACCATCAGGATTTATAATGGAGAGTGTTGCTTGGTATTTTGATCATAAATCTTCATGCTCAGGTATTATTATATGCATATATATATATATATATAAAATTAGTTAAAAATCTTTCTTGTAGTGTGCCAAACTCGGGACTTGGTGTATGGTAGTCGAGTGCCAGATTCGGGGCATCACAGAAGCTGTCCGTCCCCGGGCTTGGGCCGCGACACCTTCCCAGTTTGGACCTAGAGTTCCGGAGCCAAGCTCCTTCATGTTCTGGAATGTCCTGTGGAGGACCAAGTCCCTAGTTTGAAATCTCCTGAGTTTCACTCTGGAATTGTAGAAACGTACAAACTGTCGTTGTCGAGCTCCGGCTCTTAGTCAGGCTTGTTCTCTTTTCTCCTCGAGTAGATCCAGGTCGAGCATCATCAGTTTAGCATTTTGATCCTTATCATAGGGTTGGGTCCGTGCAAATGGTAAGCCGATCTCCACTGGGACAACTGCCTCAGCGCTGAAGGTGAGGGAAAAAGGGGTTTCTCCTGTGGCCGTTTGGGCAGTAGTCTTGTATGCTCATAGGGCGAGGGGGAGTTCTTCCACCCAAGCTCCTTTAGCCTTTTCGAGCTTAGTTTGGAGGTGGTTCTTGATAATCTTGTTGATCGCTTCGACCTGTCCGTTTACTTGGGGAAGTCGAGGTGATGAATAAACATTCCGAATTCCAAGGTTTTCGCACATACCTTGGAATCGGTTGTTGTTAAACTGTTTTCCTTTTTCGGAGACAATCGTGTGGGGAACCCCATACCGGCATACTATATTCTCCCAAATGAAGTACGTGATCTTTCACTCGGTGATTGCGGCTAGGGGCTCAGCCTCTGCCCATTTGGTAAAATAGTCAACAGCAACGACTGTGAACTTGGTCTAACCTTTGTCAGTTGGCAAGGGGCAGATGATGTCAATCCTCCATTGGGCAAACAGGTATGGTCCGGTCATGGGAGTTAGCAACTCGAGTGGCCAATGAGGTATCATCGTGAATCATTAGCACTTATCGAATTTCTAGGTATATTGTCCTACATCTGCTTAGATCATTGGCCAGAAATAGCCTTACAGGAAGATTTTATGGGCGATGGCTCAGTTATCTAAATGGTTGTCACAGATTCCTTCGTGAGTTTATTTCAGGATGTACTCAGCTTCATTAGGTCGTATTCATCTGAGGTAAGGAAGGGAGAACCCTTTTTTATATAGGATGTCCTCGAGCATGGCATAGAGAGCTGCTTTGGATCGGAGTCTGCTTGCTTCCATTCAGTCTTCGGGTAGTTTACCTTCCTTGAGGTAATCGGCTATCGGATCTATCCAGGTCAGACTTGGATTATGGGAAGTATTGTGATAAGATCGGATTCATTGATGCTCGACTCTGTTAGAAACTCGATTAGGATTGGTTTCAAGATATCATCTTCGGCCGCTGTGGCCAACTTTGCTAGCATATACGCTTTGGAGTTTTCTGACCTGGGGATCAAGCTAATGTTACATCTTGAGAACTTGCTGATCAGCCCTCGGGCTTTTTGCAAGTAGGCCTTCATTCTTTCTCCTTTTGCTTGGTATTCACTAGTTATTTGGCTTACTGCAAGTTGTAAATCGTTATGAACTTCTAAGTGTCGAGCTCCCATTGTCGATGTCAGCCTTAGCCCGACCAAGAGGGCCTTATATTCTATTGCGTTATTCGACGCTTGGAATTTGAATCTCAAGGCATATTACGCGCAGGTCTGGTCTGGTGCTTCTAGGACTATACCGGCCCCGCTGCCTTTAGAATTGGATGAACCATCTACATGCAGTGTTCACGTTTATAGCTCTGGTTCGGTTACTTTGCCTCCAGACTGCTTAACTTGGACGTTGGAGGGAGCTTCCAAGTCATCCCCGAGCATGAGTTCAACGAGGAAGTCAGCTACTGCCTGTCCCTTGATAGCAATGCAGGGGTGTTAGTCGATATCGAACTTGAAAAGGGCGAGCTCTAAGTCCTAGAGGGGGAGTGAATAGGACTATGCCAAATAAAAAAATAAATGCGGAAAGTAAAGGCAGATAGCAAAAATAAATAATTAGATAACACAAGTAAATTGCAACCTCAAATGCACTAGTCTTGAGAGGTTGATACAAACTTGGTTCTAAGGACAACCTAACACCAAAAACCAAAGGCTTATTGCAGGACAACCTTACTAGAACGTTAGTAAGTGTCAAAAACTCAAACCAATAAAGAGGTAAAGAAAATAAACTAAGTATTACAACATTCACCACAAGTGCATAAGAAAATTACAACATTCACCACAACACATGTACCATCATCATCATCCAAACTCTAAGAATTATAGTGGTTCGTGTGTGTACACCAATTGTTCGCAAACAGCCACACAACTGCTCCACTCCCAATATCCACACCCACAGGATACTGGCATTCACTATGAAATAAGGTTTTCCAAGGTTCACCTGAAAACCTTCACAATTGTGTTTTTCAAATGGGCTTACACAATTACAAAAATCCCACTTTGAGATTTTCTTGGCTGAACTCAGATAAAACCAAAAGATGAGATTTTCCTAGCTGAATCTCACAAACTAAAATACAGAAAATTGAAATAATACTTATCTGAAGATTCTTCTTCAATGTATCCCAGTAGAACCAATTCCTTGTAGATGTAAATGTTCAATGTTCAATCTCACAAGTGGAAGGGTTCTAGGTCTAGATGAATTTTAAATTAAATCAACCTAGGGCTAACTTGAATTTGATTTTAGATCTCAAAGGGTAAAGCAGAGTTCCCTTTTAATAGAATAGATTTAAATAAGGAGATCAATCAAAATTAAATAGAAAAGCTATAAAAGAATCTAAAATTACTAACCAATAGCTTCATAATAGCGGGGACTTATCTCTTAGAGTGATGGCTTGATTTGGAATGGAATGAATTGAAATCTTTGAGAAATTTCCTCAAATTATAGGCTGAAAATCGAGTTTCTCGACTGGTCTAAGATTCGGCTCGCCTGGTCGAGGCAAAACCAATTTTCAAATTTTCTTGCACGATCAGAAAAAAAAAAAAAACAGTTTCTCGACTGGTCGAGTGACTTGCTTGACTAGTCGAGTGGCCTGCACGACTGGTCGAGCAATGCACTCAACTAGTCGAGTGGGCTAAAAATTCTTCGCTGGAGTTCGAGTCGAGCCCTGCTCGACTGGTCGAACCAGTCTTCACTACCGGTTGAGCATCCTCGACTGGTCAAACCTTCACCAGAAATTCCCGAAAATCCTCAACAATTCTTAGACTGGTCGAGCTAGTGCCTGGACTAGTTGAATAATAGCTAGGACTAGTCGAGAAAAAGCCTATAAAATTATATAATGACTCAAATTAAATATGCAATCAATACGACCTAACCTATGATCAATCTAGGGTCATTCATACCTTATAGGTGAATATAGAACATTGAAACATCATTCGCTTCGGTTGATAGTTTATCTTGAAGTACATGAAGCTTGTCCTTGTATACTCAAACATGAGCTTGAGCTTGTGTCCTTGTGACTTGAGCTTGAGTCCGAGTACTTGAGTTCCAACTTAAGGTATGAGTATATGAACTTTAACTTGAGTAGATTACTTGAGCTTGAGTTCTTGAGGGATGCACACTGTATTGAAGTTGACTACCCTCTACATGTTGATGTAGACAGCTTGATACACAACTTCGAATGAAGGTGAACTTTCCATCTATCAAAATGAGTCAGTGATTCTAGAGTGGTTTGGCACACTAAAATTTGACAAAACATGGTGCACTTACAACACAACACTTACAATCTCTCCCTTTGTCAAATTTGTGACAAAACCAACTAAAGAATCATGCACCAGATTATAAACATTGCAAGACAATGATAACATCGAGAGACAATGATATTACTCCCCCTCAATCCGAGCAAGAATGATTGTAGAGTACCTGTATTAATCAAATACATATATGCACTTCCATATTTCTTTATAACCAACCACATCCACCAATCATCATAAAAAAGTTATCACACCACTTATACGGATTATACCTCACTATTTCTCCCCCTTTTTGTCACAAAAAGACAAAGGAAGAAAAGATATATATAAATGATTGAGTAAAAATAAATAAATAAAGAGAGGAGTAAGAAAGAGAGTTAACATTAGGAGTTATAAATATATCCATCAAGCTCAAATAAACATAACATGTCCATAAAGTATCATCAAAGTAACATGTTCAAGTAACAACCAAGCAAAGGAAAGTATTAATATTTAGTACATGCCCAAATAAAAACTAATCAGAACCAGATGAAGAAGGTGGAGGAATAAATGGGTCAATTTGATGTAATCCCCTATTAATGCGATGAAGATATTTTTGCATATATTTAAATTGTGACTCATGGGATACATGTAAACCATCCACCTTTTCTTCTAAAGCGCGAAGGCGCTCATCAAAATTAGAAGGCTAAAAGTCAGGATCTACCTCAGGATCATCTTCTTTTAGTTCATCAAACAAATCATCCATATTAGTGTTAGTGAGCAAGTCATCTCCTTCTCTAGCTTCCTCACCTTCCCCATCCATTTGTCCAGGAGCTAGCTTCAAATTCATCTTGTTGATGTTTGAATTATTGAATGGGAGAAGAGTGATCCAGACGAAGTCTAAACTGAATGATCATATAACATATCAAGGAAGGAAGACAAACAGGAGTACCAGACACTATAAAATGAAGGATACGAACCATAAAAGAAGTTAATTCAGCCTTGTTTCCTGATCTGGGATACACATTAGCAATAAAAATACGATGAAGCACTCTGTATCTGGGCAACATTTGATTGGCCCAGAGTGCATTCCTAGAAACCCATTCCGTATCCATATTGCATAACTTACGAGTCAAAAGGCATTTTTCTGACTCAGAAATTCTCTCAGCTAGGACCGTTATAAGAATACCTTGATCATTCACACTTACATTTAATAGATCAGCAATTATAAATCTATCAATTTTAAATGTGCAGGTCAGGTCATCTAGAGAGACATCTGTGATGCATGCAAACATGGCTATGCAATGGACCGGTATGCAGGTCTGCCCCATTTCAAAATATTTTTCCATCGTACAACGACGAGTAGAGGAATAATCTGGAATTGAGTGATATGATTTGCATTAATGAGTCATTCAACAATGACATTCCATTAACAGAAGTCATGCACATAATCTGGATCATCACCGGGAACCCATAGGGTTCTCACCCTAACAAATGATTCCGAGAAGTAGAAGCTCGAGTTTTCTTAGTACGATGTTCCATTACCAGAATGAATTAAGAAAATCTACCAAAGAAAGCTAGGAAATGAAACCCAATAAGATTTTCTCAAAAATACCCAATAAACCACTATAATCGATGAAATAAAAACAAGATCCAAGCCAGATGTGACTCTAGTAGCCTAAATCCAAAAGGAAATAAAAAATGGAGCACTTACTTGTGAGAATCGAAGATGGGTTCGACGGGTCGTGGAAGGAACACTTGAGGAAGATGAGAAAAATGGTGAAAAAGTGAATTTTTTCACAAAAAGGGGATTTCGCTCGCTCACCATGACTGGTCGAGTATTGTGCTCGACCGGTCGTGTCACGACTAGTCAAGTATTGTGCTCGACCAGTCGTGCAAGCACAAAAAATTGCATAATTTTCAATTTAAATGCAGAAATAAAATACATAAAAATATACAAAAATAAAGCAATTTAAACATGATAATCTCAGTTAGAATTACACATGCCAATATCAATCTTTTCAATCTTTAATTTAGAAAACTTGTTTCTATCCAGAGGTTTAGTAAATATGTTTGCAAGTTGATTTCCAGATTGCACATAATCTAATAAAATAATTTTATCTTCAACTAATTCCCTAATATAATGATACCGCATATCAATATGTTTGGTACGGGAATGCTGGATGGGATTCTTAGATATACTTATTGTGCTCGAGTTATCACAATATAAAATCACAGTATCTTGCACAATACCATAGTCAAGTAACATTCTTTTCATCCATACAAGTTGAGTGCAAGCATTTCCGGCTACAATATATTCAACCTCAGCTATGGATAAAGATACAAAACTTTGCATCTTGCTATGCCAGGAAACCAAATAGTTCCCAACATAAAAACATCCACTGCTAGTGGACTTTCGATCATCTATATTCCCAACTCAGTCAGCATCCGAGTAATCGACTTATTGAACATTAGCATCATGCCGATACCATAAACCTAAACTAACCGAACTTGCGACATATTTGATTATTCTCTTAACAACAATTAAGTGAGATTCCTTAGGGTCTGATTGATATCTAGCACAAATACCTACGCTGAATGCTATATCAGGTCGGCTCGCAGTTTAATATAATAAACTTCCAATCATACCGTGATATAACCTAGGATCTACACTTTTACCTGAAGCATCTTTAGAAAGCTTAAAAGTTGTACTCATAGGAGTATCGAAGTTTTTACTATTCTCAATTCCAAACTTCTTAACCAAGTTTAGGGCATACTTGGTCTGAGAAATGAAAATTCCATCTTTACGCTGTTTCACTTGTAGTCCAAGGAAGTAATTTAGTTCTCCTGCCATACTCATTTCGAACTTGGATTTTATTAACTCTGCAAACTTAGTAGACAGGTTAGAACATTTAGAACCGTAGATAATATCATCAACATATATCTGCACTATAAGTATGTGATCATTGTGTTTCTTTACAAACAGTGTGTTATCAACACTCCCCATCACAAAGTTATGACTTAGTAAAAGCTTAGTTAATTTCTCGTACCATACCCTGGGAGCTTGTTTTAAACCATAGTGCCTTTTTTTAGGTGATACACATGATCAGAGTGTTTAGGATCTTCAAACCTTTTAGGTTGTTCAACATACACCTCTTCATGTAAATCACCATTCAAGAAAGCACTCTTGACATTCATCTGATATAGTTTAAACTTTTTGAAACAAGCAATAGATATGAATAATCTGATAGATTTAAGATGAGCTACTAGGGCAAAGGTTTCATCATAATCAATGCCTTCCATCTGAGTGTACCCTTGTACAACCAGTCTTGCCTTGTTTCTTATAATGTTCCCTAACTCATTAGATTTATTTTTAAAGATCCACTTAGCTCCTATGATATGTTTATCATTTGGTCTAGGAACTAGATACCATACATCATTTCTTATAAATTGATTTAATTCATATTGCATGTTTACTATCCAGTTTTCATTAGTAAGTGCCTCTTTCACATTGGCTGGCTCAATTTGGGAAGTAAAACACACATAATTACATATGTTCTCTAATTGTTTACGAGTACGTACACCAGTGAGAGGGTTACCTAGTCTTTGATCAGTTGGATGGTCTTTCACTGGTCGTAGTTCAGTGTTGTTTTGACTAGATAAAAGTCAGGTTTATCAAATATAGTGACTTCATAATCTTCTAAACTAGAGATAGGTGTATTCAGGTGATCATCTATAATCACATTAATGGACTCCTGAATAACACTGGTTCACTTATTGAGAACTCGATACGCTCGACTATTTAGAGCATACCCTAGGAAAATCCCTTCGTCACTTTTAGTGTCAAACTTCCTTAAATTTTCGCGGTCACGTAAAATATAACACTTACTTCCAAAAACTCGAAAGTATTTGACTGGGGGCTTCTTATTGAACCACAGTTCATTAGAGTTTTATCATTTAATTTTCTAGTATAAACACGGTTTATTATATAACATGCAGTGTTAACAACTTCAGCCCAAAGATTTTTAGGTAATTTCATGCTATTCAACATTACATTAGCCATTTCTTGAAGTACACGGTTCTTCCTTTCAACAACCCCATTTTGTTGAGGTATTTTAAGTGCAGAAAACTCATGCGATATTCCTTGATTGGTACAGAACTTCTCAAAATTGCTATTCTCAAACTCCGAACCATGGTCACTTTGAATTTTAAAGACATTTATTTCTTTTTCAGTTTGGATACGCTTAAGTATTCTTTTCACTTCATCGAGAGTTTCAGACTTCTTTCATGAAAGCAACCCATGTGAATCTGGTAAAATCATCAACAATTACCAGAATATATTTCTTTCCACCTCAGCTCTCCGTTCTCGTTGGTACAACAAGATCCATATGGAGGAGTTCAAGGGGTTTAAATGTGGCATAGGAGTTCATTCTCTTGTGAATACTCCTTGTTTGTTTCCCGATTTGACATTCGCCACAAATTTTGTCCACCTTCTTTAATTTGGGTAGACTTCTTATTAGATTAGCCTTGCTCAGTCTGTATAAATTCTGGTAGTTTACATGTCTAATGCATTTATGCCATAACTCGGTTTCATTGGTTTAGACCATGTAACAAGTAAATTTAGATGAGCTAGAATCACTTACAATATAGCAATATTTCTTAGATGTTCTTCGACCATTTAGTATCACACAACCTTTCTCATTAGATATCTCGCATCCTTGATTAGTGAATTTAACGCAATGTTTATTATCGCAGATTTGAGAAATACTTAAAAGATTATGCTTTAAACCTTCTATAAATAAAACATTTTCAAAATGAGCAAGATTGAAAAGTTAAACCGTACCTTGGACGATTATTTTGCAGTTACTTCCATCACCAAATGTGATTGACCCGTCAATCATTTCTTTGTAGTTGGTGAACAAATCTCTGTCACCTGTCATGTGTCTAGAGCAACCACTATCCAGGTACTACTTTGATTGACTTGAAGCTTTGAAGGCAGTATGGGCAACCAAACAAGTAACCTTAGGAACCCATTTCATAGTCATTTTGGGTTTTGGAACATTGTTGGTTTTTCTTCTCTTATAGACATTATCAAATCTCACATTCGAGTTAGATTTCAGAAGCTCCTTGAGTAAGTCCACAATTTTCTCAGATAAGGGGTTATAATTCTGATTTCTATGGCTGATATGGTTGGTATTAAATTTAGGAGTTTGAAAAGTTTTGGAGTTTTTAAAACTATTTTGATTTAAGCCTTTCCCTTTTGAGTTGAAGGACTCTCCTTTAACAAATATAGGAGTTGTATTCTTATTTTTAGGAGGTATGAATTTATCATAGCCCAGACCCGATCTATCACCACATTTTTTAGATGTGGTTAGCAATCTTTCAAGTTTAGGGTCTCCTTGGGCATACTTCCAAGTATTCTTTAAACTCAAGAGAGAAGAGACTTCAAGTTTTAATTTCTCATTTTCTCATTTTCTGATTTTAATTTTTCAAGTCACATTTAGATTTTTCAAAACAATCAGAAACATGTGACTTTTTTAAAAGTAAATTTTTAAAATCCTCTTTTAATTTTAGAAATTCCTCTTTGTGTAATTTAAGCTTGACAGCTATCTTACAACTTTCCCTGTATAAGGCATTATAGGCATCTTGTAAATCTTCATCGTTTTCAGGGTCACTCCTTAGATTTTCATCATAAGTTGAACCACAGCTATCTGTGGAAGTGACTCTGGCTATAGTCATTAAGGGCTTAACTTCATTTGTAGATTTAGGTTCTGAATCATCTGACTCAGAAGAAGCTTCAGAGCTAGACGATTCATCCCATGTGACCAACATGCCTTTTCTCTTTGGCTTGTCCCTTTTTGGACACCTATCTACCAAATGCATGCATTCATGGCAGTTGAAACATTGGCTATCTTTTAGAGATTTCTAAGTTTTAGATTTACTCTTTTTCTGAGATTTTTCAGAGGGTTTTTGAAAATTAACTTTCTTTATACTCTTCAAAATTTTATAAAACTTTTTCGCTAATAAAGCTATATCATCCTCTGAATTTTCATAATAAAAAATATTATTATCTTGAGAAATATGTTTCAAAGATTTAAGGGTTATAGACTTACCTTTTGGAGCCTTGAAATTCAACTCGTAGGTTTAAAGTGAACCAACAAGTTCTTCCACCCTCATTTTATCAGTATCTCGAAGTTCCTGAATAGCAGTAACCTTAGAATTGAATCTCTCAGGAAGTGATCGTAGTATTTTTGCACAAACTTTGCTTTCTGGGATGCTATCTCCAAGACCCCGCATTGAGTTGACTATGTCATTCAATTTCGTATAGAAGTCCATGAATGTTTCATTTTCTTCCATACGAATTTCCTTAAACTTAGTTGTGAGGATTTGCACTTTTGACTTCTTGACAATAGTTGTTCCCTCGTGTGTTATTTCTAAGATATCCTAGGCTTGTTTTGCAGTATCACAAGATATAATTCTTCTGAACTCATCTGGTGATAGTGCACAAGTGATTGCATTTAAAGCTTTAACATTTGCACTACTTTCATTTTTCTGAAGAGTAGTCCATGAAAAATAAGGTAATTCTTTTAATGACTTAGTTCCATTAGGGCCTAGAACTTCAACCATGGTGGGTGCCACCTAGTCATTGTTGCTTGCAACACACTTTCATCTATGGATTTTAGAAAAATCCTCATTCTGGCTTTCCAATAGGCATAGTTGAAGCCATCAAAAGGTGGTAGCCTAGAAACAGATAGGCTATCAAAATTTGACATATTAAGAGCTCCAGATCGCTTAACTCAGGAAATGAATCCAATGGAATGAGCTATTAAGCTCTGATACCACTTGAAAGGGCGAGCTCTAAGTCCTAGAGAGGGGGGGGGGGGGGGGTGAATAAGACTACGCCAAATAAAAAAAATAAATGCGGAAAGTAAAGGCAGATAACACAAATAAATAATTAGATAACACATGTAAATTGTAACCTCAAATGCACTAGTGTTGAGAGGTTGATATAAACTTGGTTCTAAGGACAACCTAACACCAAAAACCAAAGGCTTATGGTAGGACAACCTTACTAGAATGCTAGTAAGTATCAAAAACTCAAACCAATAAAGAGGTAAAGGAAATAAACTAAGTTATTACAACATTCACCACAAGTGCATAAAGTAAATTACAACATTCACCACAACACATGTACCATCATCATCATCCAAACTCCAAGAATTATAGTGGTTCATGTGTGTACACCAACTGTTCGTAAACAGCCACACAATTACTCCACTCCCAATAACCACACTCATGGGATACTGGCATTCACCATGAAATAAGGTTTTCCAAGGTTCACCGTAAAACCTTCACAATTGTGTTTTTCAAAAGGTCTTACACAACTACAAAAACCTCACTTTGAGATTTTTCTGGCTGATCTCAGAAAAAACCAAAAGATGAGATTTTCTTAGCTGAATCTCACAAACCAAAAATATAGAAAATTGAAATAATACTTATCTAAAGATTCTTCTTCAATGTAGCCCGGTAGAACCGATTCCTTATAGATGTAGATATAGATGTTCAATGTTCAATCTCACAAGTGGAAGGGTTCTAGGTCTAGATGAATTTTAAATTAAATCAACCTAAGGCTAGCTTGAATTTGATTTTAGATCTCAAAGGGTAAAGCGGAGTTCCCTTTTAATAGAATAGATTTGAATAAGGAGATCAATAAAATCAAATAGAAAAACTATAAAAGAATCTAAAATTACTAACCAATAACTTCACGATAGTGCGGACTTATCTCTTAGAGGGATGGCTTGATTTGGAATGGAATAAATTGAAATCTCTGAGAAATGTCCTCAAATTATAGGCTGAAAATCGGGTTTCTCGACTGGTCTAAGATTCGGCTCGACTGGTCAAGGCAAAACCAATTTTTAAATTTTCTAGTGCGATCAGAAAAAAAGAATTTCTTGACTGGTCGAGTGACTTGCTCGACTTGTCGAGTGGCTTGCATGACTGGTTGAACCAGTCTCCACGACTGATCGAGGTCGAACCTTCACTAGAAATTCTTGAAATCCTCAACAATTCTTAGACTGGTTGAGCCAGTGCCTGGACTAGTCGAACAATAGCTAGGACTAGTCGAGAAAAAGCCTATAAAATTATATAATGACCCAAGTTAAATATGCAATCAATATGACCTAACCTATGGTCAATATAGGGTCATTCATACCTTATAGGTGAATATAGAACATTGAAACATCGTCCGCTTCGGTTGATAGTTTATCTTGAAGTACATGAAGTATGTCCTTGTATACTCTAACATGAGCTTGAGCTTGAGTCCTTGTGACTTGAGCTTGAGTTCGAGTACTTGAGTTCCAACTTGAGGTATGAGTATATGAACTTTAACTTGAGTAGATTACTTGAGCTTGAGTTATTGAGGGATGCACATTGTCTTGAACTTGACTACCCTCTAGATCTTGATGGAGATAGCTTGATACACAACTTTGAATGAAGGTGAACTTTCCAACTATCAAAATGAGTCAGTAATTCTAGAGTGGTTTTGCACACTAAAATTTGACAAAATGTAGTGCACTTATTATATAACACTTACAGAACTCGCTGAGCTCGACTGCCCACTTCGTAAGTCTTGCTAATACTTCCGGCTTCTGAAGAACTTATCGAAGGGGTTGGTCCATCGGGACCACAATGGTGTGGGCTTAGAAGTAGGGTCTGAGACGCCGTGATTACATGATTAGGGCCAAGGTAAGCTTCTCAATGATCGGATACCTGGTTTCTACTAAGACTAGGGCCTTGCTGATGTAGTACATGAGAAATTGTTTCCCTCCTTGTTCTCTGATAAGGACGGAACCGATAGCAGTTGACGATATTTTTAGATATAATAGGAGCGGTTCCCCTTGCTCAAGCTTTGAGAGTAGTGGCGAGGACCCCATGTACCGCTTGAGCTCTTGGAAGGCTAGCTCACACTCTTCTGTCCACACTACTTTTTTATTTCCTTTAAGCTGTTTGAAGAAGGGCAAGAATTTATCTATGGCTCGGGAGACGAATCGACTGAGCATGACCACTCTTCCCATAAGGCATTTGATCTCCTTTGTTGTCCTTGGTGAGCTCATGTCGAGCATGGTTCGAATTTTGTCAGGGTTCGCTTCCATCCCTGTTTGGCTCACTAGGAATCCGAGTAAATTTCCTGAGCTAATGATGAAGGTGCATTTGCTCGGGTTCAACTTCATCTGATATTTCCTTAAGATCGTTAAAATTTCCTTGAGGTCGGAAGGGTGGTTTGCAGCTTTAAAGCTTTTGACTAGCATATTATTAACATAGACCTCCATAAATCGTCCGATCTGCTGAGCGGACATTTTGTTAACAAGCCTTTGATACATAATACCAGCGTTCTTCAGCCCGAAGGGCATGACTTTGTAGCCGTAGAGACCTTTATCCGTGACGAAGCTCGTCTTCTGCTTGTCATGAGGGTGCATTGCAATTTGATTGCAACTTGAATATGCATCCATAAAGCTCAGGAGCTCGTGTTCAGCTGTACTATCGATGAGCTGGTCGATTCGAGGGAGGGGGAAACTGTCCTTCGGGCAAGCTTTGTTCAGGTCGATGTAATCAACACAGGCCTACCACTTCCCATTAGACTTCTTCATTAGGACGACGTTGGCTAGCCAGTTCGGATAATATATCTCTTCTACAAAGCCTACCTCGAGGAGCTTTCTGACCTCCTCTCCAATTACTACATATTGCTCTGCTTTGAAAGCTCTCCTTTTTTGTTTGACTGGCCTTTGGTTGAGATTGACGTCAAGTTTGTGTGCTATCACTTTCGGGTCAATGTGAGGCATATCTTGGTGCGACCAGGCGAATATGTCAAAATGTCGCTGAAGGAGAGTCATGATTTCATCTCGTAATGCGAGGTCAAGGATGATCTGACCTGAACCATACGAATGAGGGCAGACTCATTGAGGGGGACGGACATGAGGTCTTCCATCACGCGTCCTTTTTCGTCGGACTCTTCTCGGGGATTGAGGGAAGTGAGGTTCATTGCTTGATGCTTTCATAAACTAAGGAGTAGCATTATCGAGCTTCCTACTGATCACCTTTGACTAACCCAGTGCCATGCTCGGTGGGGGAACTTCATCGCCAGATGATACGTTGATACGACTGCACGTAGGGTGTTGAGTGAAGGTTGTTCGATGATCACATTGTAAATAGAGGGGCAGTCTGTAAGTGCTATAGTTTATATCCCTGTTTGTTGTCAAATTTGTGGTGCCAAAATCACTGTTATGTTATATATAACCTGCTTAAGTGAAGCTCTCTCAAGGATCAACATACATGAACAAGCTAAGCTCACATCAAGCAAAGCTCTCAAGTACATGACTCAAGATCTTGAATGAAAGAACTGATCACAAGACAAGACTCTTGAATGCAAGAACTGCTCACAAGACTCAAGCTGAAAAGAAAAAGAAAGTACAAGGCAAGACTCAAGCTGAACTCAAGACTCAAGCTGAAACTCAAGCCACTTTCATGATTGAGCTACTTCAAGGTTTAATCTACATCAAGACTTCAAGGCTCATTCTTCATGGTCTCTTGTTTCAATGTCCATACTTCATGATTGAGGTTTGTTTAACCATAGGATGACCTTAGAAGTAGGTCATTTCGGATACATAAACCGAATGTTATTTTACATGTGATTGGTCTGTTCTTCGACTAGTCTTAGGCCTCCGACTAGTCCTAGACTTGCTTCGACCGGTCTAAGAATCCTCGATCACTCGTAAGTTTGTTACAAATTCCGGATAAAAATTGTTAGCCTTCGACTAGTCCCGGAATCTGTTCGACCAGTCGTAGGAACAGTGTTTCTGCATCTTCGACCGGTCGTAGAATCTACGACTCGAAGTCCAGGGAAACTTTGCAGGACCTACGACCGGGCCGAAGGAAACCTACGACGATCGAGGTGACCTACGACGATCGTAGGAGGGCTACGACCGACGTAGAACGGTCGCGCTTATCCCGCCTAATCTTTCAAATATTTTATGGCTTCGACTAGTCGAAGAGCACTCTAGACACGTCGAAGACCTGATCTTCTCACCTATAAATAGAGCACGAATCTCAAGAAATCATCGATTTAATTATAGTATTCAAGCCAATCTTCGTCGAACTTCTCGAGAGATAATTTTGTGCTCCATTTAAGCTAAGTGTGCTTATTTAATATCTTCTTTCCTTAGCTTTATTTTAATTGATTTTGTTTATGTTATTCCAATCGATTTGAAAAGAGGAATTGTTATTCCCTTTCTTTGGAATCAAAATCAATTAAGGCAAGCCCTTTTTGGTTTAATTTAAAATCTATTAGAATTAGAACCATTGTAATCGAGTACTTGGACATTGAACTTGGACATTCAATCATCTACTTTGATTTGGTTCTACCGGGCTGCTACAACGAAGAAGATATTCGGGTATTTTACATATTGTAAATTCCTTTCTATTATTTTGGTTTCTTTCAAGATTTGCCGAAAAAATCTTGTTATTTTGGTTATCTGAGGAGAGCCAGGAAAACTCGGAAGTGGGGTTTTTTAATTGTGTAAGCCCACATACAAAGACACAATTGTAAGGGTTTTGGGTGAACCTGGGAAAACCTATCCTTAGTGAACGCTAATATCCCCTGTGTGAGGATATTAGGAGTGGAGTAGCTTTTTGTGTGGCTGTTGGATAACAGTTGGTGAACACACAGGCGAACCACTATAAATCCTTTGAGTTGTGGTTGATTGATTTATTCTTTTAATTGTTTTTATTCTTTTTGTGAGATGTATGTATGGTGGTGAATGTTGTAATTATTTCAAGCTTTGTGAGAATGTTGTAATAGCTTAGAATTTACTTTCTGCTATTCCTTTATAAGCTTGTTTTTCAATTTCATTTTGAAAGTTGTTCCAGCAAGGTTGCCCTGCCATTTTTATGGTGTATGGCTGTCCCTAGAACAATACATCTTTAATTACAAGTTATTTCAATTCAGTTCATATTTGTTTTTGTATTCCTCTTCGATTTGAGACTTGATACAAAGACCTTTCTAGAAATAAGGTTGTCCTACCATAAACTCTGTTTTTGGTGTAAGGTTGTCCTTAGAACAACGTTTGTATCAACCTCTCAAGATCTGAATTTTGAGGTCATTTTAATTTACTGCATTGTAATTTACTTTGGCTATCATTTACTTTTAAATTCCGCTGTTATAAGTTTTTTATTTGGCATTGTCCTATTCACCCCCCTTCTAGGACATATAGCTTGGCCTTTTCAAGTGGTATCAAAGCCTAATAGCTCATTTTTTTTTGGATTTAATTCCTGAGCTAACGATTTAAGCTATTTAAGATGTCAAATTTTGATAGCCTTTCAGTCACTAGGCCTCCACCCTTTGATGGCTCCAACTATGCTTATTGGAAAGCCAGAATGAGGATCTTCCTCAAATCAATGGATGAAAATGTGTGGCAAGCCACAGTGACTGAATGGAATCCTCCTATCATGGAAGTTACTGGGGTTGATGGTTCAAAGTCTATGAAAACCACACCATATTACCAATGGACCACCCTTCAGAAAAGTGAGAGTAGTGCAAATGCTAAAGCACTAAATGCAATTACTTGCGCACTATCACCGGATGAGTTCAAAAGAATCATTTCCTGTGATACTGCAAAGCAAGCTTGGGATACATTAGAAATGACACACGAGGGTACTACAATTGTCAAAAAATCTAAAGTCCAACTCCTCACAACTAGATTTGAAGAAATTCATATGGAGGAAAATGAGATGTTTATGGACTTTTACACTAGATTGAATGACATTGTAAACTCAATGTGGGGTCTTGGCGATAAAATCCCAGAAAGTAAAGTATGTGCAAAAATACTACGCTCACTTCCTGATCTGTTCATTTCTAAAGTAAACGCTATCCTGTTTATTCGTGATATTGATAATATGAGGGTTGAAGAACTAGTTGGTTCTCTACAAACCTACTAGATAAACTTTATAGCTCCTAAAGGTAAATCTTTCGCTCTAAAATCTTCTAAATGTAGTTCAGAAAAATTCTGATTCAGAAGATGACATGGCTCTTTTAGCTAAAAATTTTACAAAATTTTCAAAAGCAAGAAAAGAGTTGATTTTCAAAATCAAATGACAAAAAGAAGTTTAGACCCAAATCTCGAAAATCTTTGAAAGATAGTCAATGTTACAACCGTCTAGAATATGGGCACTTAGCAAATAGATGTCCTAAAAGGGACAAACACAAGAAGAAGGGTATGTTGGCTACATGGGATGAATCATCTAATTCTCAAGGTTCTTCTGAATCAGAAGATTCTGAAACTGAGTCGGGCAATGAGGTCAAAGCTCTTATGACTCTAGCCAAATTCACATTTTCGGATAATGACTCTACAAGTGAAGAAAATCGAATAGTGAATGTGAAAATGAAGATGATCTTCAAGATGCTTACAATGCCCTATATAAGGAAAGTTGTAAAATTGTCAAACTTAAACTTCAAAAAGAAAAGTTTTCTAAACTCAAAAATTGTTTTGAATCGCTTGTCTTAGAAAAATCACAAATTTCCGATAATTTTGAAAAATCAAAATGCGATTTGGAATTTAAAAACTCTCAAATTGTTGATTTAAAATCTGAAATTGAGAAACTTAAAACTGAAGTTTCCTCTCTTCGAGTTTAAAGGACACATGGAAATATGCCCAAGGTGATCCAAAGTTAGAAAAATTGTTATCCGGATCAAGAAAATGTGGCGATCGATCCGGGTTGGGCTATGATAAAAATCAACCTCCTAAACAAAAGTATACTCCTCCTATGTTTGTTAAAGGAGAGTCCTCAAACTCAAAAGGAAAAGTACTTATCAAGATTTTTCTAAAAATTCAAAAACTTTTCAAAAACCTAGAAACGGCCATGTCAACTTTAATCGAATCGAAATCCACTAGCTGAAAAGATAGTTGATTTACTCAAGGAGCTATTAAAATCTAACTCTATAGGTCATTCCTACAAGTATACACAAAAGAAGACTTACTATGTTCCTAAACCCAAAACAATTATGAAATGGGTTCCTAAAGTCACCTGCTTGGTTGCTCACACCGCTTTCAAAGCAACAAGTCATTCAAAGTGGTACCTAGACAGGTGGATGCTCCAGGCATATGACAGGTGACAAAGCTTTATTCACCGATCTGAAAGATATGATGATGGTTCAGTCACATTTGGTGATGGTAGCAACTGCAAGATTATAGGCCAAGGTACGGTTCAACTTTTTAATCTTCCAGTGTTTAAAAATGTTTTATACGTTGAAGGCCTAAAGCACAACTTGCTTAGTATATCACAAATATGTGATAATAACCATAATGTTCGGTTTTCTAATCAAAGCTGTGAGATATTAAATAATAAGGGTTCTGTAATATTAACTGGACGTAGAACGTCTGAAAATTGCTATATTATTAGTGAATCCAGCTCATCTAATCAAACATGTTACATGGTCCATACAGACGAGACTGATTTATGGCACAAACGTCTTGGACATGTACATTATCGAAATTTATATCGATTGAGCAAACGAGAACTTGTAAGAGGTTTACCCAAACTTCAGAAATTAGATAAAATATGTGGTGAATGCCAGATAGGCAAACAAACAAAGAACTCACACAAAAAGGTGAATTCAAATACCACATCAAGACCACTCGAACTTCTCCACATGGACTTGATAGGACCTACCAGAACGGAAACTTGTGGTGGTAAAAAGTATATCTTGGTAATAGTTGATGACTTTACCAGATTCACTTGGGTAGTCTTCTTAAGGGATAAATCTGAAACCCTTGAAGAAGTAAGAAAAGTTCTCAAAAGGATTCAAACTGAAAAATCTTCTCAAATCAGTAAAATTCGTAGTGATCATGGATCTGAATTTGAGAATAGCAATTTTGAGAAGTTCTCGACCAAGGAATATTACATGAATTCTCTGCTCCCAAAACTCCACAACAAAATGGAATTGTAGAAAGGAAGAATAGGGTGCTTCAAGAAATGGCTAATGTCATGTTGAATAGCATGAAGCTCTCTAAAAATCTTTGGGTCAAGCAATCAACACAACTTGCTATATTATTAACCGAGTCTACACAAAAAAAGATAATAATAAGACGACTTACGAATTGTGGTTCAATAAAAAGCCTACTGTTAAATACTTTCGAGTTTTTGGCAGGAAGTGCTATATTTTACGTGATCGTGAAAATTTGGGAAAGTTCGATACGAAGAGTGATGAAGGTATTTTTCTAGGATACTCTTTAAACAATCGAGCTTATAGGGTCTGAACAAAAGGACTGGTGTGATTCAAGAATCCATTAATGTTGTCATTGATGATCATTTAAACACACCAACTTCTAATTCAGATAATGATGAAGTACTAATCATTGATAAACCCGATACTTCATCAAATCAAACTGATTCTGAGTTGAGGACTGATAAAGATCATCCAACCACACAAATTCTTGAAACCCTCTCACCGGTGTTCGCACCGTAGACAACTTGAGGATATATGTAATTATGTATGTTTTACATCCCAAATTGAACCATCTAACGTAAAAGAAGCGCTTACTAATGAAGAACCGGATTGTTGCGATGCAAGATGAACTCAACCAATTCATAAGAAATGATGTTTGGTATCTCGTACCAAGACCTAAAGATAAACACATCATTGGAACAAAATGGATTTTCAAAAATAAGTCTGACGAACGTGGAAATATAATTAGAAACAAGGCTAGACTGGTGGTACAAGGTTATACTCAAATTGAAGGGATTGATTTCGATGAAACCTTTGCACCAGTAGCACGTCTTGAATCTATCAGACTATTTATATCCATTGCATGTTTTAAAAAGATAAAGATCTATCAGATGGATGTAAAAAGTGCTTTTCTAAATGGCGATTTACATGAAGAAGTCTATGTTGAACAACCAATGGGATTTGAAGATTCCAAAAATATTGATCATGTGTATCGGCTTAAAAAGGCACTTTATGGATTAAAACAAGCACCTAGGGCATGGTATGAGAAACTAACGAAATTTCTTTTAACTCATAATTTTCAAATGGGATCTGTTGATAAAACTCTGTTTGTTAAAAAACAAAATGATCATATCTTAATGGTACAGATTTATGTTGATGATATCATTTATGGATCAACTTGTACTGACTTGACTACTGAGTTTGCAGATTTGATGAAATCACAGTTTGAAATGAGCATGGTTGGGGAATTGACTTATTTCCTTGGATTACAAGTAAAGCAACAACCTGAAGGAATATTCATTTCTCAATCTAAGTATGCCTTGAATCTAATCAAGAGATTTGGATTTGAGAATGGCAAGAATTTCGATACTCCTATGAGTACTACCCTGAAACTATCAAAAGACTCTAATGGTAAAAATGTTGATTCAAAACTTTATCGGAGTATGATTGGTAGTTTGTTATATTTAACTGCTAGTAGACCTGATATTTCTCTAAGTGTTGGTATTTGCGCAAGATATCAATCTGATCCAAAAGAATCTCACTTGATTGTTGTCAAGCGAATTATTAGATATGTCGCAAGTACTGTAAATCTCGGTCTCTGGTATCCTCATGAAACCAATGTTCAATTAGCTGGGTACTCGGATGCTGACTGGGCTGGTAATCTAGATGATAGAAAATCAACCAGTGGTGGTTGTTTTTTCATTGGAAATTGTTTAGTTTCCTGGTTTAGTAAGAAACAAAATTCTATATCACTTTCAACAGCTGAATATCGCAGCTGGTAATGCATGTACACACTTGTTTGGATGCAACGAATGCTAAGTGATTATGGAATTAAACAGATTCTATGTTATTACATTGTGATAATTCCAGTGCGATAAATATTTCAAAAATCCTATTCAGCATTCTCGTACTAAGCCTATTGACATTAGATTTCATTATATAAGGGAATTAGTAGAAGAAAAAGTTATATCTCTAGAATATATTCCTACTGAAGATCAACGTGCTGATATTTTCACAAAACCTCTTGATAAAAGCAGGTTCAAAAAGATGAAATTTGATCTTGGCATGTGCATTTTAAATTGATAATTTATGCCTTCTTGTATAATATTGTATATATTTGCTAGATTGAATTCCTATTTTTGTGTAAATTGCAAGATATTGAATTTTTAGGGTTTGTACGACCAGTCGTGAGTATACACGACCAGTCGTACTACGACCGGTCGTAGATACCCACGACCAGTCGTGGAGCACGGATTTCACTTCATATTGGGGATTTTTCACTTTCTTCCTCATTTCTTCTTTCTTCTCCTTGGAGCCGAACTTCGACTCGTCGAACCCATCCTTCAAGTTCTTCAAGGTTAGTGTTCCAAATCCGTTTTTCTTGCATATTTGTGTCAAGATTGCTTCCTTTTCTCTCTTGAAGCTTTCTATCTTAAAAATCATTGAGATTTGGGGTTGAGATTTTGAAAAATCTGTTTTGAGCAAACCCTCTTCTCAATCCTTTGCAACTTCTTTATTCCTTTAAATCCTTGTTGCAAATGGCTTCTAGAGGTAAGAAAACTACTTCACGTGGTCCTTCTTCTTCCTCCAGATCTACCCCTTTATCTAAACGTCATCTTCTTGTTCCCAATGATGATCCATCATTTGTTAGGGACATTAGATCTCGTAAGGTTATCGTTGAACATCGTGTTGATGTCAATCACATTGCTCCATTTGACATCCTTCCTATGCTTGAAGTTGTAGGTTGGACTAACTTATTGCATTGGGGTGGGCCAGCATACCGGTCCATTGCCCAATCCATGTTTTCATGTATTAGTGCATTTTCACAGGATAATTTAACTTTTCAAATTTCTACTAGAGAAGGGCCATTTGGACGTTGATCGTCATTTAATTTCAGCCCTTATGGAAATTCCTGTGAATGATGAGGGTATTCCAATTCATAATTTAACCGATAAACCCTCAATGGCTGAAAAACGCATGCTCACTAGAGACTTGTGTAATATGGATGTTCAATGGACTCAAAAGGGAATGCGCTCCGCAAGGTATTTGTTACCCAAATACGAAATTCCCACAGAATCTTTGTGTCTAATCTGTATCCTCGATCGGGTAATAAATCTGATTTAACTTCATTTATGGTTCGTGTTATCCATGCTATCTCAAATGGTACTCAGATTTGTTTGCCTTCCTTAATCTGTCATTTCATTCTTCAGTTTCGACTCCATCCTGGTCATAGTGACATTCCATTTGCATACTTTATGACTGTATTGGCTACTCATATGTTAGTTGATATGCCTGTTGATGAAGCACCAATCCATCATCTGATCTTCAACAATACAAATATTAATAAGATGAAGTTGGATCTGCTTCCTGAACAAGGTGGTGGTGTTGATGGTGGTCCTGAAGAAGCTGGTGTTGATATTAATATGGATGATATTTTTGAGGAACTGGATTCTGACTCTGCTAATGATCCAGATTTTGTACCATCTGATGTTGATGCACGTCTAAGTGCATTAGAAGATAAAGTTGAGAATATTAATGTTAAGTTGGAAAACATGTCTGTTGCTCATGATTTGTAATTCAAGTATATGCGTAAATATCTTAGGCGCTTAAACAAAGGCATGCACCAACTTGATCCTTCTATTCCTGCTCCATCTTCAAGTTCTAATTCTGACTAGTTTCTATGAGACTTTTGGGTTGTAATAACTTTATTTCTTTGCTCTTGTTTGCTTGAGTTTGAGTTGGATTTTATGCTGGATATTTGTTCTTAATGTAATATTTATGCTGGATATCTGTGATGCTATCTTGGGTATCTCTATGACTCTTTTGCTATACTCTATTTCCTCCTCATGTTTACTCTCATTCCTTTATTTAGTTCTCCTTTGTCATCTTGTGACAAAAAGGGGGAGAATGGTTTATTGTTAATGTGATTGTGAGAGGAGTAGCATTGGTTATGTTACTCAGGGGGAGTGTTACTCAGGGGGAGTGGGGTGTCAAGAAGAATATATGTTTGATCTTGTTGAATGTATGTTGATTATTGATTTGCATGTTTTAACCAGTTGATTTACTTCTGTTTGGTTATGTGTTTTGTCACTAATTTGACAAAGGGGGAGATTGTAAGTGCTATAGTTTATATCCCTGTTTGTTGTCAAATTTGTGGTGCCAAAATCACTGTTATGTTATATATAACCTGCTTAAGTGAAGCTCTCTCAAGGATCAACATACATGAACAAGCTAAGCTCACATCAAGCAAAGCTCTCAAGTACATGACTCAAGATCTTGAATGAAAGAACTGATCACAAGACAAGACTCTTGAATGCAAGAACTGCTCACAAGACTCAAGCTGAAAAGAAAAAGAAAGTACAAGGCAAGACTCAAGCTGAACTCAAGACTCAAGCTGAAACTCAAGCCACTTTCATGATTGAGCTACTTCAAGGTTTAATCTACATCAAGACTTCAAGGCTCATTCTTCATGGTCTCTTGTTTCAATGTCCATACTTCATGATTGAGGTTTGTTTGACCATAGGATGACCTTAGAAGTAGGTCATTTCGGATACATAAACCGAATGTTATTTTACATGTGATTGGTCTGTTCTTCGACTAGTCTTAGGTCTGCTTCGACTAGTCCTAGACTTGCTTCGACCAGTCTAAGAAAATCCACGACGATCGTAAGTTTGTTACAAATTCGGATAAAATCATAGCCTTCGACTAGTCCGGAATCTTCGACCGATCGTAGGCAGTGTTTCGCATCTTCGACCGATCGTAGAATCTACGACTCGAAGTCCAGTGAACTTTTGCAGGACCTCGACTGGGCCGAAGGAAACCTACGACTCGTAGGTGACCTACGACAATCGTAGGAGGGCTACGACCATCGTAGAACGGTCGCGCTTATCCCGCCTAATCTTTCAAATATCTTATGGCTTCGACTAGTCGAAGAGCACTCTAGACAAGAAGAACCGATCTTCTCACCTATAAATAGAGCACGAATCTCGAAGAAATCATCGATTTAATTATAGTATTCAAGCCAATCTTCGTCGAACTTCGAGAGATAATTTTGTGCTCCATTTAAGCTAAGTGTGCTTATTTAATATCTTCTTTCCTTAGCTTTATTTTAATTGATTTTGTTTATGTTATTCCAATCTGATTTGAAAAGAGGAATTGTTATTCCCTTTCTTTGGAATCAAAATCAATTAAGGCAAGCCCTATTTGGTTTAATTTAAAATCTATTAGAATTAGAACCATTGTAATCGAGTCTTGGACATTGAACTTGGACATTCAATCATCTACTTTGATTTGGTTCTACCGGTGCTACAACGAAGAAGATATTCGGTATTTTACATATTGTAAATTCCTTTCTATTATTTTGGTTTCTTTCAAGATTTGCGGAAAAATCTTGTTATATTGGTTATCCGAGGAGAGCCAGGAAAACTCGAAGTGGGGTTTTTAATTGTGTAAGCCCACATACAAAGACACAATTGTAAGGGTTTTGGGTGAACTGGGAAAACCTATTCGTTAGTAAACGCTAATATCCCCTGTGTGAGGATATTAGGAGTGGAGTAGCTTTTTGTGTGGCTGTTGGATAACAGTTGGTGAACACACAGGCGAACCACTATAAATCCTTTGAGTTGTGGTTGATTGATTTATTCTTTTAATTGTTTTTATTCTTTTTGTGAGATGTATGTATGGTGGTGAATGTTGTAATTATTTCAAGCTTTGTGAGAATGTTGTAATAGCTTAGAATTTACTTTCTGCTATTCCTTTATAAGCTTGTTTTTCAATTTCATTTTGAAAGTTGTTCCAGCAAGGTTGCCCTGCCATTTTTATGTTGTATGGCTGTCCCTAGAACAATACATCTTTAATTACAAGTTATTTCAATTCAGTTCATATTTGTTTTTGTATTCCTCTTCGATTTGAGACTTGATACAAAGACCTTTCTAGAAATAAGGTTGTCCTACCATAAACTCTGTTTTTGGTGTAAGGTTGTCCTTAGAACAACGTTTGTATCAACCTCTCAAGATCTGAATTTTGAGGTCATTTTAATTTACTGCATTGTAATTTACTTTGGCTATCATTTACTTTTAAATTCCGCTGTTATAAGTTTTTTTATTTGGCATTGTCCTATTCACCCCCCCTCTAGGACATATAGCTTGGCCTTTTCACAGTCGACTACCAGGAAATCTATCATTGTTGTCGCTTAGTTCTGTCCTTCCCCAGCAGTGACTGGGAGCTGGATTGATCCTTACAAGGTGACCTTGTCTCCTACGAACCTGAGTAGAGGCATTTCAACAGGTCAGAGTCGGTCTCTCCTGACAGACATTTTGCCAAACGCTTTAGTGAAGAGGATATCTATTAAGCTACCATGTCCACCAAAATTTGAAACACTTTATGGTTGGCTATGATCATAGTCACCATTAGTGCATCGTCATGGCGGTGGTGAACAGCTTTAGCATCCTCCTCGATAAGGTTCAGGTCACAGGGAGTCATCCTATGCTCTTTTGGAGGCCTGCTGGTGACATGCATTTGGTGTTTTGGAACACTCTAACCGATACTCCAAGCATAGGCTCTCCGAGCTTTGTTTGAATCACCTCCCCCTACAGGTCCGCCGAAGATTGTGCAGATTTCTCCATTGGGCTCGTTGTTGATTGGTGGTTCATCCTTGGAGTTTACAGGTTCTTCCCTCTTGGTAATGTATTCACGCAAGTGTTCGATGCAAATAAGGACTTCAATTTTATCCTTTAGATTGAAGCAATCACTTGTTGAGTGACCGTGGTCGTTATAGACAGCGTAATATTTTCTTTTATCTTGCTGGCCGGCATTGACTTTCATCTTGTTCGGTTACTTCAGAATTCACTTGTCTAGAACTTCCATGAAGACTTGCTTAGGCGTCGTATTAAGAAGGGTATATGAGCTGAACCTACTGTTATCACACCCCAAACTCAGAAACCAGGCTCACAGAATTCCCGATCGCAGAATCCAGCGCCGACAGCCTTCGCAGTGCCCCATTCTGGGCTCCCGACACCCATATGCCAGATTTCGATCCTGGGATCCTCCAAGGAGGATTATCAATATGATTTTTTTTTGTAATGGAGCATAACCAAGTCACAAAACAACATCACCACATATCCACTATATCAACAACTTTGAGTACAATGCGAAAAGGGAAATACAAATATAGATATCAGAACTCCAAAAGCTCAACTACACACTCCTGCCTCAGTGCTGCTGCGATCTAATGTCACCTGCACGCTACAGCCATGCATAAGGTTATGAAAAGCTTAGAGGGTGGTGTAAGTGTGTGTGCAAGGCAAGTACCAAGCATGCAATATCAGAGTAATGTAGAAATATGCTGGTAAGTCCATAAATACTATCAGCCATACCAAGGCTATGCGATGTAAGGCATGATGCTATCGGCCATACCAAGGTCATGCGATGCGAGGCCTACGTAGCCAAATATCATATATGAGATGTAATGCAAGCATGCCAGTCCTCATCAAGTACATATATCAGTACAGTTTCCCTTTGGGATATCACCGAGGTCTAGTATACTTCACACTAACTACCACCTCCCTAGCCGCACAGCCCAACGAGTGGAAGAGACCACACTATCCACCTCATCGATAGCGGACCCATTTACGAGCTGGTCAAACTTAGCCTAGCTTACAACCCTCTCACTTGGGCAGATAAGGCCACACTCCCTTCCAACCGACCACGACACAGTAGGAGACGCGGCCTACTGGTATTTGGTACTTGTGCGCTTGTGTATCCACTTGGTCTAGATATTAGAGCATCTCCTGGTACCAAAAAGGTTCTGAAACTTTCACCCAAGGACATCCTATGTGCCCACAGTGCTAGAACCAAGTATTTTTGGTATCCAATTTGGCCATCCACAATGTGCCTATGGAGGCCACGACCCTAATGTCGTTAGGGCGTATAGTGAATCATGTCACACGGAATGCGAAATGCATGAGTCACACCATCCAGTCATGCATCACTCCTATGTGTACCGCGCGATCATGTAGGGCACTCCGTCTCATAAGGAGTCCCATGAATGTCTCAGCCCAACGGCGTATGCTATGATAAAATATTTCTCATAACAGGCATACAAATGATGCGTATGGGCATGTATCATGATGTTATACAATGCATATTCTCAGTGTGTCTTACTAGGCTAAGTATGCAAGCATGATTATCAAATATAGCAAGCGATGATTGGCCTTAACCGGTGTGTTACTTACAAGAGTAAGGGCTGAACGATACACCCCGCTAGGCATATAGGAGTCTATATGGAATGGTACATGTTGGACTATCATAACCTATTCAAGGTACTAATATATCGTATATTCTAAGGTGGGGTCCACTTGAAAGGATGGTGGAAGGTATCGTCATTAATGGGGGCCTAACGGTTTGGGTTAGCTCAATGGGTATTACTAGCTTAAATGAGGGCCCAATGGTTAAGGATAGCCCAGTGGGGTAAGGGTGGAAGTGGGCTTACAATAGGTCCTGGGGAAGTCCACAAACCACCATTGTCTAAGGCGTAGTGCATTTGAGAATCGGAATCGTAACGGGGCCCTCGGCCCTCCAAATATTTAGGAGATGGATAGTCGGCATATATATAACACATACATCATGGTGGATCTCATACAATCACAATGGGCCCCACATACATCACATTAAGCCTCATCAACTGGGCCTCAATTACATCTCATTTGGGCCTCAAACATCAAGTGGGCCACATCACATGGGTCTAAAAAATGGGCCTCATAACATCCAGATGGGCCATAACACATGGGCCTCGATAATGGGCCTCATATACATCAAGATGGGATGCAACACATGGGCCTCATATACATGAAGATGCGCCACAACAACGAGCCTCATATACCTCAAGGTGGGCCACAACACATGGGGCTTATATATATCAAGATGGGCCGCAACAACGGGCCTCATATACCTCAAGGTGGGCCGTAACACATGGGCTGCACCATAAATAGCAGCGGATATAATGATCAAAAGATCATCTGGACCATACCACAAATAGCAGTGATGATAATGATTTTTCACTGTTAAAATTCCATAGGGCCCACCATAGCATTTATTTTCCATTCAATCTGTTCATACGGTCACAAAGACCTGAATCAAGTGGAAAAACAAATATCATATTGATCCAGAACTTCTGTGCTCACAAGGAATTTCAATGTTGGACAATCAATCTCACACTGGTTTTTGCGGTGTGGTCCACCTGATAAACGGTTGGATATAACATATACATCATGGTGTGGCCCACCGTCCAGCCATCTGGACAGTGTGGGCTACATCATATACATCATGGCGTGGCCCACGGAACTTGATGATGTTACTACAGCAGTTATCTACTGCTCGTCTAACAGATGGATGGTTTGGATGTAACACATACATCATGCGGGACTCACAGGACTTGATGACATCAGTCCGGCAGTGATGGGACCCACTGATGGACGACACCACTGCTGGACGGTTGAGATATAACACATACATCATGTATGGGCCCCATAGATGGGCAGTGTAGACCACACATACACATCATGGTGGCATCCACCGTCCAGACATCTAGACGATGTGGATGTAAGGTAAATACATCACTGTGTAGCCCACCGTCAGATGGACGAAGTAAATAAAACACATATCATTGTGGTCCTCATGTGGATGGACGGTTTAGATAAAATATATAAATCATGGTGGTCGCAAGGGTGTTGGACGTCAATCCAGCACGTCCATTTGATTGACGGTTAGGATATAACACACCTCACAATCAGACAGACATAACCTACTGAGGTTAATACAGCAGCTATATAGTTGGGTGAATCCAGTAAACGGATGGCTTGGATTAATAGATATAATAACATTAAGGTGGGTCCACACATGTAGGTCCCACCGGTTATATATATATATATTATATTATATATATATACATATTTATTATTTATTATTTTATACATATATATATATATATATATATATATATATTCAGCATCCAGCGTCTAGGCCTTGGACAGCTAGACGGACGGTGTAGGTGTAAGGCGTAAGCATCATAGGTGGGTCCACACATGTGGTGTCACGGCCCAAATTCGAAAACTGGGCTGACGGAATTCCCGATCACCGAAGCCGGCGCCGACAGCCTCTATAGTGCCCCATTCTCGGCTTCTGGCACCCATACGCCAGATTCCGATCCTGGGATCATACAAGGAGGATTTTCAAATGTACATTTATCTTGTAATAAGCATAACCACAAGTTTACCCAATCACAAAGGCAACATCATCATCACATATCCACTATATAAACAGTTGAATACAGTGCTGAAAGGGAAATATATATATATATATATATATATATATATATATATATATATATATATATCTATATATATATATATATATCGAAACTCAAGCTCCAAAAGATCGCTGCACGCTCCAAGTTTAACGCTGCTGTAACCTAACACCACCTGCACTCATCTATCGTACATAAGCTTATAGAAAGCTTAGAGGGTGGTGTAAGTGTGTGTGCAAGATAAGTGTCAAGTATACAATATCAGAGCTATGCGGAAACATAGTAAACCAAATATTATATATTGAGGATGCAATGCAATATGTGGTGCAAATGAAATGACCAAGCTGGAGTGTGAAGTCAGGATGACAGTACGTAGTATCGCAGGCTGGGGGGTCCATCACAAGGAAATTCTATCCAAACCAGTCCCATACCTAAATTTGGATAGATAGACTCATTATGGTAAACTCCTGATCTTAGGTTGGTCGTGTGCCCCAATTGAAATCCTTATCATTGCAAAGATACACATAACAAGTAGTTGCGCACCACTAGCTCAAGTGGATAGTGAATGAATGAATGAATGAGTATACAACTCCTGCTCGATAAGTCCACATATCAGTACTATACATCTTTGAGATCATCACCGGGGTCTAGTACACTCTACGCTAGCTTGCAGCCCCTATCTGAGCACACAACTGGGTAAGTGGAAGAGACCTCACTATCCCCCTGCCAATATCGGGCCCGGCTCGTCGATAGTAGACCCATTCCTCAAGCTGGTCAAACTCAACCTAGATATTGCCCCCTCACTCAGGCAGGTAAGGTCATACCCCCTCCCAACCAACCACAACACAGTGGGAGACGCGGTCTACTGGTATAAGACCCTCATGCACTCATATATATCCACTCGATCTAAACGTTGGGGCATCTCCTGGCCATGGAGGTTTAGGGATTTTCACTAAGGGACATTTATGGCGGCCGTATGCTAGAACCAAATATTTTTGGTGTCCCATCTGGCCATCCACGACATGCTTGTGGAGGTCATGGCCCTAATGTCATTAGATCGTATGGTGGTCATATTACAAAATGTGAGATGCATGAGTCATACCATCCAGTCATGCATCAAACCTACGTGTATCATGCGATCATGCAGGATAACTCCGTCTCTTAGGGAGTCCCATAATTATCTGCCCAATGGCATGTGTTATGATCAATCACTCCTCATATCAAGCATACATATGATGCGCATGGGCATAGATCGTGGAGCTATACTAAGCATGTTATATGATGATGATGTATTCTCCTTATATAAAGGATGGGCCTAAATGGCCTACTCTTATCAAGATTGGGTCTGGCGAGGCCTAAGGGAAGGTCACAATGTGGACATTTAACCATCATTGCCCTTACAATGTGGACGTCAAACCATCATTGTTCCCAAGGAGTGGCCCACATAGAGCCAAACGTATAGTGGGCCCGTGTCCTCACACAAGGGCCTAACATATATCACAATAGGCCTCACTCAAGGGCCACATATACATCACATTGGGCCTCACCATATGGGCCTCACCATATGGGCCCCATATATGTTACATCACATCGGGCCCCACCACATTGGGCCTAATATTTGGGCCTTAAATACATCATAATGGCCGCTCACATGGGCTTAATATACATCACAATGGCCATTCACACGGGCCTAATATACATCACAATGGGCCCCATTGCCTGGCCCTCAAATGCATTACAATGGGCCTCATCACTTGGGCCCAATATACATCACAATGGGCCTCATCAAATAGGCCGCACATATGGGCCTCATATACATCAGGTGGGTTGCATTAATGGGCCGCACCAATGGCCCTCATATACATCAAGTGGGCCGCATCAATAAGCCACACCAATGGGTCTCATATACAGACCGCATATACATCACGATGGGTCTCGGACATGGGCCGCATATGCATCGCATTGGGCCTCATTATATGGGCTACTCATACATCACAAAGGGCCTCATTACATGGGCCGCAAATATATCACAATGGGTTTCAGATACATCAAGATGGGTTGCAATAACAGGCCTCAAATATATCAAGGTGGGCTGCAACAACGGGCCTCATACACATCAAGGTGGGCCGCAACAACGGGCCTCATACACATCAAGGTGGGCTGCAACAACGGGCCTCATATATATCAAGGTGGGCCACAACAACGGGCCTTATACACATCAAGGTGGGCCGCAACAATGGGCATCATATATATTAAGGTGGGACACAACAATGGGCCTCATACACAACAAGGTGGGACGCAACAACGGGCCTCATATATATCAAGGCGCAACAACGGGCCTCATACACATCAAGGTGGGCCGTACAAGCGCAGCAAATGGACCATGTAGACAAAATACATCACGGTGGGGTCCGCATCTACTAGGCAGCGTGGGTAAAATATAATATTACAGTGAGCCCCGCAAGGGTGTGGGCCTCACACATTACAGATGGGCCTCACCAAATGGACAAGGTGGATGTAAAATACCTACAATAGGGTGGGCCTACTGCTGGACAATCAGTCCAGCAGCGTCCCAACCTGCTGGCCTCCAAATAATGGATGGTCAGGATGAAGCAGCTACATATCAAGTGGGGCCCACCGTCAGGACGATGCTGATACAATAAATCCATCAAGGGCCTCACTGTCCAGATGCTGGACGGTGAGGATATACAATGCATAGATCGGGGAAGGCTCCACCGTCCATAGACAGTGGATGGCATGGATGAAAAACATACATCATGGGTCCACACGTGTGGCCCACCTGCTTGGATAACGCTGATACTTGTGTTTTCTCTTCTGTCTAGGTATGCTGGATGGGTTGATGACGGATGGCGTGGACGAACACATCATTAAGGTGGCCCCGTGCTTTGGACGGTCTGGATGATCACCTCATCAAGGTGGTCCCGTGATTTGGCAGAGTGGACAGACGTTGTGAATACAACACTTACATCACGACACGTCCCTCACAGATGGACGACACTGATACAACACATGCACCATGGTACAGTAGCACCATCCCATGCCTGGATGGTGCAGATACACGTTACATCAAGAGCGCCCCACCCGTCCTTTATACAGACGGTGTGGATAAAGAATACATGCATCTGGTGGGCCCCACCCCCACATGTGCAGCACGTGTGGGGTGGGTCCCACATCCCAAATATGGTCAGAGGGCTAGGGTAAAACCCATACCTCATCAGTAACACCGTCAGATGGACGGTAAGGGTGAAATACATACCTCATGACCAGATCCCACGATCTGGCTGACATCCTCTGCATGGACGGTTAGGATATAGCCCATTAGGGGTGGGTCCCACCGTCAATGGACGGTGTGGATGGGTACCATATCAGCTAGGTCCCACAGACCCTTCTGACTTCAATACAATAGCTATATAGCTGCTGTATGATGCCACAACTGGCCTGATGCCAGATATAAGATGGTGGGTCCCATATAGGGCTCATCATCATATAAAATATAATATAATATAATAATAATAATAATTATTATTATTATTATTATCATAAAGGGGGGGGGGGGGTGTTCCATCCAACGTCTAGGCCTGGATGGACGACCTAGATGCGGGACGTATGCATCATGGTGCATCCCTGGACGGTGGAGATTAAACACCTATACAAGGTGTGGTCCAGATGAACGATGAGGATAATCATCAGGTGGTTCCACATGTGTGGCCCACCTACTAGCGTCATCAGCTGTGTTTTTCCCTGTATGCGGTCTACCAGCCTCAGCTACTGGATGTTCCACGACTGGACATCCTTGATACGATACATCCATTAAGGTGGGGTCCATAGACACATGGCCGACCAGATATATGTCAAGGTGGCCCCACACCTAGGTGTTGAATGGCGTGGATTCACACGTTCATCATGGTGGCCCACGGACGGCCTAGATAAAATACATGAATCATACATCACAATGGGGGCCACAATACTTGGGAAGGAGAGAGAGAGCGACGCGTATGATGGAAGGACCCCGACACTATGGGCCATCCCTTCCATGCATTACAACACACATCAAGTGGGTCCCATTACATGTGGGCCCACCAATCAAAATCAACGGTGGAGATCCCTTCTCCACCAAAATGCAAGGTCTAAATGACCCTTTTCATACAAGGAAAATAAACATCATGATGGGGTCCATGGAGAATGGCCCCATCATGGGATGAATATATGAATCATGGTAGGCCATCGGCCACACCTAGGGTCCAAAGTGAGATCCAAACCATTAATTGGTAGGCCCCACTTGGCCCATCATCAAAACAAAGTCTAAGCCTATAAGAACACCCACCGATTTTGCTTCTTCTAGGCTTCATAGACTCCTTGGCTCCCAAGATAGCTCTTTAAGGGAGGATGATGAGATTTAGATGGTTGGATAGGAAGCTTTGGGTGGTGGGAAGATGGCTCTTGTTCTTAGTTTCTTTCTCTACTTAGTCCCTTTTTTTTTTCTAGAGAGATGGAGGGAGAATGAGAGGGAATGAGAGAGGGATAGGAGTTGTAAGGATGGATGACATGGAGTGTATGGGTGAGGGATAGGGCTTGTTGACTTTTTAGGTATGAGATGAGATGGGGTATGGGTAGCATTGCCTTATTGGCATGAAAGGTATGGGAGAGGTAAGGGCTTGGTTGACTTGGTGGAAAGAGGGGGGTATGGGCAGATATTCCATTCTCTCAATTAGGAATCTTCCTGAAAATGGTGCACACATTGCCTGCAGCGTTTCCTTGATTTATTTTCAGGCCCACAACTCTTAGCCTGGGTATCACATCGGCGCATGAGACATAGTGTTAGAACCATGGCGACGGTGCGGTCGCTAGGGTACAAGTTTTGAGTCAAGCCGATATAAATACATAGGATGCGACTTAGGGTTATGCACAAATACCGATTACAGGTTATGCACAAATGCCGAAATTCGACCAGAGGACCGCGGGAGTCTAAGGAATGGTACGGACTAGGATACGGGTCTTATATGTGGGACCTGCTAAGCTGATATTTACATTTTCTCTTCATCTGAGCCTGTCTAAACGGACTGCCAGGTGGGCCCACTCGGTGGACAGCATGGATAAAATACATTTATCATGGTGGGCCGTAAAATAGGAAAGAGGGAGAGAGAGAGAGAACAAGTGATGGAGGGACCCCGGCACTATGGGCCCTCCCTTCCATGCATTACAATATACATTAAGTGGGTCTCATTACATGTGGGCCCACCGATCAAAATCAACGGTAGAGATCCCATCTCCACCAAAATGCAAGGTCTAGATGACCTTTTCATAATAGGAAAACAAACATCATGATGGGGTCCATGGATAATGGCCCCATCATGGAATGATCATGTGAATCATGGTGGGCCATCGGCCACACGTAGGGTCCAAAGTGAGATCCATACCATCAATCGGTAGGCCCCACTTGGCCCATCATCAAAACATAAATCTAAGCCTATAAAAACACCCACCGTTGGATCTTCTTAGTCTGATGGAATGCCAAACTCCTTGGCTCTTTCTTTGATGGAGGTTGATGAAAGTTGGAAGGTTGGGATGAGAGATAACAGGGTAGGAAGTGGGCCACACATAAAGCTCTCTCACTCCTTGGGATTGCTTGGACATCCACCTCTCTTGGTTACTTAGGAGAATGGGTGGAGAATGAGAGAGAGAGAGAGGTGTTGCAAGAGAGGTGATGGGTGTGAGTGATGGATGTGAGTGATAGATGTACTTGACTTAAGAGCTGACTTAGGGTAGGTAGCTTGTCTTGGGTAGAAAGAAAGTATGGGATATAGATGTGATGTGTACTTGACTTGATTGATTGATGGGATGAGTTGTAGAGATTCTCTCAGGATTGCAAATGCGTGGTGTTTCTTCGAGATAAGTGCAGGCCCACATCTCCTGGCCTGGGTATCGCATTGGTGCATCTAGCGCGGCGTTGGAACCGCGATGACGGTGCGATCACAATGGTACAAGTCTCGGGTCAAGCCGACTCAGATCTACGAGATACGACTTAGGATCCCGTGCAAATACCGATTACAAGTCGCGGGTTGCTGGAATTCAAAGGGGAGGATCACAGGAGTCTACAAAATGGTATGGACTAAGATACGGTCCTTACAGTTGTCCAGTCGTCTGCTTGGGCATTACCCTCTTGGGTGCTCATCCTCTTTCCACTTTTGCTGCTGTCGATTGGGACTAGCTCTTCCTTAAGTCATTTTTCCTTGGCCGAACTTCATTTCTACCGAGCAGCCTTTTGCAGCTTGGCAGTCTCCTCAGTGTTCGAGTACTTCTATGCTCTGTTGAGAAGGTTGGCCATAGTCGTAGGAGGATTTTTATCAAGCGAGAAGAGAAATCTTGCATCCTGCAGACCTCCCATCATCGTGGTTAAGGTGATCTCGTCTAAGTGTGCTTGCACTTGTAACGTATCTAGCTTGAAACGCTTGATGTAATCTTTCAGTAGTTCTCCCTCATTCTGGATGACATGGAGAAGGTGGGATGCTAGTTTGAGGCTTCGTTTTCCTCCGATGACTTTGGTGATAAAAGCTTTGCTGAGCTACGCAAATAAGCTGATTGATTACGGCTTTAACTGTCGAAACCACATCCGAGTTTGCCCGATCAGAGTTATTAAAAATGATTGGCACATAACCGCAACTGGTGTGCAGTGTAGTTCCATCTATGCTCTGAACGACTCTAGGTGTTCAGCGGGATCGGTAGTCCCCGAGTACGGGGTGATCTGTGGCATTCGAAATATTAGAGGGATCTGCGCGATCATTATGTCGGTGGTAATGGGAGGCTCTGTTTCTTCCAGTATAATCTCTACTGGGGTAAGGGCATTCGGTTGATAAGTCTACCGTATGTCACCTATTTAATCTTGCAAATCTTTGAGCTCAACTTCCTAGGGGCTCTCGCTTTCGACTACTACTTCGTCTGCCGCTCTGGAGGCCTTACCGCGCTTCTTTTTCTCCAACTCGTGGCGTAGGTCGATTTTCATAAGAACGGCGATGCTAGAGAAGGCACAGGCTTGGAGGCATTGTCTCGTCTACTTTGAGAGCGGGCGAGCATCTTATATGCGCCGCTAGTCTCTAGGACCATCCGTCCCAAAGCGTGCTCGACCCCTGGGTCAAGTGGGGCTGCATTTGCTCTAGTAACCATTTTATAGAGCTCATGTTGTGGTTTAATGCCTTAACTTGTTGTTCAAGGGACATAAGTCGACCTCCATGGCCGAGGGATAGTTATTACGGACCCGTGGGTGTAGAATCGGCTTGCATCTGCGAAGAGGAACCTTCGTGGCTAGCTAACTTCTCGTCGTACCAGGTTGAGTGTGCCTGGGGAGGCTAGGGCTTTCTTCTTTCCACTCGTCATTATTGGATTGCGAAAAAGTAAGAACGGTTTTCAAATGTCGTTCCCACAGATGTCGCCAAACTATTGATGCAGAAATCCAAGTAGCCCTCCTTGGCTCGCGAAACCTGCATGAAGAACGAACAAAGAAGACCCTGGCTCGTGCTGGGGACTCTCTGATGCCAAAGTCAGGGATATGGGTCTAGTTGGGTGTATAAGGGTTAGGGTTAGAGATTGTGCATGCCTCTCCCATATAGGGATCTTCTTATTTATAGGTAGGAAGAGGCGGTGGCATTGAGAGCAATTGTCCCTGTTTTGGCGGGGACAGAATCTTAGTAAGATTCTGATTTCATACCCACAGCAGAGATCCTTCTGGATTTTTGGTGAGGAGAACCGTGTTGGAGATGGTTCCTACAATCCTTGGCGGGAATCGCAGGGCTAATGTCCGAACGGCCATAGTCGGGCTCAGCCTAATGTTGGGGTTGAGCTCGACTCGATGTTAAAAAGTTAAGCTCCTTAGTCGAGCTCAGGCCTTTTGAGGTCGAGCTTGGCCTATCGTTGGGGTTGGGCGCGGCTTATCCACCTAAGTCGGGTATGACTTATCCACTAAGGTCGAGCTTGGCCTAAAGTTGAGATGGAGCTTTCTTCCTAGTTGGTCAAGAGGTGAGTGTTGGACTGGCTAGTCGCACCTGTTGCTGTTAGAGTGCTTGACCTAGCCTGTTGACGATAGGTCGGTGTATTTTCCCCACAACACCTACCATTATATATGTGTTATATCTACACTGTTTATCTATTTGACAATATCATTTCAGGGCATAAGCTTGAAAATGAAACAGGTCCAAAGTTTAAGTAAACTCTATTATGGGAAAATGGGCCGACACACAAAAGAAAGGTCAGGTCAGAAACCCGTGTATCCAACTTGACAAATCATTCCAAAGCCAAAGGGATGAGATCAATTTTGATGGCGCGAGTACTAAAAATCCTGAGGAAGCCCAACCGCTCAACTAAGTAGGTAGATTGGTATGATTTTGCTCAACCCTTAAGGTCGGCACTCAAGGTTGGCATCTCAAGGTCGATACTCAAGGTTGGCACAGCCCAAATCCCCTACTTCTTTCTGAATTGGAACACCAGCGCAAACCCATGTATAAGTAATGGGAAGAGGCTATCAGGACTCGTGAAGAAGTTAACAGAAATTGGACATTACAAAGACCTTCTTTATAAATGGAAGGCCACCACTTTGTTCGGCATATGTGGACGAGCTCCCTCATGACCCCGGATAACACTCAACACGTCTCCAGTACATGGTCATTTCCTTAGTTTGACCTCAAGGGAAGGTTGGTCCAATTAAGCTCAATCTCTAACTAACATCTCTACGTTAATTCTAGATGGTCCGACCTTATCTAAGGAGGATAGGTTCGAAATCTTCTCCGGAGATCACGGGATTCATCCATGATGCAATCGTGATCCCGATATCCTCTCCGAGGATCTTAAGGGATCCTCCTACTTAACAAGGAAATCTGTTGCATACTACCGCCTCTCCTCAATTATAAATAGAGAGGCCTCTAATGGTGAAAGGTACGCACTATCTTTAGCCCTAAACCCATGATATTCAATTAAACCCAGACTATGTCCTTAGCTTAGGTATCAGAGGGTCCCCTGCTCTAGCCAAGGTCTTTCTTGTCCATTCCTTGTGTAGATGAACAGGTCCAGGAATGGGCTAACCAGATTTCTACATCAATAGTTTGGCCCCGTCTGTGGGAACTAGCATTGAAAGCCACTCTCATCTCACCATAAGTTCAACAATGGCGAAAGGGAAGAAGAAGGGTCATGCCTCCTCTGTTACGCCAGACCTTGCATCATCGGATTAGTCTGCTAGCCACCAGGACTCCACTTTCCAACTACAGGCTGATCCGCACCTGCAGGGCTGTTGCAACGATCCTGTAATCGGCGGGGATGGCTGGTCTCCCTTGAACAACAAGTCAAAGCGTTAAACAATAACATGAATTTGAAGAAGTAGTTGTTGGAACAACTTCAACCCCGACCCACGCAAGGGGTTGTGCAGGTAGTGAGACCAACAGTCCAGGAGCCCCTCGAGCCTTTTGATGCACCCGTTGCCTCTCGTAAAAGTCGGCAACGCGGAACATCAAGGTTGGCACCTCTCACATCTATGGCACCACAACACTGGCCGCCTTTGATCTTTGTCATGAGTTGGATAGGAAGAAGCGTGATAAGGCTCCTAAGGTATCCGCTGAGGCTATGGCCAAAAGCAACGACCACTGGAAGGCTGAGTTAAACGACTTGCGAGGCTAGATCGATGACATACGGAAGGCCTATCATAAGAATGCTCCAACCTCAGTGGAAGTGATTCTAAAGGAGTCTGAGCCTCTGTTCACAGCCGATATCATGCGCGCACAGATTCCACTGAGGTTCTATATTTCTCAGAACACCCCGTACACCGGAATCGCTGACCCGATCAAGCATCTGGAATCCTACAGGGTTGGATGGAATTACAAGGTGCGTCAACCGCTGCCATGTGTCATGCATTTTTGTTAACCCTTGTAGGAGCAGCCCATAAGTGGTTTTGACAACTGAAGTTGCACTCGATCGACTCCTTTTGTGCAACTGAGCAAAGCCTTTTTCACCAACTTTATTAGGGGGAAAGAGAGCCTTAAACTGGCTTCCCATGTCCTCAATGTTATTCAGAAAGAAGGCGAACTACTAAAGGATTACATTAAATGTTTCAACCTATAAATGATGCAGGTGCAGAAACATTCTGAGGACATTGCCCTAACCACCCTAACGAGAGGACTTAGGGAAGGGAAATTCCTCTTTTCACTCGACAAAAACCCTCCGATGATAATGGCAGACCTCCTCAACAAAGCTCAGAAATACTCCAATGCTGAGAAAATTGCTGCCTTACGGAGGGCCAATCAGAACAAAGGGAGTTCGGCCAAGGAAAAATAGCCTAAGGAGGAACCTAGTTTATCCAACGAAAACAAGAGGAAGAAAGAAGATGTGTCACAAAGGAATCAGCGCCTGAACAGCGGCCCGACAGCAGATTCAATTCGAACACTCCTCTCAATAGGACGCTTGAGCAAGTCCTCACTGAGGTTCGAGATAAACAGATCCTCAAGTGACCTAGGAAGATGAAATCCGATGGTGACAGGTGAGACAAAAAAAATACTATCATTTCCACCGAGACCATGGCCACTCGACCAACAACTGTTTTAACCTTAAAGAAGAGATCGAGGCACTCATTCGTAAGGGGCACCTTCGAGAATATGTCAACATGAGAGAGGAACAAACTGATTCAAAGACCGAACAACCCATCAACAATGAGCTGACCGAAGAAATCCACACCATCTTAGATGGGATAGCCAGAGGAGGTCACTCAAACCAAGCTCGGAGAGCCCACGCTAGAAGTATCGGCTGCTCCCACTCAGAGCATCAAGTCCTCGTCACCAGAAGACCCCTGAAAGAGCAAAAGGTGACATCTTGTAATCTAACCTTCACAGAAGAGGATGCTCAAGGAGTCCACCATCCCCACGATGATGCACTTGTGGTCATTGTGATTATAGCTAACCGAAAAGTGTTTTGAATTTTGGTGGATACCGAGATCTCGGCCAATATCCTCTTCGCCGAAGCATTTGATAAAATGGGAGTAGGGCGACCTCGACTCTGGACCGTCAAAACTCCTCTTCTCAGGTTTGCAAGAGACAAGGTCACAAAGAAAGGATCGATCCATGATTAATTTCCTAGTGGTTGACAGCCTGTCCGTCTACAATGTCATTCTTGGATGACCTTCACTCAACGCTTTGTGGACCGTTGTATCGATGTACCATCTTGTGATGAAATTCTCCACCGACATGATGCTGGACTGGTCAGGGGAGACCAACAGGAAGCTAGGCAATCCTATACCATGGCATTATGAACTCAATAGCAAATGATGGAAATCACCTCCCTCGATCCCCGAGAAGACTCAACCGAGAGAGGATGTCCTATGGAGGACCTCGTATCCCTCCCGCTCGATGACTCAAATCCAACCCGAATAGTACAAATTGGGTCGTCTCTGACGTTGCCATTATGAGACAAAATCATGGACCTCCTCCGCCGATACGCCGACGTTTTTGCATAATCTCACTAGGATATGCCCGGCAAAAGCCTGAAGGTCATGGTCCACGGGTTGAATGTTGACCTCGACCGTCGACTAATCCGACAGAAGTGAAGAGCGTTCGAACCTGAACGGTATGCCATAATTGAAGAAGAAGTCGAAAAACTTTTCAAAGCCGACTTCATCAAAGAGATCTACTATCTGAATTAGTTAGCCAACATAGTTTTAGTTAAAAAGTCTAATGAGAAGTGGCGGGTCTGTGTTGATTACACTGACCTAAACAAAGTCCACCCCAAAGATAGTTTCCCTTTATTAAGGATCGACCAACTGGTTGATAGTACAGCTAGGCATGAGTTGCTGAGCTTCATGGATGCCTATTCAAGTTATAACTAAATTGTAATGCACTCATACGACAAGCAGAAGATGACCTTTGTTACCGATAAAGAGCTCTATTGATTCGAGGTCATGCCTCTTGGACTGAAGAACGTCGAAGCCATGTACCAAAGGCTCATCAACAAAATTTTCTCCTGCTAGATCGGGCTCTTCATGGAAGTTTACATCGATGACATGCTCGTTAAAAGCATTAAAACCACGGACCACATATTCGACTTCAAAGATATGCTCCTGATCCTTTGGGAATACCAAATGAAACTAAATCTGAGCAAGTGCGCCTTCGGCTTCAGCTCTGGTAAGTTCCTCAAATTTTTGGTCAACCAGATGGGAATTGAGGCAAACCCTGATAAAATCTGAGCCCTGCTCGACATGAGCTCTCCCAGGACGATGAAAGAAGTTCAATGCCTCAAAGGAAGAGTAGTCGAGCTGAACCGTTTCGTATCTCAAGCTATGGACAAATGCCTTCCCTTCTTTAACTAATTGAAAGGGAAGCAGAAGATAGAATGGACGGAGGAGTGCGAGCTCGCCTTTCAGTAACTCAAGCAAAACTTAGGGTCATCACCATTGCTCTTGAAACTAGAACAAGGAGAACCATTGCTGCTATACCTAGTGGTTTCGACAGTATCAGTCAACCTGACTCTGATCAGGGAACAGGAAGGGAAACGGCTCCCATTGTTCTATGTCAGTAAGGCCCTAGTCTTTGCCAAGACTAGGTACCCGAACATAGAAAAGCTGGTGCTAGCCCTTGTCGTTTCATCCTAGTGCTTACGACCGTACTTCCAAGCCCATACCATCATCGTTCTAACCAATTAACCTCTCCGCCAAGTACTATAAAAGCCTAAAGTGTCAGGGAGAGTAACAAAATGGGTGATTGAGCTTAGCGAGTTAGACATTAAATATTAGCCTCGAACAACAATCAAAGGACAAATGGTGGATAATTTCATTGCCTTCCGAGCTGGCTCCTCCTGAGCTAGGTCATTCCGAGCTGGAGTCTTATCTTGACATGGGGTCCAACCAGACCGAGTATCAAGCGGTTGACCTAGACCAGCCAACGTAGACGTTGTACATCGATGGCTCATCCAATTTTAAAGGCAGCAAGGCAGGTATAGTCGTGGAAGCCCCAGACCAGACATGTGTATAATATGCCCTAAGATTTGTATTTCAGGCACCGAATAATGCACCGAGGTATGAAGCACTAGTAGTTGGTCTCAGGTTGGCAGTCATCATGGGAGCCCTACATCTGAAAGTTCGCAGCAATTCACAGCTTGTCGTCAACCAAATAGTGAATGAGTACCAGGCCAAAAAGGAACGAATGAAGGCCTAGCTGCAAAAAGCTCGAGACCTGATCGGCAAGTTTCCGAAGTGCAGCATCAGCCTGATCCCCAGAGTAGAAAACTCTAAAGTAGACATGTTAGAAAATTTGGCCACTGTAGATGACAATGATATCCTAAGATCTATCCCAATCGAGTTCCTTACCGAACCAAGCATCAATGAGTTTAACTCGGCTATAGTTCTTCCGATAAACTCAGAGCCGACCTGAATGGATCCAATAACAGATTACCTCAAGGAGGGAAAGTTGCCCGAGAACCGTCCAGAGGCACGAAGGCTCCGAACCAGAGCCGCTCATTACACTATGCTTAGGGACATCTTGTATAAAAAGGGATTCTTCCTCCCCTATCTCAGGTGCCTCCGACCTGAGGAAGCTGAGTATGTTCTGAAAGAGATCCACGAAGGCATTTGCGGAAATCACTCTAGCAGCTGAGCCCTCGCCCACAAGCTCATCTGGCAGGGGTACTTTTGGCCGACCCTTCAAGTGGATGCCCGATAGCATATTCGGAAATGTGACAAATGCTAATGGTTTGTGGTAATACCCCAACAGGCCCCCGAGCAACTGACTCATATGACCGGACCATGGCCATTCGCCCAATGGGCGATCTACATCATCGGCCCCCTACCAACTGGCAAAGGGCAGACCAAGTTCGCGGTTGTTGCGGTCGACTATTTCACTAAATGGGCTAAGGCCGAGCCCCTAGCAAAGATCACCAAGTAGAAGATTATAGACTTCATCTGGAAGAACATCATATGCAGGTACGGGATCCCCCGCACGATCATTTCAAACAACAAGAAATAATTTGACAATAAATAGTTCCAAAGCATGTGCGAGAACCTCCAAATCCAAAATGTTTACTCGTCACCTCGGCACCCGCAAGCTAATGGACAGGTTGAGGCAATCAACAAGACTATAGAGAATTACCTTCGGACAAAGCTTGAAAAAGCTAAAGGGTTATAGAGTGAAGAGCTCCCTCACGTCCTCTGGGCATGCCGAACTACTGCCCAGACAGCCACAGGGGAAATGCCTTTTCCTTGGCTTTTGGCGTAGAAGTTGTTATCCTAGTTGAGATCAGACTCCCGACTACTCGAACCCTCTCCTATGACGAAGAGTAGAATGCTAAACTAATGTCACTAGATCTCGACCTCATTGAGGAAAGGAGGGAGAAAGCGCGGGTTATGGTCGCGATTCGACAACAGTAGGTCTGTAACACCCCGTACTTTTCAGTACTCGGGTGTTACCAGGAAGACCAAATAATTCATTTTAAATGGGATATAATTGTGTATATATTATAATATAAAATAATTTTATAATTATTTATAATAATACGTATGTTACTTAAATTATTTAAATTATGTATATTATTTATACTATATATGAAACAAATTGTATACCAACACATTATTATATAATCAATGTATATTAATTAACATTTACATTTTATAATTGTAACTATATATACTAATGTATTATACTATATATAAAATTTATATCTTGTAATATTAATTTTGCTATACTAATATATGCATATATAATCACGAAAGTACATTATAAATATTAATGATTGTAAATAAATACTTATCTATGAATGTATTATACTAAACAAATATGTAAATATATTTTTATTATATAATCTAAGATATTATTTACTAATATTATTATGATGAATGTATAAGAATATTACATTAATTAACTATAGTACACTTGGAATATTATTAATGATATTTATAAAGAAAAAATATAATATTATAGATTAAACCCTTTATTAATTAATAAATAATTATTAATATAAAATATAAAATAATACAATAAATGTATTATAAGTTGTATATATGTTTATAATATATATATTATATTATATACTAATTTAGTTATTATTACCTAATATATACTATTTTGGAACTAATGGACTGGTTAGATTTCTCACTGACATCGTAAATTGATGGTGGTTGGCACTTAACAGCCATATTTTAGTCAATATGGCCCACTTAAGCCTTGGATCTATCTCACCATTGGACAAATGCCTGGATAGGGCCGACAGAACTTGACGAACGATGTGGATCTGTCAAAAACATCATGGTGGACCCCACCATTGAGTCCAGGTGCTGCTGAATGCAGCATGGAGAAAGGAGAAAAAATAGGGAAGGAGGAAGGAGACAGTGAAAAAAAAAGAGAAGAGGGAAGGAAAATCGAGGGAGAAAGGAGAGAGGCAGGGAGGTGCGGCTACTGTGCCGCACCGAGTTAGGTAGAGGGTAGTTGTTGGGTGCGGTCTGGTCCAGCAGCTGCTAGTCGGTATAGATAAGAAGAAGGGAAAGGAGGAAGGAAGAGAGGAAGAGGAACGAGTAGAGAGAGGGGGCTGGTGGCGATTGCTACCGAGTTGACTTGGTTAAAACCGAGTCCAGCCAAGCAAGTTGAATTTTGGCCTGGTCCAGTTGGGTTTCCAACAAGGAAGGTGAGGTGAGGAGAAAGAGAGAGAGAGAGAGAGAGAGCGAGAAAGCAAGTAGGAGGAAGGAAGGGAGGAAAAGGAAGAAGAGAGTTGGGAGTCGAGTCAACTCGCTGCCAAGTTGTGGCTGCCGAGTTGAGTCTGAGTTGACTCGGTCCAAACATTGCTGGATGTTCCAGCAGTAGGAGGTAGAGAAGAGTAAGCGAAGAGAGAAAGAAGAAAGGAAGAAGGGAGCTTAGGTTGGGGCTGTTGTCGAGTCGACTCGTTAAGCGACTTAGCCGTTATCATTTCGGTGGGTCATAGTTGTATCCACACCTTGCCGGTTGACCCAGATTTGAGTCACTAAGATAAACTTCAAGTCAAGGTAAATCAAAATCCATTTCATTTATTTGGTTTTGAGTTGACTCAACAAGTCTTCACTAAGTTTATTGAACGTAGCAGCCAAGTACTAACCATCTTCCTTGATGTTTTGATTGGGTCATGGTCACATGTTTATTGACTAGATTTGACTCTATCGGATTTCAGTCGTGCTATCTAGTGGGCAACGCAACTAGATTACTTGATCGAGGTGAGGACTCACCCTTTGAGCTTCCCACTTAAATTCATTAACCATGGATGATGCCTTAACCCTTTCTATTTAGTATCCCCTAAGTTACTTGATTTTTTTATTACTTAACTTCTTACATGAATGTGTGAATAGGATAATATGTTATGCACCTGATTCTTGTGGTGGATAATGAACATCTCTTTAAATTATAACATGCATCAATGATTCGATGATAACATGTTATCCTTTATTATATATATTAATTAATTATATGCTACCACTTGCACTTGAATGATGAATTGAATCGAACTTACCTTGGACTTATTATCCTGCGGTCCACATTTGCCTTACATGGCTTGAATCGCATATTTTACCTTGTGGCTTGGATGAGTCATTAGTGCCCTTCGTGGCTTATTGGTTATATTTACACATCTTGTTGATTTTCAAGTCATTATGCGAAGTTCGTTATGATTTTCGAATGGAGCTGAAGTTCGCTTGTCGATTTTCTAGCCAACTTGCAGAGTTCATACGATTTCCTAATGACACCGAGGTTCCTATGTTGGTACTCTCTTCATCTTGTGGTGTTCAGTCATATGGTGACTTCCGGGTGGAGCTGAAGTTCGTTTATCAATTTTCTAGCCATCTTGTGGTGTTCACATAGTATATGATTTCTGGGTGTAGTAGAGGGTTGTATGTCGATTATCTCTTCATTTTACAGAGTCCATTCGTACCATGATTTTTGGGTGGAGCTGAAGTTCGTTTATTGATTTTTTAGCCATCTTGCGGAGTTCATGTAATATGCGATTCTCGGCTGAAGTAGGGGTTTAAGGTTGATTTTCTATTCACCCTATGGATTTCGCTTGTACTATGATTTTTGGGTGGAGCTGAAGTTCGTTTATCGATTTTCTAGCCATCTTGTGGAGTTCACGTACAATGTGATTTCGGGTGCAATCGAAAGTCGTGTGAATGATTTTTGACTATCTTGACATATTCACTTATCTTGCAATCGCTATTATATTTTGCTTATGATGAGATTCTGTTGATTTGATTAATTTTTGAGTTTATGATCATGATTATGAAATGACCTGTTTAATATATTCATATTCATAACTTGCGATCTATAATAGATTATGAATGATGAATGCGCAATCTTAGAGGGTGCTCCTCACTGTGATAGCCATTGACGCCATCAAACCATAGCAGTTGATGTAGGTATAGGGCAAGCCGATGTTGTTCATTGGGTTGCTAGAGCAGATCAGGTAGCTGAGGAGCTATACGGAGTCCCTGCGGCCCATATTGAGCTCCACCACTAGTTGATAGATTCCTATTTTTATTTATATGAACTTTGTTATTTGGAATTGTATAAGTCCTGTATGGGTGCCACATTTGAAAATTTAGTGATGATCAGAATGTTTTTATTCAATGCATGGTTTATTCTAGCTTCGTTGCTGTTAACTCTGATTAATGACAAGTGGTTCAAATTTACACTGAGTTTTATAAGCTAACACTTGGGTTTTTGGAGAACAAGTCATATGCTCGGGTTTCAAAAACTGGGCCGTTACAAGGTCACACGTTTCTACAATTCCATGATTAAAACAAGAAGGTTTCGAGCTGGGGACCTAGTCCTTCAAAGAACCTTCCAGAACACCAAGGAACTTGTCTCGGGAACTTTAGGACTTAATTGGGAAGGACCTTACGTGGTGATAAGTACAAGCCAACCAGGATCATATCAACTAAAGGACTTGGAAGGTCGACTCTTGCCGCACCCATAGAGTGCCGAGCATCTCAAAATCTACTACGCATAGGGGCCGACCTGTCCCAAGTGTGAAATCTACTCTCCTACTATGTTTATTCAAGCACAGAAAGTTTGCTTCCTACTTCGATATCAATAAAATCCCTAAGTCGGGACAAATTTGTTTTTTTACTTCAATATCTACGAACGAACCATCTACTAAAAGTCTACTAAGGGTTTCCCACAATACATGGGAAGAATGACCTTAATTAATGGACTGACCCTTCAAGAAGAGGTCAGACCTTGTAGTATCGACACTACTCAAGTGACGCGATTCGCATATTCGATCTATGGAAAACTACTTGGACGTCGCGACCTGAAAAGGTTAAACCAACCTTCTTACTTAGAAAAATCGTACAAGCAAATAGGATGACAAAATTTTTCTTTGCATTAATAAAGCTTCGAAGAGCACAACACAAAAAAAATTATTACAACAGTAAGAGGGAAAGTAAAAGCCGCTAAGCCGCAAGAGGCTGCTCGGAAGGCACGTCCTCCGGGGGCTCCTCATAGTTGGAGTCGGCCTCCTCAATGGACAAGAGGTCAAGCTCGAGATGTGCTCCCTTCACATCCTTGAGGTCAGAGTATAGAGTCAGGAGTGTTATATCTTCCACGAAAGAATCGATCATGTTAATGCCGTGTGTATCGTCATCATCCTCTAGCTGTTTGTTCATGTTGAAAGAGATGTTGAGCTCCAATGTCATATTTTAGATAAATTCATAATTTCATTCCTATAATTAATGATGACATTTGATGTAGCAAGGAATAGGCAACTAAGAATGATGGGAATTTGAGTGCTTACTGTAAGTGTTATATTTATAAAGCACACCTCTATTTGTCAAATTTCGTTTAGACAAAATAGCTTATGAAGTGGTCCGTCTAATGTGGATCAAGATGGAAAGTTCAAGACTCTATTTCAAGTCAAGTAGTGGATCAAGATGAAAAGTTCAAGTCAATGACCCTGAAAATTTTGTGCTAATCTTTCCTTAGTAGTTGTTTTTGGGGTAATTAGCGCTATACTTGATTGCTTGTGAAATTTGTATCAATCACTTTAAATTGTATCCGCATGACTCAAAACTGTAGATTAGTTAGCACTATATTACTCTGAATCCGGGATCCATCGCTAAATCCAGTTGTTCTTGGGAACTTTTAGAAGTTCTAGATCGGACTGGACCACGTATCGAAAGTCCGATAGTGATGATCTTAGTCATTGCGGTCACCATGTTGGGCTTGACCATCACCTCAAAAATCAAGTCCAGGATGAACTTTAGGTCGATTTGATTGAGTTCGGAGTGAAGAGTGTGAGAACGGTTGGAAATTTATTAAGATTTTATAAAATATGAGTCGTGTCGACGCGATGATTTTAAGCAATCCGACCGTTAGATTCTCGACCCAATTTCATCCTCTCGATCGGGAAGGTGGCCTGCATATCCTTGTGCTTGTGGACTGATCGAGATTTCGTGATCGTTGAATTGAGTGTGGTCCGCTATGGCTGATCCGAAGATCCGGTCGGTACGAAAACTCGGCTTGACTTAGATCCATGGTCGGTGAGCTTAAGTCCAACCTTTCGTGGTAATAGGCCCACCAAGTGCTTTGTTGGATCGTGAGAGGTTGGTTTTGGTTATACCCTAAGTATACCTTGGCCCGGGGTTATTTTCATCAATGTTAGGCCTATTTATAGACCTTAAAACCCTAGCTCTCTTTTTCATACGAATTTCCTAACCCTAGCTTGGAAAGAGAAAGGAAAAGAGAGAGAAAGTGAGAGAGAAGTTGGTGAATCATCTTAGATTCTTTCTGTTCTTCTTCTTCCTTAAACCTTCACTTTTGAATCGTTATTCTGACGATTCTGAGTTCATCTTTGGGTAAGTTAACCTAACCGTAATCTGTGTTAGAGCTTAGAATAGTCTTGGTGTTGTTGTATCTCATTTCTATCCTTGCTTTAGGTTATCTTGTCGCCGTTGACGAAGACAACTCGTCTGAAATCAATTCGGTGTTCTTTTCTAGCTTAAGGTGAGGACTTTAAGTGTATAGGTTATGGTTTTCAAGGCTTTCAATGCCAGTTAACGATTTATTCTTGTTATGGATGAGATTTCACATGCCAAATGTTATGTTTATGTTGCGTTCCTGTTATGCATGTGTTATATTGAGATTTGTGTATTCTATATGTATGTATAAAGTACCATATACGTATAAAATATGCACTTGTGTTTGCCATGATTATTTGTCATGTATGTATGCCAATGGCATGTGCGGTAACTCCTTGGCAAAAGGAATCATCCAAACGTGTGTATTTCAACATACGTCATGTATGTTGTATTATGTATTCTAAGTGTTTGTAGAAATATCTGAATGATCTAAAGTGTGATATATCAACCTAGTATGGGCGTTGAGAAGCGATTCCCAACCCTCCCACTAGTGTGTATGATTTCCTTCTTGCAAGTTACATTCCTTGTTGTTTAAATTCAAGTATTACTTATGCTTACATTCATGTTAAGTTGATATATTCATATTCATAACTTGCGATCTATAATAGATTATGAATGATGAATGCGCAATCTTAGAGGGTGCTCCTCACTGTGATAGCCATTGACGCCATCAAACCATAGCAGTTGATGTAGGTATAGGGCAAGCCGATGTTGTTCATTGGGTTGCTAGAGCAGATCGGGTAGCTGAGGAGCTATACGGAGTCCCTGCGGCCCATATTGAGCTCCACCACTAGTTGATAGATTCCTATTTTTATTTATATGAACTTTGTTATTTGGAATTGTATAAGTCCTGTATGGGTGCCACATTTGAAAATTTAGTGATGATCAGAATGTTTTTATTCAATGCATGGTTTATTCTAGCTTCGTTGCTGTTAACTCTGATTAATGACAAGTGGTTCAAATTTACACTGAGTTTTATAAGCTAACACTTGGGTTTTTGGAGAACAAGTCATATGCTCGGGTTTCAAAAACTGGGGCGTTACAAGGTCACACGTTTCTACAATTCCATGATTAAAACAAGAAGGTTTCGAGCTGGGGACCTAGTCCTTCAAAGAACCTTCCAGAACACCAAGGAACTTGGCTCGGGAACTTTAGGACTTAATTGGGAAGGACCTTACGTGGTGATAAGTACAAGCCAACCAGGATCATATCAACTAAAGGACTTGGAAGGTCGACTCTTGCCGCACCCATAGAGTGCCGAGCATCTCAAAATCTACTACGCATAGGGGCCGACCTGCCCCAAGTGTGAAATCTACTCTCCTACTATGTTTATTCAAGCACAGAAAGTTTGCTTCCTACTTCGATATCAATAAAATCCCTAAGTCGGGACAAATTTGTTTTTTTACTTCAATATCTACGAACGAACCATCTACTAAAAGTCTACTAAGGGTTTCCCACAATACATGGGAAGAACGACCTTAATTAATGGACTGACCCTTCAAGAAGAGGTCAGACCTTGTAGTATCGACACTACTCAAGTGACGCGATTCGCATATTCGATCTATGGAAAACTACTTGGACGTCGCGACCTGAAAAGGTTAAACCAACCTTCTTACTTAGAAAAATCGTACAAGCAAATAGGATGACAAAATTTGTCTTTGCATTAATAAAGCTTCGAAGAGCACAACACAAAAAAAAATTATTACAACAGTAAGAGGGAAAGTAAAAGCCGCTAAGCCGCAAGAGGCTGCTCGGAAGGCACGTCCTCCGGGGGCTCCTCATAGTTGGAGTCGGCCTCCTCAATGGACAAGAGGTCAAGCTCGAGATGTGCTCCCTTCACATCCTTGAGGTCAGAGTATAGAGTCAGGAGTGTTATATCTTCCACGAAAGAATCGATCATGTTAATGCCGTGTGTATCGTCATCATCCTCTAGCTGTTTGTTCATGTTGAAAGAGATGTTGAGCTCCAATGTCATATTTTAGATAAATTCATAATTTCATTCCTATAATTAATGATGACATTTGATGTAGCAAGGAATAGGCAACTAAGAATGATGGGAATTTGAGTGCTTACTGTAAGTGTTATATTTATAAAGCACACCTCTATTTGTCAAATTTCGTTTAGACAAAATAGCTTATGAAGTGGTCCGTCTAATGTGGATCAAGATGGAAAGTTCAAGACTCTCTCTCTCTCTCTCTCTCTCTCTCTCTCTCTCTCTGTAATGACCCGAAAATTTTGTGCTAATCTTTCCTTAGTAGTTGTTTTTGGGGTAATTAGCGCTATACTTGATTGCTTGTGAAATTTGTATCAATCACTTTAAATTGTATCTGCATGACTCAAAACCTGTAGATTAGTTAGCACTATATTACTCTGAATCCGGGATCCATCGCTAAATCCAGTTGTTCTTGGGAACTTTTAGAAGTTCTAGATCGGACTGGACCACGTATCGAAAGTCCGATAGTGATGATCTTAGTCATTGCGGTCACCATGTTGGGCTTGACCATCACCTCAAAAATCAAGTCCAGGATGAATCTCGGTCGATTTGATTGAGTTCGGAGTGAAGAGTGTGAGAACGGTTGGAAATTTATTAAGATTTTATAAAATATGAGTCGTGTCGGTACGCGATGATTTTAAGCAATCCGACCGTTAAATTCTGACCCAATTTCACTCCTCTGATCAGGGAAGGTGGCCCTGGCATATCCTTGTGCTTGTGGACTGATCGAGATTCTGTGATCGTTGAATTGAGTGTGGTCCGCTATGGCTGATCTGAAGATCCGGTCGGTACGAAAACTCGGCTTGACTTAGATCCATGGTCGGTGAGCTTAAGTCCAACCTTTCGTGGTAATAGGCCCACCAAGTGCTTTGTTGGATCGTGAGAGGTTGGTTTTGGTTATACCCTAAGTATACCTTGGCCCTGGGGTTATTTTCATCAATGTTAGGCCTATTTATAGACCTTAAAACCCTAGCTCTCTTTTTCATACGAATTTCCTAACCCTACCTAAGAAAGAGAAAGGAAGAGAGAGAGAAAGTGAGAGAGAAGTTGGTGAATCATCTTAGATTCTTTCTTGTTCTTCTACATCCTTGAACCTTCACTTTGAATCGTTATTCTGACGATTCTGAGTTCATCTTTGGGTAAGTTAACCTAACCCTAATCTGTGTTAGAGCTTAGAATAGTCTTTGTGATGTTGTAGCTCATTTCTATTCTTGCTTTAGGTTATTCTTGTCGCCGTTGACGAAGACAACTCGTCTGAAATCAGTTCGGTGTTCTTTTCTGGCTTAAGGTGCGGACTTTAAGTGTATAGGTTATGGTTTTCAAGGCTTTCAATGCCAGCTAATGGTTTATTCTTGTTTTGGATGAGATTTCACGTGCCAAATGTTATGTTTATGTTGCGTTCCTGTTATGCATGTGTTATATTTCGATTTGTGTATTTTATATGTATGTATAAAGTACCATAAACGTATAAAATATGCACTTGTGTTTACCATGATTATTTGTCATGTATGTATGCCAATGGCATGTGCGGCAACTCCTTGGCAAAAGGAATCATCCAAACGTGTGTATTTCAACATACGTCATGTATGTTGTATTATGTATTCTAAGTGTTTATAGAAATGTCTGAATGATCTAAAGTGTGATATATCAACCTAGTATGGGCATTGAGAAGCAATTCCCAACCCTCCCACTAGTGTGTATGATTTCCTTCTTGCAAGTTACATTCCTTGTTGTTTAAATTCAAGTATTACTTATGCTTACATTCATGTTAAGTTGATATTCTTCAGATGCTTGAGTACCACATGATTTGAGTTGTTGCTCCATTACTGTTCTACATTCAATGCGATTATCTGTTGTAGTGCAATGTGTGTGGGACTATGCATTAGTCCAGGAAATCGGTAATCGACCTTAAGATCGTGGCTGAGGTTGCTTTCGCCACAAAGGACGTGATTTGACGAACCCGAGTCGTATTAGAGTTGTCGGCAGTGGTTTGGCCACGCGGAGTGTTTGCGCACTCTATGTCGTTCAACCCAACGTGCGCTCGTGCTAGTCGAGTTCGTCAAGTAACCCGATTGTCCGATGTATGTTCACCATGTATGGACGCTATTGTTTGAATCTAGGGTACCCAACTTACCGATGAAATCCTATTAACATTGGTACCTTGATCCGCTAAGACTCATGAGTCGAACATGGTGGTATGGGACACCGTGGTCGAGCTGTTGGCCTACGCTGGGGTGACGAGCCTCCCCGTGTGACCAGTGAGCAACCAAACTTGTGAGCCGATTATGGTGGTATGGGACACTATATTCGTGCTGTCGGCCTACATTGATTGGTGACGAGCCCTTTGTAGTGACCTCGAGCATGCCTGGATACCGCATTGAGGTGACGAGCCTTATTGTAGTAACGAAGGTATGATAAGCGTGCATTGATTGGTGATGAACCCTTTACAATAACCTGAAACTATATGATCGTATGAGATGTCTAGGACTGACGACCCTATAATGGATCACTGTTTGGATGGTGATATGAGGAAAGTACCTTAGCTTCCCAATCCTACTGTATGAAAAGGACTAATAACACTTGGTAATCATGTTCATGCACCGCATTTGCATGTGCATTGTAGACGTGGTGCACTTTGAGGCGATGTCATGCGTAACGTAAGATGAAGACGCTGAGGGTGTACGCGTGAGGGCACACATCATTCTGCCTACATCCTTGCATTAACAAGAGTACTTAGGACATATTTGATTGTTCTGCTTTATCATTACTACTTGATTGAACTGATAACATGTTAACTTTGTGCTTTATTGTTCCACCGAGTTGATCACTCACTCCCACATTACAGGCGGTGTTAAACACCCACCGGACTCTGTCTTAGCTGATGATATTGCAGATGTTGAGGCGACCTCTGAGGCCGAGCGGGAGATGGATGATGATGAGGCCGCTTTCTCTTTTATGCGGTTTTCAGACGGGTTCTAGTGAGCTGTTCTGATGCGCGGGATGTTGGGATTTCTTTTGGGAAATTAAATGATGTAATCTAATACTTGTAATTTTGATAGTAACACTTGTCGGAACGACCTGGTATGTATATGTACTTTAGGATTTGCACTTGTACACATATATTTCTATAAGTCTTCCGCTTGCTTTCTTCACTTATCCCTGAATTATATCTATGATTTGGCATAATCTATTCCATGTTTTATGCACTAATACAGACAACATACATCCATCAACAAAAATGTTGCATAAGTGATGTTTTGGAACTCGAGAGTTGAGTTATGCTCGACCGTGGATCAAGATGAAAAGTTCAAGTCAAGTAGTGGATAAAGATGGAAAGTTCAATAAGTTCAAGATGATTGAGTTCAAATTCTACTAAAGATCTAGTAGAAGATCAAGCTCCATGTTCAACTACAAGCTCTATTGAAGAATCAAGTAGAAGAACAAGTTTCATAAAGTTCAAGCATCCCATCTACTTCAAAGTTCAGTCTTTTCAGGTATAACAGACCCTAGAAAGACCGTAGGCTTAGGTTCTTTCAAAACATAAACTTAAATGGGTTCCTAAACTTATGTTAGGATAAAGTTCGACTAGTCTAGGTTAAGGTTCAACTAATCTAACCTGTAGTTCGACCAGTCTAAGGAATCTTCGACCAGTCCTAGTTTAAATGATAGAAAAATGGATTTTTTTCATTACTTCTTCGACTAGTCGAGCAGACTGCAAGACCAGTCGAAGAAGGGCCTTCAACCGGTCGAGGGTTGCTCGACTCAAAAGTCCAGCGACTGAATCAGTTCAAATTTTTGGCACCCTCGACCAGTCTAAGAACATGCTGGACCAGTCAAACAGGGCCCTCGCCCAGTCGAGCAGGGCCTTCGACCAGTCGAAGTTTTGTTTTATCAGATCGCACTCAAGTTTGAAAATCTATTGGAATGGAATCTAGTTCTTAGATGAGTCGAAGCAACAACTTTTCTGCCTATAAATAGAGGACTTCTCTCAATCCAAAAATACAATTCAAGTACATCAAATCCATCATTGAGAGAGATAGAAGCCCCTATTATACTCATGCTATTGCACGATATTTATAAATTTTTAAATAACTTATTTGTTTTAATTCTTAGATTTCTTATTCTTTGAATTTCATTTTATAAAGAGAATAGATACTCTTCTTTGAGATATTGAGCAATTCAAAAAAGTAGCATTTGGTTTGAATCTATTTAAAATCAATTTAGAACCTTGAACCCTTGTCTATATGACTGAACATTGAACAATTTACGACAAGAGAAGCGGTTCTACGACTACATCGACTGATACATCTTCAAAAGTGAAGAAAAGTATATTTTGTCTTTTGTATTTTGATTTTATTAAGATAGCCAGAAAATCTCATTTGTTGATTTGTCTGAGATAGCCAGAAAATTCTTAAAGAAGGGTTTTTTTAATATTTGTGATAGACCTTTAAAATCACAACTGTATCAGGTTTTAAGGTAACCTGGGAAAACCTTGTTTATATTGTAAGTCAATATCACGTGGACAGTGATTATTGGGAGTGGAGTAGGTGTGGCTGTTTGAGAACAATTGTTATACACACCGAACCACTATAATTCTTGATGTTATAGTGAATGTTTACTTTTTGCATTTGTGGAGAATGTTTGTAATTTTATTTATGCAAAAGTGATGAATGTTTATAATAAATAGCTTTATTTTCTGTTGCTTGGTTTGATATCTTAATTCTTACAAACGTTCGTGAAATAAGGTTGTCCAACCTAAACTTTGTTTTGGGTGTAGGTTGTCCTACGAACTAGTTTGAATCAATTTTTCAATACTAGTGCGGTTGAGATTTCTGATTTATTTATTATTTCAGCACTTTAATTTTTATCTGGCATAGTCCTATTCACCCCCCCTCTAAGACTTCTTAAGCTCACCTTTTCACTTACATCTATGATGGGTTAAGTATCCAGGACAATAAAATCTACTGGATAGTAGAATTTATCAACTTAGACCAGCACATCATCAATCATCCCTCTCGGTATACGAACTTAGAGATTGGTAATTTGTAATGTGGTCCGTGTGAGTTTTAATTTACCTAGACTCAATTGTTGGTAAACCAAGTAAGGGATCAGATTTACACTTGCCCCTAAGTCAAGAAGTGTGTGCTCAATTCGGTAATTACCAATTACACAAATGATGGTTGGGTTACCGGGATCTTTGTATTTTTGTGGCACATCTTGCTTGAGGATGGCACTCACTTTTTCTGTCAAAAAGATTTTCTTTTGTATGTTTTGCCATCTTTTGCTCCTACATAAATCTTTCAGAAATTTAGCATATGAAGGGATTTGTTTAATGACATCCAGTATAGGGATGTTGACCTTCACTTGCTTAAGCAACTCTAGAATATCCTGAGAGTTAGAGATAGGTTTTGGTGTAATCAACCGTTGAGGGAATGACACAATCGGCTTACTTTGAGGTTCCGGTTCTAACCCAGGTGTTCTCATCTATTTTTGGGTCTTAAGGCTTTTCAGCCCTCACTGGAGTAGATTTGTCAATTGTTTTCCCACTCCTAAGAGTGGTGATAGACTTAGCCTGCTCCATCTGTTTTGAAGAGCTTGGGTCACTGATTTCATATTGCTATTTTGGGATGGGGAGAGGCTGAGCCGGAAGGATCTCTTTCTCCTTAATCAAATTTTTTGTTTCAAGCCCTTGTATGGCCTTTGTAAGGTCTTGAAAGGCTTATAGCATACCCTGATTAAAAAGCTCTTGGTTTTGTATATGTTTTAAGATCGGATCCTCTTGAGGTTTCCTTTTACTCAGAAATTGGCTAAGGATCCCTTGAGGAGTAGCCGTTTGTCCATTCCTCCAACTAAAGTTTGGATGGTTCCTCCATCTTGAATTATATGTATTTGAGGTGAGTCCACTGAAAGGTTTTTTGTAGTTGTTTACAGCATTTGATTACTCATTCAATATCTCTTGAAAAGTAGGAATTGTTGGGCAATTCTCAGTTGTATGTATGTTACAAGCACAAATACCATAAACAACTTCCACAGTCTTTTCGGTTTCTACCTTCTTAAGTTTCATGGCCTCGACTTTTCTTGTAAGTTAGGCCACTCTTTCATTTATATCATCTTCCTCTTTTAGAACATAAATTCCTCCCCTTTCCTTTGATTGAGTAGGCTTAGAAGTGGTAATTCTTGAAGAGGTATCCCATGATTGCGCATTTTCAGCAAGTTTATCAAAATAATCCCATGCATCATCGGCTTCCTTATTCATGAATTCCCCATTACACATCATCTCCACAAATCGGCACATGGGTGAGGTCAAATCCCTCATAGAAAAAGCTTGTTATACGCCATGTTTTGTAGCCATGTTGTCGACATGAATTTACGAGATCCTTAAATCGCTCCCAACATTGGAAGAATGTCTCATCCTCTTTTTACGCAAAATTCATAATTGCTTTCCTTAAGGTATTCGTTTTATGATATGGGAAGAACATTTTAAGGAACTCCCTTGTCATCTCAGCCCATGTGCCAATGGACCTTGGTCTTAAGGAATGTAACCATGACTTAGCCTTTTCTTTCAAAAAGAAGGAAAACAATTTCAGCCTAACTATGTCCTCGGATACATTTGGGAAGTGTAATGTAGATTTTATTTCATCAAACTCTTTCATATGCAAGTATGGACTTTTAGATTTTAGTCCATAAAACTTAGGGAGGAGTTGAATTACCATTGGTTTAATATCCACAATTCCTACATTCAATGGAAATATCATCTAGGAAGGTGTGCTCACCCCCGCCAACTGTAAATAATCTCACATAGTATGAGGCAGGGGTGCATTATGCACCTCGTTTTCATCTTGGGCTTCCTCAACTGGGTGTTGAGGTTGATGTACAGCCATAACTTCTACTGACTCAGAGGATCTCAAGTGATGTCTAATTCAGTAATGGATAGGCAACCCTTCGACTAATGCTCCTTCACTTAAGAGACGTTGAGTGTTGTTATGAACCCACTTGGGCATGAAACACCCTCAGCTCTCATGTAACTAAACAATTAAACTTAAAAAGAAAACTAGAAAAACTAAAGTAAATAAGAGATCTAAAAAAGATAAGAGATAGGGTTGGAACAAGATTACCGAATATGAGTTGCTATGTTAGGATCCTACAAAACAGAAACAATGTTAGTTTTCTAAAAACAATTTCAGAAAAAATCCTAACCTAAAAGCATAGCAGAAAAATAAACCCTAATCTTAACCTAATTCTAATACCAATTAATTCCAGAAAAACGTAGTCGTAGTCCCCGGCAACAATGCCAAAAATTTGTTCACAACACCAAGTGTAGGGTCACAATGTAGTAATAACTCGATAAGACCGAGGTCGAATCCACAGGGACTAAACCCCTACGTTTTCTGAAAATAACTAAAAGTAGAAGAAGATCTAAATTGAAATCTGAATAATTGAGAATACTGGTGAATAATATTGATTAAAACTTATGAATTTAAAGGTGGAAACTAGGTTGCCAAGGATCCACTTGTAGCTATCAAGATGCTACCTTACTTGATTCAAGGAACACAATTGGAATTGGAGTCCTATCCTATCTAATTAGAAGATAAAGCATTTTAAATCAAATCCGAACTTTTCATTGACCTAATTCTCAATGGAGGAGAATTGTGATGATTAGAAGGGATTTCATCACCCTACTATGCCTAGGCGACGATGACGAACAAGGGGGTTTATCAATATTAATATCTCAAAACAGGAAAAGAAGATATCTAAAACTATCATAACATCTTTTGTAATTTGAGCCATAATAATTATAGAAAACTAAAAATATTCCCTTAATATTAAACTAGAAATCAATGAAGTTCAATAAGAATAAGAATCAAAGGAAAATAAACATCCAAATATGCTATAAGCTTCACCTCTTAGCCCTAGCTAAGAGGTTTAGTCAACTATAAACATGATTGAAACCAAATATCTTAAACAAAGCATGAAAAATAAACTAGGTAAGAATAAAAACTTTTTTACGGCTGCTCCACCCATGTGTATGCTCCTTGACACATTTCCAAACCGTATAAGATGCTTTGGAGCATTCTATGGAGTCCCTATTTATAGTTGTGGAACTCCAACTTTCGCACTAAGTTGGAAAAATCTACAAACCGTCTCAAATTTATGCACTCTGCGTAGTTTTTCAAAATAGACTCGGAGTTTAAACTGCGTCAAATTTATGCACTCTGTGCAGTTTTTCAAAATAGAGTCGAAGTTTCAGAATATGCTTTTTTAGGACAATTTCAGGAATATATTTGTTTTCAAGACAATTTCAGGATTCTTTTTCTTCAATTCAAATATTTAATTCTCTTCATTCCTCACTTGGTTTTCTTGGATCTTTGGCATGTGAATTCTTCATTAATTACTTCCAAATATTCATTTAGTAATCTTTTGAGCATAAATCTTCCTTTTGCTATCCATTTCACCTTAAGCTCTCGAAATCACCTCGCACATGAAAACATGCATAATTAAATCGATAAAGCACTATCATGTTTATAAAACCATGGTATAAATAGGAAAAAATATGCAATATTTCATACTCAACACTATACCGTCCTGAGGTCTAAATCAACACTTTCATATATCTAATAGAGAAGTTAGCTGGTAATTGTGGCATATACCTTATGATCTTCGAACCGAGCTGTTCATTTTGATATTTAGGTAGCCCGTTTGGCAGATCCAAATATGATGGATGGTCAGATGACATGTTAAAAATATGAAAACTTGATGGTTAGCACTTTGATCATATGTATATGTGATTGTATGGTCAATTTTATAAACGGATGAACACAAGTGGGTTTTTGGATTGATCAAGAGGTAAAACATGTATACCGTTAAATTCAAGTGACTTGTTCACATGTCTAAGTTTCTCATATTGTAGTTCTGATGGTGGGATAAGCATATTCATAGGTGATGAACAAGACGAACGTATCAGAATCTCAATTTGATATGTGTACGAGCTGATGCGGATATCAAGTAGTTAGTTTACTATAATTGGGTGATCTAAACTCAAAGTAGACGGTTAGATATCTTTACTTGTCAGTGGATAGTTGACTGAACGGTTGGTTATGATGGGCAAGTGAGAATACTTGGACATATGATAATCTTGTCTTAAAATCAACGGTCGGATGGATTGATCTATGGATAAAGATCATTCTCAACAGTCAGATTCATATTGAAGAATAGATGTAAGGTTAGGATAGCTAAATAGGTATCGTACACAGATACATACTAAGTTAAACTTCATGGTGACACTCGAGAACTTTCGATACTCGGGTATTGAAAAGTTCAAGGTGTTACAATCTATCCCCCTTAAATAAAATTTCATCCCCAGAATTTAATTACTTCTATCATTCTCACTGATTCATCATGCTTAAGTTTTTAATGTATTCCTCACAAGGTAGATATATATGTCTAGGTACACGTATAATTGGCTACATGAAATCAGTACGCTAAAATCTACCCCCTTAAAATAAAAAATCTTGACCTCGAGATTTATATGCATATATTTATTTTATCTATTTAAGTATTAAATTGTATAGCAATTTACACATTATTTTCCCCCACATCCAAAGCAATTTATTATTATTTTTGTTCTTAGTGTTTCAAACCAATACAGAAAAATGGTTATAATATGGCTAATCCTGATACACCGAACTCTTGCCTGGCTAGGGCGATGAGTTATTTTGGTAGCATTCATTTCTGGTGAGTTTCAAACTTCTACTTGATCAGGGCATTGAGTTCATTAGTAAGCGACAGGGATTTGGTACTCGGATCAAACCGCTTATAACTTGCTTAAATATGATTTCATAAATCTGTAGTCCTGATCATTCTAAATCCTTGAAAAGTATCATATACGTCTTTTTTTTCACCATAAAAGTACCCTAGGTTTCATAAAGTATAAGTCCCAATGGTCTATCCCATGATGAACCTAAACTTTAGTGTTATCATTTATATGAATAGTTATAAATTCTCAAAATCATTTTATATTGATATCCTATTACTCCCAGAATTTTAATTTCTAAACCGTATATCTGAATTATCTAAAATTTTAAACCTAAGTCCTTAACTTATTCCTAAGGCTCCAAAAAAAAAAAAGTACAATTCTATAGTTTGGTGAGCCTTTCATCCCTGTAAGCTGCAAAAAGACTTGTTATCCAGCAGTATTTTTCTCCAAATTTTGACACTATTAAAATTTTCTAGAATTTTGTTTAGATCTAGTAAATATGAAATTTTAGAGGGAAGTTTCTGAAGACCTATTTGAGATACAAAAAATGTTTCAAAATTTTTTTATAAGTCTACCTACCGAAACCAACAAAAGTTTCCTAACGCGTCAATTTTCACCAAAACGATAAAAAAAATTATGAAATTTGAAAAATATCCAATTCCGGTTTGGGAAACTTGTTTTTCTTGCTTGGAAATCCCTTTAAGGATGCATTTTAGTCCACAATAAATTTATCTGGGAGTTTAGAAGTTTATTTCGAAGGTACCTAGATTCATAGTCTCTAAATTCCCCATATAACTTAATATTTCCAATAGGGAACTGAATATGGGTTTTTAATTCCTCAACTTCCTAGTTCCTTTAGGAATTCAATTAAGTATATGTATCTAATTTATGATCTATCCTAATCATGTAAAGCTTATTTTGGCTTATTCCCTCAGGCCCAGTTAATCTCATTCTCATGCTTTGATACCAACTTTAACGCCCTAAATTTTCACGGCCCAAGTTTACATTCGTGCATGAGAAAATTGGGTGTTAATAATGTAATAATTGAATGCTTCAAATCGCACCTTGTTTTTTTTAAAGATCACATTCATGAAGGTGCCCAATCACAAGAAGAAAATCAATTGTACTTCTTATTCCATCAAGGCATAAAATTAAGTTAACTGTCTAACGCCCTCTCAAATGGGAGCTTATTACATTATCAAAGTTTGCAGCAAAAAATAAATAAAATAATTCGTGGTCCTATCCTTCTTCTTTATTTGAAAGAATCTTCCATAAAATGATTATTGGCCGTATCATCAACATATAATTCACGTGCAATATCTGTATGGTTGGAGATGGTCAATGCCTTACTCATAGTGATGGTTATCCTTTAATATTAACAATAATTTAAGAGATTCATAAAATTAATGTAAGGGTTCCGATATGTCTCGTACTCCACCACTACGAGTGGTATCGGTATGGGCAACCGATATATATGAATGCATGCCTAGTATATTGTATGCGGTCCATCATACGTAGTAGTCATCACAATGTGGAATATAATTAATAGAAAACCTGGCTCACCCTGCATTCTCAGACTACGGAGATTCGTTGACGTGTCCAATGCTACCGATTAGGAGCAGTGATTAAAGGACAAGTTATCATTAATTTTATCACCGAACTTACTTATCCAACCCCTCAATAGAAAATTGAAGTCGAACATAGTATTGGGTTATAAGAGTGGACCCTCCACATGGATGGCTCATTAAATTCATGAGGAAGCAGGGCAGGGCTGATTCTCGTCTCACCCAACCAAGCCAACAAAGAATATGCTATAAAATTTGGCTTCCTAGCTTCCAACAATGAAGTTAAATATGAAGCACTCCTCATTAGAATAAAACTACCTAAAGCAATGAGAGCCAGAATGTTGAGAATCTATAGTGATTCCCAACTAGTGGTAAATCAAGTTACTACAAAATATCAGGCTAGAGGAATGTAACAAAGGTCAAATTCAGATAAGGCTAACACCCATTTACAATTTGGCAGTTTAAAATCGGCCAATTCAACATGTATTTCACCAAATCGGTTACCACTATTACATTTACTCTCTCGGTCAACAAATCATGCTTAATTTAATGGTTGAAAAATACAATGATAAGCACTACTTTTTTTTATAGCAGAGTACCATCTCTCGGCATCGAGTAATATTCAGCTTCAATAATAAATGAGACATTCCTTCCGCATATCATCATCCTAAGCTAGGAGAGCTCCCACCGACTCTGCAGAGGTCGTGACATATAACTTGAGTGGTCGACCTTCGATTAGTGACATCAGAACTGGTGGCCTCATCAGATACTCCTTGATTCTATCGAAGGCCAACTGATATTTGCCTCATACACAAAATCGGACCCTTGCTTCAGCTTTATTAGTGGAGAGAAAATGTTAGTCCTTCCTACACAATTAGATATGAATCTTCATATAAAATTGGCATACCCAAAGAACTTTTGTAGCTCCGATTTATTCCCCAGCGGACAAGTGTTAATGATCACTTAAGCCTTATTTTGATTGACCTCAATCCCTGATGCACCAAGAGTCCCAGGAAATTGCAAGCCGAGACCCCAAAAGCACACTTCAAGGGGTTCATTTTTAGCTTGTAGAGCCTCATCCGCTCAAATGATTTGTGTACTTGGGTCACATGATCTTCCATGTCGATCAATTTAATGATTATGTCATCCATATAGACTTCCATAAATCGGCCGATCTGTAAGTGCTATTATGTTAAGAACACATAGATTGTCAAATTTCGTAAGACAAGAGCTTCAAGGTATAAATACAAGTATGAAATCATAACTACTCTACATGCCTGAAGATCGGCTTATGATCAAGTCAAGCTCGACACATCTTCTCAAAGAAATTGCCACTCATATTTAAGACAAAGTCGAGTCAAAGTTCAAGACAATGTGGCTCAGATATTTGTTAAAACGCAAGTGGTATAACCTAGAAAGACCTTAGGAATATGTGCTTTCAAAAATTCATTATATTGGGTTTTTATAAGCATTTTTGCCTGGAATTTGGCCAGCCTATCTTCTGGTTCGGCCAACCTAACTTCCTCGGCTAACCCAACTTCAAGTCCGAGCAAAATAACAAATTTTATTGTAAATTCAGCTGGCCTAAGTTTTGGTTTGGCTAGCCCAAAAAAGTTCGAGTGAAATTCTAGCAACACAAATCTTTGAATTTTGCAGGAATTCAGTAAGCCAAATTTGTCCTCGGGCCATCTGAATTTTGGATAAATTTTATCCCGTGCAATCCAAAAGCTGCTAGACCGAATCCGGTGAACTCCGGCCAGCCGAAGCCAATCTTAGGCTAGCCGAAGTTTCAACCTCTTTACCTATAAATTAAAGTTTTCTCTCATTCTAAATTACAATGAAAATTAATATAATCCTTTTGCAAGAGAGAGAAGTTTAAGTCTTTAGTAAAGCTATCAGTGTGGCATTTATAAAAATTATTTTATAGCTTATTCAATTCTCTTATCTCTAAATCATTTTAATCTTATTCTAAGAGGGTAAACTACATGAAATCAATACAAATTCTCAACTTACCATTCTTTTTTTATTACCAGAACAACATTCGACATCAATTTGGCATATTTGATAGGCCCAATAAAACTAGCTTTCAAAAACTGTTTAATTTTTTCCTTTATCTTCTGGGTTACTTCGGCTATCATTCACCTAGGCGACTGCTTGTGCAGTCAATATGCTTCTTTTATAAGCAATCTATGCTTGAGTAAACCATGATTGAGCCCCGACATATTGTGATAATCCCATGCAAAATAGTCTATAAATTCATTTAGCAAACTCATCAATTATTCCTTCTCGTAAGGCTTCAACAAGTCACTGATGAATATATGCTTTGGATCTTGCTCGATCCCTAAGTTGATTTTGACCAACAAATCTTGAACTTGGGGTCAAGAATCTTCCATTTTGTCAAGAGCCTCTTCAAACTCAATGACATCGTCTTCTTTAGCCAAGTTGTCCACATTGGCTAAATTAACAAAGCATCCATCGTCCATCTCTTTCTTCGAGCCTTCTTATTATGCTCATGAAATTAGCCTAGTATTGCTTATTTCTTGGTGTACTGATCATAGAATTTTTTCTGATAGTGCAACATGGGATCAGTCAATAAGGAACAATGTCCCTCGGCAGGGTGTCAGCTAATCGTATTACTTTAGTGATAGCCTGCACAATACTCTCTGGATTCTTTTTTATTGAAATTCTAGTTAGTTGGCCAAATTTGCTTCTCCTAGTGAATCGAATCTACTCACCTCTTCCCTATAATAATAAGCCTCATTGGCATTCAAAGTGGCCAAGAAAGGTTCATTATTCACCAAGACTAGTTCAACCTTATCTTGGTTCCATAAAATCACGAACTGATGTAAGGGGATGGGATATATGCAAATGAATGAATCCAGTCCTTGTCCAACAAAGCATTATAGCTTGATGACATATCGACCATGAAAAATAGTGCTAATATTGTCTTGGTTCCAACAATCAGATCAACTGGTATGACACTTTGAGTATTCATAACGTGACTTGTGAAGTTATTGACAGTCACCTTTAATGGAATCAAATTAGTCCATGTCTTTCCCAATTTAGACATCATCCTAAATGGTAAGAGGTTAACAATGGCCCCGTTGTCGACTAGAATCCTGGTGACTGGGCATCCTTCGAGGTGAGCCGATATGTAAAAGGCTTGAGATGTTGCATCATGCCATGGGTGGGTCTCTCTACGACCACCCTTTCAGAGATAGCCCCTGACTCCACTATAACGATATTAACATGAGGTGCTTCATCTGCCTTGGGTTCATTTATAGCATCTTCTTTAAATGGGAAAGAAGCATGCTATTTATTATGATGAGGGGGGTTATATTCTTTTACATTGCCCACCATTCTATTGGGTTGGGCTAGTTTGGCCTGGAAATTGGAAGGTAATGTGAAGACTATGCTATAGAGGAACAAGACTAGTGGTGATATCCCAAATACAATTCCATCATTTAGAAATTGCACCCTTAATGTTTCAGGGTCTGCTTCCACTCTGAGATCTTCTATCGGGTCAGCACTTTTATTAGTCAGAAGGCTGACTGAGGTGTTTGCTGGTGAGATAATTTTCAGTGCTTCAATAATCAACGTTAGTTCAATGGTCAACCATTCATCTACTGGGAAGCACTCACCGTTGAGGTAGTCTAATAGGTTACCACAATTGTTTTCCTCCTTCGAACTTGCCAACTGATTAGGTCGGCTAAGAACATCAGAATCCTGGTTTTTGTAACACAAGAGACAATATTACCCCTACTGTGTTTATAGCCACCTATCCTTCAGACATAGGGATCCTCCATAAAGGTCTATGTTGAGTTACCTCTGACCGAGGAGGTCTTGTGGCTTCTTCTTATTTTCATTATATCGCGGCCCGATGCCTTTTCCATTAATGCTTTTGAGTCCAGGTTAGCGCCTCCGGTACCGCTAGAAATTTCGAATGTTTAACTCGCTTACATATTCCTTCTCGAGTCGTCGGGGGTTTGACCATCATTTGAGTCGGTAGTCAAACTCGTTGGTGGTAGTCGGGGATCATCCCTTGTAGTCGATCCTAGTCATTCCCTCTTACTGGCATAGGGGCCATGTAACAACCTTCTCATCGTGATTCTGGGGGATCCCCCCATCCAGGAACGGTTCTTTAAGCACATCGGTCGCACAGTTGGGAGCCTTAACTGGTCCATCGAACGGCATTCGACCAATTATCATTCGAATGAAAGGGCCAACGCTGACCCCGTACTGGTCATCATGATACCTCTCCTTGATTACTCGGGTTGAGATCGACCTTCAACCGTGACTGATTTCTTAGATTAGTCGTGATCATGTTGACTTCAAGGTTGGAAGGGAACGTGTTAGTATCAATCAACATAGCTTCCTCACCTTTCCCAGGAAACTTCAGCAATCCACGATCGATGTGATCTTGAATGTTATTCCTGAACACAACGCATTTGTTAGTTGAATGAGACTAAGTTTCGTGCCATTTGCAATATTCGGACTTTTACAATTCATTGGCCGAGGGTATCTTATGATTTATAGGAATTTTGATAAATTTCCCAGCCAACAGAATATCAAATATTTCTTTAACTCTTGTGATGTCAAACGTGTAGATCTTTTGTACTTTCTGTGTAGTCAATGCGGTCGATTCCACTTTGGCCAATGCCAAACACCCCAGTGGCTTCTTAGCCACCACTTTGGCAATTGCAACCTCGTAATTCAGGTCGTTATAACACGTCCCTAATGACGAGTTCTTTTGCATGGTTTCTTCTTGCAGGAGTTCTTCATACCGAAAGACCTTCTTAGTTAGGTCGTATAAATCTATGAATTTCGTGCCTATGGATTTCTTACGAAGTTTATACCCAAAATTTTCTTGTGCAAGTCACATAAATTCGGCTTCAGTCATGATAACCTTACAGTGGTTCTTTGCGTGTTTGAATCATGTGATGTAACTCTCACATGTCTCCCCAGGCAATTGTTGAAAACGGGTGAAATCGGCCATATTTATCTCTCTACATTTAGAGAATGACTGAGAGTGGAACTTTTCCTCCATTTTCTTGCCAAGTGTATACTAAATCTGGAAATAGGTTCGAATACCATGTGAAGGTCGTTATCGTTAGTGAGTGACCAAACAATTGCAATTTATCATAATTATTATTGGCCAATTATCCATATTGCATAGTCAATCGGCTGAGGTATTTGATAGTCGACTAAACAGGTTCACTTGAAAATAAGGCAAAATATGGTTGATAGTTCCTTGGTAATGGGAGTTGTCGATCTATCCATTCGAGATATGGTTTATGATACACCGGGATAATTTTGTGGGCGAGTACTTAAACAACAACTTCTTGGATGATTTGCACAATTTGGTCACAATCCATCCATTAAGGTTCTAAGATTGGTGATGGGTTGGGGCCGAATCGGTTCACATTATCCTGAAATCTAGAGAATTGTCGGGGATTAAACCTTCCTGGCAATCCCTAATTCCGATTATCAGGTATGAAATTCCTAGCCTCTCGCTCTGGTCACCTAGCTTCCAAAAGAGGTGGAACATTTCTTATCTCTTAGACTGGTATTAGTGGTGATTTCGTTGTGGAGGCGTCATGGATGGCAGTGAAGCTGTATTTGTAAGTGCCATAATTTATAGCCCTTTGTGTTGTCAAATTTGTGGTGCCAAAGACACTATTATGAAGCTTGCATTTGTGAAGAACAATGCTCTACTCAATATCAACTTAGGTTGACAAGCACTGTTCATAAGTCAAGAATCTCAAAGATGCTTTCAAGTTCTACCTCAAAATCTCAAGAAGCTTTCAAGTTTGAGCTCCATTAAGACTTCAAGCTTCACTACTTTCAAAGGTCACTTGTCTCCTATGTTCAATGTCCTTACTTCACTCCTGAGGTATGACTGACCTTAGGTTGACCTTTAGAGAAGGTCATTTTGGATACATAATTCATATGTTTTCTATAAGTGAGTTTGGTCTGCTCTAAGACTAGTCCTGGACTTTGTTCGACTAGTCCTAGCATTGCTTCGACCTGTCTAAGAAATTCATGGATCAGTCATAAGTTTGGTACAAAAATTAAAAATTTTCTGTTAGGCCTCAACTAGTCCTGGGGACTGTTCGACCAGTCGTAGGTACAGTGTCGATTGCATCTTCGACTTGTCGTAGAGCTACGACTCAATATATAGTGCTGAAATTCGACTTGCTTCGACTAGTCGTGTGAACATACGACCAGTCGTAGGAGACCCACGACCAGTCATATACCACCTACGACCAGTCGTAAAACTGTCAAATCTTATCACACCCGAATTTTTCAAATATCTGTTGGTTCTACGATCAGTCGTAGAGGTCCTTAGACCAGTTGAAGGTGTGATTTGCTCACCCATAAATAGAGCATGAATCTCAGAATAAAACAAGAACTTTAAGCTAAATTAATTCGGTCTTCTGAGAGATAAGTCGATGCTCCATTTAAGCTAAGTGTGCATATTTGATATTCTCTTTCTTTAGCTTTGTTAATTGATTTTATTTCTTGCATTCCAATCTAATCTGAAAAAGAGGAATTGTTGTTTTCCTTTCTCTGGAATCAAAATCAATTAGAGCTAGCCCTTTTGTTTTAATTTAAAATCTATTAGAACCTAGAACCATTATAAAGTGAGTATTGGACATTGAGCTTTGACATTCAAATCTCTACTCCGACTTGGTTCTTCTGGGCTGCTACAACGAAGGAGAAAATCAGGTATTTTACAATTTGTGTAATTTACATTGTTTTGGCTTTATTTGAGGTTAAGCCAGAAAAATCTCAAAGTTGTTGGTTATCTGAGGAGAGCCAGAAAACTCAGAAGTGAGGGTTTTTGAATTGTGTAAGCCCTTTGAAAAAGACACAATTGTGAAGGTTTTGGGTGAACCTATGAAAACCTATTTGATAGTGAACGCTAATATCCCCTATGAGAGGATATTAGGAGTGGAGTAGCATTCTGCGTGGCTGTTGTTTAACAGTTGGTGAACACACAGATGAACCACTATAATTCTTTGTGTAGTGGATGTGTGATTTATATTTCCTATCTTTTATCATTCAAAATTGTGGAATGTATGTGTGGATGTGAATGTTGTAAATTTTACATTTCAAGCACAGTGGGGAATGTTGTAATAATTTAGATTTACATTTCAGCATTATATTTTTGCTATCTCTTTATTATGTTGTGCTTCTGTTTCTCTATTTGTTCTATAAATAAGGTTGTCCTACCATAAACTTTGGTTTTTGGTGTAAGGTTGTCCTTAGAACAATTTGTGTTTCTATTTCTCTATTTTAGGTTGCTTTCCATTCCTGTTCTGTGATTGGTGTATAGTGTTATCTATTCTCTGTTTCATATTCCACTGTATTTATCTTAAAATTTGGCATAGTCCTACCACCCCACCTCTAGGACATATAGCTTGGCCATTTCAAGTGGTATCAGAGCTTAATAGCTCACTCTTATTACTTTTATTTGGATTTAATTCCTGAGCTAACGATCTCAGCTATATAAAAGATGTCAAATTTTGATAGCCTATTAGTCACTAGGCCTCCACCCTTTGATGGCTCCAACTATGCCTATTGAAAATCCAGGATGAGGATCTTCCTCAAATCTATGGATGAAAGTATGTGGCTATCCACAGTGAATGAATGGACCCCTCCTACCACTAAAGTAACCGGGATTGATGGTTCAAAATCTATGAAAATTACACCGTATTTCTCTTGGACCACACTTCAGAAAACTGAGAGTAGTGCAAATGCTAAAGCACTAAATGCAATTACTTGTGCACTATCACCAGATGAATTCAAAAGAATTATATCTTGTGATTCTGCAAAACATGCTTGAGATATATTGGAAATGACACACGAGGGTACTTCAATTGTCAAGAAATCTAAGATACAAATCCTCACAACTAGATTTGAGGAAATACGTATGGAAGAAAATGAAATGTTCATAGACTTCTATACCAGATTAAATGATATTGTAAACTCTATGTAGGGTCTAGGTGATAAAATTCCTGAAAGCAAGATATGTGCTAAAATACTACTCTCACTTCTTGAACGGTTCAATTCTAAAATAACCGCAATCCAGGAACTTCGTGATACGGACAATATGAAGGTTGGGGAATTAGTTGGCTCATTACAAACTTATGAGTTAACCTTTAAAGCTCCAAAAGGTAAATCTATTACTTTAAAAACTTCTAAAAATGATTTAAACTTAGATTTAGAAAACTCTGAGGATGATATGGCTCTTTTGGCAAAGAGATTTTATAAAATTTTTAAAAGTAAAAAGAGGGTTGATTTTCAAAAAGCATTTGATAAAAAGAAACCTAAATCTAAAACTAGAAAATCTTTAAAAGACAGTCAATATTACAACTGCCATGAGTATGGACATTTGGCTGACAAATGTCCTAATAAGGGCAAGTCAAAAAAGAAATGTATGATGGCTACTTGGGATGAGTCCTCTGATTCTGAAGACTCTTCTGAATCAGAAGATTCTGAAACTGAGTCAGGGTGTGATGTTAAGGCCCTTATGACTCTAGCCAAATTCACTTTTTCAGATAATGATGACTGGACTAATGAAGAAAATCTGAATAGTGAATATAAAAATGAAGATGATCTTCAAGATGCTTACAATGCCCTATACAAGGAAAGTTGTAAAATTGCTGTGAAATTAAAACTTCAAAAAGAGAAATTTTCTAAACTCAAAATAAATTTATGAATCTCTTGTTTTAGAAAAGTCTCATATTTCAGACTGTTTTGAAAAGACAAAATGCGATTTAGAGTTTAAAACCTCCCAGTTTAAAAATCTTAAATCTGAAAACGAACAACTAAAACATGAAGTCTCTTCTCTCTTGAGTTTAAAGGAAACCTGAAAATATGCCCAAGGTGATCCTAAATTAGAAAAACTCTTATCTGGATCGAGAAAATGTGGTGATCGATCCGGTCTAGGCTATGACAAGAGTGTTCCTCCTAAACCGAAGAATACTTCTCCCACATTTGTAAGCTCAAATGGGAAAGATCAAATGTTTTCTAAAAACTTTAAGTCTTTTCAAAAACCTAAAAGACATATCAACTATAAAAAGCAAAACCAAAGTCCTTTGGCAGAAAAGATAGTTGATCTACTTAAGGAGCTTCTAAAGTCTAACTCACTAAGTCATACTTATAACTCTTACAATCAAAAGAACACCTGCTATCCTCCTAAACCCAAAATGGTTATGAAATGGGTTCCAAAGGTCACTTGCTTGGTTGCCCACACCGCTTTCAAAGCAATAAGCCATTCTAAGTGGTACCTAGATAGTGGATGCTCCAGGCATATGACAGGTGACAAGGCTTTATTCACCGATCTCAAAGACATGACTGACGGTTCGGTCACTTTTGGAGATGGTAGCAACTGCAAGATTATGGGCCAAGGTACTGTTAAACTCTTTAACCTTCCTTTGTTTAAAAATATTTTTATGTTGAAGGTCTAAAACATAACTTGCTTAGCATATCTCAAATATGTGACAATAACCATAGTGTACGGTTTTCTAATCAAAGCTGTGAGATTCTAAACAACAAGGGTTCAGTAATACTAATTGGACATAAAACGTCTGAAAACTGCAATATTGTTAGCGAATCTAGCTCATCTAATCAATCATGTTATATGGTCCATACAGACGAGACTGATTTATGGCACAAACATCTTAGACATGTACACTATCGAAATCTATATAGATTGAGCAAACGGAAACTTATAAGAGGTTTACCCAAACTATAAAAATTAGATAAAATATGTGGTGAATGCCAGATTGGCAAATAAACAAGGAACTCACACAAAAAGGTGAATTCCAATACCACATCAAGACCACTCGAGCTTCTCCATATGGACCTAGTAGGACCTACCAGGACGGAAAGTCAAGGTGGCAAAAGATATATCTTGGTAATTGTAGATGACTTTACTAGATATATATAGGTAGTCCTCTTAAGGGACAAATCACAAACCTTTGAAGAAGTAAAAAAGGTTCTTAAAAGGATTCAAACTGAAAAAGGTTCTCAAGTCAGTAAGATTCGTAGTGATCATGGATCTAAATTTGAGAATAGCAGTTTTGAGAAGTTCTATAGCGACCAGGGAATATTACATGAATTTTCAGCGCCAAAAACTCCACAACAAAATGGAATAGTTGAAAGGAAAAATAGAGTGCTTCACGAAATGGCTAATGTCATGTTGAATTGTATGAAGCTCTCTAAGAACCTTTGGGCTAAAGCAGTCAATACAGCTTACTATATTATTAACCGGGTTTACACTAGTAAAGGTAATAATAAAACATCTTATGAAATGTGGTTTGATAAAAAGCCTACTGTCAAATAAGTGCTATATTTTACGAGATCGTGAAAATCTGGAAAAGTTTGCTACGAAGAGTGATGAAGGGATCTTTCTAGGATATTCTTTAAACAGTCGTGCTTATAGGGTTCTGAACAAAAGGACCGGTGTGATTCAAGAATCCATCAATGTGGTCATTGATGATCACTTAAGCACACCTATATCAAGTTCAGATAATGTTAAAGTTCTTATAATTAATAAACCTGATACTTCATCTAATCAGACTGATTCTGAACAAAGGATTGTTAAAGATCATCCAACTACACAGATTCTTGGAAACCCTCTCACTGGTGTTCGTACCCGTAGACAACTTGAGAATATATGTAATTACGTATGTTTTACATCCCAGATAGAACTATCTAACGTAAAAGAAGCTCTTGCTGATGAAAACTGGATCATTGCGATGCAAGAAGAACTTAACTAATTTGTGAGAAATGATGTTTGGTATCTCGTACCTAGACCTAAAGATAAACACATCATTGGAACCAAATGGATTTTCAAAAATAAGTCTGACGAACTTGGCAATATAATTAGAAACAAGGCTAGGCAAGTGGTACAAGGTTACACTCAAATTGAAGGTATTGACTATGATGAAACCTTTACACCAGTAGCACGTCTTGAATCAATCAGACTCTTTATATCCATTACGTGTTTTAGAAAGTTTAAGATTTACCAAATGGATGTGAAAAGTGCTTTTTTAAATGGCGATCTGCATGAGAAAGTTTATGTTAAACAACCAATGGGTTTTGAAGACCCCATAAATGCTAATCATGTATATCGTCTTAAAAAGACACTTTACGGTTTAAAACAACCTCCTAGGGCATGGTACGAGAAACTAACAAAGTTTCTATTAAGCCACAATTTTCAAATGGGATGTGTTGATAAAACTCTGTTTATTAAAAAAATATAAGGATCACATCTTATTAGTACAAATCTATGTTGATGATATCATTTATGGATCTACCTGTACTGACATGACTATTGAGTTTGCAGATTTGATGAAATCTCAGTTTGAAATGAGCTTGGTTGGGGAATTGAATTATTTCCTCGGGTTGTAAGTAAAATAAAAACCTGATGGAATGTTCATTTCTCAATCTAAATATGCTATGAACTTGATTAAGAGATTTGGATTTGAGAATGGTAAGAACTTTGATACTCCTATGAGTACAACCTTAAAACTCTCAAAAGATTCTGCAGGTAAAAATGTGGATCCGAAATTATATCGAAGTATGATTGGTAGTCTATTGTATTTAACTGCTAGTAGATTAGATATCGCTCTAAGTGTTGGTATTTGGGCTAAATATCAATCTGAACCTAAAGAATCGCACCAGCGGATTATACGATATGTCGTAAGTACTATGAATCTCGGTCTCTAGAATCCACATGAAACTAGTGTTCAATTAGCTGCGTACTCGGATGCTGACTGGGCTGGTAATCTTGATGATCAAAAATCAACCAGTAGTGGTTGTTTTTATATAAAAAACTATTTAGTTTCTTGGTTTAGCAAGAAACAGAGTTCTATATCACTTTCAACAGCTGAAGCTGAATATATTGCAGCTGGTAATGCGTGTACACAGCTTGTTTGGATGAAACGTATGCTAAGTGATTAAGGAATTAAACAGGATTCTATGTTATTATATTGTGATAATTTCAGTGCCATAAATATTTCAAAAAATTCAATTCAGCATTCTCGTACTAAGCACATTGACATTAGATTTCATTATATTCAGGAATTAGTAGAAGAAAAAGTTATATCTTTGGAATATATCCCCACCGAGAATCAACGTGCTGATATTTTCACTAAACCGCTCGACAAAAGCAGGTTTAACAAAATAAAATTTGATCTCGGCATGTGCATTTTAAAATGATTAATTATGCCTATTTGTATCATAGTATATATATTTGCTAGTTTAGTTTTCAAATCTTGAAAAATATGCAAAAATCAGATTTTTTGGCCTGTACTCGACCAGTCATGAGTATCCACGACCAGTCGTGAATCATGGATTCACTTAAAATTTGGGGGAAATCACTTTCTTCTTCATTTCAACTTCACTCTCCAACGAGCCGACACACGACTAGTCGAACCCATCTTCCAAAATCTTCAAGGTTAGTGCTCCATTTGCATTTTGCTTGTAGATTTGTGTCTAGATTGCTTCTATCTCTCTCTTGGAGTTGTCTATTTCGAATTTAGTTGAGATTTAGAGATTTTCTTTTGAAAAATCTGATTTGAGAAAACCCATTTCTCAATCATTGCAACTCTTTATATTCTTGAAATCATTGTTGCATATGACTTCTAGAGGAAGAAAATCAACGTCCCGTGGTCCGTCTTCTTCTTCCAGATCAGCCCCTATCACTAAGCGTCATCTTAGGGCTCCTGAGGATGATCCATCTTATGTTCGGGACATCCGATTGCGTAATGTTATTGTTGAGCATCCAGTTGATATTAATCATGTTGCTCATTTTAATATTTTTCCTATGCTTCAATCTGTAAGTTGGAATAACTTATTGCTTTGGGGTGGGCCAGCATACCGATCCATTGCCCAATCCATGTTTGCATGCATATGTGCTTTCTCTCTGGAAAATTTAACTTTTTCTATCTCCACAAGAGAAGGGCCATTTAAAGTTGATCGACATTTGATTTCAGCCCTTATGGATATTCCAGTGAATGATGAGGGTATCCCTATCCATACTTTATATGATAAACCCTCTGTCACTGAAAAGCGTATGCTGACTAATGACTTATGCAATTTGGATGTACAATGGACGCATAAAGGGAATGCGCTTCCCTCAAGGTATTTGTTACTCAAATACAGAATTCTTCACAAAATCTTTGTTTCTAATTTGTATCCTCGGTTGGGTAACAAATCTGAATTGACGTCCTTCATGGTTCGTATTCTTCATTCAGTTATTAGAGGTGTTAATATTCGTTTACCATCCTTGATTTGTCACTTCATCATTCAGTTTCATCTCCATCCTGCTCATAGTGACATTCCTTTTGGATATTTGATGACTTTGTTGGCTACACATATGTCAGTTGACATGCCGGTTGGAGAGACCCATATCCATCATCTGATATTTAACAATTCCAATATTAATAAGATGAAACTGGATTACCTTCCTGGCCAAGGTGATGGTGTTGGCGGTGCTGAAGCTGAACATGAGGAAGACGCTGGTGATGTTCCTCCTGATGATATTAACATGGATGATATTTTTGAAGAGCTTGAGTCCGATTCTGCAATATGAGCCTCCTTCATTTGATGCACGTCTGAGTGCATTGGAAGATAAAGTTGAAGGTCTAAATGTTAAAATGGAAAACATGTCTATTGCCCATAATTTATAGTTCAAATATATGCGCAAATATCTTAGGCGCTTAAACAAAGGCATGCATCAACTTAATCCTTCCATTCCTGCTCCTTCATCTGAGTCAGATTAGTATTTTTAAGTTTACTGGTTTATAATAACTTTATTACTCCTAACTTGTTTTGAGTTTGTCACTCTCTTTAACTTAGCTCAATCTATGCATTATGTGTGTTGCTTATGCTATGTTCTCATATCTTGACTAGTTACCTCTCATATTTCTCATTGATTATTTCTCCTCAGTCATCTATTTTGTGCTTCATTTGTCCTATTGTGACAAAAAGGGGGAGTATGGATATGTTATAGATATGTATATGGATATGGATGTTGTCATGAGGAGGGAGCAGCATTGTATTGTATATTTGCTTTATGAGTATGTTACTCAGGGGGAGTATGTGCAGAGGTGTGAGCAGAAGTGTGCAGAGGTGGACTGAATATTGATTTACAAGTCTGAAGGATGCCAATTGATAATAACTGGTGCATGATTCTTTAATCAGATACTGTGTTATGTAACATATCTTGAAAGTGTGTTTTGTCACTAATTTGACAAAGGGGGAGATTGTAAGTGCCATAAGTTATAGCCCTTTGTGTTGTCAAATTTGTGGTGCCAAAGACACTGTTATGAAGCTTGCATCTATGAAGACCAATGCTCTACTCAAGATCAACTTAGGTTGACAAGTACTATTCACAAGTCAAGAATCTCAAAGATGCTTTCAAGTTCTACCTCAAGATCTCAAGAAGCTTTCAAGTTTAAGCTCCATCAAGACTTCAAGCTTCACTACTTTCAAAGTTCACTTGTCTCCTATATTCAATGTCCTTACTTTACTCCTGAGGTATGACTGACCTTAGGTTAACCTTTAGAGTAGGTCATATTGGATACATAATTCATATGTTTTCTATAAGTGAGTTTGGTCTGTTCTAAGACTAGTCCTGGACTTTGTTCGACTAGCCCTAACACTGCTTCGACCTGTCTAAGAAATTCATGGATCAGTCGTAAGTTTGTTACAAAAATTAAAAATTTTCTGTTAGGCTTCGACTAGTCCTAGGGACTATTCGACCAGTCGTAGGTACAATGTCAACTGCATCTTCGACCTATCGTAGAGCTATGACTCAATGTACAACGCTGAAATTCGACTTGCTTTGACTAGTCGTGTGAACCTACGACCAGTCGTAGGAGACCCACGACCAGTCATAAACCACCTACGACCAGTCGTAAAACTGTCAAATCTTATCGCGCCCAAATTTTTCAAATATCTGTTGGTTCTACAATCAGTCGTAAAGGTCCTTAGACCAATCGAAGGTGTGATTTGCTCACCTATAAATTGAGTACGAATCTCAGAATAAAACAAGAACTTTAAGCTAAATTAATTCGGTCTTCTGAGAGATAAGTCGGTGCTCCATTTAAGCTAAGTGTGCATATTTAATATTCTCTTTCTTTAGCTTTGTTAATTGATTTTGTTTCTTGCATTCCAATCTAATCTGAAAAAGAGGAAATGGTGTTTTCCTTTCTCTAGAATCAAAATCAATTAGAGCTAGTCCTTTTATTTTAATTTAAAATCTATTAGAACCTAGAGCCATTATAAAGTGAGTATTGGACATTGAACTTTGACATTCAAATCTCTACTCCAAGTTGGTTCTTCTAGGCTGCTACAACGAAGGAGAAAATTAGGTATTTTACAATTTGTGTAATTTACATTGTTTTAGTTTTATTTGAGGTTAAGCCAGAAAAATCTCAAAGTTGTTGGTTATCTGAGGAGAGCCAAAAAACTCAGAAGTGAGGGTTTTTAAATTGTGTAAGCCCTTTGAAAAAGACACAATTGTGAATGTTTTGGGTGAACCTGTGAAAACCTATTTGATAGAGAACGCTAATATCCCCTGTGTGAGGATATTAGGAGTGGAGTAGCATTTTGTGTGGCTGTCGTTTAACAGTTGGTGAACACACAGGCGAACCACTATAATTCTTTGTGTAGTGGATGTGTGATTTATATTTCCTATCTTTTATCATTCAGAATTGTGGAATGTATGTGTGGATGTGAATGTTGTAAATTTTACATTTCAAGCACAGTGGGGAATGTTGTAATAATTTAGATTTACATTTCAGCATTATATTTTTGCTATCTCTTTATTACATTGTGCTTCTATTTCTCTATTTGTTCTATAAATAAGGTTGTCCTACCATAAACTTTGGTTTTTGGTGTAAGGTTGTCCTTAGAACAATTTGTGTTTCTATTTCTCTATTTTAGGTTGCTTTCCATTCCTGTTCTGTGATTGGTGTATAGTGCTATCTATTCTCTGTTTCATATTCCGCTGTATTTATCTTAAAATTTGGCATAGTCCTATTCACCCCCCCCCCCCTCTAGGACATATAGCTTGGCCATTTCAGTATTATCGGTAGAACTTCCCTCGGCATTGTATTACATTGCCGATGACATGTACTCGACCATCATAGCCATCAATTGATGCATGGCTTCAGTCTGGCTGGCCATATATCGATTAGTATTTTCAGCTTGAATATAGAATTACTCTCCTTGGGCCCTTCCATATTCATGTACAAGCTGAATGCTCAGTTGTACATCTCGAAGTACGATAAAAATCTCATTTGGAAGAATAGTCCGAGAGGTAGATGCTCCTCCCTGATCCCAAGTACTAAGCGTTGAATTATTTTTTAGATTCAACGCCTCGAGAGCTGTTAAAACCGACACGTCCTCGATTGGGGTGCAATGGTTGACGTAGAGGGGTCGACCGCAACAATGCACGCATTTCTTTTATTCATAATTGGTAATATTATGCCGGTAAGTTAAAGACAAGGTCCCACCGGGCATGAAAAAAATTATTGTGTGGTTCTGTTTTTAACTTTACGTATGCGGGCATGCCAGAATTGAAATTGCAGCTCAATTCAAACTAAACAACTGTGACCCCAAGCGTAAAGATAGGCAGACATGTAGTGTATGACCAAGATCTAATGAGATCAGTTGCCTATTCAACCACTCAGTCAATTTGTAAACAAGATCAGGCGTTATTCAGAGGGTGGGGTTTGTCCTTTGATGATGGGTTACACCTTTGCCTTCCCTACAAAAGGACTTTTCAATATAGATAAAGTGAGATGATAAACGAATTATTACAGTCGGTCATGAGGAATAACTGCAAAACACCTTTTTGAGTAAAGAATTGAATCCAACGTGCGAGCGTAGACTTAAATTATAGCTAAAATTACCAACTACTTGATTTAACGCTACGGATTACACTACGAAATATAAATAACAGGTTGAAAGTAAAGGATTACACTAAGAAATGTAATTTGCTTGACAGGAAAGGTAAACGATTACCCTGCGGAATGCACATTGATTGTTTATTGACAGGATAATTGAAAGATAATGTTTGGTTTGATTGGGTTGGTATGAGACGGCTTCTTATGTTGAACTCTTTTGCTATTTATAGCTTTGAAACAAGCATTTGGATCCTTCTCATGTTCCGATGATTGCCATAAGTACTTACCATTACATGGCTTACTCTGCTTTTCTTCTCTTGTCATCTATCCTGTAACCATTTCTTCACGATTGCTTCTTCATCGGCCGCTTAGACATAGGCGTGGCACTGTCTGGTGCATTCCTGCTATTGTTTGCTAAGTAATCATTTCAACTCTCTAAATACATCGTGCAAATTTTGTATAAATCATAAGTGATCTACTCTGATTGGCTCTCAAGAGGAATGATGATAATGGGCTGAACAATCTGCTCTCCTCTTTTACATTCTAACAGGTAGTAATGGTAAGTTTACTTTTTTACTGCATATTACACTACATTATTATAATTTGAGTGATCCAAACACAGCTTTTTGGTATGATCCAAATGAAAATTGAATTTGCTTCATTTATGGGATAATGCTGTAAAATGATTAGGAAAAACCGATAAAAAGGCTGGAAATATAATACATACATCAAGTGATTCCCACGATAACCACACGGTAATGGCCACACCGTCTTGGGTGAGGCGGGGCTCTCATCTAATTTGTAGAGTGCAAAGATGCTCTCCCTATCCAGCAGAGTAGAAACATGACTTGTAGAATGACGTTTGTAAAGGAGCAGCATTTATTACTTCCGCATAACTCAACTTTTGCACCAATGAAACGCGGCCACACTTTCAGATTAGATACTGACACAGTCAGTATCAAATTTGGCTACGGAAGTGATGTTAACAAGTTATGTGGACCCACTATGATATATGTGTTGTATCCACACCGTTCATCCATTTAAAGAGATCATTTTAGGACACGTGCCAAAATTTAGATAGATCCAAAGCTTAAATGGACCCACTACAAAAAATAGTGAAAACAATGATACCCATTGTTGAAACCTTTTGGGTCCATGGCTGACCGTGATGTTTATTTAACATCCAACCTATTCATAAGTTAACACAAACATAAATGAAGGGAAAACATAAATATTAGCTTGATCAAAATCTTTCATGGTTCCTGAGAAGTTTTTAACGGTAGGCATTTAATCCCCACTATTTTCTATAGTGGGTCCACTTGAGCTTTGGATTTGCTTCATTTTTTGTGTCATGCCTTGAAATGATGTCTCCAAATAGGTGGACATAGTGGATAAAACACATACATGATAGTGGGGACTACAAAATGGGGCGCGGATTAGCTACTGACAGGTTGAGTAGCCAGACTTGCTTATGAAGTGATGTCACTAAGTTCCTTGGACCCCACCATGATGTATGTTTTGTATCCACGCCGTCCATATATTTGGAGAGATTATTTTAGGGCAACATCTAAAGAATGAGTTAAATCCAAAGCTCCGGTGGACCCAACATAGAAAATAGTGGGGACAGTGACGCCCACCAATAAAAACTTCTAAAGGCCACAAAAGTTTTAAATCAAGCTGATATTTTTGTTTTCCCTTCTTTCATGTCTTTTTTAACTATTGAATAGGTTGAATTTCAAATAAACACCATGGTGGGCCTTAAGATAGTTTTAACGGTGGGAATCACTCTCCCCACTATTTTCAGTGGTGGGGTCAACTACAACTTTTTATCTACCTCATTCTTTGGCTCATGCCCTAAAATGATATCTCAAAATAGATGGACGGTGTGGAGATAACACATACATCATAGTGGAGTCCACAGAACTTGGTGACGTCACTTCAATAGCGAGCCTCGCTACTCAACCTATCAGTAACTAATCCGCATGTGAGACCCGTATCCTAGCCCGTACCGTTCCTTAGGCTTCTGTGGTCCTCTCGGTTGAATTTCGGCAACCCACGATCTGTAACTGGTGTTTGCGCACAATCCTGAGTCATACCCCATATTCCAGAGTCAACTTGACCTGAGACTTGTATCCTTGCGACCGCGTCGTCGCTGCGGTTCCGACACCGCATCTCGCGCGCTGAGGCGATACCCGGGCCAGAAGATGTGGGCCCGCGTTCAGTTCGAGAAAAACGCCGCGCGTTGCACATCCCAAGAGAATATATCCTATCAAATGTCAAGTACACATCTCATCACTCCCATCACTCACACCCATCCCCAAGTACAATACCCATTCCCAAAGTCAACTATGTCAAGTACATCCATCACTTTTCACCCATCCCTCACCCATCACACCCATCTCTTACATCACCTCTCTATCTCATCTCTCTCTCATTTCCTCCCAAGCTCCATGAGAGCAACCCACGTCTAAGCTCCATGGGAGAGAGCTAGTGTGGCCCACCTTCCTACCACCCAATCTCACCATCCTAAGCCTATCTCAACCGTTGAAATTGTTCCTTTGGAGCTCTAGCATGCATTTACGGAAGAAGGAAGAAGAGATCAAAGGTGGGTGATTTTTTTGTTTGGATTTGATGATTAGAGGGCCCACATATGTTGAGACCCATCTTGATGTATGTGATTGTAAGCTTGAGGGGCCCATAGTGGCGGGGTCCCTCCCATTTCCTCTGATCTCTCTCTTTTCTCTATTTCTCTCTCTCTCTCTCTCTTCCTCCTTCTCTCTTTTCTTCCTTGTGCAATGGTCCACCTTGATGGATGGTGCTGATTGAGGGACCCACCAGATGTGTGTTGGATCCACACCGTCTAGCACCCTGGGACGGTGCTGGACCCACTGTAATGTATGTAGATCCACACAGTCCAGCAGCTTGTGGACGGTGCTGGACCCACAGTGATGTATATCCATGTCGTCCATTGCATGGATGTGAGGCCCATGCATGTGTTGTTTCCAGGCAGTCTAGCTGTCTGGATGTGGCTCCACCTGATGCATGTATTTATCCATGTCGTCCACCTATGTGGACCCCACCTGATGAACTTGTCCATCCAGACCATCCAACAGTAGAGCCTGGACGAAGGAAAATCATAAATATCAGCTTCACCTAGGGCTGGTGGGTCCCACACGTGTGAACCCACCTGATTCATGTATTTTATCCAGGCTGTCTGTGGCTCACCATGATGTACGTATGAACCACGCCGTCCATCCGTGACAGCAGCACGTGGTGTATGTGTTTCATATCCAGGCTGTCCAGGGCCTGGACGTTTACAACGAACAGTAGCTGCAATGTTATAATATATATATATATATATATATATAATATATTATATGTGGTGGGCCCCACGTGTGACCCACCTTGATATATGTATTCCCTATCTGCACCGTCCAGATTACAAGATGGTGGGACCCACCTTTGATGGATATGTCCAGACCATCCATTCATATGGGGCCTACTGTGATGCACATGTGGCACTCACCTGCCACGCATGTGGAGCCCACCTTGAAGTATGTGTTCATCCTAACCGTCCAGACGGTGGGACCCATTGCTGTGATGACGTCAGCAGGTTCTGTGGGTCCCGTGTGATGTATGTGTTATATTCAAACCATCCATCCATTTGGCAAGCTTGTTTTAAGGCTTGAGATTAAAAATGAAGTAGATCTAGTGATCAGGTGGACCACACTGCAGAAAATAGTATTGAGTGAACGTCCACCATTGAAATCCTTTTTAGGGTCATGGAAGTTTGGATCAATATGAAATTTATTTTCCCTCTTAATCCAGGTCTTTGTGACGTTATGATCAAGTTGGACGGAAAATAAAATGGTGGGCCCTGCGAGTTTGAAAATTATTATCTCCACTGTTATTTGTGGATGGTCCAGATGATCCTCCGATGTGATCCATTTCTTTTCAGTTAATGCACCAAATGATCTCTAAAAATAGAAGAATGATGTAGATGATGCGGCCCACTTGATGTATATGAGGCCCATTTGGTAAGGCCCATTGCGATGTATTTCCAGCCCATTTGGTAAGGCCTGATGTGATATATTTATGGCCCATGTCATGCAGCCCATTGTGATGTGTGTTAGGCCTAGGTATGTGGCCCATTCTGATGTATTTGAGGCCCAGATATGTGGCCCGTTGTGATGTATTTATGGCCTAGTTGATAAGGCCCATTGTAATGTACGAGAGGCCCAATATGATGTATATTGGGCTATTATGTGAGGCCATGGGCCCACTATATGTTTGGCTCTATGTGGGCCACTCCTTGGGAGCAATGTTTATTAAATATCCACATTGATAGGCAATGATGGTTAAATGCCCACATTGTGACCTTCCCTTAGGCCTTGTTACGCCCATTCTCACCGATTCCGATTATCGAGGCCGAGGCCGATTATCGAGGTCAATTCTGATTGTCGAGGCCGATTCCGTTTGTCGAGGCCGATTGTATAGGTCGATTATCGAGACCGATTATGAGTATGTGACAACATAGCATCATGATACATGCCCATACGCATCATCTTCATGTTTATTATGAGATGTGGTTGACCATTTCATATGTCATAGGGCGGATTATTATGGGACTCCCTGATAGGCGGAGTCGTCCCACATGAGCACTCGGTATGCGCAGGATTGATGCATGACTGGATTGTATGACTCATGCATCTTGCATTGTGTGTTGTGATTACTATACGCCCTAGCGACATCAGGGCCGTGGCCTCCACAGGCATATCGTGGATGGCCAGATGGGACACCGGAAATCTATTACTAGCATTAGGCCGCCATAGATGGCCCTGTATGAAAATCTCTAAACCTTTGTGGCCAAGAGATGCTCCAAAGTCTAGACCGAGTGGATTACATGAGCACCCGAGTGTCGAATACCAGTAGGCCGCGTCACCCACTGTGCCGTGGTTGGTTGGAAGGAGGTGTGGCCTTATCTGCTTGATTTGTAGTGGGCAAAACTAGGTTGAGTTTGATCAGCTCATAAATAGGTCCGTTATCGACGTGCCGGGTAGGTATTGGCTGACTACTAGCCAGGCTAATAGTGAGGTCTCTTTCACTCACTTAGTTGCGTGCGATAGGGCGGCAATCTGGTTTGGAGTGTACTAGACCCCGGTGATGATCCCAGAGATGTACAGTACTGATACGTGGACTTATTGAGTAGGAGTTGCATACTCATTTATTTACTATCCACTCGGGCTAGTGGTGCGCAACTAATTGTTGTGTACCTTCGTAATGGCAAGGATTTTAGTTGGGGCACGCGACTAACCTGAGGTCAGGGGTTTACTACATTGAGTCTGACTATCCAAATTTAGGTATGAGACTAGTTTAGATAGAAGTCTCTTGTGATGGACCCCATAGTCTGTGATACTACGTACTATCATCCCGACTTCACTCCAGCTTAGTCATTTCATTCGCACCACATATTGCACTGCATTCATAACATTTAGCATTTTGGGTTACTATATTTCTGCATTTATATGGCTTAGATGAGGTTGATGGTAATTGTGTCTCATCAGGATTTGCATATTGTATTACATCCTCGGCATCTGATATTTGGTTCATTATGATCTGCATTCCGCACTCTGATGTTGTATGACTCATGGACTTACCAGTATGTTTTCGCTTACTCTGATATCATATGATTCATGATCTTAATAGTATTTTCGACATTGTATGATTATGGCATTGTATTGAATACTTGGCACTTATCTTGTATACACACTTAGACCACCTGCTAAGCTTTCTATAAGCTTATGCATGATAGATGCGTGCAGGTGACATTAGGTTGCAGCAGCGTTGAACTTCAAGCGTGCAGCTGTCTTCTGGAGCTTTGATTTTCGATATATGTATTTCCCTTTTAGCATTGTATTCAACTATTTATATTAGTGGATATGTGATGATGATGTTGCCTTTGTGATTTCGATAAAATTGTGGTTATGCTTATTATGAGTTAAATGTACGTTGGAAAATCATCCTTGTAGGATCCCAGGATCGAAATATCACATATGGGTGCTGGGAGCCGAGAATGGGGTACTACAGAGGTTGTCGGCACCGGATTCAGCGATCAAAAATTTTATGAGCCCGGTTTCTGAATTTGGGGCGTGACACCGCGTCTATACAAAATTGGGTAACATCACTTACGTAAACAATCGGTAATCTGCTTCCCACTTATGGTAGCTAATCGGATTGGCTCGTGTATCGCGCACTAGTGACCTAGCTAATGTGTTGATGTCACCAAGTTTTGTGGGTGCCATCATAAGGTACATGTTATATCTTGTAAGACTGTTCGGAGGGTTGAGCCCAAAATTAAGACAAATATAAAGATCAAGTGAACCACACTACAGAAAGGAGTGGGATATTGAAAGTCTACCATTGAAACTGTCTTATGGGTCACGAAAGTTTTGGATTAATCTTATATTCATTTTTTCTCTTCACCCATGTTTGTGTGACCTTATGAACATACTTGATGGAGAAAATACACTATAGTAGGCCCTATGAATGTCTAAACAGTGGGAATAATTGTCCCACTGCTATTTGTAATGTGGTCCACTTGAGCTTTGGATGTAAGATCTCTATAAGGTAGGCCTCATCTATTAACAGTTTGGATTGTCCTAAAGGTTGGATGATGTAATCGGGTAAACCAGTAGGCCCCACTGCATTGTGATACTTCTAGAACGTCTACATAAGGGGTGGAATGCTATAGCTGTGATATACACACAGCTATTTGAGTGTTACTAGGATTCTAATGCGTGTGGAGCCGTGGGAAGAGATTTTGATGGGTTTCAAACTCTCCATCCATATGATCTATATAATAAGGATGGGTCCCTAATCCTACACAACAACAAATGCTCAAATCCCACCGATTCTTCTATATACGGGTGTAAAGAAGAGGAACATCCTCATATTCAATTTCTTCAATTATGGCGTCTCAGATATGTACATTGTCTTTCTCCTTTGATCACCATATACTATGCATAGGAAAGTCCTTCGACAAATTCCGCAATAAGAAGTACGAACAGTTGGTATCAAAGTCATTGTGCATAGGTGTGGATGATCAAATACAGTGATTGAGATTTTAGATTCGAAACCCATCCAGATTCCAATTTAGGGATTTCGAATCTCAAATTCCAGAATTGGGGATTTCTGTCCCCAAAATCCATTATTAGGGATTTCGATTCCCATATCAATAATTAGGGATTTCGAAACCCTAATCCAAAATTGAGGATTTCAGATTCCAATCCCCAAATCAGTTGATTAGGGTTTTCGAATTCCCAAACCTAGTGCAATTGGGATTTTTTTTTAATCCAAATTCAAAAATCAGAGATTTAAATCAAAATCCCAATATTCAGATAGGGATTAAGGATTTCAATCCCAAAATCCAATCAGGAATTAGGAAATTTCTAATCCTGAATCGGTAATTTTAGAGTTTGTTCCCCAAATAACAGGATTGGGATTTTCGATTTGGAATTTGAGATAACAGTATTATATACCTGTCCACCATATCACCTATTAACCTTGGCTGGAATAGAGATTGTAGACAGAAGGGTAATCACCATTTTCGTTGCCGAGACCACCATTAGTGGCAGCATGAGTACACCTACCGACAACCATTGCAGTGCCTTCTTCTTTCTATACCTTCTGCTTCCCAAACAAGGATTGGATTAGGGTTTCTTTTTCAAAAACTCTTCCATTGGCTGCTCCCCTTGTAGCTCAGCATCGAGCATCTACCCATGCTCTCTGGCACCTCTGATAAAAGAATCGAACTAGGGCTTTCTTCCCTTCTCTCTTTCTCTGGTCTTGCTTCTATGTAGGCTTAATGGGCTGTTTTACATATAGGGTGTCGAGCAAACCTTAAGACCTCTCATGGGCCTTCCCTCAATTCCTGTTTCAGTGGGCGGCCTTGTGGGCCTACTCCCAATTCCAATTTTAAGTGGGTCCTATCTATGGGACCTGCTGAATGGTCAGAGCCCATTCAAAGCTTGTAAGTGGGCCATTTCAGGCATAATGGTTGATGGGCCTGGTCCTTGGGGCATGTGCCCATTTAGAGTCAGGTCTTGGGGCTAATCGCATGATCACATGGGTCCTTGACTGGGCCTAATTTTTATGGGGCTATCCAATTAAGTTCACATGCATTTGATATTTTATGGGCTCACTCCAGTTAATTTGGGCTCTATTAAGGCTAGTGGTTGACCAAATAAAACTCTTATTCTGGGCCTATACTATTTTAATTCAGCCCAACTCATGAAATGTTGAATGCACATTTAATGTTTAGACTTTCCCTTTAGGGAGTATTTGGGATCCGTTGCTTAGATTTGAGCCGTCTGTTTAGTTTAAAATGAGCATATGATCTAGATCATTCACTTGACGAACAATAAAGAATATGGACCTTTCATCATATAGAGATTATGAATTGGATCTAATCTGTCTATATTATGGACACTAATGTAAGTATCTAACCATCCATCTGAATTGTTCCATGCTAATTGTCTATCATGTGAATGTTAAAGGCTAGACTTATAACACTCTTTGATGATGACCAGATCATACAGTCTTGATTCGGCCCTATTGTGAGCTCATTACCCATCCTTTGGGAATTGATATAGATCGTAAGAATGAGTAAGGAAAAGCCTACCCATTTGTCTCTCTTTAAGGCTCCTCATTTTCCCAACGATTAATATCAACCGCCTTGTGGGCCAAATTAGACTAATTTATATAGTTAATCCATTGAGGGCAGGATTAAAATCACAATCCTAAGTCTGTATCCGTGACATTGGATTTGATTGTGTTAGCCACAATAGTAAGCTAAATCAGAGAAAATTTTACGGGTCCAGACTTGTAATATTGGGATTTAGTTTATGGACTGCATGCAGTTTCATTTATGACCAATGTGAACCGTGATGAAAACACAAATGATCACAGTTTGGCAAGGGCATGAACGGGGTGAAGTAAATAATGCTAGTAATGTAAAGTTGAAAGACTCATCCTACCCCGCAGGTGTTAAGTGTCTTAGATTTACATAATTGGCATCGCTTAGCTTCATGTTCAGGAGGGTCACTTACGTATCATCGCTACCTCCCACAGTAGTAATGATGATGTAATCGACTTTCAACAGGATCAGATGTTTGGGCCCATCTTCATCCTGGATAGTTCAGTTGAAAGCACCAATCAATTGAATTGAAAAGTTTGATTGGTATTTGTTTTATTCACGAATTTTTCTATGTAAAACAATCTGCTAATGTGAGTATATTTTGCAACCAGTTAAAATTTCAACTCAAACACATCAAGTTCCCATCCTAAATGGGTCTGATTGTGTTCAACAGATAAAGGCCATAAAGACAGTCCTGGGATACTTACATTTGGAGATTACTTTAGAAAATTATGAACCGTCAAAATCCTTTAAAAATAGTCAAAATATTGATCTTATAACCTCAAGACATGTACCTGGACATAATGGAAACAGAAAAAGGAAACATGGTTCTAATGAGGTATCCTCGGGACCTCACAGTCCTCCAGGTTCTCCAATTGAAAACTGACCTGGGAATGGATTGAGCCGCAAGCAGGTTAAAAGTAATAATTACTTCTTTGCAAGAAGTCGGGCCATCAAAAGAAAGACTATGTAAAGTATATGCAATGGCTCATAAAGAATGGTAATAATTTCATTCTAGTCTGTTTCGAATCTAATCTAATTGATGTGTCGATGAATTCTTGGTGGATTTAGGAACCACTATTCACATATATACTTCTATGTAGGACTTACTACAGACCAGGCCACCAACTGATGTAGAGCATTCAGTATATGTAGGAAATAGTTTTAAAGTTGACGTAGACGCAATTTGAGTCTATAGGCTTAGGTTATAGTCTGGTTATTTATTGAATTTGGTAGATACATTTTATGTGTTGTCTATAAGGCACAATATATTCTCTATTTCTTGTTTGGATAAATTGGGATATTCATTGCAATTTGAGAATAAAGGATTCAGTATTTACCTTAATTCGATTAAAGTTGGCACCGACTCTATAGTGAACAACCTATACCTGTAACACCCCGAACATTTTAATACCCAAGTATAGAAAGTTCTCGAGTGTTACTAAAAAATTTACTTAATATGTACACGTATATGATACCAATCCAACTATCCTAGGCTTACATCCCCGCCTTGACACAAACCTAACCATTGGGAATTACCTCCATTCAATAGATCCAACCATCTGATAGTTGATTTCAAGATAAGACCATCCACACGTGATTTGACGTAAGTACTTTTCCATGAATGACATGACGAATAACTTCTCATCCATAATGATTTAGATATATGTTCTTTCGTAAGAATTGCTTATAAATGTGCTTATAACCATGTGGAGCCATTAGATTTCCCAAAACTCACAGATCAACAATAATTATAAAAATGCCATTAACCTAGACCCATGAATTCTAGATCACATGGTTCCCATGATCCGTTTCATGTGAAATTTTATACTAACCTAATTATTATAAATTAACCATACACGTCGAATTTCAGCCATTAGATCGTAGTAAATTAGCTACTTGACCTCTACATCTGTTCGTACACTTACTAGATCAAGATTCTGATCCGTCCGTTTTGTTCACCCCATATGAATATGCTTAACCTACCATTAGAATTACAATATGAGAAACTTACACTTGTGAAAAAGTCACTCAAATCTAACGATATACATGTCCTACCCCTAATCATACGTCTATGATGTTAATTATAAGTGATTTATCTGAATTTATGTGGGGCCATGGATACAAGCCTTACCCTTGCCTTATTAAATTTATTGAGTTGGCCCTACCACTTATTTCTATATTTGAGTTGGCCCTACCACTTCTTTCTATATTTGAGTTGGCTTTGCCACTCGTCTCTATATTTGAGTTGGCTCTGCCACTTGTCTCTTTATTTGAATTAGCTCTGCCACTTGTCTCCTTATTGAGTTGGCCATTGCCACTCTCCATATTATTGAGTTGGCCATTGCCGCTCTTCTATTTGTTGAGTTAGCCATTGTTACTCTTCTCTTATTGAGTTGACCATTGTCACTATCCTATTTGTTATATTGGCCATTGCCACTTTTGAGTTGACTATTGTCACTCTTCTCTTTATTATATTGGCCTTGTGCTATCTATCTTTAAGGCTTGGGCATGTGTCTTACTATTCCAGAACGTCCATGATTCAGATCACATCTCTACCAGTGCAAGTGATGTGTTGAAGGTATCACAACTAGTGACTCAATATTTATCATGGACATAATGCGTTACGGGTAGCGGCTCTCTCATTTGGCACGTAATTCCGTGAGTTGACTGGTGTGGTGCACAATTGATATAGGTAAATCGTCATGGGTGTTACATCACCTTTTTGGGATTGGATGTCACAAATAGTCGCTTCATGAACACATCGTGTTACATAAATCCCTTAATCGCATTGTGGTGTCGCCTTGAGATGTTCGCGTAAATCCACATTAGCGTTGGCTATATGCCGGTAAATATCTGTAGTTATGGGATGCGGGTCAAGTCAGACTTTTTATAAATTATATTCCACATTGTGATGATCACTATGTATGATGAGCCGCACACACTATGCTAAGCATGCATCTCATGTAGGTTGTTAGCGCATCTGATATCTCATGTATTAGTAGAGTACGAGACGTATCAAAACCCTTACATTGCTTTTATGAATCAGTTGAATTATTGTTAATTTTAAAGGATAACCATCACTATGAGTAGGGCATTAACCCTCTCCCAACCGTACAGATGATGTAGGTGACGTACAGATTGAAGACTTAGAGGACTACTTCCCTATAGAAGATTATACTGAAAGAATGAGAAGATAGTTTTATGAATTAATTTTATACTTCCGCTGCGAACTCGATAAATGTAATAAGATCCCATTGAGAGGACATTTGATTAATTTTTTTACTTGATGAAGTATAATCAATACAGTTGATTTTATACTTGTGAATGTTACCTTCAAGAATGTATCTGGATGTGATCTAAACGAAAAAAAATGTGCGATTTTCCAAAGCATCCAACTTATATATCATTAACGCCCGGTTTCCTCAGGCACGAGTACGAACTCTGGCCGTGAAAATTTGGGATGTTACAATACCAGCTAGACTTGATTGCCTCACACGTCTATAATGTTGATGGCTTGTATGGAAATAAAACAGGATCTAAACGTAGACTAGACTGTGAGAATTTATCCATGTTATGTCATAGGCGATTGTGTCATATATCTCGTGAGAGATTAGACAAGCTTGTGTGAGAAGAGACTCTTCATTCTCTAGACTTCTCTAACTATAAAATGTGCATTGATTGCATAAAAGGAAAACAAATCAGAACTAGAAAGAAGGTGCAACGAGGAGTGTAGGACTCTTAGAGGTGATACATATAGACATTTTTGGACTATTCCCTATAATATCCTGGAGTGGACACAAATATTTTATTACCTTTATAGATGACTACCCTCATTTTAGGTACCCCTATCTTATTAGTGAGAAATCAGATGCCCTGGATGCCTTTAAAATCTATAAGGCTAAAGTTGAAAATCAACTCTATAAAAGGATTAAAGTTGTTAAGTCTGACCGTGGTGGTGAATACTATAGTAGATATGGCATTGTCGCCCAATACACCATGCCTATTACTCGAGAGCAAAATGGCGTGGCTGAAAGGCATAATCGCACTATTATGGATATGGTGCGAAGCATGATTAGCAATTCGACATTGCTAGAATCTCTGTGGGGTGATTCAATTAAAATCACAGTTTATATCCTTAATAAGGTCCCCAATAAAGTAGTAAACAAAACCCCTTTTAAGTTGTGGAATGAGAGAAAACCAAGTCTCCGATATCTACATGTTTGGGGATGTTCTGCTGAGGCCAAAATTTATAACCCGCATGAAAGGAAGCTTTATCCTAGAACTATAAGTTGTTTCTTTATTGGATATCCAAAAAGGTTAAAAGGCTTTCGATTCTACTGTCATTCCCACTCTATCAGGATTGTTGAGACTAGAAATGCCAGATTTATTGAGGACACTAAAAACATTGGGAGCACGAACATTAGAAACTTTTTATTTGAGGAATAAAGGACTATGACTAAAGCCATAGTCACTCCAGATCACGTGGATATAAATACTGCAGTCGACCCTGCAGTCACTGTAGAACACCACGTTGAACCTCATGTACAACCCACTGATGAGAAAAATCAAAATCAAAATCACACCCAACAAGTTGAACCATTGAGAAGATTTGAAAGAGAGGAAAGGGTTGTAAATTGAGACGATTACATCATATACTTACAGGAGCATAATTTTGACATAGGGGTGAAAAAGGATCCTGAATCCTTTACATAAGTCAAACAAAGTGTTGATCATTATCGTTGGTTTGATGCTATGAAAGTTGAGTTAAAATCCATGAGGGACAATAAAGTATAAGATCTTGTTGAGTTACCCTCTGGAATAAGGCCAATTGGTTGTAAATGGATATTTAAAACCAAGCAGGACTCCAAGGGTAATGTCGAAAGATATAAATTCAAACTTGTTGCCAAGGGTTTTAACCAGCGTGAGGGCATTAACTTTAAGGAGACTTTCTCACCAGTATCTAAGAAAGACTCATTCAAGATCATAATGGCTCTTGTAGCTCATATAGATTTAGAGTTATATCAAATGGATGTAAAGATAATATTTCTCAATAGGGATCTGAATGAAAATGTATACATGTTACAACCCGAACGTTTTGTAGCCCATAACTCAGAACATTTGGTTTGTAAACTAAAGAAATCCATCTATGGGTTGAAACAGGTATCACGACGGTGGTACTTAAAGTTTCATGAAGTAATCTCTTTATATGATTTTGTAGAAAACACTGTAGATAAATGCATCTACATTAAAATTAGTGGGAGTAAGTTCATTATAATGATTTTGTATATTGATGACATTCTGTTGGCTAGCAGTGACATGAGGATGTTGAGTGACACCAAGAAATTCTTATCTCAAATATCTGAAATGAATGATATTAGTGATGTCTCTTATGTCATTGGCATTGAAATTCGCCGTGATAGATCACGTGGACTGCTCAGCCTATCACAAAGGGCTTATATTACTAAGGTACTAGAAAGGTACTGACATGAAAAATTGTACTTCCGTACAATCGCACATTGTAAATAGTGAAAAATTTGGCCTATTCTAACGTACAAAAAATGATTTAGAAAATAATCAAATGAAAGAATTTCCATACGCATCAATAGTAGAGAGCATCATGTATGCTCAAGTCTGTACACGACCGGATATTGCCTTTGTTATTGGAATGTTGGGCAGATACTTGTCTAACCCAAGAATGCAACATTAGATAGCTGCAAAGAAAGTGTTGTGGTATTTATAGATAACAAAGGACTTCAGACTCACATACAAAAGATCTGATCATTTGGAGTTAATTGGATATTCAGACGCAGATTATGCTGGCTACGTTGATACTAAGAAATCCACCTCAGGTTATATCTTCATGATAGTTAGAGGAGTCGTGTCTTAGTAAAGCATGAAACAGTCAACTACAACCTCATCTACCTTAGAAGCTGAATTCATTACTTGTCATAAGGCATCTAATCAGGCATTATGGTTACAGTGTTTCTTCTCAGGTTTGTGGGTGCTAGAGCATATCCCGAAACCATTAAGAATATTTTGTGATAATTCAGCCGTGATTTCCTTTTCTAGCAACAACAAACATTCATTAAGGTCGAGACACATCAACATCAACTATCTTGTTATAAAGGAAAGAGTTTAGAATCATTAATTGTTTGTGGAGTTCATCGACACTAAGCAGATGATTGCAGATCCACTCAAAAGACTCCCTATCACGCCATTTCAGGAGCATGTAACATCCATGGGAGTCATTGATCCTACAAATGTTGATTTTCATAGACATTCTAGAGATATCATTTGATAAAGTTTAGATGATTTTCATATAAATTTTATTTTTACTTCTTCATAAGTATCCACAATTTAATTTTGAGTAAGTAGAACTACAATTGTGTCTTATTGGAGACATTTTTAAAGCTTCAGGACCTCTTAAGGATAGACACACATCATTACACTACGTGTGTAATCCTTATACCACACTTCTTAGTTTTTTATCTATATCATTAAGATTGATAGTATTTGTGACAGTGTTTAGCCTCACTTCGCTTAAATTAAATGTTGTGATGACTACCGCGATTCGATGCTAACAGTCTTAATGAACCAGATTGAATAACATTACCCGTATTATCTTATAATTATGTTGGTTAACTATTTGGATGTTTTCTTAAAATTAAAACAAATTTTTAAAAGTATTTTTCAAAAGATTAATCATTGACATTGATTAATGTGGCCCAAGTGGGAGAATGTAAGATCTTTATAAGGTGGGCCTCATCGATCAATGGTCTGGATTGTCTTAAAGGTTAGACAATGTAATCGGGTAAACCAGTGGCCCCACTGCATTGTGATACTTCCAGAACGTCTGCGTAAGGGGTGGAATGGTATAGATGTGATACGCACACAACTATTTGAGTGCTACTAGGATTTTAATGCATGTGGAGCCGTGGGAAGAGAGTTCTGATCGGTTTCAAACTCTTCACCCCTATGATCTATATAATAAAGTTGGGTCCCCGATCCTACACAACAATAGAAGCTCAAATCCCATTAATTCTTCTATATACGGGTTTAAAGGAGAGGAAGATCATGCTATTCTATTTATTCAACTATGGCGTCTCAGATAGGTATGTTGTCTTTTTCCTTTAATCACCATATACTATGCACAACAAAGTCCTTTGGCAATTTCCGCATATAAGAAATACTAACATTGGATAGAACTCATTAATGGCCACGTGCCTTAAAGTGATCACACCAACTGGATGGATGGTAAAGATGTAATATATACATCATGATGAGGCCCACAAAACTTTTATCTTCTTTCATTACCAAGAACCATGCATAGCATTGAACAGGGAGCCCCCAAATACACTACCTTTGCTTAACAAGTGAAATGAATGCATAAGATTGTTGTGCTCGCTTGGAGAGGGTGAAGTATCAGATATTTATAAAGGCATGCTATCAGATAAGCTTCCTTGACCAACATTGTAAGTAAAGAAAATGTCAATAGTATGGTTCGTATTAATATGGGGTTAAGGGGTTGTTTGACACCATGAATTTGGGGGGATTTGAGGTGACTTCAGATCCCTAGTTATTTGATAACATAAAGTAATGGGGGTTTCAAATCCCCTTAAAGAGGGAGTTTGAATTACACCTAAAATCGTTTCAATAGTTGCACGTGTAACATGTGTGTCACTATACTATTATTCTATTGAGCACATGACCCATAAATGATAAAAAAAAAAAGAAAAAGATTATCAATTGCATCACTATAATTACTTTAATATGATGATCAGCACCGTCCAAACATTGTCTATGTAAATTAAAGAGTAAAAATCATTGGTTAGTTACTCAAACATGATCTTGTGCTCGTGGCCCATCCAAGACTTGGAATTTCATCATTTTGGGACAAAGCATATATTTCAATTGGCTTATTACAACCATTGTAATAAACATTACATATGTCACTAATCAGAGATATTAAAGTAGATTTAGTAATTAAATTCATGTAAATATACAATATACCATGCATATTTACTTTTGCATTAAAGTTGATTCCAATCCAGGGTACCAAACACAATAGGAGGATTTCAAATCCAAGGGTTTTGAATCCAAGGGGTTCGAAGTGCATACTCCCGAACAGTCCCTTAGAACTATTGGGCTCTTTTACATGTGCATGTACATACACCATCGAGGTCGCTAGTGTGCAGTACAACAGCTAATCTGCGTCCGATGATGCACGTACCGTGAATTCAAACGGTTATTGTAACGCCCTAAAAATCAGGAGTCGAGCACGAACTTGACCCCCGAGTTCCAACGCATCACTTATGCAACATAGATAATGATGATTAAATCTTGTCCATATTAGTGCATTAAACATGAATGGGATTATACCAAAACAGCATATCATACTCCAGAGATAAGTGAATTTTGCAAGCGGAAGACTGTAATAGATGTATAAGACATATGAACTATAGTAGGTCTCTAAAGTATGATCATGTTACCAGGTTAAACATATACATGTATACTCCCAAAATGTACAAAATGAATATACATGTGTGCACCAAAATACAATCATAATGAGTGTAATGATATCTTGTCAGTATCCCTGTAAGCCCTGTTGATCAGAACACGGTCTACATAGACCCGCCTGATAACTGCATGTACGAGAAACCCTCCTCATCATCATAAAAGTCCAGCTTCGCCTCAAACGCATCTCCATCATCTGAAACTAAAATAGGGTCTGTGGGTGTTTAAAACACCGTCTCGTAACGTGGGAGTGAGTGATTAACTTAGTGGAACAATAAAGCAAAGGTTAACATGTTATCGATTCATTCAAGCAATAATAATAAAGCAATACAATCAATCATCCCTAAGTATTGTGATTAATGCAAGAATGGTATGTAATAATGATACATGCCCTCGCCTGCACTCCCTCTGCGATCTTCATCTCACGGTCGCGGCATGTCAGTCACTTCCTCAGTGCTCTACCCAACGCCAAATGGCACATGCAATGCGGTGCATGAGCGTGATTACCAAGTTCTTATTAGGCCTTTTCATACAGCAGGATTGGAAAGTTAAGGTACCTCCCTTATATAAATTTCTAAACAATGATCCATTCTAGGGTCGTCAATCCTAGCAGTCACATACGATAGGCAAGTTCAGGTCACTAACACCAATGCTCTACCAACTGGCAGTCTATTTTCGAAGGCTCCTCACCAACCCGACTGGGGACCAGAGCCAAGCTACACCGGGGTAGGCCTAGTTTATACTCTAGCTACTATGGAAAGACTCGTCGCCTCAATGCAATCTCAGAGTATACTTGAGGTCACTACAAAGGGCTCGTCACCTGATCAGTGTAGGCCGATAGCTCGAATACAGTGTCTCATACCACCGTATTCGGCTCACGAGTTTGGGTTACTCATTGGTCACTACGGGGAGGCTTGTCACCCCAGCATAGGTCGACAGCACGACCACGGTGTCCTATACCACCACGATGTCCTATACCACCATGTCCGGCTCATGAGTTTAGCGGATCGAGGTACCAAGGTTAACGGGGTTATCACTGGTAAGTTTGGTACCTTAGATTCGAGCAGTAGCATCCATACATGGTGAACATAGATTGGGTCAATCGGGCTACTTGATAAGCTCGACTGGTACGAGCATACGTCGAGCCGATCGACATGGAGCACGTAAGCACTCCGCATGGCCTAGCCACTGTCAACTAGCAATGTACGACTCGAATTCATCGAGCGTGTCTATCGTGGCTAAGTAGTATGGCTACCTATCATAAACCATTACCAATTGCCTGGACTACGTCGTAGCCGCAATCACATTCCAAATAATAGCATTCACATTAAGCCAAACAGCATGTGGCAACTGAACTCAAATATAAATCTCATATGAGTATTTCAACAAACATATAGGGTACATGTTAGCATACATAGGCATTTCATCCATAAAGCACGTAGTAACGATGTAGGTTACATGAAGGAAACTATAGTCATAGTTAAGGAAATTGATAATCCTATCTCAACACCCTTATTACATACATTTAAACAAACATTTCATCATTCAGGCATTTTATCAAACACTTAGCCTACACATATTACACACATGTAATAGACTAGTTACAACATACATCCCAGCCTGCCCCTTTTACAAAAGAGTTGCCACATACACAACAAGCATATATCCATAGCTAATAATCATGGCAAGCACAAATTCAAATTCCATATTCATTCAGACATATCAATAAACACGTAGAATACACTATATTCAACATAGTTCATATATATATGTAAAGTGCGGGAAACATCGTAACTAAGCATGTGATAGCATTCAAGTTAGTCATAAATCATTAGTTGACATTAAAAGCCTTGAAAACCATAACCTAAACATTTATAGTCCGCACCTTTCGCCGGTAAACTCGTACCGAGCTCGGTTTGATCATTACGTCTTTGTCTACGGCACCACGACAACCTATAGCATGAAATAGGTTAGCTATTTCATCACTTACACTATTTGAAACCGTAAAACAGGTAAGGGTTAGGTTTTCTTACCTAAGAACAGAATCAGAATCGCCCGTATACCGATACAAGAATGGTGGTTAAGCACGTGGAGCGGCAGGAAGAATCCCAGGAACGAACTCCAACTCTCACCCTCACGTTCTCTCACTTTCCTTCTCTTTTCTCTCTTCTCTCCCATAGGTTTTTCCAAATTCGTATGGAATGAGAGAGAGAGGGTTTAAGCCCTTTATATAGGCTCATAAGTGATGGGAATGGCCCCAGGACCAAGGTATACTTAGGTTATAGCTAAATAATATTTGTTCCAATCCAACGGAGCACTTCTAGAGGCCCCTTTGCTGAATGCGGTTGGACCTAAGCTCCCTGGCCATGGATCTAGGTTAGGCTAAGCTTTCGGTCCGATCGGATTTACAGATCAACCGTGGCGGACCAGTTTCAGTTCAACGGTCACCGATACTCGATCAGGGCCACAAGTGCACTGACATGTGTTGGCAATTTTTCCTGATCTGAGGGTGTAATTAGGTCAGATTTCGATGGTCAGAGTCCTTAGATTTGGCCTGCAAGTGAACCGACTCAATTCACTTAAGTTTCAGTTCATTTCATAAAGATATTCATGTTTCTCACATACTTCACTCCGGGCTCAAGTTGTGCATTTTTGGGTACTATTAGGACTTGATTTTCAAGGGGGTTGTCAAGTCCAGTAAGGCGATCATAATCGTATAATTTTGTGGTAATCAGACTTTCGACGTGCGGTCCAGGTCCGATATAGAGTTTCACGATGCTCCCGAGAGCAACTGGGTTTTAAGATTGATCCTATATTTTTAAGTAATGTTGAGTTAGTGATTCTACTAGTTTTAGATCTTTTAGTTCGTATTTAAAGTAGTTCAAGCTAATTCTACTAAGTATTCAATTTAGTACTTAACAAAATTATGCCCTAATTACGACAAAATATGGTCCCAGGGCAGTTCTACGCCCCTTTCTGGCACTTTTAGTTAGTATATTATTTTAATTATTTTTAGAATAGTTCATCATTAATTTTAATTCGTCTCCACCAAATTTCATAGATTTCATGTTGTAGAAAAATTCTAAAAATTCCAGAAGCAGCAGCTATCCAACGAATAATTTTCAAATAGTTGTCACAACAACCTACTTTTAACTATATTAAATATTTTATTATATTTTTTACTTATTTTTATATCAAACTACAATCATTTATCTTCAATCTGGCTTTTGAATCACCTAAATCAGAGTTATGACGAGAGAGATATCACTTTTTGAAATCGGATGACACGTGTAGAAAAAACGCAGAGGCCAGCAACGCCTCGCCGATCCGGCGATGCCATCGCCGACCGCTGGACATCGGGGCGATGGCATCCCCCTCACCCCCCTAGGGTGTCGAAAAAGTATGGGACCTACCTCGAGTCCCCCCGATTTGCGTCGTTTGGTCCTACGAGTCTGTTTGATGTGGTTTTGTCGATCCGAAATTCGAAATGGGTGTATTTTGTAAATAAGAATGAGTTATTCAACGTGCAATATATGATTTTGGGGTAGGGGAAGCTGCTCTATCCAAATCACCTATTTATTTTGTCATATTTCATATGGTCAAAAAACCCAATTTATTTATATATTCATCATTTATAGTAAATTTTAATTTCATTATTGTTCTTCATCATTTAATCTTTAGGATTTATATCTAATATGAAAGTACTCGGAGAAATTTAAAAAATAAGGTGGTGAAAGGTGAGATTTTGAAGAAAATGGGTTGAAAAGGGATTTGAGGCTTTAAGATTGACTTCTGGGAAGTCAATTTAGGTATTATGTTCGACTCATTGCCCAAGGACATCTAACTCCACATTGGGAAAAATCCAAGGTGTCACAATTTATCCCCCTTAAAAAATAACTTCATCATTTAATCTTTAGGATTTATATCTAATATGAAAGTACTCGGAAAAATTTAAAGAATAAGGTGGTGAAAGGTGAGATTTTGAAGAAAATGGGTTGAAAGGAGATTTGAGGCTTTAGGATTGACTTCTGGGAAGTCAATTTAGGTATTATGATCGACTCATTGCCCAAGGACGTCTAACTCCACATTGGAAAAAATCCAAGGTGTCACAATCTACCCCCCTTAAAAAATAATTTCATCCCCAAAATTGGCTAAAGGTAATGAGTACAGATTCTATTATTCATTTGTTTTATGGATTTCAAGTTTATATGCGTGCTAAGGTATGTATTATCTATGCTAGTCTGGCTCACTTTAGTCTACCCTCCTTAAAACTATTTCGCCCTGAAATTGGCTAAAGCTCCTATTAAGTTCGTATTGAATGAGCACATTTGTAGATGCACTGACATTATCTATTGCAATTCAGCTACACCGATTGTTAGGCCTATTTTTTAATATGAATTGGTTTCATACATGATCCCTAATTGCTTTCCTCCAATCACTTCGTTATTGACATTCTAAGGAAGATTCAGATTTCTTTAGTGACCTAACCTTACGTATAACCTGGCTCAATTTCCTTCAATCCTTGGCCAGTGGGGCAGGGGCCCACCACGCTTCCGCTGCGCCACTTTGATCAAGTGGATGAATAAACCGACCTAACTAGATTGGGCTCATAATGTTCTACCCCCTTAAAAATTATTTCTACTCTCAAGGCTCAAGAATCTATGTCCTGATCCGTATGTTAGAACAAGGTATAATTTAGGACCTATCCTTAACATGGAATGGGATATGATCTCCCAATACATTAGTCTTCCTTCCACCGATGATATGTACTATGACATTGATACCTATAATTATAGAAAGGAGCAAAAAATGATGGGTGTTGTGGTTGATTTCAGGGACAGGTGTGAGTTTATGGCAAGATGCCTAATCTCTATTGGCTATATATTCTTAACACTTCTCAAAGACGAATAATAAACTTTTGGTTGTAAATGGTCAAGCCAACACGGAAGAAAAGTTGTGTAGTGGGTCTAAGCCGGATACATAGACCTTCTACCCAGCTAGGACAGAAAATTTGTCGTATCAGTTCTTAATCCTCGTTGATCCCGATCTTCTACTTGACCAGACCATTGAGTTCATTGGTAACTACCAGGATTGAGAATTCAATTCAAACCGCGAATACCTCGCTTATATATAGTTTCTCTACTCCGTGTTCTAGATTGTAACAAGTCCTTAAGAAGACAATTCTAGAGGGTGTGTTGATTTGACCTAACGTTCAATCCGAGGAATATATAAGTTTTCTCTGAGTGTGAATAGCTTCTAAGTTAGACAAGCTTCCTAAGAGTTACCGAAGAAGCCTATATAAGTATCAAGGGGATTTAACAAAAGAATGAGGTCTCACTCCAACCTAATCAAGCCAACTAACTAAGTCTATCATTCAATTACCTTAGCATAATTAGTCTTTTATATTCCTTAGTATAACCAGTAGCCTAGTCTTAACTTGGGAGTAGTTGTAATCCAATAGTTGTAATCCAAAGTCTATGCTTATACGCTAGATGATTTCATACCATTTCTAATACAAGAAATTATTTTATCGCTTAGGGTCAAAAGTTATCAAATTGGATTCTAGTTGCCTGGACTTAAATGTAATTGCGCTCGAGCACTCACATCTAACCATACCAGCTAAGGAGGTTCTAGGATTTATGTTATTAATTTATTGGATTTCTTATACTGTCAGATCTTTTGAAATCTAGGAGTACCAACTCTAGGTTCAAAACTCTAAATGTCCCAACATTTAATGGTCATTGTGGTTTATATAATCCCCATCCCTAAGGTCCTAGTTATTTCATTACTCTACTATGAACTTCTTGGTTCGGGGTCCTTAGGCCTGTAGGGTCCATTTTTGTGGTCCACCGTGCTCGTATTCGAGTCATTTGGATCCGATTCAGGTTTGGAATTCGCCAATTAACAACTCAAATCCGTCGACTGACGGCCTAGAGGCGACCTAGGTCGATTCACATGATCGAAGATACGTTATGGACTAAATTACTATATTCGGTCTTGCCTGTCGGCGAAACTTGGGATTCTAATGTCGCCTCTAAGTTTCATCGCCCCCTTTCTAAATCAGAGTGCGTCAGTGTGCATCGTGTTAGCATAACCCAGGTCCAATTTAATCCAAATCATGCTCTGATACCATCTTGTAACGCCCTGAAAATTGGGGTCGAGCATGAACTCGACTCCTGAGTTCCAACACATTACTTATGCAAAATAAATAATGATAATTAAATCTTGTCCATATTAGTGCATTAAACATAAATGGGATTAAACCAAAACAATATATCATACTTCAGAGATAAGTGAATTTTGTAAGCAGAAGACTGTAATAGATGTATAAGACATGAACTATAGTAGGTCTTCGAAGTATGATCTTGTTGCCAGGTTAAACATATACATGTATACTCCCAAAATGTACAAAATGAATATACATGTGTGCTCTAAAATACAATCATAATGAGTGTAATGATATCTAGTCAGCATCCCTATAAGCCCCGTTGATCAGAACACAGTCTACATAGACCCGCCTGATAACTGCATGTACGAGAAACCCTCCTCATCATCATAAAAGGCCGGGTTCGCCTCATACGCATCTCCATCATCTGAAACTAAAATAGGGTCTGGTGGGTGTTTAAAACACTGTCCCGTAACGTGGGAGTGAGTGATCAACTCAGTGGAACATAAAGCAAAGGTTAACATGTTATCAATTCATTCAAGCGTAATGATAAAGCAATACAATCAAACCTCCCAAAGTATTGTGATTAATGCAAGAATGGTATGTAATAATGATGCATGCCCTCGCCTGCACTCCCTCTGCGATCTTCATCTCACGGTCGCGGCATGTCAGTCACTTCCTCAGTGCTTTACCCAACGCCAAATGGCACATGCAGTGCGGTGTATGAGCGTGATTACTAAGTTCTTATTAGGCCTTTTCATACAGTAAGATTGGAAAGTTAAGGTACCTCCCTTATATAAATTTCCAAACAATGATCCATTCTAGGGTCGTCAATCCTAGTAGTCACACACGATAGGCAAGTTCAGGTCACTACACCAACGCCCTACCAACTGGCAGTCTATTTTCGAAGGCTCGTCACCAACCCGACTGGGACCATAGCCAGGCTGCACCGGGGTAGGCCTAGTTTAGACTCTAGTTGCTTTGGAAAGACTCGTCGCCTCAACGCAGTCTTAGAGTATACTCGAGGTCACTTCATTATTGACATTCAAAGGAAGATTCAGATCTTCTTTAGTGACCTAACCTTACATATAACCTGGCTCAATTTCCTTCAATCCTAGGCCAGTGGGGCAGGGGCCCACCACGGTTCCGCTACGCCACTTTGATCAAGTGGATGGATAAACCGACCTAACTAGATTGGGCTCATAATGTTCTACCCCCCTTAAAAATTATTTTTACTCTCAAGGCTCAAGAATCTATGTCCTGATCTGTATGTTGGAACAAGGTATAATTTAGGACCTATCCTTGATATCTTGACATGGAATGAGATACGATCTCTCAATACATTAGTCTTCCTTACATCGATGATGTGTACTATGGCATTGGTACCTATGATTATAGAAAGGAGCTAAAAATGATGGGTGTTGTAGTTGATTTCAGGGACAGGTGTGAGTTTGTGGCAAGATGCCTAATCTCTATTGGCTATATATTCTTAACACTTCTCAAAGATGAATAATAAACTTTTGGTTGTAAGTGGTCGAGCCAACACGGAAGGAAAGTTGTATAGTGGATCTGAGCTAGATATATAGACCTTCTGCCTAGGTAGGACAGAAAATTTATCATATCAATTCTTAATCCTCGTTGATCCCAATCTTCTGCTTGATCAGAGCATTGAGTTCATTGGTAACTACCAGGATTGATAATTCAATTCAAACCGCGAATACCTCGCTTATATATAGTTTCTCTACTCCGTGTTCCTGATTGTAACAAGTCCTTGAGAAGACATTTCTAAGGGGTGTGTTGATTTGACCTAATGTTCAATCCGAGTGATATATAAGTTTTCTCTGAGTGTGAATAGTTTCTAAGTCAGACAAGCTTCCTAAGAGTTACCAAAGAAGCCTAAATAAGTATCAAGGGGATTTAACAAAAGAATGAGGTCTCACTCCAACCTAATCAAGCCAACTAACTAAGTCTATCATTCAATTACCTTAGCATAATTAGTCTTTTATATTCCTTAGTATAACCAGTAGCCTAGTCTTAACTTGGGAGTAGTTATAATCCAATAGTTGTAATCCAAAGTCTATGCTTATACACTAGATGATTTCATACCATTTCCAATACAAGAAATTGTTTTATCGCTTAGGGTCAAAAGTTATCAAATTGGATTCTAATTGCCTGGACTTGAATGTAATTGCGCTCGAGCACTTCACATCTAACCATACCAGCTAAGGAGGTTCTAGGATTCATGTTATTAATTTATTGGATTTCTTATACTATCAGATCTTTCGAAATCTAGGAGTACCAACTCTAGGTTCAAAACTCTAAATGTCCCAACATTTGATGGTCATTGTGGTTTATATAATCCTCATCCCCAAGGTCCTAATTATCTCATTACTCCACTCTGAACTTCTTGGTTCGGGGTCCTTACGCCCGTAGGGTCCATTTTTGTGGTCCAACGCGCCCATATTCGCGTCATTTGGATCCGTTTCAAGTTTGAAATTCGCCAACTAAGGACTCAAATCCGTCGACTGATGACCTAGAGGCGACCTAGGTCGATTCACGTAATCGAAGATACGTTATGGACTAAATTACTATATTCGGTCTTGCCTGTCGGCGAAACTTGGGATTCTAATGTGGTCTCTAAGTTTCATCGCCCCCTTCCTAAATCAGAGTGCGTCAGTGTGCGTCGTGTCCCATCATCTGAAACTAAAACAAGGTCTGGTGGGTGTTTAAACACCGTCCCGTAATGTGGGAGTGAGTGATCAACTCAGTGGAACAATAAAACAAAGGTTAACATGTTATCAATTCAGTCAAGCAGTAATGATAAAGCAATACAATCAAACATCCCTAAGTATTATGATTAATGCAAGAATGGTATATAATAATGATGCATGCCCTCGCATGCACTCCCTCTGCGATCTTCATCTCACGGTCGCGGCATGTCAATCACTTCCTCAATGCTCTACCCAATGCCAAACGGCACATACAATGCAGTGCATGAGCATGATTACCAAGTTCTTATTAGGCCTTTTTATACAACAGAATTGGGAAGCTAAGGTACCTCCCTTATATAAATTTCTAAATAAATAGGGTCGTCAATCCTAGCAATCACATACAATAGGCAAGTTCAAGTCACTACCACTAATGCTCTACCAACTGGTAGTCTATTTTCGAAGGCTCGTCACCAATCCAACTGGGGACCACAGCCAGGCTGCGCTGTGGTAGGCCTAGTTTATACTCTAGTTGCTATGGAAAGACTCGTCGCCTCAACGTAGTCTTAAACTATACTCGAGGTCACTACAAAGGGCTCGTCATCTGATCAGTGTAGGCCGACAGCTCGAATACAATGTCCCATACTACCGTATTCGGCTCACAAGTTTGGGTTGCTCACTGGTCACTACGGGGAGGCTCGTCACCCTAGCGTAGGTCGACAGCATGACCACGGTGTCCCATACCACCATGTCTGGCTCATGAGTCTTAGCGGATCGAGGTACCAAGGTTAACGAGGTTTTCACTGGTAAGTTTAGTACCTTAGATTCAAGCAATAGCGTCCATACATGGTGAACATAGATTGGGTCAATCGGGTTACTTGATAAGCTCGACTGGTACGAGCATATGTTGAGCCGATCGACATGGAGCGCGTAAGCACTCTGCGTGGCCTAACCACTGTCGACTAGTAGCGTACGACTCGGATTCATCGGGCGTGTATATCGTGGCTAAGTAGTACGACTACCTATCGTAAACCATTACTAGAGGTGGGCATCGGACTGAGTCGGATCGAATTGGGCCTAACCCGATCCTGTCTGAAATCTTGATACGCTGACCTAAACTCGATCCGATTCGGGGCCGGATCTGAGACATGTGATCCGATCAGATCCGACACCTTGTTAGCCTGACTCGAACCGAGTCCGACTCGGCCAGGGAAACCGAGTCGGATCGGATTGGGTGCAACTCGGATTATTTGTTTTTAACTGTGAAAATCATTATCCTCGTTATTATTTTCTGTGTGGTCCATTTGAGCTTTAGATATGATTCATTTTTTTTCCAAATGATTTAAAATGATCACGAAAAATGAATAAACGGTATGAATATAAAAAATACATCATTGTGGGCCCATGTAACATTGATATCATTTGAGCCGTTTGAACAACTCGCAACTCGAGGCGTTACAGCTGTACCTGTGAACGTCACAGTTACAACAGCTGTAATTCACGTTAGCATGTTCTGTACATTTAGTAGGATATTTGTTATATCCAAACCATCCATCCATTTAGCAATCTTGTTTTAAGGCTTGAGACGAAAAATAAGATAGATCTGACTATTAAGTGGACCACACTTGACTAAGCATTCTTAGCTGCTATTTGTGGTGTGGTCCATATGATCTTTGGATATGATTTATTTTTTAGATAATACTCTATAATGATCTCTAAAACTATATGAATGGTTTAGATATAATAAATACATCACTGTGGGGTCCATATAACTTTGATCTCCTTTGAACCGTTCGTACAACTCGGAGCTCGAGGAGCGTTAGTGCTCGTCTTCGCACGACACGTGCCTATAGCTGTAGGCTTAGGGACGTGGATTGCGTACTACCCCCGCCCGTCCCCAGCTCTGAACGGGCAGTTCTGTGGGCGGGCCCACCATGATGTATCTATACATCCAAACTATCTATCCCTTTTCTCGTATTATTCTAAGGCATTAAAATAAAAAATGAGGTAGATCCAACGATCAAATGGACCACACCAAAGATGACTCTTGCATTTAATTCAACTGACCTTCAATGCTTTGTGCATTTTAATGCAACCAAGAATAAGATTATTATTTTGTGTGGTCCACTTTAGCGTTGGACATGCTTCATTTTTGTGTTCATACCTTAAAATAATCTGAGAAAAGGGGTGGATGGTTTGGATGTACAGATACATAACGGTAGGTCCACCCACAGAACTGCCCTTTTGGAGCTAGGCACTGGACGTACGTAGCTTCTTAAAGAAGCTTATGCCTATTGCTTCATGAAGAAGCTTTAAGGACAGGCTAACAGTAACCCAGCTATACACTCTCTAGCCTCTAGGTTGTCGTCGTGAGTAAACTCTGTTGGGCCCACCGTGAACGTATCTAGTCTATCCATGCTGTCCTTCCGTTTTTCCATCTTATTTTAGACGTTGAGACCAAAATTTAAGCATACCCAAAGATCAAGTGGACCATACCATTAGAAACAGTTGGAATAATGACTTCCACCGTTGAAACCTTTCTAGGGCCCACAGTGATATTTATTTCTCATCCAACCTATTTATAAGATCACACAAATATGGATGAAGGGAAAACACAAATACAAGCTTGATCCAAAACTTCAGTGGCCCCCAAGAAAATTTCAATGGTATATGTTCAATTCACACTATTTCCTATGGTGTGGTCCAGTTTAGGCTTGGATATACTTAATTTTTAGGCTCAAACCCTAAAATTATCTGTTAAAATGGATGGACGGAGTGGATAAAATACATAAATCACAGTGGACCCCACAGAGTTTAATCAGTACGCTTAGCCTACTGAGTTACTCAGTACGCAATCCGTCGCAATCCGCTTCCAGCTAACACCAGCTGTAGTAGGTACGTGTCGCTCAAAGAGGAGCACTGACCCTCCTCGAGCTTTGAGTTGTACGAATGGTTTAAAGGAGATCAAAGTTACATGGGCCTTACAGTGATGTATTTATTATATCTACACCGTTCATCTATTTTCAGAGATCATTTTAGAGCATTATCCAAAAAATGAATCATATCTAGAGATCATCTGGACCACACCATAAATAGAAGCGGAGATAATGATTTTTTTACCTTTAAAAAATTTGTACGATCCACCTACTAATATGAGATGTAGGGAGGGGTAAACTTATAATTTTATAGTTACCACACCCGGTGCGGTCCAGATCAAATCAGATCGGATCCAAACAGATCGGATTTCGGTTCGGGTCTGTCGGATTTGTTACTTACCCAAATCCGATCCGACTGTCATTCGGATCTGATCAATCCTACCCGAACTTAACCGATCTAGGGCATCGGTTCTGTTCGAATCGGGGCAGATCGGGTCGGATCAGGTCGGATCCGCCGGATCGGGGCCATTTTGCCCACCTCTAACCATTACTGATTGCCTGAACTATGTCGTAGCCCCAATCACATTCCAAACAATAGCATTCACATTAAGCCAAATAGCATGTGGCAACTGAAGTTAAATACAAATCTCATATGAGCATTTCAACAAACATATAGGGTACATGTTAGCATATATAAACATTTCAGTCATAAAGCACGTAGTAACGATGTAGGTTACATGAAGGAAACTATAGCCATAGTTAAGGGAATTGAGAATCCTATCTCAACACCCTTATTACATACATTTAAACAAACATTTCATCATTCAGGCATTTTATCAAACACTTAACCTACACATATTACATACATGTAATAGACTAGTTACAACGTACATCCCGGTAAGCCCCTTTTATAAAAGAGTTGCCACATACACAACAAACATATATCCATAGCTAATAATCATGGCAAGCACAAATTCAAATTCCATATTCATTTAGACATATCAAGAAACACGTAGAATATACTATATTCAACATTATTCATATATATGTGTAAAGTGGGGGAAACATCGTAACTAAGCATGTAATAGCATTCAAGTCAGTCATAAATCATTAGCTGACATTGAAAGCCTTGAAAACTGTAACCTAAACATTTATAGTCCGCACCTTTCGTCGGTAAACTCGTACCGAGCTCGGTTTGATCATTACGTCTTTGTCTACGGCACCACAACAACCTATATCATGAAATAGGTTAGCTATTTCATCACTTACACTATTTGAAACCCTAAAACAGGTAAGGGGTTAGGTTTTCTTACCTAAGAACGGAATCAGAATCACCCGTATAGCGATACAGGAATGGTGATTAAGCACGTGGAGTGGCAGGAAGAATCCTAAGAACGAACTCCAACTCTCACCCTCACTTTCTCTCTCTTTTCTTCTCTTTTCTCTCTTCTCTCCATTAGATTTTTCCAAATTCGTATGGCACGAGAGAGAGAGAGAGAGGGTTTAAGCCCTTTATATAGGCTCAGAAGTGATAAGAATGGCCCCAGGCCTAAGGTATACTTAGGTTGCAGCCAACAAATGTCTGTTCCGATCCAACGAAGCACTTCTGGAAGCCCCTTTGCTGAATGCGGTCGGACTTAAGCTCCCTGGCCATGGATCTAGGTCAGGCTAAGTTTTCGGTCCGATCGGATTTACAGATCGACCGTGGCGAATCAGTTTCAATTCAACAGTCACCGATACTCGATCAGGGCCACAACTGTACTGACATGTGTTGGCAATTTTCCCTGATCCGAGGATGTAATTGGGTCAGATTTCGATGGTCAGAATCCTTAGATTTATCCTGCAAGCGAACCGACTCAGTTCACTTAAGTTTCAGTTAATTTCATAAAAATATTCACGTTTCTCACACACTTCACTCTGGGCTCAAGTTGTGCGTTTCTGGGTACTATTAGGACTTGATTTTTGAGGTAGTTGTCAAGTCCAGTAAGGCGGTCATAATCGTATAGTTTTGAAGTAATCGGACTTTCGACGTGCGGTCCAGGTCCGATACGGAGTTTCATGATGCACCCGAGAGCAACTGGGTTTTGAGATTGATCCTAGATTTTTAGGTAATATTGAGTTAGTGATTCTACTAGTTTTGGGTCTTGTAGTTCGTATTTAAAGTAGTTCAAGCTAATTCTACTGAGTATTCAGTTTAGTACTTAACTAAATTATGCCATAATTACGACAGAATATGGTCCTAGGGTAGTTCTACGCCCATTTCTAGCACTTTTAATTGGTATATTATTTTAATTATTTTTTTAACAGTTCATCATCAAGTTTACTTCATCTTCACCAAATTTCATGAGATTTCATATTGTAGAAAAATTCTAAAAATTCCAGAAGCAGCAGCTGTCCAACGAATGATTTTCAGACAATTATCACAACAACCTACTTTTAACTATATTAAATAATTTATTATATTTTTTACTTATTTTTATATGAAACTAGACTCATTTAGCTTCAATCTGGCTTTTGAATCACCTAAATCAGAGTTATAGCGAGGGAGATATCACTTTTTGAAGTTAAACGACACGTGTAGAAAAAACGCAGAGGCCGGCGATGCCTCGCCGATCCGGCAATGCCATCACCGACCGCTGGACATTGGGGAGATGACATCCCCCCCCTAAGGTGCCGAAAAAGTGCGAGACGCACCTCGGGTCCCCCCGATTTGCGTCGTTTGGCCCTCCGAGTCCGTTTGATGTGGTTTTGTCGATCCAAGATTTGAAATGAGTGTATTTTGTAAATCAGAATGAGTTATTCAACGTGCAATATATGATTTTGGGGTAGGGGAAACTGCTCTATGTAAATCACCTATTTATTTTGTCATATTCCATATGGTCGAAAAACCCAATTTATTTATATATTCACCATTTATAGTGAATTTTAATTTCATTATTGTTCTTCATCATTTAATCTTTAGGATTTATGTCTAATATGAAAGTACTCAGAAAAATTTAAAGAATAAGGTGGTGAAAGGTGAGATTTTGAAGGAAATGGGTTGAAAGGGGATTTGAGGCTTTATGATTGACTTCTGGGAAGTCAATTTAGGTGTTATGATCGACTCATTGCCCAAGGACGTATAACTCCAGGTTGGGAAAAATTCGGGGTGTCACAATTATTTATTTGGAAATGGATTGGCTACTCCCCTTACCACCAGCCCGGTGGTTGGTGCTCAGTGCTCTGTGAGCCCCTCCATGATGTATGCCTTTCATCCATTCCGTTCATCCATTTAAAAAAAATCATTTTAGGGCTTGATCCCAAAAATGAGGGGGATATAAATCTCAGGTGGACCACACCACAAGAAAACAATAATGATTGGATATCTACCATTAAAATCCTCCTGAGGCCCACCGTACTGTTTATTTTAAATCCAATCTATTTATTAGGTCATACAGGCCCAGATGAAGTGAAAAAACAAAGATCCACTTGATCCAAAACTTTTATGGCCTCCAAAAGGTTTTTAATGATCGACGCTGGTTCAACACTGTTTCTTGTAGTGTGGTCCACTTAAGATTGAGATATACCTAATTTTTGGTCTTATACCATAAAATGATATGAAAAAAATAGATGAATGACATGGATGAATCACATACATAATGGTGGGGTCCACGGAGTACCGACCACTAGCCGTTGGCTGGTGGCAGGGGGAATAGCCAAGCCGTTACCTAAAACGAGGCAACAATGGGGATGTACGCCTCAGCAAATGGTCATGCCAAAAGCGGATTGGCTGTTGTACGATACACTAGCTATATAGCCGCTGTAGGTATGTGTCGTGCGAAGTCGAGTAGTCTCCTCGAGCTCCAAGTTGTACGGAAGGTTCAAAGGGGATCAAAGTAACATGGCCTACAGTGATGCATTAATTATATATATTGCGTATGTATTTTTAGAGATCATTTTAGAGCATTATTCAAAAAATAAATTATATCCAAAAGATTATGGACCACATTGTAAATAGCAGCGGATATAATGATTTTCAACATTAAACAATTTGTAGGGCTCACCATAACGTTTATTTTCCATCCAATCGGTTCATAAGGTCACGAAGACTTGAACGAAGATGAAAAACAAATTTCATATTGATCCAAAACTTTTGTGACCCCAAAAAAGGTTTCAATGGTAGACATTCAAACCCCACTCACCCCCACACTTTTTTTTTTTTGTTTTTTTGTGCAGCGTGGTCACTTGATAGTTAGATCTCACTTCTTCTTCGTCTCAAGCCTTAAAGACGAGCACGTCAAATAGATGGACGGTTTGGATATAACAAATACCTCTTGACCAGACCCACATGACTTGCTGACGTCAATACACCAGCTATATTGCTGTGTGAGGTACACCAGCCAATCCTCTTCCCCGCATTACTACGCGGAGTCGGGTGTCTCCGTATTCTGACTGTAATCCCTATAAAAGCTCTGTTGTTTTGTCGGAGAGAGCTTTGAAGCTCGATCCCGAATTTCTGCAATGGTGGAAAATGCTGAAGTCCCCAAATCATCAGACGAGAATCCCAAGCAGTCTCAGGTGCGGAATCTCTAGATGTCTCCCTTTCATGTTTTCATTTCGCTACGTTTTTTCTTCCCTTTCTCCTCTCAAATAATCGATTTCAAGGGTTAGGGTTCCCTTCCCTTTTTATTAGTTTCTACTTTTCTTGGAATTGATGGATGTATTTGTAATTTCGGGTATCGAATTCTGTGAGAAAATGGATTTCTAGTGCTATTAGTGCGTTCTTTGGGTTTTTATTCAGCACTTGATTTTAATTTTAATGAATTAGGGCTGGATTCGTAAATTCTTGATTTCCTCCTCTGCGTGGAAACTTGGATTTTGGAGCTAGAGTGTGGTGTGAATTGGCTACAATGTTAAGGGAGCAGTATCAACACACCAACTGTATCAGTGTATTCAATCCAGACGGTCCAAATCATGGTTTAATTGTGAATTGGAGCATAGCTTGAAAATAATTTTGGTTGGACGGATGTTAGCATCAAATTTCGCCTGTATCAGTGTATTCAATCCCCATTACTATCAGAGGTGAGGTTTGCCCAATTGGGGCGACTTCTGGACCGCGTTCCATCCAATGTTGGACCCCTGATTTGCATGGTCTGGATTAATATACATGTATGCTTCATGTCCTTTCGATGGGTTGCCAATTGCTGCCACTCCCTTATGTGTTGCGGGCCTTCTTGTTCTTTTAGTCCTTGCACATGGTGGATGATTGCTACCTGCTTGTTGCTACCACTCTCTTGTAGTGTAGCAGATGCGTTAGTCTGCCTATTGCATTTTTCTGTTTCTTCAGCAAACTGTAGGCAATCTTTCGTTTCTTTCACTTGATGAAATGTGTTTTAGAGACATGGTTTTTTTTTTTTTTTTTACAAGGGCAAACATACAATGCTTTGCAGAACCAGCATGTATGAATTTCTGGAAACAGCTAGGGTTCCTGGTACAGATTTTTGGGAACCACATATGAAAACCCAACATGAGTTTCCTGTTAACTATTTTACAAACGATTGAAATACCTGTTCGAGTGTTCTCTTGCCTCTGTTTTCAAATTCCCACATTTCATTTCCTTGGGTGACAAAAACTACAATGAGATATAAGACAGTTGTTAGAAATTTTTGTTTCTTTATTTCATATGTGCAAATGATTAGTGTTTTCCCTCATCTATTAACAGTAAAAGATGGGTGGACTTGTTATTCAGGCACCCACCTTTTCTGGTTTTCCACCTTTTCCGAATGCTGAATTCCAGCTGCTTCCAATCATGTACCCTACGCTCGTGCCAGGGTATATCCCTTTGCAAAATCAGGAACAGAATAGCCGTGGTGGAGGAATTTATGCTGTTCCTGTTCTTCCTTTTATGGGGCCGATGGCTGGACTTCCTTCTAACACCCTTATCCCTCTCACCTACAATGTCCCCACGTAAGTGTTTTCCAAGTTTTCTTATGGAGTTGCTTGTGACTTACTGGTCTTATCTTTTGAATTTTCCTTTATTATGGATTGATCGTTTGGCTGTCTACCCGTCATATTATTTATTTGTCTAGTGATCATATGGAAACAAGGGTTTAAAATTGTATCTATGCAACACTCACCATTAACAATGCCTGATGTGATAAATTGTGATAATCAACATGTTATGATCTGAAACAAGTTAATTTTGGGATTTTTTGAGGATTATGTACCTCATAATGACACTTATATAGTTGAAAATGACTAGGAAGAAATTAAACGTCTTCATTATGATCCCTCTAGTGTGGATAGTTGATGTATTTTTGCTTAACAGGCTTAGTGGTTAACGAATTATTGATACTTTTCCTTTGCTGCCTATTTGCCGCGTAACTCTGGGGTATTCTTTTATACTTCACATTTTTCTGCTGGGCAGTTTGGAAAATCAAGTTTTTGCTGTCATCATCCTCATCTTACTCCTCTTGGTTCCATTGCTTTTAAATGCTTACTTTTCTTTTTCATTTTCAGGCTCATTTGAAAGAAAAGCACTACACAATTTTCATGGGTTTTCCCCCACTTCCACATTGGGTTTTTAGTGGAACCCTTTGTTTGATGTGGGATGTGGCTTGGCCCTCCCCTCTTGAAAACTTGGTCCTGACATCATTGCCCATCAGTAGCTAGACTTCATAGTTTGTGAAAAGTAGGGAGAGAGAGTGGCTCAATGGGTATTTAGTCTCCTCTACTTGTTGAGTGGCTAGTATAAGTCAATCACTGGGGCCTGGAATATTCTTCAAGTATGTGTGAAAATGAGTTCATATCATCATTTGCATCTGATGCAGGGCGGTCTAAACTAGAATGTATGTGTGAGCACAAAAATTATCCAGTGAAATAAACTAAGCAAATCAATTGAAATACTCAACATTCCACATCATAATAAAGATAATAACAAAGGAAACATGCAATGGTTGCAGATTATCATCACAATCATGCGGTACTGTATTCAAATCATCCATGGATTGAATCCGGCGAGGGATGAGACCTCTCGATCTTGCATGGTTTTAATCCAACAATCAATGCAACTTCTTTAGTCCATGAAATTAAAGGATTTTTGGAATAGGGACAGTTGGAAAATCTGAGAGAGGATTGTGATCAATTCTCAGATTTTCAGAGTCAATAACAATCAAAGAATACTAGGTATAGATAGAGAAGAAGGTTGGAGGGCTAGAAATAAAATTTATAAGAAGAGGAGATTAGTGGAAGAGAAAACATTACCACAGAGAGAAAGGGAAGGAGGCACTAAGCTTTCATTAAAAAAAAATCATTAGATTTAGGATAGAAAACACCGCATTTATAAAATTTGGATTAAAAGAAAACGACTAAACTACACCTATAATAAAAGAAAAAAACGCACAAAACAAAGCTTTCTAAAAAAATAATCCTGCATAACAGATTAGTCTTCTAACTCATCCTACACGTGTGTCCTCTTAATGTGGGGCCTTCAATTAATCCAGGGACACATGTAAGGTCTTCAAAATCCTCCTTGGTTGTGCTACGAGCCACAGAGAGAAAGGGAAGGAGGCACTAAGCTTTCATTAAAAAAAAATCATTAGATTTAGGATAGAAAACACCGCATTTATAAAATTTGGATTAAAAGAAAACGACTAAACTACACCTATAATAAAAGAAAAAAACACACAAAACAAAGCTTTCTAAAAAAAAATTAAAAATAAAAAAATCCCGTGTAACAGATCAGTCTTCTAACTCATCCTGCACCTGTGTCCTCCTAATGTGGGGCCTTCAATTAATCCAGGGACATGTTTAAGGTCTTTAAAATATTCCTTGGTTGTGCCACGAACCATCATCGAGCCATAAAGATGTATTCGTTGGCCGCCTTCGTCTTTGATAAACTTTGAAGGGTCTAATGTCCTCATCAACATCTTTGCGTGCATTTCAGATGATGGGAAGCAAGTGGCGAGAGGTAAGGAAAAGGGTGAAAAACCTATGCTCCTGAAAATCAGTATCGACAGGTGTATCAGCTTGACAAAAAAAAAATGATATGATATGGCAGCGTATTTCGGTATTCGGCCTGTATCGGACATGATTTTTTTTTTTTTTTTTTTTTTTTTTTTAAAAAAAAAAAAAAAACAAAAAAAAATAAAACATGCATTCAATGGTGTATCAAAACATTCTTTGGGAAAGAATGCTTTATGTCGGGTTGACCTACTGTAAGCTGGGATGTTGATTTTTGGCTATAAATTGTTGATATATGTCGTAAATCATATATTGCTAGTATGAATATCTATCAACAATTGGACTATGAAATGATTCAAATTATAATAATAAACCTGTAAACACTTGTAATTGTTGAAGATTAAGTCTAAGTGTTTTACCTTGTCAATACCAAAGGGATTGTCAGGCCTTCTTAGTATCATCATCATCTGTGTTGCCGTATTGTCTATATCCATATCGACAATATTAAGGGTAGCTGGATATGTACCCATATGTCTCATAACCAATTGACGACTGTGGTGGTGGTTGTAGTTGCTTGGAATAATCCCCATATTGATCATATGGGTATGGTTCTGTGGAGTTAAGTCATGGAGACTATAGGATTGGATAGGTAGGCATACGCATAGGCTCCAATGACATCTTGGTAGTCAACATCGTCGTCGACATAATCATAATAGGCATGTGTCCTCTGACTACTACTATTCTCACTATCACCGTGATCTGCTCGAGTCTGACTAGGCGCTTCAGAATCATCTCCATAGTCGGTACTATGCTCTTTATGCAATTTTGATTGGACTGGAGAGGCTTAGGCTGGGTGCGATGTCATGTGGATAGGGATAGGTGCTAGGCACTACGGTGACACTGTCTTAGTCTTACAAGCACCACCAATAGGTACATGTCCACCAATACTACTTCCATGATCATCATAGTCTCCACCAGGATCACCTATTTTCACTGCTATTGCTATCAGTCTCAATTGCACCAGCACTATAGTTCCATCCTTCGTTAATATCTTCAATAATCATCTTTGGACGACTCGGAGGCTGAGCTGTTTCTATAACGAGATATGAGAATCTAAGCTCCACAATTTCGGCTATCTTTTTTCTCTCCATTTGTTCAAGCCATGGGAGAAGATCGTTTTCAGCAAAAATATAGTCCGAATTTATTGAATAATACTGTGATTGGTTATTAGCTTGTCATCTTGATTATATATATATAAACCGCAGCCTCACGTTGTAGTAACTAAATACATTTCTCTCCATTTTTATCTGCTTTAATCGATTTTGTTGCTTTGTATGGATGTGGGAGAAAGTACTCCAATTTCTCTTACAACTAACGGATGATCTTAACTCAAAATTTTGATTGCACTTTCCCCATAATTGACTCACCATTGGGCTTGATTGGTAACAAATGATTATATCAATTTATTAAATTAGTAAAGATATATATGTTTGGTCTAAATTTTATAATTGGCTTAAGCTTATCCTAATTCTTACATAATATTCATTATATTTTGATTAGTTTTTTGTATAACAGCTTGTGAAAGTGGATCTCCAAGGCTACCTATTGCCAATGCATACATCTCCACTTGTGAATGATCAAGTTATAAGTACTTCAAGTCTACATATGTGACATTTGTAATGCATTTCAAAATAGAAAACCTAATTTTAAATTGTGGTTTACTTCATTAATGGCATTAACTTGCTGATTAATGTATGGTTCTAGCTTCTTAATAACAATTTTCAAACTGATAGTAACTTCATTATCCTTTTCATATGTAAGTGTGTATTGGAATAAAGGGTTTAAGAAGTAGTGTGCAACCCTTAAAAGGAGAGAACAAATCAATATATTATACTATATGTTTAATAAAAGTAATTCATAAGTCGTACTTTTAGTATGAACTAAGGAATTACTAAATAACTATAACTTCTTTTACCTGTTGCATGGAGATCATGGTGAAGCTATTCATTCCATTCCAACATTTATCTATTAACTTCCAATAATTCTTGTATGGCTCATTTGACATCTCTACTCCAATTCAATGAGAACTTTTTCAATAAGAGCTATTCCAATAAGCTTTTTTTTTTTTTTTTTGTGTTCTAGCTCATGTTTTAAATAAGCTTGTTTGGTAAAATCACTTTTTCAAGTCCAAAAAAAGCTCTTTTGAAATAAGCACATTTGGTAAAACTTTCAAATAAGAGTTTAAAAAAAAAGGGTAATTGACGCCATTTTTAAAGATTACAACAACTCTATTATAAGAGCAATCCAGATGGTTGTTTTGGTGGATCTCACCATAGATGAACCATGCCCCAAATGACAAAAGAATGGATGGCTACAATCTTCATATTTTAAGACATTTGGGCCATCCATCGTGTTGTACATTGGAGGTGGATCATCCATCATATGGAGCCCACCTTTGCTGTGGACCGTCCATTGTGTGAGCCAAACCTTCAAAGTGGGCCGTCCATCATGTAAGACCTGTCTTGGATGTGGACCATTCGTCATTAGTTGTCCACCTTGATGTTGGTCATCCATCACGTGGGGCCCATCATCAATGCTAATTGTCCTTTATGTGAAGCCCCTCAATGTCCACTATTCATCACCCATCACGTGGAGTCCACATTTGATGTGTCCATAGTGTGGGCCCTACCTTTGAAGTGGATTGTCCATCATATGGGGTCCACTTTTGATATCCACTATTCATCATGTGAGGCGCACCTTCTATGTGGATCATCTATCATGTGGCCCACTTTGGATATGGGTCATCCATCATGGAGACTTTGGATGTGGATCGTCCATTAAGTGGGACTCACTTGATGTGGACCGTCCATTACGAGGGGCCCCCCTTTGATCTGGGGCATCCATCATGTGAAGCCCACTCCATCAATTATGTGGGCCCACCTTGATTTGGACCATTCATTGTGTGGGACCTCACCTTCAATATAGGTCATTCATCATGTGGGTCCACCTTCAATGACCATTATCCATCATGTGGGTCCTACCTTTGATGTGGATTGCCCATCAAATGGGGTCCACTTGATGTGGATGTTCTGTCATGCCGGGCCACACTTTGATGCGGGCCATCCATCATGTGGGGGCGCACCTTTGATGTAAACTGTTCATTATGTGGGCCCACCTTGATGTGAACCATACATCACGTGGGGCCCCACATTCAATATGGGTCATTCATCATGAGGGGCTCACCTTTGATGTCCAGCATCCATCATGTGGGTTCCACCTTTGTTGTGGATCGTCTACCATGTGGGGCCCAACCTTCAATATGGGTCATCATGTGGGCCCACTCTTAATGTCAACCCTCCATCATGTGGTCCCACATTCAATGTCTACCATCTATCATGTGGGTCTCACCTTTGATGTGGATTGTCCATCAAGTCGGGTCTACTTGATGTGGATCGTCCATCATGTGGGCCACACCTTGATGTGGGTCATCCATCATGTCGGGCTCACCTTTGATGTGACCGTGCATTATTTGGTCCCACCTTTGATGTGGATCGTTCATCATGTGGGGGCCCCACCTTCAATATGGGGTTTTCATCGTGTGGGCCTACCTCGAAGAGACTGTAAAGAGAAGAGAAGAGGGCAAGATGGGAATTACTTGAAAAGTTTAAGGACAAACTTCTCCAAAAATTAGCAAAAATATGTCTACCCGCTTAAGCCAAATCAGGGTGCCCGTATCCGTCACGATACGGCCGACACCGTTACGCGATACGGGGTCGAAACGGGCAGCCCCCTGATTTTGTGACTGTAACGGCCGTTGCGTAGCTGCGGCCCTACTGCGGCTGCGGCTGCGGCCATGGTGTCCTTCTTCTTCTTCTTCTCCTCTCTCTCTCTCTCTCTCTCTCTCTCTCTCTCTCTCTCTCTTCTTTCTCTCTTTTTTCTTTTCGGTTTCCCTCTCTCTCCCTTCTTTTTTTATTCGCAGGTGTACCACACACCGGCTAGCTGCTGTAGGTACGTGTCATGCTAAGACGAGCGCTGACACTCCTCGAGCTCCGAGTTGTACGAACGGTTCAAAGGAGATAAGAGTTACGTGGGCTTCACAGTGATGTATTTATTATATCTACACCGTTCATCTATTTTTAGAGATCATTTTAGTGCATTACCAAAAAAATGAATTATATCCAAAGATCGTCTGGACCACACCAAAAATAGCAGCGGAGATAATGATTTTCATCGTTAAACAATTCGTAGGGCCCACTATAACGTTTATTTTCCATCCAATCTTTTCAAGCCTTAAGACGAGCTCGTCAAATGAATGAACGGTTTATATATAACACATACCTCGTGATTAGACCCGAGTGGGCCCCACCATGATGTATATATTTTATCCATGTTGGCCCTCCATTTTGCCACGTCATTTTAGGTCAGGATCCAAAAAATTAGTAATATCCAAATCTCAGGTGGACCACACCATAGGAAACAGTGGTTATAGAATGCTCACCATTAAAAATTTCTTAGGGTCCACTGTAATGTTTATTTTCAATCTAACATATTAATTTGGTCACATTGACGTGGATGAAGGGAAAACACACATGTTAGCTTGATCTAAAACTTTTGTAGCCCCTAATAAATTTTTAATGGTGAACGTTTAATTATTGTTGTTTCTTATGGTGCAGTCCACCTGAGCTTTGGATGTGCCTCATTTTTGGGCTCATGCCTTAAAATTATTTGGCAAAATGGATGGACGGTGTGGATATAACACATTCATCACGGGTGGGGCCCAAAAAACTTTAACACGTGTGCTACACTTCACAATCCGAGTCCCGCCTAATTCAGGCCCTTAAAAAATTGTACACGAGATATATATTAACTTAAAATTTACCAATTAAATTATGGACTACAATTGCTAACTCACAATGCCAAAATCAAATTGTTTGAATAGTTTTAATTGTTAATTTATGGACTTTTATTTTTTAAAATAGGGCCTTTTGATTTTTTTCATGATTCACTATCCAATAAATGTTCACCAATTCATCAGTGGGATAATGGCAATAAATTGCATGAATTTGAGGCTAATTTGGGGTATAGATTGGTCCTCCAAGTCAGCCCTAAATTGGCAACGCCATCTACCTGAATTTAATTTCATTTTTTTAAAGAACTATTGGGAGAAATGATATCAAATTGTTAAGTATATAAATTAGATATTTAGAAAATTAAATATATGAATTTTGTAGTCAAATTCAGGTTACCTGGTTCAAAAATTAATCAGACAGTCCGATACAGCTTCTCACCAAAGAGTGGACCACCATAAACATGTTCCAATTTATAAATGAATGCATATTTGGAATGCTTAGAATATTTCAGATTTAATCCATATTTTTTCATATTTTTTTGGCAAAAAAAAAAAAAAGCACCGTTACGGGCCGTTACGCCCCCATATCGCCTTTACACCCCCGCATCCGTATCGGTATCGGAGGGCACCGTTACGCCAACCGATACCGATACGGGATACCTTGAGCCAAATAAGATCTTTTTCAAAAAGTAACATCTCCCCAACTTATAAAATCAAAGCTTATTTGCTACTTTCTAAACAAATAAGCCCTATGATTAGACTTTTACCAAATGGTCTAAAAGTTTTTTTTTTTTTTTTTTTAAGAAATAAGTCAATAAGCTCTTATTTGTAGAGATGCGAAATGCCCTCGTAGTGTTTATTATCAAGTCGAATGGATAACTTTGCTCTATCCATAGCCTTGTAAAGAAAGCCTCATCATCGACATTTTTACAGGTGAACTACTCATCCTCTTTCTATACTTATAGCTTAACCATTGTTGAGATGCAATAATCTTGTCAAGTGCCCCTTTATGATTATATAAATTCTCCATGGCTTTAAAATTTGTAATGAATCAAGTCGCCCCTAACCTCAACAACTCTTGCTTGCTTATGAATGTATTCTTGAGGGCAATTATCCAATTGTGATTGTAAATATATGTTGTAATCAACCCTGTGATGCAAGGATGGACGTGATGAGGTCGATCATCGTCTTCCTCAAGGGGATAATTACTTCGAATCCTTAGAGCTTATCTGGACTCCTCGTAGAGATTCCTCGAATCCACGAGGGAAAATAGGAAAATAGAAATAAATTCTAATAAATTCGAAAGTAAATTTATTGATGATAAAAGTGAATTTACAATCCATTAAATAGTGATATCAAACATAGGAAGAAGTTTTAGAATCAAGCTCCAACTCAAACTCCCTAAAATACGTGACTTACTATAAATAGTAAACTTACTATTTATAGACGGTCATGATTTCTACTAGACTTCATTATTTTTGGCCAAAAATAGTAAGTGTCCAATTTGGCCTAACCACATTATTCTCCTAATTTTTCTAAACCCTTTTCATGTTGGGCACGACTCCTAAAACTCAAAGGATCAAGAGTTATGATCGAACTAAAACTTATTATAAATAGTAAAAAAGAAATTAAAATGGACTTTCAACCGTCGATCTGATGGAATCTCGCAAATCCGGCATGGGCAACCTAGCGTTGCCAGGTTGGTTGGCTAAAGTAGCTCATCCTACCCCAAAATCATATATTGTACGCCGAATAACTCATTTTGGTTTGCGAGATACGCCTGTTTTAGGGTTCTGACGGTCCTAATCACTTCCGCCTTCGATCAGGCCTTCCCTAGTCCATCTTGTCCATGAAAGTGTTCGCGACCCGCTCTACATCACCTTGCCTTCTCAATTAACTTTGATATTCTTATTCTTCTCAATATCCGTTGTTGGTTGTACAAGGCGACCAAAATAGATGCGGCCTTTTCTCCATTAGCAACTTTCCCGTTGCTTTATATGATGCTTCATTATTGTTGACAATCTGCACCACATTTCTCTTCCCAACTTCATCCACCATTCTCTCCATTTGGCTAAATAAATGTCTAGCAATCTTCATTTCACTAGATGCGTCAATAACTCTAATGAATACATTACCTAGGTGGGAGTATACATGAAGTTTATTGTGCTCAATTTAGTTTGGCAAGTCCAACCATCGCACATGATTATGCATCCTCTACTTGCCCATATCCTTCTAAATGATTGTATATTAGCCCATACTTCATTGTATACTTCATTTGAATACTTTATGTTAATGTCATAAGAACTTGATGCTTTAATCTTAGGTCATATATCTGTCGCTACTTCCACAAGCGCCTAAAAATATGAGGAATCAATGATATGTGGAGGGATGCTATTATGTAAAAATAACTCTGTTGTTACCTTCTCAAGATTTTCTATAACTTGTTTTGATCACATTTGCTGTAATTTCTTTTGCTTGTTAGTGGCTTTCGTAAATATCGTCTCATCACAGTGCTTGTGGCTCTTCATCCTCATCTACATTATGAATATCAGACTGAGATGATTGTGTCTCTTGCCGTCGTGTGCTAAAGGCACGAGGTAAACCCCTAAATAATCCTTTACTGCCCACTTCCCCCCCACCCCCCCCCAAACCAGAAAAAGAAAACCAAATTATGAATCTAACCAGTCCTCTCGAACGTTTGATGTCACGGCCATCCTCAAGAGTAGTTCATATACTCTCCCTCATCTCTATTTTAATCTCTCTATCCAAGTCTTTCCTTAATTCAATCTCTTCAGTCCTCATCGACACCCTGCCCAAGAACATCAAACACCTCTGCTTGACATGCATTAAGGGTGACTTTTTTCTCCTTCTCCCTCATCACCTTTTTTCCCTTTAATTACTTATAAGTTTTGTTTCATCTGCTCCCTTAGGGACGCTTATACACTCAGAACTTGACTCTTTTGATGGGCTAAGTGTTGTTTTAAAGTTATGCCCTCTCTCATGCTCCTATTGCAGTATTTGCGCATAATTTGTTGTCCACTGCCCCTTATTCTTACCTCGTGCGGCTACCTTACACCTTTGTTTTCATTCCTGACCATTTTCCAGATGTCAAGTCATTTTGGGGGTGAGGCTGGATGAAAGGTTTGTCAACAACATTGCGTTGTCTCTTGGCTGTAAAGTTGGGTCTCTTTTGTCGCAATATCTGGGCCTTCCTCTATGCACTGGTCGATCTTCAAAAAACTTAGGGGATCCTATCATTGAGCATATTGATCATAATAGATTGTCAACTTGGAGAAGTAAATACTTCATCACTCGGCGGAAGAATCACCTTAATCAAATCAGCCATGGAGAATGTGCTTGTCTACTTCACGTCCTCTTCTATTGTCTAGTTGTGTTGTCAATTGAATTGAAAAATCTGAAGGGATTTTCTATGGCAAGGCGGAGAGGAAAAAGCAAATATCATCTAGTTCAATAGAAGGATGCATGTGTGCCTAAAATACTGGGAGGGCTGGGAATCCAAACATTAAAACAAATGAACTCAACCCTCGCGCTGCCGGCTGATGGGAAGGATCCACCCAAACGTAGGCACATTCAATCTTAAGCACAAGAACACAAACAAATAGAGGAGAACAACTCAAGACATTTGTTTAAATTTCAAGATGCCTCTACACTACTCATCTTAGGCCCTTATTTAGGCTTTTAAGACTTATATACAAGGAAAAAAGGTAATGTCATTGACAACCAATGACTTATTACAAATATGGAAAATGGATTAAAGAGATAAGAATGCATTAAAAACGTTTGACTACTAGATTATTCTTAGCTAGCTAATTGATTTTGGTAGCTAACTACCTAAATAGGAGGCTTGGGCCTCCTTATTGACAGGCCAACCATTGTCAGTATGATGCCCATGATAAATGGAAAGATCTTCCACATTGAAAGTAGGACTAACAAGTAAATTTGGTGGGAGATCTAAAACATAAGTATTTTCACCGATCTTCTTTATGATTTTGAATGGTCCCGCATTGTGAGGATAACAACATCTCGTATATGAATGCTGCTTATAGCTTTCATTACTAGCGGTGATATTGCGTCGAACTTCATGATGCACTTGCTACATATGGCGGATGAAGTCATCAACTTCTACGCTTGGTCTTGACTCTACAGGTAAAGGAATCAAATGGATCGGGAGAAGTGGTTGTGTACCAGTTACTGCCTCAAAAGGTAACATCCCAATTGACCTATTGATTGAGTTATTATAAGCAAATTCAGCCATCAGTATTACTAGGTCCCATGTAGCTATATGATCGCGGACAAGACACTATAGTAAGTTGCCCAAGCTACGGTTGACCACTTCTGTCTTACAATTAGTTTGAGGGTGGTAGACACTAGAGAACTGAAGCTCGGTTTTTGTCGTTGTCGAAAGAGTTTTCTAGAATTAACTCATGAACTTAGTATCACGATCAGACACAATTGTCTTTGGAAGTCCATGAAGATGAACCTCTCGAAAGAATAATTGAGCAATCTTGAGAGCATTTGCTGTATTCAAGCATGGTATGAAATGAACCATCTTTGAAAATTAATCAACTGCCACAAATATTGAATCAACTTTTTGAGTGGTCTTTGACAAACTCAGGACGAAGTCTATGTGGAGATCTTCCCATGGAGCATGTGGGATCGGCAATGGTTGATACAATTCACTGTTTTTCTTTGGACCCTTATCGAGCTGGCAAACCCTGGAGAACTGGCAAATCTTAGCAACATTTGATTTTATACGAGGCCAAAAGTATCTATCTCCAACGAGAGCTTGGGTCTTATCACGACCCAAGTGTCCACTACACCCACCGACATGTAACTCTCTCATAACATACTCACGGATGGATGTACTGGGTACGCAAAGTTGCGTCCTTAGAACAAATAGCCATCATGAATGCTGAAATGTGGGTGTCTTGCATGATCTCCACTAAGAATGTCAATATAAATACGCCTGAATTCCTTGTTGTCAGCAGACTCTCGCCGTATCTATTCAAATCCCAGAATAGTGACTGCCATCGATGACAATAGATGTACGCTACGGCTTAATGCATCAGTAACCTAACTGTCCTTGCTAGCCTGTGACGAATGACAAAAGAAAACTCCTGAAGGTCAGTGCTCCACTTGACACAACGAGCACTCACCTTCTGCTAGGAATTTAAATACTTGAGTGCTTCATGATCAGAGTATATCACAAACTCTGTGCCAACCAAAAAGTTACGCCAATGCTGCGAAGTTTGAACAACGGCATAAAACTCCAAGTCATAAGTGGAGTATCGTTGTTTCGCATAAGAGAGCTTTTCGCAGAAGAAAGCTATTGGATGGCCCTCATGACTGAGAACTCCAATGTCGACATTAGAGGCGTCACAACTCACCTCAAATACCTTCTTAAAGTCCGGAAGGCGCAATACTAGAGCTTCGGTCATGTTATGTTTGATCCTATCAAACACTTGTGTTGCTGCACTTGTCCATCAAAACTCCCTTTGTTTCATACAATCAGTGATTGGGGCCATGATGCTGCTGAAGTTCCACACAAAACGTTTGTAAAATGTAGTGAGGCCACGAAAATTGTGGACTTTAGAGATAGTGGTAGGCATCGGCCAATCAACTATGGCTTTCCCCTTGCAGGATTCACCTCTACACCTTGCGACGTGACAATGTACCTTAAGAAAACCACCGATGCACTTATGAAGGTACACTTTTTAAAGTTGATGTCAAAGCATTCGCAACAATGGACTCTAAAGATAAGACGTAGGTAATTGAGGTGCTCGTTTCTTGACGTATATTGTAGATGAGAATGTCGTCGAAATAGACAACGACAAACTTACCAATAAAAGGGCGCAACAACTGTGTCATGATGCGCATGAAAGTGGTAGGCGTGTTTGTGAGACTCAATGGCATAACTATTCACTCATAAAGGCCGTCTTTTGTCTTAAATGCCGTCGTCCATTCATCACTAGGTCGGATCCGAATATGGTGGTATCCACCGTGAAGATCAATTTTGGAAAAGACGCTAGCACTTGGCATCAAGTCTAGAATATCATCAAGCCGAGGAATGGGGAAATGGTACTTCACTGTGATTTTATTAATAGCTCGACTTTGTACATACATGTGCCAACTTCCATCCCTCTTGGGAGTAAGGAGGGCTAGCACTGCACATGGGCTCAAGCTCTCTCAAATGTAGCCCTTTTGAAGCAACTCGTCAACCTGACGCTTCAACTTGGCGTGCTCGGCAAGACTCATCCGGTATGCCAGGAACCAAATCTATAGTGTGCTGAATATCTCGTAATGGAGGCAATTCCTCAAGCAGATCATTGGGGACTAAATCTTGGAAGTCATGTAACATGGATTTGACTTCATCAAGAATATGCTCATCCTGGTCAATAACAAGCTCTTACACTTGTTTCGTAATTAGAGCGAACATTACACCTTTTTCCTTGCTCTCTTCTTCAAACTTCTGCATGGTGAAAACATTGGAGTTTGAAAGAGCAACTGATGTCGATGATGAAGTTGTAGATGAAGGAGGTGACGTAGGTTGCAACAGGCGAAGAAGGATACGATGACCTCGCCATATGAAGGTATGCTTATTAGCTTCATCGTCGCTTTGTACCTTTCGATTAAAGAGCTAAGGTTAACCAAGAAGGATGTGGGTGACATTCATCGGAATTATGTCACACCAAATATCATACCCATATATGCCAATTTTAAATGATCTCAAACACCTTCAAGTCATGGGGATGGCAGTGTTGTCGACCAATGTAACCTTATATGGTTTTGGATGCCTTTTAGTTGGCAACTTGAGCTTATCAATCACCTCTTGAGATACGATGTTCATCGCACTGTTGCCATCAATGATCATATTACATAACCTGCCTTGACATTTTACTCGTGTACGGAAAACAATGGTTCATCGCCAGTCTTCCTCTTCCTCTATGGTGGTAAGGAGGTGGCTTATGGTAAGAGTGGGGTCTTCATTCTCAGCTTCAACCGCAATTTTTGCAGAAGGGTCCTCTAGATGTGATGCAGGTTCTACATAAGCCTGTTCCATCTTGACGTGTTCATCGTAATACTCATGGCTGTTTGGGTAGTAGGGATCTTCATTACCGCAATAATGGAGGTTCCTGGTTTGCGAACACTCATTAGAAAAGTGCCCCATCTGTCTGCAACGATAACAATCAACACCCCGCCGCTCTCTTCGAAGGGAATGATTAGGGTTAAGACCTTGCCCATTGATGTAATGTCCCTGTACTGTTGATTGCTTTTGGCATGAATTCTATTGTGGAGGGCATTGCAAAGGTTGATGTTGGCTTATAAGAGGAGCTTGCATCCGCGGGTGTGGCAGAAAAGGGTGGGGAGGTGGTCGGTAACCCTGTGGTGGAGTTCGGTTGAGATATTGATCCGAACCCCTTCTCATAGAAGGTTCCCCAATTGGAGAACCAAAATATTAGAGAGTATGTTGCTGCAACTGTTGTTCTACTCATTGAGCCTTCCAATGAACCTCATTAATTGACTCAAAATAATACATGACCATCTTGCGATGGATCTCTCGGCATAACCCTGCCTTATAATGGTTGGCAAAGGTTTCTCTAGTGTTATTAGATGCGGACTCCTTCACATGGTTAAAAGCAAAAACCGGTTCTTTGTCAGTTAAGTCTATCTATGGTCTTTTGAGTGAGAGAGAGGATTATGATGGGATAGCTCTACCGACCCATCTTTGATGTTATGGTGCTCCTTTGAAAGTGGCGGCTTTCAAATGGCTAATGGGGAGGAATAAAGTTCTAACGGTTGGCAATCTATGTAAGAGGAATACGATTCTTCCAAACGTTTCCCTAATGTGTTTTAGAGATGCGGAAATTATGGATCACCTTTTTCTTCATTGCTCTTTTGTTAGGGAAGTGTGAGATCATTTTCTTCAGTCTTTTGGGGTCCTTTGGGTGTTTCCAAAGTCATTAGAGGAATTTCGCATCTATTGGAACAGCGGGGGGATTAGAAAATCTAGGAAAAAAAGGTTGAGATTAAGCTTGTTAGCAATTCTTTAGGCCTTATGGTGGGAAAGAAATAAGAATTGCTTTAGAAACAAAAAGAGAGGAGTTTCAGAAGTTATCAAAAGGGCATGTCTCAATGTAGAAGAATGGGTTTAAGAGTAGATTCAAGCTTTGTTTTCAGCTTGGTCTTTGGTTTATGTTATTAGCTTTAGTTTTTTTTTTTTTTGGCCTCGGCCTTTCTTAATGAAGCATCATTGTCGTTTCAAAAAAAAAAAAAAAAAAAAAACTAGTGGTGTGCTTGAGTGCTCATCAATTAGGTTGTAATGGTGCTAGATGATTGTGTAAATAGAATGGCTAGATATCAACTAACTTGAGTGGGTTTTCAACATCATTATGTGAGTGTGCACGTGTGATGATGGCATATCAAATGGGATCAATGTGAAGGAATGCCGGATTGCTACAACTGCTTTGGGATACATTTCCTTGGCCTGATTTACTGATCCCCCTTACCCGAGGTTTGTAGGCCTGAGTACTCCCTTAGGTGGTGTCAATGTTTGAATTATCTCCGATATTATCGAATTATCTCCGATATTATCTTTATCTCCGGCTTAGCGGTACCGATAACACTGGTAGCAATACCAATAACGTAATCGCCAATATTTTCAACTATGTAAATTCTAAGTGTTGCTTGTATTACCAATGCATCAATATTGCTAGTGTATCGCCAATATTTTTGACTATATCAATTCTAGGTAATGCTTGTATCATAAGTGTATCGATGATATTTCAATAATATCGCCAACGTATTGAATCATCATAAATTTGTTTACTAGAAAAAAAATTATTCCAATTTTTTTCATGGGCACATGGTTGTATGTAGTGTTCAATTTGTCATTAATAATATTGATAATATCTCAATATTATCGATATCGTAACATGCGTGATATTGAGACCGCAATCTTTTGTTTCCTTTCCAATTGTCGATGATTTCTTAGTGAAATATCATGTGTTGTTGATATTTTGCAATATCGATGGATGTTTGAATGAAAGGTTGGATGATTAAATAGGCCGGATGGGATGGTTGAACTAATTTCTTACACCAACAAATGCTTTTAAGGCCATTTTTGCAAAATTTTTTATTTCTAAATATGCAAGTATGTACATTTTAACATCTCCCGAAGTTTCACTGAAAATTCCACAGTTTTCCCCATGTTTCCCCGCATTTCTGGTTTTCAGCGATATTATTGGCGATATCGATATTGTTTCCGTATCCCCGGCTAGTGAAACTTGTAACGATACCGATACTTCGAACACTGGGTGGCGTTGATTAACTTAAAGTGAGTCTTACAAAGAGACAATACCTAAGACTCAGTGATGAGAATAATCACACGAAACTGTTTCATTTGTTTTCCTATGTCAAACTATTGTTACTAATCTCTACCACATATAGCGAGAATTGTGAAGAGCAAAACATCACAAGCGGTTAGGCATACGAAATAAGTCAACCTTTAGAACAAGAGTAAGGTTTTTAAGCTTTTTTTTTTTTTGTTAAACTTTAAAAGGTTTTTAAGCAATTGAAGGGACACTTAGGTAATTTAAAATGAAGTTGTGTCACATTCTCTCTCCAACAAAAAGGCCTCCCATGATTTACAAACGCTTGTTACTATACTTGCATTGCGAGCACTTCACATGCAGCTTTTACTGGTCATGTTAAGGATAATATTCTATTGTGTATATCTTGAAATGTATATTTAGTGGCTTGAGTGAATGTGGAAAGAGAATTATTTCTATATCTTGATGACATGCTCTTGTTCATTTTGCATTTTCTTTTATTGATGAAATTATTGAAAGTTACGTATTTAAAGAACAACAAATGGGTCCACAACTTGATGATAGAGCATTTGACTTGAGATCAAGAGGTTGTTGGTTTGAACCTGGTTGGGCCTTGTTTAGTTTGAGGATATGGTCCTTGATAGTGGAATGGTGGAATAGGTTCATGTAGCCGACCCCAATTAGTTGGGATAAGGCCCAGATGATGATGATGAGCTATTTAAAGGGGAAAAAAGAAGAAGAAGAAATAGAATACCTGATAAATGGATGCAATAATTTTATGCTTATCCTGATCTAAATATGATATGTGTGCGCGTGTTCAGATTGATTATGGTTATTGACACAGTTCATTGCTGATGCAGATTGCATGGTCCTATACAAGCGTTGTTGTCATGATAAACATTATGTTAAGGACGTCACTAGAATAACATTTTATCTTTATCAACTATATTTTAACTCCTTTGGAGATCCTCTTATTGTCAAAGGAGATTCAAGTAATGCTATGGCTTGGGTTAACAACAAGGTATTAAAAAAATGGTTACGTAACAGTAACGGTGGGAACTATTATGCGTAGCGTGGCCATAATGGCTATTTTGGAAAAGAAAGGCATGTAATGGTTCGTTATGGGGCTAATATAACATTTAAATAATAATAATAATAATAATAAGGCATTTTTGGGTGTTACTGTTAGTGCACTTATTTGTGCACCTATTTGTCAATCAAGTGGGTCCGTGTGTTAGTGAGTTGGTTGAGCCCTTGGAAGTTGAAGACCGAAGACATTAGAGGATATGAAGTATCAAGGAGTTTAGAACAAGTAAATCATGAGGTGCCTTGGTGACCCTAACCTTAGACCCAAAACACTCTAGCCTCTAGATGATCCATTCTCAAATAGGTAAACCTTTGTTTGATCATCACACGACCTAAGGATCTTAATTTGATCATGATTAGGTAAGGCTTTAGAGGTGCAAAGCTGCTGATAATCATTTAGCCCAAATCAGTAGTTTTCTGTGTTGTCGATTTAAAGCTCGATCGAATTGATAGACCTTCGATTAGTTTCGATTGATCGAAGGATTTGATCAAAATTCGCTAGAATAGTCCAGCAAGCAAACTGCACATCCCTAGATTTTCCTGATCGAATCAATAGAACTTCGATCGATCTCGATTGAATCGAGGATCGACTGACAGACCTAATCGATCGATCGAATGTGCCGTTTTTTGTCCCTTTTTTTATGGTTGCAAATCTGTTTCTTTATAAAGGGTAGTCGGACCTTGGGCATTTTGATGGGTTTTTGGTGCCATTAGAGCTGAGGTGATTCCCACTCATATTCCTCATCGCAAGCCTCTAAACCTATGAGATTCATGTCATCTTCTTGAGCTTTACTACTCTAATGAGGATTCCAACCTCCATTGTGAAGATGATCTTGATCTCCACTATTTTCTAGAGGTTAGACACTAAGCCTATATGTATATCCTTGTATATATTCTCTAGAAGACCCATCTAGGCGAATTCTCTTTGGAAATCAACTATCCATTAGTTGTAAGAGATTCAACCATCATCCCATTACCTTGGTCATCTCATTGGTATATCGTATGCAAGGTGTTTATTCGTGGAGTTGAACCATCGGCATCGACGAACGTGTGAGCAATTGAGAAGTTAATTCAAGCATGAGAGAGCATTGAAGAAGCATCTCAAGAAGGCGCTACGAAGGGGTGCAATCCGACAAGTTGTCAATTGTAGAGTCCATTCACACTCTTTCCTTGTGTAGGACTGAGTGTAGAGTTTGTGACCCAAACTCGAATAAGTTCTTATGTAGGACTTAGGCTCTTGTGTAGAGCCGAATTCACTGGACACGGGTGTGTACGTGTTAGTCTCCATAGGGATCATCCGGCGGGATTGTATGTAGGGCTATGGATTAGGACTGCATTCACCAGACATAGGTGTGTACTTGTTAGTCTCCATGAAGAGCTTCCGACGGGAGTATACGTAGAGCTTTGGATTATGACTACTAGTGGTTATTGGTTAGTCGATAGAAAATCAAGTCTTTGTGAGAGCCACCGACACAGGTGGAAACGTATTCCTTTAACACGTGAGTGTAAGTGTGTCAAGTCCTTGTGTAGGCCTTCGGCGGGAGTGTACGCTTGTAAATGTTAAAGGTGAACTTGATTAAAACCTCCAATAGTGAAATTCCGGTACACTCGAGGAGAGTGTGTCCGTCAAGAGTGGAGTAGGCAAGTAGCCGAATCACTATATATGCTTGTGTTTGGGATTGTTATTACGCATATTTCTATTTATGCTTGCGAGCTTAATTTGTTGAATTATATGAAGGCATAATTGGATGTATGCTAGGTGTTGAATAGTTAACTTATCTCACACACAAGATCATTATCTCCTTATAAACTAGTTGCTTATTGTTGCATCTTTTGTAGTCTATGTGATTGGACCCACTTTAGCTTGGAAGCCTAAGTGTTAATTGTTTTGTTAATTTGAATGGGTAAATTAGTTAATTAGGCAAAAAAATTTTAAGTGGTTTTGTTTACCCCTCTCTAGGACTTAGCCATAATTCTAAGCTTTGTAAAGCTTCCGCACGTGTCGTGGTAAACAATCCACGCAATTTCAATTATGGCCTATATTGTAACGGTAACGGCGGTGGTTGTTACGGCCATTGTTACCATTATTGAATACCTTTGTCAACAGGTGAGGAATGGTTCTGTGGAAGCATGAATATGTTGTCAAAAAATATCAGGCTTCATCATAATGAGTTCTTGGTAGTGGTTAGCCATGTTACCAGGTAGGCCAATTCCTGGGCACGTGAGACTGTCCTTTTGTACTAGAACCACCTATCCACTATCTTAACGGATCGCAGTTCCTTCTTCTCTAATAAAATTTGTTATTGTTGATAGAAAAGATGCTAATGCTATTATTGGTAAAAAAATTCCCAAATTCAAAGTTTCTAGTTAAGTACTGTATAGTTGAGGAAATGACATAGCAAACGAGTTGACTCATTTTTAGTGGGCAATGAAATGAGTCAATGGTTGAGTAACTATTGCGACTGAGTTGGGGTGAGTTAAGAGTGGGTTGTACTGGTTACAATCTCCAGGTGAGTCACACTGAAACTGCTGTTTAAACCAATGTTACCTAAATCACTAATCCCCCACATTAACTGGATGATGGGCCATTTTTGTTCTGGATCACTATGTTTCGGTACACCTAGTGTAGATCAACTTGTAATATCAATCTATACCCAGAAACTAGAGATTTGTATGTTGATTTCTGCAACAAAATGCATATATAATGTGAAGCATAGGGGATGAACAATAATAATATTCATCATATCACATATAAATTACAATATCAATTTGTATGTAAAACTATATCAATTATACCTAATGTGATGTACTGTAGTGACCCACATGCTCCTGTCCCTAGCATACCATGCATTAGTTGACACCGTGTACTGCGTACTCTCTCCTGTTCCACATATTAGAGCAACTGATGACCAGGTAACCTTGTTTAGAATCATGCTATTTCTTTTGCAATTTTGGAAGAGCTTGGGACAATAGCCAGATGTAGACCTTGTCCTTTCAGAAGTGCCATGGGAGCTAGATTTCGAGAACACTCGGAATAATTGATGATTTATATAAATGGAAAAAAATTAACATAGAAGTAATTCAGTTCTTTGAGCCTTACATGCATATATATATATATATATATATATATAAGTTGTTTATATGGAAGTGTAGACTTAAGTCTGATCACTGCAATAAATGTGAAAGTTAAGTGCTATTTCCTTTGCAATGGTTACATGTGTTCCATCAGAAGGTCAAATGCTGCTGAGGGAGGAGCAGTTGGTGAGGAGGATGGGCAAGAAGGAAGGCAACAACATCCACCGCAAAGACAAGTTGTGAGGAGATTTCAGTTTGGGTTTCAGCTCGACTTGTTGCTCATATTAAAGCTGGCAGCTGTAGTCTTTATGTTCAACCAAGATGGATCAAGACAACGGCTCATCCTTCTACTCTTCTTTGCTTCGTTTGTTTATCTGTAAGCAGCCAAACATACTATTTCCTCTTTTTTAAAGTTAAATTCTGGCACCCTGAATCTCTCTGTAGTTGAGCAATTCCTCTTAATATTCTAGTAAAATGAGGGTTCTGGCCTGTATATCAGTTGTAGACAGCCTGTGTTTCAAACATTGAGGTCTTTGGTTTGAATCCAGCTTACACCCCCCACCACCCCACCCCCCCAACAAAAAAGAAGAAGAAGAAGAAGAAGAAGAAGAAAAAAGGAAAAAAAAGAAGAACCCAATTAAATGATGGAAGTTGGATTTTCTTGGATTTTTATATGATGATTTCCTGTGATAAGTTTGACTTCACTCCATTTTTTTCATCATTTTAGCACATCATTTTTTTTTTTCCATAGTCACGCAGCATTATATTCGTCATTCCTTTGCTTGTGCCGGCTTTGAATTGACCCGTCTTTTGAAGATGGTGAACCATCTATAACCATTGATTGCATTGATTTAACTTGTGGTAACTAAGGTCTGTAGACTTTCTGGTTCTATAGATATCAGACTGGAGCACTCACCCCTCTTATGAAAAAAAAAAAAGAAAAGAAATAAAGAAGAACCCAATTAAACGATGGAACTTGGATTTTCTTGGATTTTTATATGATGGTTTTCTTGTGATAAGTTCGACTTCGCTCCATTTTTTTCCATCATTTTAGCACATCATTGTTTTTTCTATAGTTTCTTTCCTGCGACACTATATTCCTCATTCCTTCACATGTGTCTGCTTTGAATTGACCCTTGTCATTTGAAGATGGTACACTGTCTATAACCATTGATTGCATTGATTTAACTTGTGGTAACAAAGGTCTGTTGACTTTCTGGTTCTATAGATATCAGACTGGAGCTCTCATCCCTCGTACAAAAAGAAAAAAAAAGAAATAGAAAAAGAAAAAAAAAAGAAGAACCCAATTAAATGATGGATCTTGTGATAAGTTCGACTTTGCTCCATTTTTTTTTTCATCATTTTAGCACATCATTGTTTTTTCTATAGTTTCTTTACTGCGGCATTATATTCCTCATTCCTTTGATTGCGCCTGCTTTGATTTGACCCTTGTCATTTGAAGATGGTGAACCATCTATAACCATTGATTGCATTGATTTAACTTGTGGTAACTAAGGTCTGTTGACTTCTGGTTCTATAGATATCAGACTGGAGCTCTCACCCCTCTTATAAGATGGCTTTCACAAGGCATGCAGAGGGCAGCAGCACCTCCACAACTAGCTGTCAGGGCAGAGAATGGTCCTGCTGTTAGGCCAGAGGATGAGAATGCTCCTCGGCCCGGTACTCTCTCTCTCTCTCTCTCTCTCTCTCTCTTCCCCCCCACCTTTTGTGAATGCGCCGCCCATGTGTGTGCACCACCATGTTACGTCTGCACACATGCATCCATATCCATCTATTTATATATATGTGCATTCACAGTCATACACATGCATGCATTTGTGCACTGTTATGCGCACACAACTCTACATGCACAAAAATTTACAATCATGTTTTTCTAACTGAAAAGCATAAAGATGACAGTTCCATGGTATAGAATCTTCTCTTGCACATTGTAGCCTTGTCCCAGGTTTTTTGGAGTTGGCTTTATTAATCATTCTTTTGCCAATCATTATTGCTGGGCAAAAGTTGTACAGCCAGCTGCCCACCTAACATCATCCCATCTCCTTTACCTGTGCTTGGGTTCAGCTGGCTCCTAGGTGACCCATAAGATATTATTTCCGGTTCATGGTTCTTTTATGTTGCTGCACCTGCTTCCACACAAGCACCTGCTGCCTCTTGTACAAGTGCCATGAGGCCCACTGTCAATGGGCCTGTTTCAGGTTGGTCTGAGCCCAAATTTTGAAGTGGTCATAGGCGTATTCAGAATTTAATTTTTGCTCGCCTCAAGGGCAGCCCCAGCCCCTGTGACACACCTACTGGGTAGCTTCCTGGTGATTTCTGTTACAAGTGCCATTGGTTCTCATTCACACCATTATCATTTCTTGTGTGTTTATTGGCTTAAACAGTTTGTGGGAAGTTCCTTTTATCATGGCAGAGTTTTTAGTTTGCATGAGTGGGGCCAATGGTTGTTCAGTGCTATGATGTAGACCTTTACTAGCCTTCAGAGAGAAATCCTACAGACTGGAAGGTCCTAGCCATCATTCGTGGTTGAATGTAGACCTTTACCATATTTTCGTTCTCAACCATGTAGTGTTTTTTATTTTTTGAAAGGCAATCATTTATTTATTTGACAAAGCTATTAACAGAAATTACGAAGCAGATGAAAAGAAAAATTAGAATCTACAACATTTTGCAGAGATATTCCACCACTGAACTAATTGCTTAGCCCTGATGAAACAAACTGAGACCAGATCCATCCAATTTCTGAAGCAACAGTTGTTTCTTTCCTCCCAAAGTGACAAAATTCCTGCCAATAAGGCCATCCTTCAAATGGCTCTTGCCTTTTTTGCGTACTTCCCCCTGCCACCCCCCCAGGTTGTTCCACAACTCTTTTTCACAAGGACAGTGAAGAAAAAGGTGCTCCACAGATTCTCAACCATCTATTTGCTGGACAGCAATTGAAGTGTCCACATTGTCACATGAACCATCCATGGTGGGGAGCAAAATATCAACTGAACCATGGGCTGCACTTGTACTAACTGTAAATCTGAGCATGCTGCACAAAAATCTTGGCCTGAGCATAATATGGTATCCTCTCAGTTGGTCATGAAAGAATTAGTCATTTCTGAATAATTAGCCATGTTTCTGAACAATCAGCTGAACTCTGAATATTTCCTGTTCTCATGCCCGTCTTATCATCCTTTTCAGAGGGACAACTCGGAGCGGAGAATGACAATCAGCCACCTGACAACAGAAACCAGCCACTGGAGAACGAAAACCTTCCAGAACCCGGTAGAAGGGATGGCATCAACTGGTGGGGCGTTGCCAAGGAAATCCAGATGATTGTTGTTGGCTTCATGACTTCCCTTCTTCCGGGATTCCACAACGTCGATTAGTTAAAATCCACGGGTTATTAACTTCTCAAATTGATGTAAATTGGACGAAAGAAAAGTGAATAAGTATTGTATTATGCCATCCCTTGTGTTTAATGTTGATGAATAATTGTTTTGGCGTTCTTCCCAAATTGCATTTCAATTGCGTTAGGGATTTTTACCCAAAAATTTCTCAGGTCTTATGATTTTACCAAAAAATGCCTCCACCTTTTAAAGCTACAAAAGAGTGCTTTTTGGTGTGTAAAATGACTAAAATGCCCTCAGTTATTATTTTCTTAAAAAACAATTTAGAGACCAGGCACTCTTTAAAAAAACAATTTTTTTTTTTAGAGAGGAGGCATTGTGGGCCTAGTGTTTGTACGACATGTAACCCACCCAACTGGTGCATTCGACAATTCTGATCAGACAAGTCAGGCCAATCCAACTATTAGGTGGTCTACACTGTAGAAATATATAAGCCGCAAAATTTATGTGCCTTATCTGATGTTTAGATCAGCCTGGTTATTGGTTTTGTTGAAAATTTGAGACCTCAACAAACTGAGATCAACCCTATGTATTAGTAATTCAGATCTAATATCATTGTTAATTTATGCGCTTTGTGAGAGCACGTTCAACGTAAATAAAATAATCGAATAAAGTAAAATAACCAAACGATAAAGCAACCAACCACAAAACACGATATTTACATGGAAAACTCCCGCGAGAAAAAATAAAAAAAACTACGGCACAAAGTGATAAAAATCCACTATAATCAAAGCCTTAGAGATTACACCATTCACCTTCTTCGATTATAGATGAACTTAGATCTCTCCTTGTGATGCACATTTAGAAAAACCCTAGCCCCTTGAGAAAATTCATTCCTAAACTCTTACAAGCGTATGGAACCCTCTCACCTCACAAAACCCTTACCCTTAGAGAGAAAATACTCGTATTAACAAGTCCTAATTGTGTCATACTTAAATATCCCGATTTGTGTTAATTTGCGTAACATATTTAGTTGGGCCAGAGGTAACCTTCGATTGGATCGAACCAACTTGATTGTAGTTTTCAGTTTGACTGAAAACATGCAAATCTTCATAGCGTGTAACCTAAAAATCCACCCAATTTTCGGTGGAACCAAAAAGGCCCTCGGTCAAGTTGAAACAAATACTTCTTTGCACAACCGATTGGCAAAATCCAAGGCATCCTGCTAAATAATCTTTACATTGACTTGCATTTTGCCATGTTACCCTGAAGATATCTCGTGCAACCTCCACCTCGAGCATGGACCGCTCGCGATATTCTTCATTTGGAACACAGTTCCATCTACATCCCTGTGCAAGGGTGTTCAATCTCATCAATGACTAGTGAGATTGATCAAGCCCAAGCAGTGCTTGAACTTCCCCGTGGTCACCGGCTCTGTTAATATGTTCACGCCATTCTTGTACGTATGAATCTTCTGAAACATAATCTCTCCTGAAATAATGAGTTTCCGTATCTTGTGGAATTCCACGTCGATATGCTTGGTTCTTGCATGATACACCTGATTTATCACTAGATGGATAACACTCTAACTATTACAATGCAACCAAATCACTTCTTGCTTCACCCCAAACTCTCTTATTAGACCTTTCAACCACAATGCCTTGTTTGACGCCTCTATTTCGCCTTAGTTGTAGGCAATACTATCATCGACTGTAGTATAGATCTTCAACATACCGGTCCACCTGTCGATGTGAAAACATATCCCGTACTGGACCTCCCATTGTCCAAATCAACTACATAATATGAACCCACGTAGCCTACAACTTCACCTAAAGTTCTATGTCCCTCGAACATGATCTCGATGTTCCTTTCTTGGATCCATATATATGCTAACCACACTTACTGCCTCTGAGATATCCGGCCTTGTGCAAACTACTGCATACATGAGACTCCCCACTACACTCACGTATGATACCCGTGACATGCTTAAAATCTCATCTTTTGTACTCTGATACGACCTGACTAACAACTTAAAGTGGCCTGCTAGAGGCGTGCTAACTGGTTTAACACATTCCATGTAAACCTCCCTAGCACCTTTTGCACATAACTCTTCTGAGAAAGCCATAGCTTCATAGACTTTGTCTTTGTGTATCTCTATGCCTAGGATCTTCTTCACAGCACCCAGATCCTTCATGTCAAACTCATTGCTTAACAGTGACTTGAGTAAGAGTATTTTATTCTTGTCCTTTGCAACAATCGGTATATTATCCACTTAAAGCATCGGAAGAATGTATAACTTGTCCTCAAGTATCTTGTAATAAAAACAACAATCATACTTACACATGATATACCCAATCTCCACTATGTAGGAATCGAACCACTTGTACCACTGCTACAAAGACTGCTTCAACCTATATAGTAACTTCTTCAACCTAAACACATGGCCTTCCTTACCAAGCTCCTTGAATCCTTTAGGCTGCTTCATGTAAATGATTTCTTTCAAGTTTCCATGAAGGAATGCTGTCTTCACATCGAGCTGCTCCTTTTCCAATTTGGATTCCGCTATGGTAGCTAGTAGCACCCTGATTGAGGTATGTTTCACGATTGGAGAGAAAACTTCATTGTTATCTACTCATTCCCTCCGTGAGTATCCTTTTGCTATGAGCCATGTCTTGTACTTTTCGCCATCTTTTTCTGTTAATGCTTCATTTTTCCTGAACACTCACTTGCACCTTATAGCCCTTTGACCCTTTGAAAGTTCCACCAACTCCCATGTCTGATTTTTATGTAAAGGTTCTATCTCATTCGTCATGGTCAACATCCACTTGTCTGCTTCCTAATAACTTACGTAAATAGATAGGAATTCTTCAATCTTTCTAATCAAAGAAAAGAATGAGCAATCCTTTTCAGATTTTGCCTCTTGAAAGGTGAAGGGATCTCCACTACTTGTAAACAATGCAAAAGAGACCATGTTCTCGAACTCGTACCAATCCGGGGCCTTAATGGTTCTTCTCTCTATTCCTTACTATACATTCTTGGGCATCTTGCTGATTGGTTCTGTCAGTTTCTTGCTCTTGCTAAATTTCACCTTCAGTAATCGGCTCAATCAGCTCTCTTGTATCGATAATTTCTCAGTCTCACTATATATATATTTTTATTTTCTTTTTTAACTTATCTGCAATGTCTTTGTTGGCTTTCAATTTGATGCCTCATCAAAGATGACATCTCTGTTAATAACCACATTCTGAAAGTGCATCCCAAGGCTTGTAGCCTTTAACACATTTCTCATAACCGATAAAGATGCACTTAGATTTGGGATCCAACTTCGTTCTTTGTCCACTATGCACGTGGATGTATGCTAGACACCCAAAGATCCTCATTTCTGAGTAATCGACATCCTTGCCTGTCCAGACTTCCTCCGTAACTTTTGAGTCAAGCGCTGTAGATAGTAACCGATTTACAATATAGTATGCCATGTTCGTCGCTTCTGCCCAGAAGCTTTTAAGCAGCTTCACATGCAACCACATACTTCTTGCTCTCTACAATCGATTTCTCTTCATCCTCTCTGCCATCCCGTTCTACTATGAGGTCCCTGGAGTTGAGAAGTGCCTTGTGATGCTTTGTTCCTTACAGAATTTCATGAATTCTGCATCTTTGTACTCCGTACCGTTATCTAACTAGAGACACTTAACCTTTCTCCTGGTTTGCTTCTCCACTTCTGCCTTCTATTCCTTGAACTTGGCGAACACCTCAAACTTGTATTTTAAGAAGTAGATCAAAATCTTCTTTGGGCAATCATCTACAAGGCTCATGAAGTGTCTTGCTCCTTCCTTAGACGACATCGTCACTGGCCCCCAGACATTAGAATGAATATAGTCGAGCAACCCGCTGCTAGTGTTTGTAGCAGACTTGAACCTTACTTTGCATTGCTTCCCATGGATGCAATGCTCATAAAAATTCACTTTTTCATTCCTTAACTCCCTTCACAGTTTCAAATTATTGAGTTCCATCATGCCCCTCTCACTTATATGCCATAGCTGCATATGTCACAAATTAGTGTCATCTGTGTTAGATTCTGTGTGTGAGGTGCTAGTTGCCTCACCTATAACCGTCCTCCAATCAACTTGTACAGATTTCATGTCTTATGTCCATTCATTAACACTATCGCACCTTTGGTGACCTTGATTACACCATTAAATGCGGTGAACGTGTACTCGTTCGTATTTAAAACCCCAGGATATTAAGCTTTTCTTTAGATCTGGGATATGCTTGACATCACCTAGAGTCCGTATGACTCCATCAAACATTCTTACCTTTATGGTTCCTATTTTGATGGCCTTGCATGCTACATCATTCCCCATCAGAACACTTCCACAATTATAAGACTTGTAGGAATCGAACCAAGTCCAATTTGGGCACATGTGATATGAACACCTTGAATCGAGTATCCATGTATTTGAGAGATGACTCATATTCGAAGAGACTGAAAGGATGTCTCATTCTGAGCTCTCTTTTGCTACACTAGCCGGTTCACCTGTGTTACATTTTCTCTTGCTTTCTAGGTCATCATTCCGTTTCTTCTAGTTACAATAGAAGCATCCATCCTTTGCCTTTGATTTCGATCTATACTTTTTCTTCCTGTCAGACTGAGATCGCTCCACGGATCTCTTACGTCCCTGATCCCCTTTCATGATTAATTCTTCTGCCTAAGAGTTCTCATCACTCGACTTGTTTCTCGTCTTATTGGAAAAAAGAGATGCGGTTATCTCTTCAATCTTCATTATATTCTTCCCATACAACATGGTAGTGATGAAATGGTCATATGATGTGGGAAGCTGTAAGTGCTTATATGTTTAACACACTTAATATTGTCAAATTTCGTGAGACAAAGTGATACCGGTCAGATTGCAAGTACAGTTAGATCACAACTACTCTACATGTTTGAAGATCAACTCAAGATCGACTTATCATCTCAAGAAGACGTTGTTAGGTTTCAAGACTAGTTGATCTCTGTATTTGCTAACCAACATGTGATATAACCCTAAAAAGACCTTAGGTTAGGTGCTTTCAAAAATTCATTTATTTTGGGTTATTTATAGTACATTTGCTCTGGAGTTCGGCCAACCTAACTTTCTCGGCTAACCTAACCTCAAATTCGGGCTAAAAATCAAAATTCGTTGAAAATTCGGCCAGCCTAACTTTTGATTCGGCTAGCCTAACTTGAAATTCTGCTAGCTCAAGTGAAGTTCGAGTCAAATTCTAGCAATGCAAAATTTTAAATTTCGCGGATAAATCTTATCCACCGTAATCTGATAGTCATTGGAACGAATTCGGTGGAATGCGGTCAGCCGAACCTATTTTTAGGCTAGCCAAATTTTCAAACCCTTTGGCTATAAATAGAGGCCTTCTCTCATCATAAATTACACTGAAAAATCACTCTAAATCTTTTGCAAGTGAGAGAGAAGTTATGGTCCTCAGCAAGCATATTGTGCGGTATTTATAAATTCCTTTTAAGCTTATTCAATTCTCTTTCATAAGATTATTTCAATCTCATTTTAGAGAGTAGTCTATACTCCTCTTGAGATTTAAGAGAATTAAATCAGTAGCATTAGAGTTTTCATTTCACAAAATACCTTAGACCCCTATACTCTTTCTGTTAAGCGAATACTACATCCTCTACATACAAGAAAGAAGATCTCTGCTACAAGCTTTTACTGTATCTTCGAATCTATGTTTGAAGATAAGTATTTTACTTTATTTCATCTTAGGTTTTTTTGAGATAGCTTGTGAAAATCTCAGTGGGCTGATTTATGATAACCTGTGAAAATCACAAAGTGGGTTTTTATTTGTGATAGCCAGTGAAAATCACAAAAGGGGTTTTATTGTGGTGAGCACGTGAAAAATCACAAAAGAGGTTTTATTGTGGTGAACCCGTGAAAATCACAAGGAATTGTATAACGTTTTAAGGTGAACCTGTGAAAACCTTGAGATAGTGAAAGCCAAAATTATGAGGGTAGTAATTTTGGGAGTGGAGTAGGTGTCATTTTTAAAACACCAAAACTCCTTGTGCATTTATGGTGAATGCTTTATTCCTTTTTGGTGGTAAATGTTATTTCCATTTCATTCTTCGTGGTGGATGTTATATATTCTTTTAGTAGTTTTAAAGATTGATTTTAAAGACATTCGTGAAATAAGGTTGTCCTGCCTAATATTTTAGGTGAAAGTTGTCCTACAAATTATTTGGAATCAAGGTTTCAATACTTGGGCAATTGAGATTTTATATTCTTTATATATTCTGCTTTTATTTCAATTATTTGGCATTGTCCTATTCACCCCCACTCTCAGGACATCGATAGCCCGTTTTTTCAGAAGCGATGCTAGAAGTAGCATTGCTTTATCTTCTTCTTCAATCATTACTCTGAGCCTTAACAACTTGCTATATACATTCGTAAACAAGTTCATGTGCTCCAGGAGATTGGATCATTCCTTCATCCGTATCACGAAAAGTCGTTTCTTTACAAATAACTTATTTATGAGGGACTTCGCCATGTATAGATCTTCTAGTTTCTTCCACATCTCCAGGAGAGATTCCTCATCTGAAACGTTGTAGATGACTTAATTTGATAGACATACACAAATAGTGCTTATAGCATTCTCCTTGAGTTCGCTCTAGTCATCATTCGATATATTCTTCGGTTTAATCTCTAATAATGCCATGCTTAACCCTTGTAATACTAGAATGTTCTTAACCTACCACTGCCATAAACTGAAATTGTTCTTCCCATTGAATTTCTGTATATCAAACTTCGTCCTGATATCTTTGCTGAATTTCCGAAATGTCCTTAGACTTGACACTCAAATACAACTTTTTTTTTTTTTAAATTTTAAGCCCTCAATAAACCTAGATCAACCCTAAGTATTAGAAATTCGGGCCTAATACTATCGTTAATCTGTGCGCTTTGTGGAAACACGTTCAATAAAGATAGAACAATCGAATAAAGTAGGATAATCAAACAATAAAGCAAGCAACTACAGAACACAAGATACTTACATGGAAAACCCTTAAAGGAAAAAACCATGGCTTAAAGCGACATAAATCCACTATAATCAAAGTCTTAGAGAATACACAACTCACTTTATTCAATTATAAATGAAACCTGGATCTCTCCTTGCGATGCGCACCTAGGAAAACCCTAGTCCCTTTAGAAAATTCTTTCTCAAGCCCTTATAAGCATTTAAAACTATCTCATATAGTAAAACCCTTGCCCTTAGAGAGAAAACACTCATATTAAGAAGCCCAAATTGCGATCAGGCTTAAATATCTTGATTTGTGCTAATCTACGTAACATGTTCGGTCGGGCCGAACCATCCCTACTACGCTTTTTGGTCGAACTGAAAACGTGTAAATCTTCATAATGTGCAACCTGAGAATCCACCCAATTTTCGATCGATCGGGTCGAAGTAGGATTTATTTGCACAACAGATTGGCAAAATCCAAGGCATCCTGCACACCAAGTTTATATGTACATAATAGTGGAATGAACCTTTTGGATGGGTTGGATATCATGAACACACCATATCGGCCCATGATATCGAACTCTATTACTTTTAGAAAATACAATAGAATGAAACCAATGTAATTTCATTTATGTAAAAATTGGTATGTGCGGCACATCAAAAGAAGCATGGGATTTATTGGAAACGACCCATGAGGGAACCAGTACAGTGAAAAGATTCAAGCTGTAACTTCTAATAGCACAGTTTGAACATATCAGAATGGAGGAGCATGAGACATTTATGGAATTCTTTACAAAACTGAATATCATATGTAATTCCATGGGTGGATTGGGAGAAAAAATTCCGGTTCCGAAAATTTATAGGAAGATTCTAAGATCCATACCGGAACGTTTTAACTCTAAAGTTGCAACTATTGAAGAGTGTAGAAACATGGATGAAATGAAAGTAGAAGAACTAGTAGGTTCCCTACAAACATTTGAACTACACTTCAAACCACCTCCCAAACCCAAAAATATTGCCCTCAAAACCTCAAAACACACTGCAATTCATGAGAAAGAAGGAAGTGAAAGAGAGAATGAGGATGAGGAAGTGTCTCTCTTAGCTCAAAGGTTCAAGAAAAATTTCAACAAAAACTGTGGTCAGCCATACAGAGGCAAACATTTGGACAACAAGCACCATATAGGCAAACCTTCTAAAAAGTCCAGAGAGCCTCAGTGTTACAACTGTCGGAAATTTGGACATTTGTCCATTGAATGTCCCAACAAGAAGGCTAAGGGAAAGGCCATGGCAGGTACGTGGGATGACACTAAAGAGTCAAATTCAAAATTTAGTGACTCAGAGAGTGATGGAGACCAGAAATCCTTGAAAATTCTTATGGCCTCTACATCCTCCAATATTCCCATAGAAACTGAGAAAATTGATGAACCTCAAGCCACAGGGACATTTCCATTTGATGTTGAGAAAGAAGAAGAAAAGGATAATTTATAGGATACCTATAATCAACTCTATTTGCATAACATCAATGTCCTTAAAAGACTTGGTATAAATGAAAATAAAAATAAATTGCTGCAAATGGATCTAGACAAGACTTTAGAGATCAATACACACTTGATTAATGATCTTCAGCAATACCACTTCGAAAATGATAGGTTGGAAAAATTTAATTCATTTCTCAAATCTGAGTTGGTAAAACTAAACAAACAGATTGAACTATTGAAAGATGAAAATATGCATCTTAAGAATGAAAATCACACATTTTTGATGTAGAAAAAGCAAAAAATCTGTTGAGATTAATCATAAATTTTCCCAGAGTAGTAAAAAGCTAGAAAAACTATTAGGAATGGGAAGAACTTAGAGAGACAAGAGAGGATTGAGATATGAAAATTACAAACCAAATCCCACTCCCGCAGCACTAATGCCTAAGAAAGGTGCTGCCTCAGGAAGCAACACAAGGGCCACTCTTATCTGTCATTCGTGTGGGGACTCAGGCCACTATAAGTTTGAATGCCTAACCTTTGAGGGGACTCAACACAATTCCGGTATGAATCTTACTAGTAAATATAAACCAACCTGGAAAACAATGCAAAATGACAAGAGTCCACCAAAGTATATGGCAACAGGTAAGACACATTCATCTCCACCAAAAATGACAAAAAGAATGGGGGAACTATTGAGTCAAGTGGCTCAACTGAATCAAAAAACAAAAGAGTAAATGAAACAAGGAAATTTGATTCAGTTAGTGAAGTGAAAACAATGTCTCCCAGAAAAACTGTCACTAAATGGGTAGTGAAAAACAAAAGAAATTGTCTAGTAACTCATTCATTTTCAAAAATAGACAATGATACTAAGTGGTACCTTGATAGCGGGTGCTCAAGACACATCACATGTGACAAATCACTTCTCTCAAATTATTCTAATATTGATAATGGGAAGGTCACCTTTGGAGATGGGCACACCGCTAAGGTAATAGGACATGAGACTATTGTTGGATTAGAAATGCTCAAAAATGAGAATGCTCTGTACGTAGAAGGGTTGACTCACAATCTTCTAAGCATTTCTCAAATATATGACAACAAACATGTGGTAACAGGAGTGCAAGATCTTGGACCTATCAGGTAAATCAATTATGAAGGGTCTTCACACTAGTGACCACTGTTATGTTGTTAAAGGCAAGAGCAAGGATGATCCTCTTACCTATGTCATGTGAGCATAGACAATGAGTTCAGGTCATCACATCTAGACCTGGATGAGTGAGTGAAAGGATTTATTTTTGTGATTATCATGAGGTTTCTACACCTTGGATTCATTTTTTGTCTATAATTTTGAATGTCACAACTTTTTGTACAAATTTTGTTGTGTATACAAGCTGATAAGAAAACATCTTATGATATGCATCTTTGAGAGTGTATCGAAGCACACAGATTAATGTCATATTTTTCACTTCGATGAGTCAGTCGATGAATCGAATGACTTGTCGATGACATCGAACTAAGTTCGATGTCATCGAAGCACTCTTAGAATTAGAAGCGTCGCACATGATAATCTGTCATCGAACACCTCTTCGATGATATTGATTTAGGGCGCTCGATGTCATCGAAACTGATTCAATGACATCGAATAAATCCGCCTGATAAAAGGTGGGTGAGAGGGAAATTTTTACTTTGTTTCCGTTTTTTTTTTTTTTGGGGCGTTTCTTCTTCCCTATTTTTCTTGACGCCATTAACGCTTTGGGCGGCCCTTTGCACCTCAAATTCAGAGGATTCCTAAGTCTACCCCACATCTTTTCAAGGTATTCATCATTATGATTGAGTTATCTTAGGCTGCTAGAGGCTCTTTTCCTAACCCTCGTCGATTCCTTTTTGTCTCAATAGTTTGCTTGGTTTTCCAGTCATATTATCATCTTGCATTGCATTTGGGTGTGCCTAATCTATCATGCCAAGAGACAAAGGGAAAGCTCCAATCATTGGAGAATCTTCGTGACCTACTCGGCGAAAGGCATTGACTCCATGAGAAAGAGCCAGAGCTCCTGAATCTCCCACCCTCCGTCGAGGCCCCGCCCCTCGACAGTCGTCGCGTGGTGAGGCCCCGTCTGTGGCTCCAATGTCACCTCCCATTGCAGTGATTCCGCCCCCACACGCTAACATATTAGAAAAATATATGGGGCGGAGTCTAGTACATGAACATAAAGTGGATAGAGTGTGTATTCGAGAATTCGACATAGAACCTCTGTTATCGGCCGTCGATTGGTCTCCACTTTTGGATTTTGGTGGGCCATGTCATGACAAGTGAGCCTACTAGTTCTTGCGTATTGTCATTCCCGAGTCCTTGAGCCTCCATTTGTAACTGTTATAGTCGGGGAAATGACTTATGAGATCATGACCGAGTTCATGGCAAATCTATTTGGTCTCACCCTTTCCCTTATAGGCATATCCAGTCTTGATCTTGATGACCCAACAGTCCAATCCATGGTCACCAAATTCTTATGCCATGGTAGAGATGTCCCTTAGTATCAAGGGAATGCACTTAAGGCAAAACACATGCTCCCTAAATACCGAGTTTTGCATGAGATCTTCTCTATAAATGTAAACCTTAGGGGGATGAATCGAGCCGATCTTACCAGTTTCATGGTCTTCATCCTATATAGCATTGCATCTGGTATCAAGCTATGTTTACCCACTTTAATAGTCCACCAATTGGCTGTTGTTGTCCACACCTCCCGAGCAACTCATCTACCTTTCCCACATATCATCCATGTGCTGTGCAATGAGTTGGGACTGCCCATGATGGATGATCCTGAGCGTCCTCTACAACATTTCAACAAAGTTAACATCTAAAAGATGGACCTCAAATTCCATCCACTCACAGAAGGACATATCGAGGAAGAGACACAAGGTGAAAAGAAATGGGGGAAGCAACGGCACCGGTTGAAGGAGAAACGCAGGAACCATGGGTAATTTTGACCACTCCTGACTTCGTATAGACTCAACAAAAAAAATGGCATTAGGATCGGGTCGAGGTGACTCTACGAGGACTAACTCGACTTGAGGACATGTTTGATCGACAGGAGGAGCGACTCACAGGACTAGAGCGGATGGTAGCTGCATTACAGTGCACGGCTCAGCAAATCGTTGACATATTGATTTGCCGATGAGACGATACAACTCCATCTGACTCGGCCCCAGCGCCAAGTTCTATTGATTAACCCATCACATACACCTGTTCACTACTCATACTAAGGACATGTATATCTTTTTGATTGTCTTAAGTACCTGTGAGTGTATGTGATGGTTGCTGACTTGCATAGGTTGACAGTTTGGGTTGTTTGTCTTGTCCTTGGAAGGACGAAAATATGTTAAAAGAGTTGGGTTATTTTGACTATTTGGGATATTGTCTGATACTGCCCATGAATGGGCAAAATGGTTGGATTTGTTTTGGGGTTACATGTGCCCATGATGGGCTAGATGTTATTCTTTTTGGATGATCTTTTCTCTGCCAAGCTTGGGCATTTTCTGTGCTTTAATGAATGGTGATATTTCTGAGCTTGATATTAAATTGTCTATGAGAATGAATCATGTCTGCAGGAAGCTGAATATTGCTTAATATATACTTGTAGGGATGAATGTTGACTATGGAATGGTGATTGGTTTATCACTATTTATATGTCCATGAAAGGGTTTAATTATGGTTGTTAAATGATGAAGTCAATACTCTATTTTCAAAGGCAAATGTGCTTATAATGTCTCTTATGGAATGTTGAATACCCTACTATCTATATTATGCATTATGGGAATGTGGTTTGATGTTATAAAGTGAAGTATGTCCTCTTTATGTTATGAGGCTTCCCTACATGGCCCTCCTATATTGATTCTCCCAGTATCTTCAAATTCAACTTTAGTCAATAGGTTTGTGATTGGTATATTCTAACCTTTGCCAATGACTGAAAAAAAGGTGGAGAACAAATCCCATCATGAGAACAATTGTGTATGGTTTATATGCATGGTGATACAGGTGATAGGGGGAGCAACTCCAAGGAGATAGGGGGAGCAGCTACATGAAGACTCCATTTTGTGTGTGAACTCAAATAGATTATTTGTAAAATTGTATAAAGTTCATGTACACACAATTTAGGATGTTGTTTTAGGTATTGTTCTAGGTGTTTTGTGTTTTGTTATGTAATTGACAAAGGGGGAGATTGAAAGTGCCCTAGTTTGTCAATCAGCGTGAGGGTTGAGTCGTGAGTCAAGTGAGCCCCATATGAAGATTAAGCAAACTATTGTCTGAACCGAATGTGTGTTCAAAGCCTATCAAAGGTAAATTAAGCCTCACATCCCATGTCCCAAAACACCTAGGTGAATAAACCCTTAAAACCTTAGAACAACATAAGAGTTAAAAGTCTAAAAACTTATTCTTAAACAGAAAAATTTTCTAAGTTTTTCAGCTCAGTTCGATGACATCGAACACTCAATATCGATGACATCAAACAAGCTTTGATAACATCGAATGGAGACATTTTATGTCCAACAAACACAAAGTATTTGGACAAAATTTTTGATAAATCAAATATACCTTTGATGACATCGAACATCAGTAATCGATGACATCGAAGGCTAGTCGATAACATTGAGGGACTTAGGGCATTATCCAGTAAACCTTTTTTGGAAAATATTCTGATATTGCTTGAGTAATCGAACAAGCTTTGATGTCATCGACATTCAAAGATCGACGACATCGAGAAGGGTTCGATGATATTGAATCTGGACCAGGTTGTGTCCAGCAAGCTTACAGGAAAATTTGTGAAAATGTTCGAGGAATCGAGATAGCCTCGATAACATCGATATTCGAATGTCGATGACATCAAGGACGTCTCGATGAAATCAAAAAGTGGTTAAAAGTGTCTAGTGAGCTTTCACAAAATATCATCTAAAAAGATTGAGGAATCGAACTTGATTTCGATGACATCGGAATTTGAATTTCGATGACATCGAATTAGGATGGATGACATCGATGCCCTCTTTAAGAAAGTCCAACAAGCACTGTGCAATATCATGTCGAGGAATCGAATAGTGATTCGATGACATTAAAGTTCAAATATCGATGACATCAAATAAGGTTTGATGACATGATCTTCTATCAAAAGTTTTCGGAATATGTTTCTAATTGAGTTCGTATCATTAAACCGATATGCGATGGCATTGAAAGTATACGTTCGATGACATCGAACTCTATCAGAAATTAATAGTTTTATTTTCGTTGGAACTTTTTCCTATATAAGGAGAGCTTGTTCTTGGTTGCTACTAAGAAAAAATAGAGTGAGCTTTGAGAGAGTAATTGCATACCACCTACCGTAAGCCCATTTTCTCATGGAAGTTCATCCTTCAATCCACCCTCATCATTGATATTCTTTATAGTGGATTGATGAATGAACTTCCCCATTCAAGGATCGTCCAACTACCATCTTAATGGCAAATCATTGAGCTGGGAACCCTTGAATGTTTTAAAGCTTGAAATATCTCCTTTTCTAAAATTGGTAAACATTTATTAGGGTAGATTCCAACATAACCTTGACCCAACCCGTCACCTCTATTGGAACATCATCGAGTGTTGCGGATTAAGGGAGCTAAAGAATCTTCATCATCGAGGAGGAGATCTGCATCAAACGTGCAAGAACAGGGCTCATCTACTTATCTGTAAGTTATTAGAATCTAGAGACCCTGTTCCTCATTCCTTGTGTAGGATTGGGTCACAGGTGCTTCTCACCCCTTTCAAGCCCTCATAGGAGGCCTCCGACGGGAGAGTACGTTTAGGGTCTTTGTGTAGGTCTTTAGCCTGTGTGGCCTAAACTAGGGTCTTTGTGTAGGTCCTTGACCTGTGTGGTCTAAACTAGGTTCCTTGTGTGGATCCTTAGCCTATGTGGCCTAAAATCGAGGTTTCTTGTGTGGATCCTTTGCTCTTGTGTAGGACATACAATCGAGGTTCCTTATGTAGATCCTTTGCTCTTATGTAGGGCATAAAACCTATGTGCTTTGTATAGGACTTTTGCTCTTGTGTAGGGTATAAACGTTTGCCTTGTGTAGGCATGTCTAGTTCCTTGTGTAGGTCCTAGAGTCAACCTTGTGTAAGTTGTAAAGTTAGAGGTGAACTTGATTTAAAACCTCCGTTAGTGAAATTCGGTACACTTAAGGGTTGAGTGCGTCCGCCCGGAGTGGAGTAGGCACATAGCCGAACCACTATAAACGATTGTGTTTGGGATTGATATTTGCTTATTCATTTATTATGTTTGCTTTGAATGATTACATGAAACATGATAACATGAATGTTTAGAACTACTAAGAATCACATCCCACACACATTGTCACATTGTTCATCTATCATAGACTAATTGCTAAATCTTGTTTAAATATTGAGTAGTCTTGTGATTGGATCATCTACTTAGCTTGAAAGCCATTAGAGTTAAAGTAAGTATATCTTGATAGTTGCACATTAGATCAAGATTGGGTTAATAAGATTTTTAATTATCAAGAAAAGTCTATAAAGTCCTATTCACCCCCCTCTAAGACACTTTGACATATTCCGACTTCTACTATAGCAGTCTCACTGCAATTTCAGGACCACCCCACACATGTTGCATGTGTGGGGGTGGGGCCCACCTTGATAATGTGTATTGTATATCCACCGCCCATGTGGGACAGTGGGACCCTACATGATATATGTATTTTATACCCATGCTGTCCGTCCGACCATGGGACCCACATGATGTACATGTCTTATCTATGCTGTCCACATGGGACGTGGACCCCACGTGATGTATATCCACACTGTCTATGGGACGTGGGGTCCACCATGATGTACATTTTGCCCACGGCGACCGTCCATTTGTTGGACGTGCATGTGCACGGCCCACCTTGAGATGTATGTTGTACATGCTGCCCCTCCATTTTTTCGAAGTTATGAGCTGCCCCTTAAGGCCCAATATGATGTATGTGTGACCCATATGTGCGGCCCAATGTGATGTATATATGGCCCATATGATGAGGCCCCAAGTGATGTATATGAGTCCTTTGAGTGAGGCCCATTGTGATATATTTGTGGCTCATTTGGTGAGGCCCAATATGACGTATACATGGGACCCATTTGATGTGTATTTTAATCTCAGCCATCCAGCCCTTGGACGTCCAGATTGACTGGACTACTAGCCCATCTCCTTGTATGACATATACCTCCTTGTTGAACAGTATTTAGGCCCCTTTGATGCCTTGTTAGGCCCACCTTTCACTTGATTGTATAAGGGCCAGATTTCCAGATTTTTTGGGTGTTTAGTGGGCCAGATGGGCTAAATATCCAGCCTAAGAATTTCCTATTGGTGAGATGCTATCCATCCATTATGGTGGACATCATGGGACGAGTTGTACACTAATATATTATGTATATTGTACACTTGGCTTAGCAATATTTTTGGAGCCTATGGGCTACCTAAAGAGTCTCACCATGTTGGATATGTTAGGCATAGCATACCTTAGCAGTTTTCTGGGCTTTGGGCTGCCCCAGTGGCCCACCTTGATGCATGTGGGGTATGTGCTGACCCAAGAGGCCCAATATTGATGCATGAGATAACATGTGTAAAGTCCATTTTATTTTCAGCCATTTTGAGGACTATGGGTTGTTTCATTAGGCCCTTGTGTGAAGCCATGGGCCCCATTATATGTTAGGCTCCATGTGGGCCACTCCTTGGGAGCAATGTTGGTTAAATGTCCACATTGATGGGTAATGATGGTTAAATGTCCACATTGTGACCTTCCCTCAGGCCTTTGTTAGGCCTATTCTCATCCTTTTCTAAGTGGGTTGACCCTAATCATTGGGCCCCATTGATGTTTGCATGACCCATCTATTCATATTGGGCTAACCTATAATATTGGGCCCCCATTGGTTGCTTGTAGGATTATTTCTTTTTAATCTTGGAGTCCATCTAGGACTTATTTAGGCTCCCTAGGGCATTTAGCGGGCCATATGATAGTATGGTGAAGGAAGCCCATTCCGGATCCTTAGAATTATAGGTAGGCCACCTAGGCCCAACCTTGATATGAGGAGAGTATATCATTACCGTAGAGGGTAGGATATGTGATGTTAGATTTGGTATATCCCAAATTATTGGAGCCCACCTTGATGGGTGTATCATATGCACATAGTTCATCCATTTTAGACCATAGGGCTACCTTGTACGGGCCACTGTATTGTGTATATGCGCACTAATTGTCCATTTTCTAAGCTTTGGGCTGCCCACCTTGACATATGTGTGTTCTACACAGGCTAACCATCCACCTCCCAGCTAGCCTGAGAGTCAGGGGCCCCATTATGAGTCAGATGTAATCCCAAGTGGACCGTACTATTAAGCCTCTCTAGGGCCCATTGTTAAGCCCATTCCCCGTTCTTCCTCCAGTTACTCAGACCCTACATGAGTGGTAGATATACCTTGCCATGATTAGGTTATCCCAAATCATTGGGCCCCTATGATACCCACCTTCCTTCGATTGGGCTATCTCAAACCACTGGGCCCCATTGATAGTGATGCTTCTCACATCTCATTGGACTACCCCCAAGTATTAGAGCCCTCCGTATGTTCATACCGGGCCTTCCATTGTAAATGTGGACCACCCAGATACGTGTGTTTATCTAAGTTTAGTAACCCAGACCCGAGGCCCACTTAGATGACGAGTAAGCTACCCCATTCGTTTGTAAAGGCACACAATCTTGGACGTGTGAATCATATAAAGGCCTGCCTTGTATTCATATCGGGCCCCATAGAAAAGCCCGGTCATTGTATGATAAAGATAATGAGAAAGACCACTTGATGTGTACCCACTTGACTTTGGGCCTTTATATAATTCACACGTCCAAGACTGTGTGCCTTTACAAACGAATAGGGTAGCTTAGTCATCATCCAAGTGGGCCTCGGGTTTGGGTTACTAAACTCGGATAAACACACGTATCTGGTGGTCCACATTTACCATAGAAGGCCCGGTATGAACACAAGGAGGGGTATGGGGTGTATCCTACCTTGTGATCGATTGCTAGAATCACGTATATCGTCCACATAGTCCACCTTCTTTGGATGAGCGTAAGGCCCATCCTTGACATTAGTACATCATCATCACCTCCTTGCTATAAATGGGAAAATATGTGGTGTCAGATTAGGCATATCCACTGTTGATGTTATGGATTAGATCCGCCGTCATTTTATGGACCCCGCCATGTATATGGCCGATTATTTGTAACCATGATAGTATACTTTATCTAGTAAGACTCACTGAGTACATGCTAGTATAACATCATGATACAAGCCCATTGAGATGGTATGAGACCCATTGTGATTATATGAGGCCCATTGTATGTGTGAGGCCGACCATGTATGGGTGACTATGCGCACACCACCCATTCACTTATATAGGCTATAGGCTGTCTTATACTGGCCCACCATGAGGTATGTGATTATAATCATTCTTAGTATACTTTATAATACATGCCCATACACATCATCCGCATGCTTGTTATGAGGAGTGATTGAGCATAACATGTGCCATTGGGCTGATTGTTTATGGGACTCTCTGAGAGGCGGAGTTATCTCACATGAGCGCGCAATTTGCGTAGGATTGCTGCATGATTGGATAGTATGATTCATGCATTTCACATTTGTGTGACATGATTACTGTACGCCCTAGCGACATTAGGGCCGTAGGCTCCACAGGCATATTGTGGATGGGAGGATTGAACACCGGAAATCTTTTTCTATACATGGGGCGTCATAGATGTTCCTAGGTGAAAATCCTTAAACCCGATGGTACCAGAGGACGTTCCAACGTCTAGACCGAGTGGATACATGAGCGCACAAGGGCCGTATACTAGTAGGCTGTGTCTCCCACTGTGTCATGGTTGGTTGGAAGGGGGTGTGGGCTTATCCGCCCAAGTGAGGGGACTTTAAGCTAGGCTAAGTTTGATCAGCTCGTAAATGGGTCTACTATCGAGGAGCCAAATATATATATATATATATATATATATATATATATATATATATATATATATATATATATATATATATATTGGCTGACTACTGCCAGGCGGGTAGTGAGGTCTCTTCCAGTCACTTAGCTGCGCGATTAGGGAGGCGGTAGCCAGTGTGGAGTGTACTAGACCCCGATGATTGTCCAGAGATGAACTGTACTTATATGTGGACTTATTGATCAGAAGTTGCATACTCAGTATTTTACTCATTCATTCATTCATTCATTATCCACTCAGGCTGGTGGTGCGCAACTAATTTTTTATGTGTGCCTTTGTAATGGCCAAGATTTTAGTTGGGGCGCGAGACCAACTTGAGATCTGGAGTTTACCACATTGAGTCTAGCTATCCAAATTTAGGTATGGGACTGGTTTGGATAGAAGTCCCTTGTGATGAACCCCACAGCTTGCGATGCCACGTACTATCATCCCAACTCACACTCCAACATTGTCATTCCTTTGCATTGCATATTGCATTACACCCTCGGTATATGACATTTGGGTTATTATGATTCTACATTACATGGCTTAGATATGTTTTTACATCGCACAACTTGAATAAGGCTGATGGTATTTATGAACTTACTAGTATGCTTCCGTATTACTCTTATATTGCATCCTGAACACGCTTATATTGTGCACACTTACACCACCCTCTAAGCTTTCTATAAGCTTATGCATAATAGATGCGTACAGGTGATGCTAGGTCGCAGTCGAGTTGAGGTAGGAGCGTGCGGCAGAGCTTGTGGCGATATTTCTGGAGGCTTGTTATCTATCTTTTATTTCCTTTCATGCATTGTACTCAAGTTATTTTATTTTATTATTATAGTGGATATGTAGTGATGTTTATTGTTATTGTTGTGGGTTATGCTTCTCTTTATGAAAATTTATGCTAAAAATTCTCCTTGTAGGATCCCAAGATCTGAATCTGGTATATGGGCGCTGGAAGCCGAGAATGGGGTACTACAGAGGCTATCAGCACTGGATTTGGCGATCGAAAATTTTGTTGAGTCCGGTTTCCCAGTTCGGGGTGTGACAAACACATCCTCAATCATCCTTCTCAGTACACGAACTGATCGATCAGCAAGTTATAATGTGGTCCAAGTGAATTTTAATTCACCTTGACCCAGTTGTTCGTAGATCGAGTAAGGGATCAGATTTACATTCACCTCCAAGTTAAGAAGTGTGTGCTCAATCTGGTGGCTCCCAATTACATAAGTGATAGTTGGGATATTGGGATCCTTGTATTTTTGTGACACATCTTGCTTGAGGATGACACTCACTTTTTCTGTCAGAAAGATTTTCTTTTGTATGTTTTTTATCTTTTGATCATACATAAATCTTTTAGAAATTTGACATATGAAGGTATTTGTTTAACGACATCCAGTAGAGGAATATTGACATTCACTTGCTTAAGCACCTTTAGAATATCCTGAGAGTTAGAGAGAGGTTTTGGTGCAATCAATCTGTGAAGGAATGACACAATCGACTTACTTTGAGGTTCCAGTTCTAAACCACGTAGAGCATTACTAGGTCTATAATTCTCAATTTCTTCCGAGTCCTTAGGTTTTTTAGCCCTTGCCAGAATGGTTTTGTCAATAATCTTCCCACTCTTAAGAGTGGTGATAGACTTAGCTCGCTCCATAGATTGGGGAAGGTTTAGGCTGGAAGCATCCCTTTCTCCTCATTTGCTTAGTGTGACTCAATTTTTTAAATTGATGATGCAAACATTCCCATTGTTGTTTTGAGATTCAGGAATGCTTGCATCGTATTTTGGTTGAATAACTCTTCGTTTTGCATGAACTTTTAAACTGTATCCTCATAAGGCTTCCTTTGATTTAGAAATTGGTTAAGGATCCCTTGAGGAGTGGCAGTTTGTCCATTCCTCCAACTGAAATTTAGATGGTTCCTCCAACTTGAGTTATATGTATTTAAGGTGGGTCCATTGAAAGGTCTTTGGTAGTTGTTTACGACATTTGATTGATCATTCAATATCTCTTGAAAAGCAGAAATTGTTGGGCAATTTTTAGTTGTATATATGTTACAAGCACAAATACCACAAACAACTTTTGTAGCCTCGTCGAGTTTTACCTTATTAAGTTGCATGGCCTTAACTTTTCTTATGAGTTTGGCCATTCTTGCATTTATATCATCTTCCTCTTTTAAAGCATAAATTCCTCCCATTTCCTTTGATTGAGTAGGCTTAGAAGTGGTGGTTTTTGAGGAGGTATCCCATGATTGTGCGTTTTCAGCAAGTTTATCAAAAATAATCCCACGCATCATCGACTTCCTTGTTCATGAATTCCTCATTACACATCATCTCTACAATTTGGCACATGGGTGAGGTCAATCCCTTATAGAAAAGCTTGTTATATGCCATGTTTCATAGCCATGTTGTGAACATGAATTTATGAGATCCTTAAATCGCTCCTAACATTGGAAGAAGATCTCATCCTCTTTTTACACAAAATTCATGATTGCTTTCCTTAATGTATTTATTTTATGATAGGCGAAGAACTTTTTAAGGAACTCCCTTGTCATCTCAACCCGTGTGCCAATGGACCTTGGTATTAAGGAATGTAACTACGACTTAGCCTTTTCTTTTAAATAGAAAGGAAACAATTTCAACCTCAATGTGTCCTTGGACACGTTTGGGAAGTGTAATGTAGATATTATTTCATCAAACTCTTTCATATGTAAGTATGGACTTTCAAATTCTAGTCCATGAAACTTAGGAAGGAGTTGAATTACCCCTGGTTTAATATCCATAGTTCCTACATGTAATGGAAATATCATGCGGGAAGGTGTGTTCACCCTCGCCGGTTGTAAAAAATCTCATAGAGTACGAGCCGGGGGTGCACTATGTTCCTCATTTTAATCTTAAATTTTCTCAATGGGTAGTTGAGGTTGATTTGCAGCCATTACTTCTACTGACTCAGAGGATCTCTGGTGGTGTCTAATTTGGTGATGGATGGGCAACCCTTCGACTAATCCTCCTTCACTCAAAAGACAGGGTATTGTCGCGAACCCACTTCGGCATGAAACTGTAATGCACCATGTTTTTCAAACCCGAGTGTTAACCTTAAAAGAAAGCCAAATTTCATATATATATATATATATATATATATATATTTCTTTACTTTTCTCAGAGTTAACAGTTTAGCGGAAGATGGATAAATCAGACATAAAGGAAAATTTACATTTACATTCAGAATATACAAGCGGTTGCCCAAATGACTTATACAAACCAATGTCTCATACTAATAAATACATGAATGAATTACTTAACACATGAAACAAAATAAAATGCGGCTAAACTTGAACTGCAAGATCGCGCAACTTCTGTTAGCAGATGTAGTCATGCATCCCTAATAATTGTACCCTACTCCTCATCAATCTAGACATGTATATCATTTAAGCCACCTGCACTACCTGTACGGTTATGTATTCAATGAATGAGTAGCCAGCTCAGTGTGAATTCCCCTCAAGATTACACACCACTGCATTAGTTAAGTATAGTTGTAAACAAAAAGATATCCAAAATATTACATGATGCAGTTTTATTAAATGCACAAATGCATGAATGCACATCAACTGGGGATGCTCATCCAGTTGGCTTTTGGATGAAACCCATGCATGTAGCTGGTCACCAGTGAAAGTACATCCCGTACGTGCGTAGTGCTAAACCTACTAAAAGTGGGTTTATAGTCAGTGGTCTGGGAGCTAGCAAAACGATACCATAATTAAGGCCTAAGGGCACGTGCTACAACATTTAGAATTAGCCACCCGTCATCTCCCGTATGCAATGAATGCATGATTAGACCAACTGTTATTATTCCAATTACAACCAGCCAATTTAAGGAAGCTCAAAGGTCATTACGGTGGCTTATCACCTAGGATAGGCCGACAGCTTGGGCATAGGTCCCATACCACCATCCCTGGCTCATGAGATTCCAACATTGGGATGTTTAATGGAACCTCATCAACTAGTGGTCAATCATAGTTCAACATGTCAAAGTTACTATCGCATGGTTACATAAAAATAATACATCAAACCCACATGGGGAAAATACTAAAACTAAGCAGCATAGGGCAAATATCAAATCAAAGCCATATAGGGCAAATATCAAATAAATGCCACATATGGCAAATACCAAATCGATGCGATAAAAAGACCATCCTCAAAAGTCACGTATACACAACAACCCCTGGATGGTAGGCCCAGATCAATATTCCATTTAACCTATCATTCAAGTAGCCACCAAGTCAAAGGTATATTATAATCACAATAAATCAAGTTACATCCCAAGTCTGGATGTATATATGTAAGTGGGGTTCTCTATTGATAAATGTACCAATTCAAGTTCCACAAGCAATCCACAAATAATCCACAAGCATGAGAAAATATACAAGCGCAATATATAAATGTTCATGCAGGATAAATATTGAGCACGTAATCTAGAATTCAATTCCAACAACTAGCATAAATAATTATGAGATAGAGATATCAATTATCAATCAAAAATTAAATCAGAAACTATCACTTAAGTTAATGGGAAAGTGGAAAGCTCAAAGGGAAGAAATCATCACCTCACAAGTCGAATCGCCAACTAATGCTTCTAGGAAGCGCATGCACCCTTAGAATTGAATCCCACCATGAATTATAAAGTTGTATGTGAGATCAATGTTTTACAAAGTATCTATGGTCAAGACTAATATAATCTAGATTTTGGATTAGTTATTTTTAGGGTTTTGATGTAGACTTAGGGTTTCATCCTAGAGTTTAGTCCTATACTTAGATTCTAAGATTTGAATAGTAGTTGGTGTGCAATAAATTACAATATTAATTTAATAATTATAAAATAATTATTAACATTAGTGTTATAATTAATATTAGCTGACATAGTAATAATAATCACTATGATGATAATAAATACTATGATCTACTATTAAGGATAATATTTAAGAACGATAAATAAAATACTAATATTTGATAATTACAATTTTGTTTATAATAACTAGTTTGAGCAAAAATAATCTACTAATGGCTAACCATATCTAATGTTATTAATCCTCATAAAATAGTGGTAAAATGATAATAATACACAAAAATGAGTCTAGTGAAGAAAGTGTTGTCTCACTTATGTTGACTCGGTTCGACCCATAAGCTCGATTTACTCTCAACTCGAACTGACTTAGCGAGGCACCCAGGTGTGGTTGGATCTCTATGAGCAGTTGTTAGAATGCTGGACCGAATCAGCCCCAATCCGTGACTCGGTTGGTTTGCTGAGTCAACTCAGCAATCATCCTCTCAATGTGCCTTTCTTCTTCTTTTTCTTCCTTTTTCCTTTCTTACTCTCTCTTACATTCCTTGTTGGAATTCCAGCAATATGAGGACCAAACCAGCCTTGGCTCAGTCCCGACTTAGCTCCTCGACTCGGTCGAGTCGAGCTAATGCAACAAACAGCCACCACATGCATCCTCTTCTTCCTTTTCTCCTCTCTTCTCCTTCTTTCTCCCATCCTTCTCCTTTTCTTCCCTGCTACGTCCAATAAGGACTGAGCTCAATCAAAGCCCAGTTTCAACCTAATTGAGTCAGCACAACGAGTTGTTGATTCGGCAGCCAATCAGGTAGCATCCCAGTGATGCACGTCCGTTTCCTCCTCTCTCGTTCCTTCACTTCTTCTAGCTTCTCTTCCCTTCTCTCTTCATTTCCTTCTCTCTCTTTTTGTCCGATCAGATGAGTTTAGCTCTGCCAAACCCAACCCGACAGTGGCCCTCATGTTGCTCCAACAACTCAGGTGGGTGGAGTCGATGTCACACGAACACACACACACACACACACACACACACTCTCTCTCTCTCTCTCTCTCTCTCTCTCTCTCTCTCTCTTCTTTCTCCTTCTATTTTCTTTATTTCTCTCTCTTCTAACACCAGGGGCACCTCTAAGCGGTTAGAGCTCGAAAATGGCTCAACTGGACAAAGTCCGACTCGTTTTGATGCGGCGGGGAAGATGGACAGTTCTAATAGCAGATCTCGAACGGAAGCTTCTTCTTTCGATTTGTAGGTGTTGGGTGGTCCAGATAGACTTATAGGAGCTCATGGAATAAGAACTTGAAGGTTGGAGGAAGTTTGGGTCGGTGGGTTCGGACGAAGAAGCTTGCGGTTATTTTCTTGGGTTTTTTTTTATAAGAGATAGGTGAAGAGGCATTTTCTCTCCCTTCTTATGGCAACCCTAGCTCCCTCACGACCCTCGAATGGATAGCTCCCTCACGACCCTCGAATGGATAGTGAGCTACTAGGATTTGATTAGCTTTTCAACCACCCTTACTTATAGCCATTAGAGGCAAAAACTGGCCGTTGGTCCTGTTTTGCTATGGAAGAAAAACCCTAAACCGCTTGCACCGGACAAAGGGTTGGGATAGCATCGGGGTGAACGACTAAGATGGAAAGGGAGCAAGCACGCGGATCGCCAGGTTGGCAACGTTAGAGCATGATTTCCGCTCTTGGAAATTCTTGACAACACGCACTCATTTTGTGCTTGAGGTTGTGTACAAGCCTATGTAATCCAATAGGTGAAAACAAGTAGGGATTGGACAGCTTCGCGTTCTCTACAAGATGGATGAATTAGATCACTCGAGTGGCTGGTCGTGCTAGGCCAGATGATGATCGCACAGTAATGGTGCGTTTAAAACAGGCGTGACCGGAAGAGGAGGGAAGGATCCTTCCTCCTTTGGAAATGTCAGGTCAACCCAAGTTGACCGGGATTGGTGGTTTGGTGCAGTGCTAGTGCATGTGCATTATGCACAAGCTCAGCCTAAAGTGGGCCCCATAGGGCTAGTTCGACAGATCCACACCTTCCATCTAGTCCTATGGGTCCTATTAGGACATCCGGTCGAAGAAAGGGCAGATCCAAAGCTTAGGTAGGCCATACTCGATCAATTCGAGCTATTTTGTTGATTCGACGGTAGGATTGATTCCCCATCTACTCTCCAATGTCCTCATGTTAATACAGATAGACTTTAACAGTGGCTTTAACAATGTGGTGGATACATCATGTAATTGAGTGTCAAATCACCCCACAATAAGTTATGGACCCGATGAACGGTGGATCTCATAATTTGAGCTTCTAATTCTAAGATAGATTGTTACATTTAACTATCAAGGGAATTGATATCCTATAGTAAATTTATGTAATTATGTGATTATCCATCTTAAGGATCAATTGAATGGAAAGCTCGATTTATGGGGTGAATTTCACTCCCAACGGTCAGATGACTTAATATATGAATGGAGATTATACTAGATTGTTTGATTTAACTATCAAGGGAATTGAAATTCTATAGTAAGTTTATGTAATTATGTGATTATCCATCTTAAGGATCAATTGAATGGAAAGCTCGATTTATGGGTGAATTTCACTCCCAATGGTCAGATGACTTAATATATGAATGGAGATTATACTAGATGGTCAAGATAGATAGATTGTGGGCCACTAAATGATGATGTGTAAGGTAAGTTATGTGTGTTCCCACACATGTGTAAACTAATTTAGATCTTTATGGTAAGACCCGAGTACTGAAAAGTACAGGGTGTTACAGAAACACTCTCAGCCCTTAAGTAACTAAACAATTAAACCTAAAAAGAAAACTAGAAAAACTAAAACAAATAAGAGTTCTAGAAAAAATAAGAGAGAGGGTTGAAACAAAATTACCGAATAAGAGTTTCTATGTTAGGATCCTACAAAACAGAAAACAATGTTAGTTTAAAAAAATAATTTTAGAAAAAATCCTAACTTAAAAACATAGTAGAAAAATAAATCCTAATCTTAACCTAATTCTAATACCAATCAATTCTAGAAAAATGTAGCCGTAGTCCCCAAAAATGGCGCTAAAAACTTCTTCACAACCCCAAGTGTAGGGTTGCAATGTAGTAATAACTCGGTGGGAACTAGGTTGAATCCACTGGGACTAAACTTGTACGTTTACTGAAAATAACTAGAACTAGAACTAGAAGAAGATCTAAATCTGAATTTCGGAATAATTGAAAGTGATTGTGAATAAAGTATCATTAATTAAAAGGAACTAGAGTGCCAAGGATCTACTTGTAGTTATCAAGATGATACCTTGCTTGATTCAGGAAACACAATTAGAATTGGAGTCCTATCCTATCCAAATGGAAGATAAAAGAATTGAAGCACAATCTGAACTTTGTATTGAATTAGTTCACAAATGAAGGAGTATTGTGAAGATTGGAAGAGATTCCATCACCCTACCATGCCTAGGAGATGATGGTGAACAATAGGATTTACCGATCCCACAATCTCAAAATGAAAAAGAAGATATTTAAAGTTATCACAGTGTCTAATGTAATTTGAGTCATAACAAACCATAGAAAACTGAAAATAGTCCTTAAATTCAAACTAGAAGTCAATGAAATTCAACATAAATAAAAATTAAAGCAAGATAAACATCCCAACATGCTACATGCTTCACCTCTTAGCCCTAGCTAAGAGGTTTAGTTAACCATAGACATAATTCAAATCAAAAATCTTAAAGAAAATATAAAAACTAACTAGAAGAAGAAGATTGGGGAGGAAAGGACTTCTTGAAGTTCTCCAACATGTTGCTCCACTCTTCTAACCCTAATTCGTGCTTAGAAATAATTAAGAGACCCATATTTATAGTATTTCTTTAGATCGACTTTGAAACCGCCTTAAATTTATGTAAATTGTAACGCTTCGGTCAGACCGAATTAAGGCTGAAAATCGCACTTTCTCGCTGGACAATTCTATGCAATTTTGGTAGGACCGAATTAAGGCTAAAACACTACAAAAAAGGGGCAAAGGATATAGACCATGTTAGTTTTTTTTACTATGGATATAAACCATAGCTACACTTACTACGATTTTAATCCATAGCTAAAAAGGTGCTACACCATTAATAATTAACGGTGGTGTATGGAGCTCTATAGGGCCTAAAACAATATATGTGTTTTATCCAAGCCATCCATCTATTTTGAAATATTATTATAGGGCATGAAACCAACAATCAACTAGATGAAGGCTAAAGTGCACCACTGTAAGTGCTATGTTATATAAAGTACACCTTTGTTTGTCAAATTTCGTTTAGAAAAAACAACTTATGTAGTGGCCCATCTAATGTGAATCAAGATGGAAACTTTAATACACTATGATGGAAAGTTCAAGACTCTACTTCAAGTGAAGTAGTAGATCAAGATGGAAAGTTCAAGTTCTACTAAGTTCAAGATGATTGAGTTCAAGTTCTACTAAAGTTCTAGTAGAAGATCAAGCTCCATCTTCAACTTCAAGCTCTATTGAAGATTCAAGTAGAAAAACAAGTTCCATAAAGTTCAAGCTACTTCAATAGTTCAGTCATATCAGGTATATCAAACCCTAGAAAGACCTTAGGATTAGGTACTTTCAAAACATAATTTAAATGGGTTTTTATACTATAGTTCGACGAGTCTAAGCTATGGTTGACTAGTCTAAGCTGTGGCTCAACCGGTTTAAGTAATTTTTGACCAGTCTAAGTTCAAATTGAAGATAAACGGATTTTTCTGTTACTTCTTCGACCAATCGAAGATGGGCCTTCGTCCAATTGAAGGTTTCTCGACTCGAAGTCCAGTAACTAAATCAGTTTAGATTTTTAGCACCCTCGACCAGTCGAAGAATCAGTTTAGATTTTAGCACCCTCGACCAGTCGAAGACCATGTTTGACCAGTCGAACAGGGCCCTCAACTAGTTGAGTAAGGCCTTTGACCAGTCGAAGTTCTGTTTTATCTTATCGCGCTCAAATTTAAAAATTTGTTGGAACTTAGATGAGTCGAAGCAACAACTTTTTTGCCTATAAATAGAGGATTTTTCTCAATCCAAAAAAATAATTCAAGTACATCAAATCCATTATCAAGAAAGATAGAAGCCCCTATTATAATCAAGCTATTGCATAGTATTTATAATTTTTTTAATAGCTTATTTGTTTTAATTCCTCGATCTCCTATGCTTTGAATTTTATTTTATAAAGAGAGTAAATACTCTTCTTTGAGATTTTAAAGAATTCAAACAAGTAGCCTTTGATTTGAATCTATTTAAAATTAATCTAGAACCTTGAACCCTTGTCTATGTGACTAAACATTGAACAATCTACGATAAGAGAAGCGGTTCTACGGCTACATCGACCGATACATCTTCAAAGGAGAAGATAAATATATTTTGCCTTTAAATTTTGGTTTTATTGAGCTAGCTAGAAAATCTTATTTGTTGGTTTTCCTGAGATAGCTAGAAAATGTCAGTGATGGGTTTTTGTTTGCGATAGCCCTTTAAAATCACAACTGTATGAGGTTTTAAGGTGCCATGTGAATACCTTATTTATAGTGAAAGCCAATATCACATGGATATTCAAATCTATCACAACATCTATTGTAATTTCTAGTTTGAATTTAAGGAATATTTTCAGTTTTCTATGATTTATTGTGACTAAAATTACAATAGATGTTGTGATAGCTTTGAATATCTTCTTTTCTTGTTTTGGGAGTGGAGTAGGTGTGGCTGTTTGAGAATAGTTGTTGAACACATCGAACCCTATAACTCTTAGTGTTGTGGTGAATGTTTAATTTTTGCATTTGTGAAGAATGTTTGTAATTTCATTCATCCAACAAATACTCTATTTTCTCTTGTAGATTTAAGGAATCTCTGTGAGGAGTCCAAGGAAGCTCCGTGATTCAGATTAGTTATACCCTCGAGGAAGACGATGATCGACCTCATCACGTTCATCCTTACGTCAATGTTAAGCACCATGTTATCTATGATTTTCTAGATAGACTGGAGTGATAAGAGTATTCAATATAGGGATTCGCATTTCTTGGAGTAGGGTTGAATTAAAGGCCTACCATAGTCTACAATACTAATTGAAGTGGTTTTATTTATTTATTTATTTACTTTTTTAACTTATGATTAAAGAACAATGCTCTCACCTTGGTGATGGCATCCCATTTATGGAAAACCAAAACTTGTTCCCTTCAATCTTTGTGGCCTAATTCAACATTCTCATTGCAGAGAAAATCTAAGAGTCATTTTTTTTTCTTTTCTTTTGAGAGTAATTGAAAATTTATTAAAAACCTTACAAGAAGATGAGAATATATATATATATATATATATATATACAGCCGAATGCTCAGTTGAGCACCAATTTGCATGGAACTTGTGTGAAATTTTTTGAGAACTCATCATACGTGATGTGACTCCAAAATCTGAATGGTTCACGTGAAGCAGCACCTCATGAAACCCACCGGGCCCAATTTTTACTTTGATCCAAAACTTTGGTGGGCCATGAAAGATGAAAATGGTTTCCTCCCTTGATTTGCATTTCTCTTTTCTATGGCCAATTAGAATTTTAGATCAGGGTGGAAATTTGTCCCTTGGGGTTTCATGGGATTCTGCATCACATGGACCATTCGAATTAGACGCCCATGACACGTGTGCAAAAGTTTGCACGTGTGTAGCTGCGCAGGCGAGCCTTCATATAAGCCATGAGATGAGGAGAACGGATGGGATTCAGCTACATTGAGAGAGAGTCTTCATAAAAAATGACACTCTCCAACACTCACGTAAAACAATGCAGATTAGCTACTGCCAAGTTGAGTAGTGAGACTTGAAGTGATGTCACCAAGTTCTGTGGGTCCACCTTGAAGTATTTGTTGTATCCACACCATGCATCCATTTTTAGAGATCATTTTAGCTAATGAGAAAAAGAATGAGTAGATCGAAAGCTGGAGTGGACCCCACCACAAAAAACAATAGGGAGAGAGACGGCCACCGTTGAAACCTTCCTAAGGTCCGTTGTATTGTTTATTTAAGATCCAACCTGTTCATAAGTTAACATAGACATTAAAGAAGGGAAAACACTAGTATCAGCTTGATCAAAAACTTTTATGGCCCTTAAATATTTTTAATGGTGAGCGTCACTCTCTCCATTATTTTTTGTGATGGGGTCCACTCAAGCTTTTGATCTGATTCATTCTTTGGTTCATGCCATAAAATGATCTCTACAAATGGACGGACGGTGTGGATACAACACATACATCATGGTGAGGCCCACATGGTAAGGGCAGTGTAGTAGCTAATCCACTCCGATGGGATCGACACTGCATCTCAAAGCAAGTCACATGCCACTCACACGCAATTACATAATCTAACCGTGTTCGTATGGTGTCAGGGGCTCTGTAGGCCTCACCGTGTTGTATGGGTTTTATCCACACTGTTCATCTATTTTTCTAGATAAGTGTAGGCTTTGCCCCCAAAAATAAAGCAGATAAAAGGCTCAAGTGGACCATACCACAGGAAGTAGTGGTGGTAATGATGGCCAACATTGAAACCTTCCTAAGGCCCACCTTGATGTTTATTTTTCGTCCAATTTGCTCATAAGGTCACATAAACCTGTACTACGGGAAAGCACAAATGTCTGGTTGATCCAAAACTTATGTAGCCCTTAAGAATTTTTTAATGATGATCGTTCAATCTCCACTGTATGATTTACTAGAGATTTGGAGCTTTTTAATTTTTGGGAATCTAAATTAAAAGTATCTAAAAAATTGGATGAACGGCATGGATAAAACCCATATATCATGGTGGGCTGCACAGAGCACCTGACTGGATCGATTCCATCCAGACGAGGCAGGATGCAATCAACTTTTGTTTGCATGGCATCTAACCCATCATGGCTGGACGTGGATTTCCTATGAAAGCCTTTTGCAGGAAGTTCCTGCGCTGGGAACCCAGGTGGGGCCCACTTTGATGTTTGTTGAGAAATCCTCCTCGTCCATCTATTTTGTGAGTTTATTTTAGGACATGATGCCAAAAATGAACCATATCAAATGCTCAAGTGGGCCGAAAATATGATAATTGAGCGTCCAAAGTTGAAATAATCATGGGCTACAAAAGTTTTGAATCATGCTAATATTTGTGTTTTCCGTTCATCCTAGTAGGAATAACATTACTAACGGTATAGATGGCATGTAAACATCACTGTCGAACCTAGGTACATTTTAACAGTAGGAATTTCCCTATCCACATTTTTCTTTAGTACGTCACACTTGAGCTTTGCTCAGTCCGCTCATATGGTGCATCCTTTTGCAGTAGATTACATAGAGGACGAGAGAGGCGACTAAAGCTCTTTATGAATCTCCTGTAAAAACTAGCATGCCCTAAGAAGGATTGCACAGCTCGTATGTTCTTGGGTTAAGGTAAGTTAGAGATAAGATCAATCTTAGCCTTATCTACCTCAATTCCCTTGGACGAGATGATATGTCCAAGGACAATTCCCTTATGAATCATGAAATGACACTTCTCCCAATTTAGTACCAAATTCTTGTCCTCACATCGCTTCAGCACACATTTAAGATTATCCAGACAATCGTTGAAGGATGAACTAAAGAAAGAGAAGTCATCCATAAAGACCTCTAAATATTGTCCCACCATGTTAGAAAAAATACTTATCATGCATCGCTGAAAAGTGACGGGGGCATTACATAGTATGAATAGCATCCTTCGGTAAGCAAAGGTGCTAAACAGACATATGAATGTGGTCTTTTCCTTATCTTCAAGGGCTATCTTTATCTGGTTGTAGCCCGAATACCCGTCAAGGAAGCAATAGTATGAGTGGCCAACTAGCCTTTCCAAAATTTGCTTGCAACAGCCGACGATCTGGTTCAGTGGAAACTGAGTGAGGGGAACTACAAGTTTTGGCTCTCTAACTGGTTGGGGCTTGGCCCTCTTCACAGGTTAGCCTTCGCTGTAATTCTAACTCCTTTACTAGCTATGAAAACCTCTTAGGTGTTAGGCAAGGAAGGCCCCCTCCCGCCGTCAGTAGGTTTTAATTTCCTGCCACAACCAGTTATTGATCATATCTTTCAGCACGGGTTCTGCACTTCTGAGGGGCCAGATTCCCCGTTGTGGCCATTTTCGTCTTCAGGTGAATTCTTCGTCTCCTCGGCCTAGGATAAATGTAGAGTGTCCCTTCCTCATAGGAGCTAGGCGCAATGGGTTTGGCATGAGAATCTTCCCCCCAGGCTCTCCCTTCTCTCCTGGTGTATTCTCATGGGAGCGATCGCTGTTGACGAGGCAGTCCAAGCGCATGACATCCCTCTAGCTTCAAAATGTGTGTGTTGTATTGTGGTTCTCAACAGGGCCATGCGACTGAAAACAACCCTCATTTATTCCTGAATAACTCCATTGCTAGGGCCCTGTGGTCTCTTGTCAGTAATATGTTTGACATCCATCTGGTGGAAGCCTAGTCTATCAGTAGTAGACTGGCTCAATGGTGGGGATCTGTGACCCTTCGATCAGCCAACCAGGTGGCCCACAAGGTCCTGCCGAGTGTTATTTTCTGGGTGATTTGAAAGTGCCGTAATGTAGCTATTTTTGATGGGATGCTGCTGTCCATCCTAGCAGTTATCGCGAAGGTGAAATGGTGGTTCACCACCTTAAAAGGTTGTAACACTGTAGACGGCCCGACAGCAACTCGTTCCTGTCCTGGCCATCCCCCCGCTGTTGGTAGCGACGCAAGAGCTAGAGCTACTCCCCAAGTTAGTTCTTCCTTGCACCGTGCAGGCTACTAGAGCAGAGAGCAGGACAACACTCACACAGCCATAAGAAGTAGGCGTCCGTCTTCTTTCCCCTGGTGGTGAGATGGCAAAAGCCCCCATCTGGTTGGGTGAAAATCAACATGGACTGCTCTACCTTAGGGAATCCAGAGTAGCCAGGTGAGAGAGGGATTTGCAGGGGAGATAGAGGTGAGTTCTTGTTTGCTTTCTCGTCCCGTTATGGGGTGGGTTCCAATAAGAATGCTGAGTTGAGGGCCATTCATGATGGGATGGATTTCTATCTGAATAGTGGGTTCCATAAGGTGGTGGTGGAATCGGACATCCTCCTTGCAGTTAGGCTATTGCTGGGGTCTGCCACACCTAGTTGGAAGTGGGATTATTAGAAGCAGGGGGCAGTTTTAGTTCATTCACATCTTTAGGGAAGGTAATTGTAACGCCCTGAATTTCGAGGGTTGAGCAAAGCTCTACTCCTGAGATTCAGAACATCACTTATGCAATATGGATGATAATATTCATATTTCTTCCATGTTAATGAGTTAAGCATGCGTGGGATTATACTAAACAACACATCATACTCCGGATTTAATTAAGTTAAGTAAGAGCGGAAGTCTAAAACATATCTATTTAAGTATGTAGGTGTTTCACAAATTTCCTCCAGAGTATGAGTACGTAACTGGGTTCAATATATACATGTATTGTTTCAAAATGTATAAAAAAAGTGGTAGCATAAATATGTCCAACTAAGCCCTGATGCCCAGTGGTCCTTGTGTCACGACATGTGGTCTACATCGATCCACTAGAGAGTTGGAAGTAGGAGAATTCCTCCTCCTCATCCAAGAAGTCCTGCTCCATTGCATAGGTGTTGTCTGTACTTGCATCTATATCAGAGTCTAGTTGGTGTTTTAAAACACCGTCCCAGAGTGAGAGTGAGTGATTAACTCGGTGGTTCTATAAGGTAAAAGTTACACATGTTATCAAGTCAATCAAAGTAGTAATGATAAAACAAACATAACAATCACTTCTTAACTACTCTTATTAATGCAGGAATGGGGTGCAAGTAATGATGTATGCCCTCACAAGCGGCTTCGACCACCTGTTTCGTATATGACAATACTGCCTTAAAACGGTGCAACTCCAACGCCTTTTAAGCACATCCTAACTAATGCAGTGTGATGTATGGTCGTATTAGCCAAGTAATTAATTAAGCTCATTCATATAGCAAGTTTGGGAAGCTAGGGTACCTCCCTTTATATCATTGACCCGAATCGAAAGATCCATCTTGGTTCGTCACTCTTAGTTAAACACATATGATAGGCAAGTTGTAGGGTCGTCACTTCTAATTAAACACATAAAATAGACAAGTTACAAGAATTTATACTCACGGTCACTACAGGGAGGCTTGTCACCCCAACATAGGCCGACAGCACGAACACGGTGTCCCATACTACCATACTCGGCTCACGAGTTTTAGTTTCTCATTGGTTACTACGGGGAGGCTTGTCACCCCAGCGTAGGCCGACAGCACGAACACGGTGTCCCATACCACCATGCCCGGCCCATAAGTCTTAGCGGATTATGGTACCATGGTTAACGTGGGTCTTTACATTGGTGAGGTAGTCGCGTCCATATAAGGTAAACACACAATAGGTCAATCGGTTCGTTAGGCAAGCTCGGTACGGGCACACGTTGATGTAATCGACATGGAGCGCATAAGCACTCCTCATGGCCTAACCATTGTCGATAATCGTCGTGCGACCTGGATTCATTGAGTTTACCCAATGTGGCGAGACTAATTCGGCCACCCGAACAAGGACTGTTACCAATTGCCTAGGCTACGTTGTAGCCCCAATCCTACTCATATGCAGTTAACAAACACGTGTAATATTCATCTAAGCATTTAACAAACAATCCAAGTGGACTCCTCATTTGGGCATTTCATCGAACATATCGATCATGTTACTTGCATTTTATCAATTAATTATATAGAGGAAAATATGATTACATAAAGGAATTTATACATATGCACAAGGTAATAAAGAGTCCTATCTTAATACTGGTAGTAAATACAAATCATCAACAATTTCTCATTTAGACAATTCATTAAACACATAGACTAAGTTAGTTACAACATATGTTTTATCAATTCCTCATACAAAGAGATCAACATGCATATGACAATGATGAATCCTATATCAGTTAATCATGACAAGCATAAATTATTTTCAAATGCTCATTCAAACATTTCAACAAACACATGGGATGCATCTTTTCCTCATTGCAGTTCATAGGTGTATATCATACAGAAATCAATGTATTTAAGATAATACGGTAGAAATTAAGTCAGATATAAATCATTAGCTGACATGAGAGCATTGATAAACCGCAACCTAAGCGTTTATAGTTCCCACCTTTCGTCAGAATACTCGACTCGAACTTGGTCCAAACTCCACGTTTCCAAAACGGAACGTTGGGCACCTAAATTATGAAACTGGTTAGCTAGGTTGATGAACAACTATCCTAGATATCTACAACAATATTAGGGTTAGGATTTCTTACCCAAAATTGTAACCAAAAGAGGTTGGGTAGCGCAACGGGGCGGCGATTTAGTGCATGGATTCGTGAGAGAGGATTCCTGCAGCGATCTTCTAAAATCTCTCTTCTCTCTTTCCTCTTTTCTCCTCTCTCTCCCTTAGGGTTTTTGTAAAATTCGTATATGGGAGTGAGGGAGAGAAATAATGGCTATTTATAAGCCCAGAAGTGATGCAAATGGCCCCAAGGTCACTTTATACATAGTTTATACCCTTTGGGCAGCTGTTTCTGACGAACAGGGCTCATAGGGAGGCCCACGGCTCATCTATGTCACAGGGTACACTCCCTGGCACTGGATCCATGCTAGGTCACGATTTCGGTGCGATCGGATAAGCCGATCGACCATGGAGAGCGTATGTCAGATCAACGGTCGTACGTACTCAATCGAGGCCACAGTTATATGGATATGTGCAGGGAAGTTTCCTTTTCCCACGGGTGAATTTTAGTAAGAAACTGACGGTCCGAAATCCTCAACTTTGCGTGAGAGCGAACAGCCCAATTCACTTAAAGTTTCAGTTCATTTTCTAAAGATATTGGCGTTTCTCATGCACTTCAGTCAGGGTTCAGGTTGGACATTTCTGGACACCATCTGGGCTTGATTCCCACGATGGTTGTCAAGCCCAGTAGGACGGACATCTTCCTATAGTTTCGTAATCATCGGACCCTCGACGTACGGTCTAGGTCCGATACTGAGTTTCAATGTACTCCCGAGAGCAACAGGCCCTTGGGATTTCTCCTAGGTCTTTAGATGGCATTGAGTCAGTGGTACTCATGGTTTTAGGCCTTCTCAAATATAAAAATGGTGGCCCAAGCTTCATCCATAGATTATTTAGTACTTAACTAAATCCTGTTTAATGTATCTGATAGGATGTGGTCTTCGGGAAGTTCTGTCTGAGGTGGTACTCGGGTCTTCGTACGGATTTTTTTGGGAAGTTACAGTAATGCGGCGGCAGATGCGATGGTGGGGCTAGGCAGTGAGCATAACTCCTCTATTAGAGTGTCTTGCCTTCAAGACCTCCCGACCAAGGTCAGAGGTTGCATATTTCTGGACAAGGTAGGTCTAGGAGCTTTGAGGGTATCAGCTAGGAGGGAGTAATGGGCTTAGAGGAGGTTTTTTTACAATTTTGTTATTAAAGGCATATGTGTAGCTTTTTGTTAGCTAAGATCCTTGTGTAGCATTTTCCTTGGTATATGATAGGTGAGGTCATATTCTTTTTGTCTAACCCGCCTGAAGAGCTGTAAATCTTGTTTCTTCAATGAATTCCAGTGGAATATGTCAACCTTTCTTTTTTTTTAAAAAGCTAGCCTTTCCAAGATTTGATCAGTGAATGGCAAAGGAAAGTGGTCCTTCCTTGTGATTGTATTCAACTTCCTGTAGTCAATGCACATTCTCCAACCAGTAGTAACTCTAGTTGGCATTGGCAACGATGGTGGGACTTTTTAGGAACCAACTGAGTTGGACTCACTCATTGACTATTGGATATTGGGTATATGATACCGACATCTAATAGTTTAAGTACCTCAGCTTCAACCACTTCCTTCATGTTTGGATTTATTCTACATTGTGGTTGCCAAGAGGTCTTCATATTATCCTGTAGATAAATGTGCTGAGTACAAATCAAAGGGTTTATTCCCTTGAGGTCTACAATCGACCATCCAAGGGCTCCCTTGTGCTCAATGAGAGTAGAGATAAGCATACTCTCTTATTCTTGCTCAAGGTGAGAAGAAATCACCACTAGGTATGTCTCACCTTGACCTAAATAGACATATTTCAATTCAGAGGGCAAAGGTTTTAGGTCAAGCTTTGGTGCCTTGAGGTTAGACAGTAGAGGCACTACATCAGTCTGGGGTAATTTTTCAAATTGTGGCCTCCACCAATTAAGTTTAAGTACCGGCACAGTATCAAGCATGGTTCCCATCTCCCTATTCATATCATCATCTAACTCATGAGAGTGCGCCAAACACGTCTCTAGAGAGTCAGAGGATAAGGTCAGAAGTGTTTTAACTTCCACGAAAGAATCAATCAAGTTAATATTGTGGGAATCATCATCTTTCTTTGACTATTTTTTCATATTGAAAAAGATATTTGACTCCAATGTCATATTTTCAAAAGACAAACTCATGACTCAATTCCTACAATTAATGATTGCATTTGATGTGGCAAGGAATGGGCGACCAAGAATGACGGGAATTTAAGTGCTCATGTCCATGATGGGTTGAGTATCCAGAATGATAAAATCTACTGGGTAGTAGAATTTGTCAACTTGGACCAACACACCCTCAATTATCCCTCTTGGTACATGAACTGAGCGATCAGCAAGTTGTAATGTGGTTCGGGTGGGTTTTAATTCACCTAGACCCAGTTGTTTGTTGACCGAATATGGGATCAAATTTATGATTGCTCCTAAGTTAAGAATTGCGTGCTCATTCTGGTAATTTTCAATTATACAAGTGATGGTTGGGTTACCGGGATTCTCGTACTTTTGTGGCACATCTTGCTTTAGGATGACACTCACTTTTTCTGTCAAGAAGATTTTCTTTTGAATATTTTGCTGTCTTTTGGTCGTACATAAGTCTTTTAGAAATTTGGCATGTGAAGGTATTTTCCACCAAAAGATTCTTGGATTTTTGAGGGAATAAGGCCAGTCAAAGTTGGGATTTAGCCAACCGAATTTTGGATAAATCTTATCATGCACAATCCAATGGTCGTTGGAATGGATTTGATGGAATCCGGCTAGCTGAACTTAATGTTAGGCTGACCAAATTTCCAAATCCTTTAGCTATAAATAGGGACATTCTTTCATTCTATTCTATAATAAAATTCACTCAAAAACCTTTTGCAAGTAAGAGAGCAGATTAGGTCCTCATTAAGCTATTTATACGGTAATTATAATTTTTATCTAGCTTATTCAATTCCCTTTCTCAAGTTGATCTTGCAAATTAATGAGTAGTCTATACTCTACTTGAGAAACAAAGAATTGAATCTATAACATTAGGGTTTATATTCATTGAAATACATTAGATCCCTATTTCTTTCTGGTTAAGCACATACTACCTCCTCTACACTGAAGACAGAAGATCACTACTTCAATATTTGACCACATCTTCAAATCCTCATTTGAAGATATGTACAATTGACAATTATATTCTCTATTTGGGTTTTTTCGTGATAGCCCAGAAATCTCATTTGGATATTTCGTGAAAATCACAAAAGGGGTTGATTTGTGATAGCCCATAAAAATCACAAAGGGGTTTTGTTGTGATAGCCCGGGAAAATCACAAGAACTGTAAGAGATTATTAAGGTGAACCTGTAAAAACCTTGGTATAGTGAAAGCCAAAATTACAAGGGTGGTAGTTTTGGGAGTGAAATAGGTGTGGTTTTATGCACTGAACCAATATGACTCCTTGTGCCTATGTGGTGATTGTTTATTTCATTCTTCAAAGTGAATGTTATATTTATTTTATTGTCTCTTGCTAGTTTGAAAGTTGGATTTCAAAGACGCCATGAAATAAGATTGTTCTGACTAAAATTCTAAGTGAAGGTTGTCCTGAATTATTTGGAATCAAGGTTTCAATACTGTTGGCGATTGAGATTATTTGTTTATTTACTTTTGATTATCTCTAAGAATTTGGTATTTTCCTATTCACTCCCCCCCCACCCGCGAGGACATCGATAGCTCATATTTCACTATCATATTTATAAATTATTTGCTTAATTGCCATATCCTTTGTAGTCTATGTGATTGGACCCTCTAATGGCTTGAAAGCCTTATAGTTTATTTCATTGTTAAGTTTAAATTCCCTATTAGTTTAAGTAGATAATTGTGTCTTTAAGGCATAATTTTTATTTGGTCCTAATCACCCTCTATAGGACATTGCCATCATTTATTAGCTTCGTTAAGCTTCCACACGTAGTCGTTGTATCTTATTCCATGTAATTTTAATTAATATCAAAGTGAGTAGTGCTTGAAAGGCTTAATCGCCTTGAGTTGATCAAATGGGCATAAGATTGATGTTTACCCAAGAGGGATATGCCATCACACGACTTCCATATTTTGATAGGCCTGACTACGCCTATTAGAAGGCTCAAATGATGGTCTCTATTAGATTCATTGACCCTATAGTTTGGGCTATTGTTGAACAAGAATAGATAATGCCCATGGAACAAGTTGTGGTTAATGGTAGGACCACTGACACTTTCAAAAATAAACCCAAATAGTGTGCCAATGAGAGTGCACGGTATACCTATGATGACAAAACTCTTAATGATATTTACTATTCAGTTTCCCCTGATGAATTTAAATGCATATGCATATGTGAAATGAGGAAGGAAGCATCTAACATATTGGTAGTCTCCCACGAGGGAACTAGCACAGTAAAAAGATCGAAGCTTCAACTCTTAATGAACAAATTTGAAAATATTAGAATAGATGACTCTGAATACTTTATGAAGTTTTATTTAAAGTTAAATGATATTTGTAACTCCATGTTGGGTTTAAGAGATAGGATTTCAGAAAGGCATATGTATAAGAAAATACTTAGATCCCTACCGAATAGGTTCACTCACAAGATAACCTCGATATAAAATTTGTTTGGTTTGATTGGTGCGAGACTTCTATTCCTGCTAATCCTTTGGCTATTTATAGATTCCTTTTGTGCAATTTAATCTAGCAAATGCTTCTTTCATTGCTCTATTAGTCACAGTAGTCGAAGGACTTCTCTCTAGATTCTTCTCTTGTTACATTTCCTTTTTGTGATTATTCCTCTTTTGTCGATCAAGTTTTGTGTTTCTCGATCACCTCTTGTATCTTAAAATGTTCGACTACATTTCTCTCTTCACTTGTTAAAATTTTGGATAACTCAATTGTATCACTTCATCAACCATCCAATGACATGTAAAATTACACTATAATTCAGTAAAAAATACTGCAAGTATCTTTAAGATCTCTCTATATACCTTGTATTTCTCCTGCAATGCCACATGTACATCTTGTACTTCTCTAGTGATGCTACATGCCGTCCTCCTAATTGCTCTTTCAAGAATAGCAAGAAATAGGGTACAGCATTCATTGGACCATTCCTGGTTAGGTGTAAGCAGATTATTCGTCTCTCCATGTGATAGATTGTTCCTCTCTCCATGTGATATCCTGCCTTGCTCCTCCACGTCCTTTACATATCTTAGGATTCCACTCCTCAAAGGTAGGGCCAGAGTCCCTCTGTTTCACCCCTTACTAGAAAAAATTGAAAGTAAAATTCAAGGGTGGAAGGCCCGAATCCTCTCTTAGGCGGGCAGGTGCACGCTCATCAATCATGTCCTTTGCGGTATTCCGATCCATGCTATGTCGGCAGCATCGATTCCGTCCCAAATCCTGCAAAGGATGGAGTCCTGTTTTTCCAACTTTCTTTGGGGCTTGTATGAAGGTAATTACAAATGTCGCTAGATCAAAAGGGACAAAATCTCTATGCCTAAAGAGGAAGGTGGTCTGGGAATCAGAAAACTCAGTGATGTTATGTCTGCGCTTAGATTGAAGATAGCTTGGACCACCAAAGTTGGCTCGAACAATAGTTTGTAGGCTGGTTTCTCTCCTTCAAGATATGGCTCTCTTGTGGATGCGAATTCTGGCGCATCCAGATCCTTCATCTCCCCCATGTGGAAACACATACTGTCACTCTCCCCTGGTCTTGATAGTCACTTTGGAAGGTAGGACGCGGCTCCATGAACATCTGGCGTGAGAACTAGACAGGGCTGGGGTGGTTAGAGGACTTGATTGAGCAGCCAATTCCCAATCATCTGCTCCATTTATCTGTTAGCGACCTGCGCTCCCCGGAAGGAATCAACCCTCCGTCACTAGCAGCTGATCTGCTCCCAGCGGGTGTGAAGGACCCCATTACCCATGCTAGGCTCTGTACTTTGGACTAGCTTGACCGTCGCATCTGGCCTCACGATCGGTCCGGGTGTTTTTCAGTCAAATTAAGATGGACAGTGTGCCAAATTGCAGGGCAGGTAATCGACTGGGCCAAGCGTATCTGGCATCAAAAACTCCCAAACAAGGTCTCCATCTTCCTTTAGAGACTCTTCCATCGGGCTGTCCCTACGGATGCTAGGATCCAATCGCGAGGTATCTCCCTTGCCTCCAGGTGTATATGTTGCGACGGTGGGCAGAATTTCTCCCCTCAATCTGAAAGATTGCACCATCTTTTCTGTCAGGGGGCGCTAGCATCCACAGTCTGGAACGAGTTCAGCGATATTTTTGGTGTCCAACCCACCTCTTCTTCCTCTATTGCCAGTATTTTCTCTCTCTGGTGGAATCCCACTCACACAGGTAGAGAATCATCTCTCCTTCACTGTATAATGTCATGCCTCATTGTATGGGAGATCTGAAAAGCGAGGAATTCAGCCAGGTACAATGGGACAAGACCTGCTAGCAGCAGGGTCATTGGAAATGTTAAATGGATCCTTAGAAAGCTTTTCTAAGGTTCCCAGGCTCTGAATCCATTTGCCCTCCGCCTCGGATTCTCTCTTTGCCCTCATTTGCCTCGCTCCTGTCAGTTTGTTAAATGGTCCAGACCACCGATGGGCAAGGTTAAATTAAATATCGATGGGGCTTCATCTGGAAACCCCGGCCCGTCGGGTGGTGGCAGCATTGGTAGAAATGCCAATGGAGATCTGATTTTCGCTTTCTACCTGGGTTACGGCCACGCCTCAAATAACAGAGCGGAACTCTGGGTCCTCCACGATGAGATGCAACTCAGCATAGTGCGGGGGTTGCATGGCGTACTCATTGAATCGGACTCCTCCTTTGTGGTGGAAGCATTCAAGGGGCTGTCGCACCTTCATTGGAAATGAGATTACTGTATATCGAGGATAAAAAATCTTCAAAAGAAAGGAAAATTTCTCATTTTGCTTATTCCCCGTGAAATCAATGGGCCGGCGGATGGCCTCGCTCATTTGGGAGCGGCCAATCAGGGAACATTTTGGACGAACATGATGGTCGCTCTCCCTAGGCTGATTAGGGGCCTTTTTTTTTTTTTCTCGACAAAGTGGGAATAGGAGCTATTAGGAAATCATAATTTCTTTCTCTTTTTCATTAGCTTTCATTGTATAGCCCCATGATAGGCGGTCCGCGCTTCCTTTTGTCAGCCCGTGTGCGCCTGAAGCTGTTCCATTGTATCTTTGCTATTGATATGAATGAAATCTCAGTTTTTTTTTTTTTTTTTGAAAATGTGATATCCTGCCAGAGTATTTTATACGAATTATTCTTGGGATATATGGTGCCAAGAGGATTCACATCAGAGATGGTTTGCAAATACATCATGGGTGTAGCCCACATGGCTTGAACTCATGGAAAGAACCGTACGTTAGAAAGGCATGTTACCATTCCCTGCTTCTTAGATGGACTGGTAGATGGCTAATGATTGGTGCTATCTGGGACTTACTTTCCGGAATCCTCGTATGTGGTTAACGTTCGTGCACGTCGTCCTTAGACGGCCCCCCAAAGCATAGAGAGGACAATATATCTGTCTCGCGAGGGGAGAGAGAGAGAGAGAGAGAGAGAGAGAGAGATGAATCGTTTTTCAAGCGAGAAACAGTACGATCTCAGGAAAGGTGCATGGACTGCGGAAGAAGATGATCTCTTGAGGAAACACATTGAGAAGTATGGAGAAGGGAAGTGGCGTCAAGTGCCACTTGGGGCAGGTAGACAGTTTTATTCAATGTAAAATACGACTTGGGTTTTTACAGCTTTGAAGAATACGTGGTTAGAAGAAAATAAATAATAGAGTATTTATTAAACTGACTCTTTTTTTATTCTTTTTCTTTTTTAAAATTCTCAGGGCTTAAACGATGTCGTAAAAGCTGTAGGCTGAGATGGTTGAACTATCTCCGTCCAAACATCAAGAGAGGAGTCTTTGATGAAGACGAAGTGGACCTTATCATCAGGCTTCATAAGCTCTTAGGCAATAGGCAAGACAAAACGACAATTAGATAATGTCCCCTTAAGACATCAGCATATGGACACACAATACAATACTAATATTGATCACTATCAGATAGATTTTTCTCAGTCTCATTGTCACAGGGTTGGATTATTATTATTATTATTTTTTTAAAACTAAAAAATTAACATTGTAATGACTATTTTCGGCTGGGTATTTGTTTTGTCTTTTTGTTTTTTTTCTTTATTGTCAGGGTCCAGGGTGGGGTCTATGCATTTCATAATTTAAAAAATATTAACTTCACCCCCCTTTTTTCCTTTGAGAAGGTGAGAGCACAATACCGGTAATCCATTGATTAAAAAACTCGTATATGCCTAGGGGGCAAACCAATCACCGTACTGCCACAAAATGCTATACAACAATCATATTCTCTGTCAACCATCTACCTCACTTTTGTTGGGCATGGGCCCGTGGGTCCCACTTGTAGGCAACCAGTAGTTGGTGAGTTCCATACGAGATAACCCTCGGTATTCTTCATTCTACTTTTTTTTTTCCTCAAAAATTTGAACTTGAATTTTATATTTCAATGAAGGATTCAATTAAGAAATGGGAAAGAATATTGGATGAGATGTGATATCACGTGCTTCTTTCAAACTCTCCCATCCCTTCCTTATAGACGAGGAGATCGTTTCTTCTTAAAGATATACAATCTACAGAGAGAGAGACTGTAGGAAGGTAAAAACAATGTTTTATATCCCTAATGCCATTGATCATATTCTCGAGGATATCTTAACTGTAGAATATCGTATCCTCTTCATTCCTATCATGGTTAAGAGCTACTTGACATAGACCTTCATCTTTGGCTTTGTGTGGAAGGTCCCTAGAACGTGTAGACCGTCAAATCCTACATGCGGAATCCAATCTTCCAACTTTACTGTCTATTTTACAGGACTTATCCTATCCATCAACACCTCTCCTTAGATAAGCCGGGCAGCTCACTTACAGATGGGTACTTCCTTACTGTCTATTATTTCATTACCCTCTCTTTTAAGTGCGGATCGTCCCTGCTGAAGGCACAGGAATTTCCTTTGACGTTGCTTTTAATTGGTACACCTCATTACCTATCACACAAGCTCACAAAACGCATGAGTTTCTCTTCCAAATGGATTGGGCACTGCACAACACAACTTTTAACATGTGGAACCTCTCTAGCTTCTCCATGACTTATGTGTTAGATCCACACCATCCATCAGTTTTTCCAGATCATTCTAGAGTATGAGCCCAAAAATGAGGCACATCCAAAGCTGAAGTTGACCACACCATGGAAAGCAGTGGAAATTAAATGAACTATCATTGAAACCTTCTCAGGGCCAACCGTGACGTGTATTTGTCATCTAACGTGTTCATAAGGTCACGTAGACCCGGATGAAGGGGAAAAACAAATTTTAGCTTGATCATAGCTTTTTGTGGCCCTAAGAACTTTCAACGATAGGTGCTAAGTCTATTGTTTCATGTGGTGTGGTCTACTTGAGCTTTGACACTACCTTGCTCTTGGCTTCATATATATCCTAGAATAATCTAAAAAAATGAATAGACGTTGTGGATCCAAGAAATACATAATCACTGTAAATTTCACACATCAAGAAATTATAGTACTTGGAGTGTGGTGCAGCACATTGAGGCAAGAGAAGGATACACGAAGTGTTGATATGTGGAACTTCCTGGGCCCCATCAGGTATGTTAAGATCCATACCGTCCATCTAATTTTTCATATCATTTTAAGGCATGCGACAAAACATTGAGGCATATATAAGGCAAAAGTGGGCCATACTATAGGAAATAGTGGGAATTGGACACCTGCCATTGAAAAGTTTTTGGGCCACACAAGGTTGTGATCAAGCTGATACTTGATTTTTACCTTCATCCAGGCCTATAACCTTACCAAGAGGTTAGATGGCATATAAACCTCATGATGGTGGAAGGTTTCAACAGTAGTCATTCAATCCTCACTATTTTTGTTGAGTAGGCGACTTGAGCCTTTGATGTGCCCCATTTTGGGTCTCATGCTGTAAAACGATATGAAAAAAAAAAAGAAAAAAAAAAGAAAAGAAAAGTACAGTACGGATCTAACACATAAGTCGCAGTGAAGCATAGAGAGTTCACATGCTAAAGGTTGTAGAATATTATTATGCAATCCATTCGAGAGAGAAAGTGGGTTTGTTTTGGGTCGCAGTTCGGCTTCCTCGGGAAGTTGCTACATTGGGAACTTAGGTAGGGCCCACCTTTTAAGTTTTAATAAATCCACCCTATCTATCCTTTTTGCAACCTTATTTTAGAGCATGTGACCAAAAATGATCCTGATCCAAGAATCAAGTGGGTCACAGGAGAGGGAAAATTAGGGATAAAAATGCTTAACATCGAAACCTTCCTAGGCTTCACCTTGATGTTTAGATGTCATCCAAACCGTTTATAAGGTCATTCTCACTAGGATGAATTGAGAACACAAAAAAGTTTTATATCCTGATTGAAAACTTTTTAGGTCATATGAATGTTTCAATGTTGAATGTTCAATCCCCACTATTTTCTCTTGTGTGCCCCCACTTGAGTCTAACATCCGGTGGATGTTTGCTTTCATCTCCTAAAACGACCACATAAAAGGGATGGACATAATGGATTTCGCCCAAACATCAGGGCTGGCCCTACCTAAGTTTGCAGCGCAGAAGTTCCTGTGAAAGGCTGGTGTCAATGGTGATGAAATGGACTAATGAGAAGGGACGGCCCAGAATTTCCAACGAGTCGTACTCTCTGAAAAAATGAGTAACATCCTCATGCTGCTTAAGATGTACAGAATATTCTTTTAGTAGTTTCTCATTACCCATAGACAGGTAACCCCTCCAATAATGCATTGAAAACCCGTTGAGTAACTTTTCACCTCCACATGGCACACTGGCTCACCATTAACGTGGAGATGGTGTGTTGGCGTATCAAAGTTACGTGGGTCATTATTATGATGTATGTGTTATATCCACACCCTCCATCCATTTTGCGGTATCATTTCAAGTAAAGAAACAAATTAAAAATGAGGCAGATCCAAGCTTCGGTGGACCACACTAAATAAAGTAGTGGGCACAATAACAGCCACCGTTGAAACCTTCTCAGGGCTCACTCTAAGGTTTACTTTCCATCCAACCTATTCATATGGTCACACCAACCTGGATGAAGGTAAAACACAAATATCAGCTTAATCCAAAACTTCTGTGACTCTGATGAAGTTTTCAATGGTAAGCTCAATGCCCGCAGCTTTTTACAGTGTGGTCCACTTGGAACTTTAGGTCCACCTAATTTTTGAGACATGCCCTAAAATGATAATACAGAATGAATAGACGATATGGTATAACACACAAAGTGGGTCTGGGAGCCGTCCGGTTGTCCCATTACAGCAGGCTTTTGTTCTTTGCTGGTCGTTTTCTGTGGTCTTTCTTTTCCGCTGCCAGTTGGTTTTTTCCATTTTTATCTATGTAGTTATGACAGGCTTTCTAGTTTTTTATCCTGTGAAAGCCCGAAAGTTTCTGGCGCTGGCGCAGTATAGTTTTTTGGCCCCTGAAATGAAATAGCTGTCTAGTTTTAAACACCAAAAAAAAAAAAAGAAAAGCAAAAAAGAAAAAAAGAAAAAACCATCATGGTGGGTCCACCGAAGTTTCCATCTCAACACATCACGGAATTTGTGGTGTGTGGTACACCACGCAATCTGCTTCCCACCGGCTTATAGACATTTGAAAACCACCACGTAATGTTCACACCTCTGCCATTCAGTTAGAAGCCTCGCCATAACCAGAACAGCTGTAGAAAGCAAAAACAACGTTCCTTTTACCGTTTCTAGAACATGATAAAGCTGGAACCGCAATAAGGTGGTACCAACGTGGATGAGCTGCTCTCCAAAACTATGAATCTTAACCATCCATTTTAAAAATCTCACCATCTGATCATCCCCACCATTCCCTTTGATGACATTAAAACAGATGGCACACAAAACATTAGTTAATTCTCCATAAAGGTTAAATTCTATTACATTTAGGACTAACAAAAGTTGATGTATCTTACCTTTAGGTGGTCCCTAATCGCGGGCAGGCTTCCAGGCAGGACTAGCAATGATATCAAGAACTACTGGAACTCCCACTTGAGTAAAGCGCTTGCTTCCCGGACTGCCCGGGAGGGAGCTAGCACGAGCACCACAAGCACCACGCGCACCCAAGCTATCAAGCCTCAGCCTCGGACCTTCTCCATCGATTCAAGGTGGTTGTCAGGAGTAAGAACTTCTGCGGACCGTCAGCCACAGGATGAACTTAGCAAGTCACCAATGGGGTCGCATCAAGAGGAGCCTATTCTTTGGTTGGAAAGCATCCTAGCTGAGGAGGGAATGGAGAATGAGTTCTCGACGTTGGGATTCAGGAAAGGAGAAGAATCCCCGGCAGACTTTGGTACCGAAGGCATGGTGAGGATGAGGATGGAAGGGGAAGATGGGGCGGCGGAAGAGGGAGGGTGCTATTGGGATGACTTGCTTTTGGACGTGGACCCTTGGTGGCAGTCGGACACATTAAGAGCCTGTTTGGATACTATCTAATAAGGGATTTTTTTAATTTTTAAATAAAATTAATTAATTAATTAAAAATAAAAATAAAAATCTCTTAAGTTAGTTTGATAAATGCCGCCGTAAAAATAAGTTAAGCCATGAAAATTACTTATTCATATCTTCTTCCCTTTTTACCTTTTAGCTTTTTAACTTTACAGCTCCCTCCCATGTCATCTCTCCATGTGACTGATGGTTTGTATCACAGGAGGCCTTGTATGAAGGCCGGGTTCCTCATCAAAGTTAAGCCCCACACCATCCATAGTCCACATTGAATGGGGCCATATTATATATGGCCGACATAATAGAAGATCCACTTCAAAAGTCAGCCCCTAATGATGAATGTCCCACAACCGAGGTGAGCCCTGAATGCTGGATGCCCATATTGAAGGCCAGACCCACACAAAGGAAGTCCACATCAAAGGTGGGCTACACGTGATGAGTGGTAGATATTGAAGATGAGCCTTACACAACCGACAATAACATTGATAGAGGGTCTCATATATGTTAAGGTGGTCACCACATGAGGACAGATCACATCACATCTAATGCAGAATGACCCACACAAGGCTGGCTCCCCACAATTGAATGGCCCACTTTGAAGTTGGGCCCCACATGATGGAAAATCCACATTAAAAGTGGGCCCCGCATGACGTACAACCCACATCCAGGTTGGCCCCTTATGATGGATAGTACAAATCGAAGGTGGGCCTCGTAAGGCGGATGGTCCACATTGAAGGTTGGCCCCACATAATAGATCGTTTGCATTAACGACAAGGCCAACATGGGTTCAACATAATTAATGGTCCATATCAAATGTACGCTTCACATGATGGACAGTAGATATTAAGGACTGGTTTGGATACTACCCAATAAGTAACTTTTTAAACTTATGTAAGTCAATAAGTTGGTTTTTTAACTCAAGTTGCTTTGGTGAGCACTGTTGTAGAAGTAACTTACAATGAAAGTTTTTCCCCAAGTTTATTAATTTTAGCATTTTAAATTTTTAACTCTCTCTCTCTCTCTCTCTCTCTCTCTCTCTCTCTCTCTTTGTGTATATATATATATATATATATATATATATATATATATGGAGATGGTACCATGAGGTCAAGTTGTGTTGGCCCCATTGTGATGTGTGTTAAACATCTACCCTATCAGTCAAATGCAGCATTCCATGATGGGCCACGAGCTTAAAAATCAAGTCAATCCATGACTTGGGTGGGCCACAACACATACAATAGTTGAGAGGAGTCACCCTCTCATTAAAACGTTCATAATAATTTATTGGGCCCACTGAGAAATGGTTCGCAAATCAAGCCCATCCATTGTGTGTGTCCCACTTGGAGGAGGGATCAAACAAGTTTCAGCTACATCCAAAACTTAGGTTGGCCCCACTAAATACTTTTATATGTTTTAGGCATATCTTCACATGGTTTTAGATAGTATGGCCCACCTTAGTTTTGCATACGACTAATTTTTGAGATATCTCATTACCTAAATGGGACCCATCAAATGCTTGATGTTAATGTTCGACACACATCATGGTGGGATCCACATAGCTCGACCTCATGGGAAGTTCCCATGAGGTCGACCATCAAGTAATATAACCTTAGAATGACCCTAAGTTAGATGTATTTCACTTGGTATCATAATGAACATAATTCTATGTAAAATATATTGAAGTTAGGCCAGCCCTACTTTTGGTTCGGCCAGCCTAACTATCTTTGGCTAACCCAACACATTTCGGGCAAGTATACAACAAGATAAAGATTTTTCGCATTAAGTTCGGCCAGTCCAACCTTGGGTTCGGCTAGCTGAACATGTTTGTTCGACCAGCCCGAGTATGTTTGGTCAAGTTTCTAGCAACATTTAATTTTCGGATCTCATGGAGACTCGGCCAGCCGAACCATATATTTGGCAAGCCAAATCGGGAGTTTGGCGAGCCAAAATTTTGAAAGATCTTATCCCGCAAAATTCGAGTGTCATTGGAATGATATCATTACAATTCAGCTAGTCGAACCGAAAATCTGGCCAGCCAAATTTCTAAGACCTTTGGCTATAAATAGAGGCCTTCTCTCATTTATTTTAAGAATGAAAAATTGTGAGCAATATACTGAAGCAAGGAGAGAAAGTCAGGACTTCTTAAGCTATTGTGCGGTAAATCTTATTTTAATTTAGTTTATTTTATTATCTTTTCTCAAGATAGTTTTAATCATTTTCAATAGAGTAATCCATACTCTACTTGAGAATCAGAGAATTAAATTGGCAGCATTAGGGTTTTTTTTATATATTGAAAATACATTAGATCCCTATACTCTTTTTTTGTTGAACATATATACGTCTTCATCAATATTTCAAGAAAGAAGAATGTCGGAATTAAGATTTAATTACGCCTTTGAGTTGACATCAAAAGATAAGTATTGTGTTTTACTTTATTATCTTTTGGGTTTTTCTGAGATAGCCCAGAAATCTCAGCGGATTATTTTGTGGTGATCCCATGAAAATTACAAATTGGGTTTTGTTGTGATAGTCCATGAAAATCACAAGAATTGTATCAGGTTGTTAAGGTTACCCTATGAAAACCTTGAAATAGTAAAAGCCAAAATTACGAGGGTAGTAATTTTGGGAGTGAAGTAGGTGTGGGGTTAAGCACCGAACCACTATAACTTCTTAAGCAGTAGTGATAAATGTTAATTTATTTATTGCTTTCATTGTGATTGATTGTCTATTGCTAAGAATGGTATTTTGATCTCAAAGATGACGTGAAATAAGGTTGTCCTGCCTAAATCTTTTAAGTGAAGGTTGTCCTACGAACTATTTGGAATCAAAATTTCAATACTTTAAACAATTGAGAATATTTGTTTTATTATTCTGCATTATTTAGAATTATTCTATGTCCTATTCAACCCCCCTCTAGGACATCTATAGTTCGTACTTTCACCTTGCGATGTCAAAGTCAGACAGGCGAGCTAGGTCTAGTATAACGTATGATTTTTGGGTGTGATTTGTGCGTACCTTTAAATGTAGAATGACCTTCTAGTTACCGGGGATAGGCGCGGTGGCGTAGATGGTAATCTCCCTATTTAGTAGGTACGTATTATAGAGGGAATCGTATCCCAAGCGTGTCGCAGTTATTTTCCGAGATCTTTGCAATCGTATCCCAAGTGTATCGTAGTTATCTTTCGAGATCTTCGGTTGGACCGAATTAACTCTTGGTTGAACTGAATTAGATCTAAAAATTAATGTTGGTCGCTGGACTTTTTTGTGCAATTTTGGTCACACCAAACTGGGGTTCAGTTAAACCAAATATTGAGTTGAACAATACGTTTCGTTTGTTGCTTCCACAATTTTTCTAGTCTTTTCTTCCTCCTTTACACTTGGTTTTCTGGGATCCCTGGTAAGTAATTTCTTCATTCTTGACCTCCAAATCTCCAAGCCTCACTTTGGTATTCCTTTGAGCATTAATTCATCACTTTAAGCGTCCTTTTCTCCAAAGATGTCGAAATCACCTTGTAAGAGAAACAAGTAAAAATAAATTGATCAAGCACTATCATGTTCATAAAACCAAGGAATAAGTACAAAAAATATGCAATATTTTATACTCAACATACCTCCCAATCAGCAATTTTCTAGTCCCGACCAAAACATGCGAACACTAGTTCTCAAAAATCTTAAATTCCAACCCTCTCTTAGATACAAATTTTATGTGTAGGCCTATACATGTGAGTGTTATTTAAAGGTATGGAAATAAAACATGGGCAATCTAGATCTTAATATCCTTAGCAATCAAATGAACTAAGTTCCCATCCATCACTTAACAAATTGAATAAATCCAAACATTAAGTTTATAGTGTGTTTAGTGAACTCTAACTTACCATCTTATGAAGTTAATTTACCTTTCATAATGTTAGCCATGCTCATTACCTTAAAGTGGACAATTCAACACAAATATTGATTTCGATCTTATTTTCTATTTCACTTATTTTCCAGCTTTTGATTTTATATTGATGGCATTCACCTATTTTCAGTCTTTTTCTAAATTTTTCATTATAGCAAGGTGCCAAATTCATTTTCACTATTTTCTAACTGGTTCATTTTTCTTCTTTTAACACTTTTAGGTGGATGATGATCTCCAGACTCGGTTCCTAATAACTTTTAGGTAGATCTCATGTTAACGCTTAGAAAGTAAATAATTTCATAGGTCATAAATAAGATGTGGATTGTGAGCTAGACTCAATTGATGTTTAAAATTATTCTATTGATCAACTAACTAAGAAAGCTTAGTCAAAAGTTTACCAACACATTAAGTGGTAGATTCCCAAAGTTTTAATTCATATCTTATCATAGTACTCAGCATGCTTTCAAATCACACAAAAATTCACTTTCCAAGAGAGTTTCGAAACAAAAATTTCACAAAATTTAGAAGTTTTAGCTAAAAAACTTTTTTTTAAAAATATTGATTAGATCTATGTGATCTCACCCCCTACCTAAAATTTACATTGTCCTCAATGTAAGAAATACACAATAATATCAACATGAGACAAAGATAAGAAAAGAGGAATGAGTTAGAAAAGATAGTACTTGAGAAAGAAGAATGAAACAATATTCAAAGTCTTTGTTATGTAAGGGTTAAGCAATGATAAACATGAATAACTAAAGCAAAATCTATCTAACCTAATCCTAGGAAAGCAATAAAACTAACTATACACAGGATTAGTCAAAAGAATGGACATATCCTCTGAATAAAACTTCTCAACGAATGTCTTTAGACGATGACCACTCACTTTGAAAATGTTACCATTCGTCGGATTCTCAATCTCAATAGCCCCATGAGAATAAACACTTTTAATGATGAAGGGCCGGTCCACTGATATCGAAGCTTACCCAAAAAAACAAGTGTAAATGAGAATTGTATAAAAGGACTTTTTGACCAGTTGTGAATGATTTTTGAAGAATGTTTCGGTCATGAAACACCTTCATTCTGTCCTTGTAAATTCGCGAGTTCTCATAAGAATCGTTCTAGATTTCTTCGAGTTCATGCAGTTGAAGTTTGTGTAGCGAGCCAATATTGTCTAAATTGAAGTTCAAAATTTTAATTGCCTAATAAGCCTAGTGTTTTACCTCCACAGACAAATGACAAGCTTTTCCATAGACAAGTCTAAAGGGAGACATTCTAATGGGGTCTTGTTAGTGTTGAGTGTAAAATATTGCATATTTTTACCTATTTATACCTTGGTTTTATAAACATGATAGTGCTTAATCGATCTAATTATGCATGTTGTCATGTACGAGGTGATTTCGAGAGCTTAAAGTGAAATTGATGTTAAAAGGAATATTTATACTCAAAAGATTACTAAATGAGGATTTAGAGATTTGGAAGTCATTAATGAAGAATTTGCATGCCAATGAACTAAGGAAACTTAGTGAGGAACGAATTGAATCGAAGATTTAAAGTGAAGAAAAGGAATCCTGAAAATTGGTCAGAAAAAACATATTTTGAAACTCCAAGTTTGAAAGAAAAAAGTCCTGAAATAATTTCCAAAATAGATTTCGATGTCACTTACCGAAGGCCTTCAATGACATCGAAAATTTTGGAAAATTTGGGTTAAACTTGCTGGACAGTTCTAGGTGATTTTTCAATGACATCGAATTTTTCCATCGAAGATGTGCATAGTGCATAAATTCGAGACGGTTTGCAAACTTTTTCAAGGCGGTGTGAAAGTTTGAGTTGTAAAACTATTTTAAGGAGTCTTTGGGCTATTCCAAATTATCTTTTAGGGTTTGGAAAAGGAGAAAAGGCCTAGATGGAGGGTTGACAATGTTCTTCCACTTCGATTTCTTCACGGATTCTAGTATATCTTTTAGTTTTTCCTTTATTTTTGTATTAGTTACGACCAACTAATCTCTTAACTAGGGCTAAGAGGTGAAGCTGTAGTTTATTTTGATGTTTACTTTATTTCGATTCAAGTACATGTTGGATTTTCATTAATTTTTGGTTTGAATAAAGGAATATTTTCAATTTTCTATGGTTTATTATGACTGAAATTACAGTAGATGCTGTGAAAGCTTTTGATATCTTCTTATATATTTTAGAAGTGTGTGATCTATAAAATTTGTGATTCACTATTGTCTATAGGCATGGTGGATGGTTAAATTCCCTACAATATCACATGGATGCTTTATGAGAGAATTATGTTAATGAAAAATTCAGATTTTTGAGTTTTTACTACTTTATCATCCAACCGGATAAGATATGACTCTAATTCCAGTTGTAGCTCTTTTAATCAATTAAGGCAACATCTTAATAGCAACAAGTGAATCCTTGGTGCTCTAGTGTCCCTTTTCTTATTGATAGTTTATTCACAATTGATCTCTCTTATTCCAGATTTTAGTTTAAATCTTATTGTAGTTTTAGTTGTAGTTTATTTTCAGAAAACGTACAAGTTGGGTCCCTATGGATTCGACCTCTGTCTCACCGAGTTATTACTACATCACGACCCTGTACTTAGAGTTGTGAACAGTAAGCTGTATGGTAAGCCCATAAAACATCGGTCAATCAACTTGACCAATCCTTTCGATTAAGATTAACCATTTTTTTAGAATTTATTTGATTTTCATGTTGGAAATTTCAACTTGACCACTTGTCTGTAGATGATAGGGGGTGCTCACCTTATGTGAAATGCCATATTTTTCAATAAGTTTTTGAATGGCCTATTACAAAAGTATCACCCACCATCACTTTTGATGGCTCGAGGTGTTCCGAATCGGGACATGATGTTTTCTTTTAAGAATTGATAACCATTGTTGATCATTATTACAGCACGAGATCACATCAACCCACCTAGTAACATAGTCGACTGCTAACAAGATATAAATGTTTCTAAAGGATTGGGGGAATGGTCACATGAAATCAATGCCCCAGCAATCAAATGCTTTAATAATTAAAATAAGGTCCAATGGCATCATATTTTGATGGGACAATCCTCCCAATTTTTGACAACGCTCATAAGCTTGTAAAACTCATGAGTATCTCTGAACATTGTAGGCCTGTAAAAGTCGCACTACAAAATTTTGGTCGTGGTCTTTTTAGCAGAGAAGTGACCACCACAAGCCTAAGAGTGACAAAAGGAGATTACACTCTAATGTTCGTTTTGAGTACACATGTCCTTAGAATTTGATCTAGGCAATATTTAAAAAGATAGAGATCATCCCGAATAAACTTGCACACCTTGGTGTAAAATTTCTTCTTATCTTGGGCAATCCAATATGTGAGCGTGAAACCTGTAGCAAGATAATTAGCGATATCAACAAACTAAGGTACTTAAGAAATTTTAAACAGTCGTTCATCAAAGAACATGTCATTTATTGGTGTCAGCTCAAGGGAATTGGATAAGACAAGTTTAGAGAAATGGTCAGCTCAATAGGACCTAAATTTGTCCAAAGTGAACACTACGGCTAAGATCTCATTCTCCACATTAGAGTAGTTCACTTGGGCAGAATTTAAAGTTCTACTCACATAATAAACCATGTGGGGCTTCTTCTATTTTCTCTGACCCAATACCGCCCCGATAGCATAGTTACTAGCATCACACATAATCTCAAAAGGAATACATCAATCAAGTGGTTTTATGATAGGAGCTCTAATCAACATAGCCTTGAGCTTAGAGAAAGCTTTCTGGCATTCTTTTCTCCACTTGAATGGAATATCCTTTTGGAGGAGATTACATAGAGGATGAGAGAGATGACTAAAGTCCTTAATGAATCTCCTACAGAACCGAGCATGTCACGCCCCAAACTTAGGAACTGGACTCATAAAATATCCGTTCACCAAATCCAGTGCCGACAGCCTCTACAGTACCCCTTTCTCGGCTCTTAGCTCCCATGCACCAGGTTCTGATCCCGGGATCCTACAAGGAGGATTTTCGGAATGATTTTTTTTTTAAACGAGCATAACCACAAGTGTACTCGAGTCACAAAACATCATCACCACATATCCACTAATATAAAATAGCTTTTCAAAATATGTTCTTTTCTTACTGCTGAAATTTCTATAAAATTTCTTTGCCAACATAGCCATATCATCTTTATTTTCTTCAAAATCAAATTTACATTAGATTACTTTGAATTAGATTTAGAAGATTTAAGAGCAATGGACTTGATTTTTAGAGCTTTGATATTCAGCTCGTAAGTTTGAAGAGAACCAACTAACTCTTCAACCTTCATAGTATATGTATCCCTTAATTCTTGTATAGTAGTAACCTCAAATTAAACCTATCAGGAAGTGATCACAGTATTTTTATGTAAACCTTACTTTCAAAGATTCTATCTCCAAGACCTCACATGGAATTTACTATGTTGTTTAGTTTCATATAGAAGTCCATAAAAGACTCATTTTCTTCCATATAAATTTCCTCAAATTTGGTTGTGAGGATTTGGATTTTAGATTTTTTGACAATAATAGTTCCTTCATATGTCATTTCGAGAATATCCCATGCTTGTTTAGTTGTATCGTAATAAATAATTCTTTTAAATTCATCTGGCGATAGAGTATAAGTTATTGCATTTAAGGCCTTTGCATTTGCACTGCTTTCACTATTCTGAACAATAGTCTAAAAATTATATGTAATTTCTTTCAATGATATGGTTCCATCATCGGCTACTACTTCCATCATAGGAGGGATTCATTTAGTTACAGTAGCTTGCCACTCACTTTCCTCAATGGATTTAAGGAAAATCCCAATCCCAGCTTTCCAATATGAATAATTAGAGCCATCGAAGGGAGGTGGCTTGGTAATGGATAACCTTTTCAAACTTGACATCTTGTAGGTTATGGATCTAGCTCAAGGAGGTTATAAAAAAAAAAAAGAGCAAGTCGCTCTTATACCACTTGAAATGGAGAGCTAGTGATGTCTTGGGGGGTGTGTGTGAATAGGATAATGCCAAATAATCAAAACAAATGCAGAATATATAAAGATTACAAAAATCTTAATTGCCTGTGTATTGAAACCTTCATTCCAAATGATTCATAAGATAACCTTCACCTAAAATATTAGGTAAGACAACCTTATTTCATGAATATCTTTAAAATCAATCTTTTAAATTAACAAGAGATGATAAAAGAATTAAAACATTCACCATAAGAATGAAATAATAAATAACATCCACCACCAAAAGATTAAAGCACTCACCACAAGGCAGAAGGGGTTATAGTGGTTCGGTGCTTAAAACAACCACTATCCTCATAATTTTAGCTTTCACCATAATATGGTTTTCATAGGATCACCTTAACAACCTGATATAATTCCTTATAATTTTTATGGGCTATAACAATAAAAACTCCTTTTGTGATTTTCACGGTCTATCACAAATAGAAACCCCTACTAAGATTTTCACTAGCTATCTAAGAAAAAACCTCTACTGAGATTTTCATAGGTTATCTAAAAAAAACCTAAAATGAAATACAATAAATGTACTTATCTTCAAAATGGAGATTCGAAGATGTGACGGAAGCTTCTAGCAGAAGAACTTCTTTCTTGAACGTTAATGGCGCACTATTCAATTAGACAAAAAGAGTCTAGGGTTCTATAGATTTTATAAATGGAAAAGTCAAATACTACTTGATTCAATTCTCTTAGATCTCAAAGTAGAGTACAGATAACTCTCTCAGAATAATATTAAAAAGATCTTGAGATAAGGGAATTGAATGAGCTATAAATTAAATTTATAAATACCAACAGATAGCTTACCAAGGACTTGAGCTTTTCTTTCTCTCTTGTTGAAGGATTATAGTAAATTTTCATTGTAATTTAGAATGAGATAAAGACTCGACTTATAGGCAAAGAGGTTGGAACTTCGGATAGCCTAAGACTGGCTTCGGCTGGCCGGATTAACCGGATTCGTTCCAACGACTATCGGATAGTGCAGGATAAGATCTATCTGAAATTCACCTGGCTAGAGGTCAAATTCGGCCCGCCGAACATCACAATTCAGCTGGCAGAATTTTTCACTCGACTTGTTGAATTCCTGCAAAAATTAAATATTTGCACTGCTGGAATTTGACTCGAACTTTCTCGGGCTAGCCGAATTTCAGGCTAGGCTAGCCGAATCAAACTTAGGCTAGTTGAATTTTTAACAGAATTTGTTATTTTGCTCAGGCTTGAAGTTAGGCTGGCCGAACCAGAAGATAGGCTGGTTGAATTTTAGGGCAAAAACACTTATTAAAACCTAACTTAATGAATTTTTGGAAGTACCTAAACCTAAGGTCTTTCTAGGGTTATACCACCCGCGTTTTAACAAATATATGAGACACCTTATCTTGAACTTTGAATTGATCTTGTCTTAAATATGGGCAGCGATTTCTTGAGAAGATGTGCCGTTCTTGAGTTGATCATAAGCCAATGTTGAGTTGATCTTCACGTAATATCCCAAAATCTTTGCAACATAAGTAAATACACGTAACCTCAAACTTACCCTAAAATAAATCACAAACCATAGTCAGACTTAAGAGAATTTGCTGTTAGATTCTAAAGAAAGCCACGGTTTTCAAGTCACGTTACTCGATGTTAAAACCAATTACGTAACCCAATAATCTAGTGATTTGATTTTAGTGACAACCATTAGATTTCTTCTAGGAGTGACTAAAGAACCCTTAAGAACCAGAAAGGTTGAATTAGATTTATAATAACACCATTGTAGACTTCACAGTTAGGTGCGCATATACATAATGCAGGAGCACCAGTAGTGCACCAGACCGTGGACACGGTCAAACTAGGTTTGGCCCGCACCTAAGAGGAAACTCCTCCCTTCCTTTGTATTTTCCACCAGCAATCCAACAGTCGTCTGCTGTTCGTGATTGGGGTTGTAAGACCCGTGTCCTAGTCCTTACTGTTCCGTAGGCTTTCGCGGTCCTTCCAGACGAATTCCAGCAATTCTCGGCCTATATCCGACGTTTGCACGTGATCCAAAGCCGGGTCCCACATACCAACGTCGGCTCGACTCAAAACTTGTACCTTAGCGACCCCGCCATCGCCTCGGTTCTAACGCCACGACTTGTACACCGAACTGATACCCAGGCTAGAAGATGAGGGCTCGCGTTCATTTCGAGAAAAATGCCACGCGTTGCAAATTTCGAGGGAATCTCTACGTCATGTCCCATCAATCAATCAATCAATTAATGTCAAGTACACACCTTACCCCAAGTACAACTAACCCATCCCCCCTTTTCCCCGAAAGTCAACTTTCTCTCCCATCACCATCCCTTTTTTACAAAAAAATCAAACAAACCCACACCTCTTCATTACAACCACCACATCACCCATCCCTTTAATATTTTTTTCTCTCTTTCCCTCATTCTATCTCTACTCTCCCAAGCTCCATACGTCCAAGCCTTCCCAAGCAATTCCAAGAGCAACAAGTGTGGCCCATTTTCCCACCCTCTCATCCTTCATCCCCACCATCAAAATTCCATCATCCACCGTCAAAGGTTAAGCATGGGAGCTAAGGAGGCTAGGGGAGCAAGAAGGAAGCCCAGAGGTGGGTGATCCACCGTTAAACTCTTATTTTTAGGGCCCACTTGTTGGTGGGACCCATTTTGATGTATGAGTTGTATCATGTGGGGCCCATCATCGTCTCTCTCTCTCTCTCGCCCTGTCATTGTTGATGGCCCACCCGATGATATATATATTGTATCCATGCTGTCCATTTAGTGGACCACACTACAACCCACTGGTGGAGCCCGCCTTGCTGCCAAGCATGGATGAAAGAAAATACAACATTAGCTGATCCAAACCTTGGTGGGCCGCCACGTGGACCCCACCATGGTAGTGTGTGGAGCCCACCATGATGCTTGTTTTATATCCATGTAGTCCAGCGTCTCTAGACGCTGGAGGGGCGTGGCTAACATGGAGTGTGTGTACTGACAGGGGTGTTTACTTACAAGCTAACAAAAAAAGGGCTTTTTGAGGTGGGTTATTCATGCAGGCCCCACCTTGGTGTATGAAGTTAATCCACGCCATCCATTCCATTCTCCATCTCATTTTAGGCGTTAAACCGAAAAATGAAGCTAATCCCATTTTCTGGCGGGCCATACCATATGAAATAGTGGTATTACTGTTAAAACCTACATTGATTCTTTCATTCGTCAAAAATATGCTGTATATTGGACTCATTTGGTCAGTCTTGGACCGTGGAATCCAATGGCTGGAGTGGATTCATTCGATGCAGGCCCTACATGGGAAAAACTGCAAGATTTAAATTTTTTTTAAGACATGAGGCAGCAGAACCTGCTGTTGCCGCTGACACGAGGACGCAGCAGTGTCTGCGTGGACGCTGGCGTGCATGGGTGAGCTGGGACTCAGGGCCCCAGCTGTGGGCCCCACTGTGATGTGTGTTGAACATCAACACGGTGCATTTGGTGGGCCCCCTCAGGTGGCCCACGTCACATGTAACAGTGAGGATTGACGCCTACCATTGAGACCCTTTTTGAAGTTTTGGATCAATACGAAATTTGTTTTTTTCCTCCTCAATCTAAGTCCATGTGACCTTATAAACAGTTTGGATGGCAAATAAATATTATGTTGGGCCCAAGGTCCACGTGACCTTATCAACAGATTGGAGGAAAATAAACATTTTGGTGGGCCCCTGGTCCGTGTAACCTCATAAATAGGTTGGATGCAAATAAACATTATGGTGGGCCCCTGGCCCGTGTGACCTCTTAAACAGGTTGGATGTAAATCAACATTATGGTGGGCCTCTGTCCTGTGTGACCTCTTAAACAGGTTGGGTGTAAATAAACATTTCCATGGGCCTCAGGTCTGTATGACCTTATCAACAAGATTGGGTGGAAAATAAACGTTATGGTGGGCCCCACATGGGACCCACTAATGTATGTATTGTATCCACACCTTTCATAGTGTGGGCCCCACCATGAGGTATGTACCTCATTTATGCCGTCTATCCTTTCCATCCGTTTGGGATCCACCATGATGCATGTGTTTCACCCAAACCGTCCAACCATTTTTGAAATAACATTTTAAGGCTTGAGGCAAAAATAAGACATTTATTTATTAAGTGGACCACACTGCACGGTGAGGATCGAACGACTACCATTGAAATCCTTTGGGACCTTATGATCAGATTGGATGGGAAATAAATGTTATGGCGGGCCTTGGGAATTTTAATGGTGGAAGTCGTTATCACCACTTGTATTTGAGTGTGACCCATGTAGTGTGACCCACTTACCATATTTATGGCCCATTGATGAGGCCCACCTTGATTCGTATGAGGCCCATGGTTGAGGCTGCCTTAATAGATATGATGCCCATGTTATGGGGCCCATTGTGATGTATGCAAGGCCCATGTGATTAAGCCCAACTTGATGTATTTATGGCCGCCCATTGAGGCCCACTTTGATATATATGAGACCCATGGTCTGAGGTCCATTTGATGTACTAGAGGCCATGGGTCAAGGCCCAATAGGACGTTCGTAAGGCCCATTGTAGTATGATTCCACCATGGTGTATGTGTTGACCCTTATAACGGGCTATGCCTTGGGAGCAATGATGGTTTGATGTCCACATTGTAAGGATAATGTTGGTTAGATGTCCGCATTATAACTCTCCCTAGGGCCCATTGATAGGCCCATACTTGTAGCACGTAGGCCGTCTAGGCCCGACTTCGTTATGACAGAGCCCATCACCACATAACATGTTTAATATAGATCCATGATTTATGAACACACGCATCATATGTATGCTTGATATAAAGAGTGACTGATCATAGCATATGCCTTTGGGCAGATTGTTTATGGGTTCCCTGATAGGCGGAGTTACCCTTCATGAGCGTGCAGTACGCACGAGATTGATGCATGACTGGTAGTGTGATTCATGCACTTTGGATTTGTATGGCATGATTTCTATACGCCCTAGCGACATCAGGGTTATGACCTCCACAGACACATCGTGGATGGCAGGATCAGATACTGAAAATATTGTTACTAAGCATCGGGGCGCCATAGATGTCCGTGGGTGAAAATCTCTAAACTCGATGGTACTAGAGGATGACTCCAATGTCGAGACCAAGTGGATATATGAGCGCACAAGGGCCGAATACCAGGAGGCCGCGTCTCAAAAAGGGGTGTGACCTTACTCGCCCGAGAGTAGGGGGTAATATTAGGCTGAGTTTAACCAGCTCGTGAATCGGTCCGCTATCGACATGCCGGATAGGTATTGACAGACTATTGGCCAAGCGGATAGTGAGGTTTCTTACACTCAGACTGTGTGGCTAGGAGAGCGGCAGTGCCATTTGGATTGTACTGAACCCCGATGATTATCCAAAATGAGAACTGTACTGATATATGATGAGAATTGGCATGTTTGAACTGTATCTCGCATCACATGGTCTTGACATGGCCGATAGCATTCATATCTTGTACCGCATAGCCTTGGTACAACTGATTTCATTCATGTACTCATCAGCATGATTCCGCATTTCTCTAACCTTGCATTCTGAGCACGTTTATATTGCGCACACACTTACACCACCCTCTAAGCTTTCTATAAGCTTATGCACTATTGATGCGTGCAGGTGACGCTAGGACACAGCCATAGCCTTGTCGCAGTTGGAGTGTGCAGCCGAGCTTTGGAGTTTCTGTTATTATCATTATCTTGTATTTCCCTTCATATGCACTATATTCAAAGTTTTTGATCATAGTGGATTTTGTGATGGTGTTCTTGTGGTTATTATTCGTGGGTTATGCTTATGGTTATGCTTATTATGAATCAAATTGATATTAGAAATCCTCCTTGTAGGATCTTAGGATCGGAACTTGGTAAATGGGTGCTGGGAGCCGAGAATGGGGTTCTACGGAGGCTGTCGGCGCCGGATTCGGCGATCGGAAATTTTATGAGCCCAGTTTCTGACTTTGGGGCTTGACAGGAGCCCACCATCATGCCCCAATCGCATAATCTGAACCCTTCAAAATAAGGGAGAGGGAGATCTGACTCTAGCTAAGAGCGCCAAAAGAACCGGAAAGGCCTTCGCGATTCCAAGAACGGGGACTCCCTCCGCAAAACATATCCAGCAGGAAATCATTACATTTTAAGATTCCCCACGACTAAAACTAAGGAGCAGAATCCAATCCGAATCGTTCAAATTCAAGAAGGATGGATTTTGACCCTCCCAGAGATGTTGGAAAGGTTAGAATAGGACCCTGTCTTGCCAGAAGTTTTGGATTATCCGACCATCCGCGCAAACCATAGGAAAATTGTCCGCAGTGCAATCTTTCAAAAATTGGTGAACCAAGCATCTGAAACGTCCATCTTGTTGGACCCATGAACCTCCTAAGACCCATCCAAAACCAACTGAATCCTGATGGAAAAGAAAGGGAAGAGAAGAATCACGATTCAGGATGGTCTTCCGCACCCAACCTGTGCAACCGCGCAACCTGTTCACACAAGGCACGTTTCACGTACAAGTAACGTAGGAACGTTTTAGAAGTGCCAAGATTGTATAAAGATCACATGCCCAAACAATGGAGAGCACGCCAGCTAGAAAAAGAGAAGAAAGATAGGAGAGAGAATGACCATTCCGAGAAAGGAGGAGAGAAACCGGCTGCCATGCAAGACTACAGATTCTGTGATTACTAAGTAAGATAATTCGAATCCCTAACTCCCATAAAGATTAAAGGTATTGATCCTAAATTTTTAACAGTTTTAAGAACTCAAGATGAATCGGGTTGATGTAGGAAAAGATTGATTGAAAACGAGCTTGATCGGATTGTGAATAGAGGTGAATAGAAATATATCCACACCTGTCCTGATTTAATCAAATATTCACTCTGATCCTAGCCTAAATCATAACCTAACCCTATTATTTAAAATAGTACATTAACCTAATTAGATGAATCATATTAATTCTATTAGATTTAAAGCGTGAGGACACATGTAATGTCCCAAATTTTTGCCAACTTGGAGTTAGACGTCCTTGGGCAATGGGTCTATCATAACACCTTATCGACTTAGGAGAGAGCAATCGAACTTAGAAATATTAAAGGACCTTAGGATAAAGCCATCCGGCTAATTTAAACACTGAAGTCTTAGCCTAGGGTTTAGCTATAGAAGCGGCCCCTCTTTGCTCTCATGAATCACATAGAAGGCCCAGGGGCATCACCTAGGGCCATTTATACTTTACTTATACCCCATTTCTAGTCCATTGTACCCCTTTCATTGTCAAGTTATCACCCTATTCTCTTCCCAGGCTCTCAAAACTCAATCCCAAAGTCTCAAATCCCCCGTTCAACCCATCTCCTTTAAAAATTTCACTTTCCACTACTTTATTCTTCAAATATTTCTAGGTACTTTTATATTAAACACAAATCCTAAAGTTTAAATAATGAAAAATAATAATTAAACTAAAATTTACTATAAATAGTAAATATATAAATAAAATGGGTTTTTGACCATTAAACTTTTGGAATCTCATAAAAAAACCAAGTTATTTGGATAGTTTAGTTTCTCCTACCACAAAATCATATATTGCATGTCGAATAACTCATTCCAGTTTGTAAGATAAACTCATTTCAAAAACTGAGCCACTAGGACCACCAGACGGCCATGGCAGCATCGCCCGGTCGGCGGCACACCACCGATGCACCGAATTTCGGTGGACCCTCGCTGAAATATTCTGCATTTTCAAGTTGAATTCAAAAAGTCATATCTCCCTCAATATAACTTCGATTTAAGCGATTCAAAAGCCAAATTGAAGCTTGACAAGTCTAGTTTATAAAAATAAATAAAAAATAAAATAAAAATTTTAATATAGTTAAATCTAGGATAATGTGACAACTATCCAAAAATTATTATTTCGGCTAGCTGCTACTTCTAGAATTTTTAGAATTTTTCTAGAATATGAAATTTAATGAAATTTGGTGGAAATAAAGTAAACTTAATGATGAACAATTAAAAAAAATAATTAAAATAATATACTAACTAAAAGTGCAAAAAAAAATAAAATATAGAACTACCTGAGGACCGTATCCCGTAGTAATTTAGGCGAAAATTAGTTAAGTACTAAACTAGATAATTGGTGGATTAAACATGAACCACCATTTCCTCAAATGAGAAGACCTAAAACCATTAATATCGCTGACTCAACACTACACAAAGACCTAGGAAAAATTCCAAGAGCCTGTTGCTCTCGGAAGTACATTGAAGATCCGTATCAGACTTGGACCGCACGTCGAAAATCCGATGACCGCGACACTATAGGATTATGTCCATCCTACTGGGCTTGACAACCAGCATGGGAATCGAGCCTAGATAGTTTGCAAAAACGTACAACTTGAACCCTAAGTGAAGTGTGTGAGAAACGTGAATATCTTTAAAAAATGTATTGAAACTTAAGTGAATTGGGCCATTCACTCATGCACGAAATTGAGGATTTGGACCGTCAGTTTCTGACCAAACATCACCCATGGGAAAAGAAAATTTTTCTACACATATCTGTATACTTATGGCCCCGATCGAGTAAGCATGACAGTTAATTAGACACAGGTCCTCCACGGTCGATCGACCTATCCGATCGAACGGAAATCACATCCTGGCATAAATCCATTATTGGGGAACTTACCCTATGACGTAAGTGAATAATGGGCCTTCCCATGTGCTCTGTTTGTCAAAAACAGTCGCCCTTTGGATATAACCTAAGTATACCAGGGCCCTAGGGCCATTTGCATCACTTCTGGGCCTATATATAGCCCTTATTTCACCCCATTTCTATTCCATACGAATTTCTCCAAACCCTAGGAGAGAGAAGAGAGAAAAGAAGAGAAAAGAGGAAAGAGAGTGAGATTTTGAGAGATCATTGCTGGGATTCTCTCCCACTACTCCATGCATTGAATCACCTTTCTATTACACTACCCAACCTGTTTTAAATACAATTTTTGGTAAGAAATCCAAACCCTAATGCTATAGTTAAGATCTAGAATGGTCGTTTGTCAACCTGGCTAATAGATTTCACCAATTAGGTACCCGACGTTCTATTTTTGGGAACGTAGAATTCGAACCGAGTTCGAATCAAGTATTCTGATGAAAGGTGCGGATTGTAAACGTTTAGGTTATGGTTTTTAATGCTTTTAATGCTTTCAATGTTAGCTAATGGTTTATGTTTGACTTGATTACTACTATGTTGTCTTACACACACCGATCTCGATATATTTTACATACATAAAATATGTTGAACAAAATATGCATTCCACGTGTTTGTTGAAATGTCTGAATGAACATGTAAACATGATTTATGCTTGCCATGCCTATTAATTTAGGATCCATCGTTGTTATATGCATGCAGGCCTCTCTATGTAAGGATTTACTAAAATACATGTTGTAACTTCCCTAGTCTACGTATTTGGTGAAGTATAGTTTAAGTGTTTGATGAATTGTCTGAATGAGAAATTGTTGATGATTTGTATGTATTGCGAGTGTTAAGATAGGATTCTTTCTTTCCTTACATATATGTATAGTCTTTTTCATGAAATCATATTTGCCTCTATGCAAATGATTGATAAAATGCTAGTATTTGGTAACATGATCAAGGTGTTTGATGAAATGCTCAAATGAGGATTTCACTTAGATTGTTTGTTAAATACTGAATTGATTATCACGTGTATTTAATTGCTGCATCTGAGTGAGATTGGGGCTACAACCTAGTCCAAGTAATCGGTAACAGTTCCTGTTCGGGTGACCGAATTAGTCTCGCCACATTGGGTATACTTGATGAATTCGAGTCGCATGATGATTGTTGACGGTGGTTAGGCCACAAGGAGTGCTTATGCACTCCATGTCGATTTAGTCAGCGTGTACCCATACCAATCAAACTTGCATAGCAAATTGATTGGCCTATTGTGTATTTACTATGTATAGACACTACTTCTTGAATCTAAGGTACCCCTTACCAATGTAAAGGCCCACTTTAACCATGGTGCCACGATCCGCTAAGACTCATGAGTTGGGCATGGTGGTATGGGACACCGTATTCGAGTTATCGACCTACGCTGAGGTGATAAGCCACCTCGTAGTAACCAGTGAGCAAACTCAGACTCGTGAGCTAGGCATGGTGGTATGAGACACTGTGTTCGAGCCGTCGGCCTACGCCGAGGTGATTAGCCACCTCGTAGTGACTGCGAGTATAAACTTTTGAATTTTCCTATCAACTTCTTTTCATTGGGAGTGATGACCCTACAACTTGCCTATCGTATGTGCTTAACTAGGAGTGACGACCCTAGATGGATCCTACGGTTCGGGTCGATGATATAAAGGGTGGTACCCTAGCTTCCCAAAGCTACTGTATGAATAAACTTAATTAACTACTGGGCTAACATGACCATGCACTGCACCATATTAGTTAGGACGTGCTTTAAAGGCGTGGAAGTCGCACAAGAGGCAGTGTTGTCATATACGATATGGTGTCAGCATCGCTTGTTTAGGGAGCTTTTGATGTGAGGGCATGCATCATTACTTGCACTTCATTCCTACATTAATAAGAGTAGTTAGGATGTGATTGTTATGCTGCCTTATCATTATTGCTTAATTGACTTGATAACATGTTAACTTTTACCTTATAGTACCACTGAGTTGGCTACTCATTCCCACTTTGGGACGGTGTTTTAAAACAACAACTAGACTCTGGTTTCGATGTAGGTACAGATGAAGTCTATGCGACGGAGCAGGACTTTATGGATAAGGAGGAGTTCACCTACTTTCAGCTCTCGGGCGGGTCTACGTAGACCTCATGCTGATGCGCAGGGACTACAGGGATACTTTGCTTAGTTGGACACATCTACTTTTTTGCATTTTGTTTATTTTAAAATTGTACTTGTATATATTGAGCCCGGTTACATACTCATACTTTGGAGGTTGTGAAACATTTACATGCTTAAATATATATGTTTCAGACTTTCGCTTGCTTAATTTAATTACATCCAGAGTATGATATGCTATTTTAATATAATATCACTCATGCTTAACTCTTTAATATGGATGAAATTTGAACATCATCATCCATACTGCATAAGTGATGTTCTGGATCTCGGGAGTAGAGCTTTGCTCGACCCTTGAAAGTCAAGGCATTACAAGATGGTATCAGAGCATGATTTGGATTAAACTGGACTTGAGTTATCGGTAACATGATACACTCTAACACACTCTGACTTAGGAAGGGGGCGATGAAATTTGGAAACAATCGTAGGGTCCCAAAGTTTCACCGACGGGCCAGATTGACTATTGTAGTTTAGCCCGTACGCGTCCTGGATCATGTGAATTGATCCCAGTCACCTTTAGGCCATCAATCGACGGGTTTGAACCATTAGTCGACAAATTCCAAACCTAAAGCAGGCCAAAGGGTGTGAATACACGCTTGTTGGATCGAGAAAATAAATCCAACGGGCCTAGGGACCCGAATCACGAAATATTAGGGGACCCAGGGGGCCCCACGCGTCAAAACGGCACCCCGGGAGGGGGTGGGCCACCGCCGGACACCCCACGGGGGTGCGGCGGCACCGCCTGGATGGCAGTGCACCGCCCTCCTCCACAGTGGGCGGGGCGGCACCGTGGCAGAGGTGGCGCACCGCTGACAGGCCACTCATGTGGGGTCACTCCCACGTGAAGGACCTCCCACTTAACATATTTTTTACCCCTTTTGCTCATTTCACCCCATTGCACCCTATTCCTACCCCAAAAACACCCCCAAACCCATTAACCACTCTCCTTCTCTCTTAAATCACCTTCTCCATATATTCAAATCTTCCATTTCTTTTACATCTTACACCCATCCACCACCATTCCCTTAAAACTATCCCTTACAACTCTCCATCTTCCTTATTTCCCACTTATTTGAGCACAAAACTCACCTTTTTGTGTCTCATAACTCCCAAACTTTCCAATCCACTTCAATCTAAAAGCCTTTCCACCACAATGGCTCTCTTTGAGCTTGCAACCACCATTTTCTTCATCTCAATGCTCCTTTCCTTATGGGAAAGAAGAGAGCGGCCCCGGATGAGGCCGGGCCTAGTCGTCTTAGTCGCTCTAGGAAGAAGATGAGTGCTGAGACGAGGGCAAGTGCCGAGTGAAGGTCGAAACGGAACCTCGACCCTCGAATCCTGATAGAAAGATCTCTACCGGCGGGTGCCAAAATTGGTAAGTTCCGTGATCGCATGGTTGTTTTTGAAGCTCATGTTGATGAGAAGTTAATTGGGTTGTATCCGGTAATCGACCTCCTTCTGGAGACCGAGTGAAGTCCCATGTTCCAAGGGAAAACTCATGCAAGTGAAGGCACCGTACGAGCCTTCCATGCTCACATTCGAGACCCAACTCTAGAGCCTCTTCAGTTTATCATACCATTGGGAAGAACTCACGCTAGGGTCTATGTGGATGTTAAGGCCCGTATCATGGGAATAGAATGTGGATTTGTACATGCCAGTGAAGCTAATCTCGCTAGTGAACGGGAGAGAAATCACCGCAAATGTTTCCTTTGCGGCCAACTTGAGGAGTAGAGGCAAGAGGATAGCCTCACATCGACCAGTGTGATAGAGGATTTCCACCTACTCCATCATATATGCACATACAACATGTATCCTGGGTGGAGTAACCGCACAGAATGCACTAGGTTTATGGTGGATTTCCTGTATCGGGTCGGACAGGGAGAAAAAGTGTGCATGCCTACTCTCGCCTTATCTCAGATAATCAACACTGCACGATCTGCTAGGGGAGGCACCTCACTCCCTTTCAGCCGACTTATTTGCAAGATCGCCCGCAATTTCGGATTCAGACTCCATATGGATAACCTCGCCTAAATCCATTTCATAGTGAAACTACACTCAACAATATAGGCATAGGCCCCAAGCAATGCCAAGCAAGGATTGATGAGTATGGGGATGAGATAGAAGAAGGAAATGAAGAGGAGGAAGGTAGTGAAGAAGAGGAAGGTAGTGAAGAAGAGGTGGACAGTAGAGAAGAGAGACAGGAAGAAGAAGAGGAGGCCCAAGACTCAGATGGGGAACCTCCTACTGCTTGTGAGGACTGCCATGATCGGGCCGCCCTAGAAGAATGCATGGCCAAGATTGAAGAAAACCAGGACCTTGGGAATGAGGATTATACAAACCACAGTGACCATCAAATGTTGGGACATTTAGAGTTTTGGGACCTAAAGTCGGTACCTCTAGATTTCAAAAAATCTGGCAGTTTAAGAAATCTAATAAATTAATAATATGAACCAGAGGACCTCCTTAGCTAGTGTGGTCATGTGTGAAGTGCTAGAACGCAGTTAAATTCAAGTTTGGGTAACTCAATTCCAATCAGATAACTTTTGACCCTAAGCGATAGAACAATTTCTTATATTAGAAATGGTATGAAATCATTTAACGTATGAGCGTAGACTTTAGATTACAACTATTGGATTACCGCTACTCTTAAATTAAGACTAGGCTACTAGTTATACTAAGGAATGTAAAAGACTGATTATGCTAAGATAATTGAAAGATAGACTTAGTTAGTTGGCTTGAATAGGTTAGAGTGAGACCCCATTCCTTCATTGGATCCCTTTGATACTTATAGGCTTCTTTAATAACTCTTAGGAAGGTTGTTTTGACTTAGAAACTCTTCACATTTAGAGAAAACTTATATATCTCTCGGATTAAACGTTAAGTCAAATCAACACACCTCTTAGAATTGCCTTCCCAAGGACTTATTACAATCGGGAACACGGAGTAAAGAAACTATATATAAGCGAAGTATTCGCGGTTTGAATTGAATTCTCAATCCTAGTAGTTACCAATGAACTCAATACTCTGATCAAACAAAAGATCGGGATCAACTAGGATTAAGAACTGATACGACAAATTTTCTGTCATAGCTGGGCCGAAGGTCTATGCATCCGGCTCAAACCCACTACACAACCTTCCTTCTGTGTTGGCTTGACCACTTACAACCAAAAGTTTATTACTTCGCTTTTGAGAAGTGTTAAGAACATAAAGCCAATTTGGAACATATAGCCAATAGGGATATTTTTTTTAGGCCCAAGAAATTTCTCAAATGGGCAACAGACGGTTAGGAATTAGGTCCTGAATCACAGACCATTCTGGCATACATATTGTGCATATGAACTTAGAAAGATAGTCTGCCCGTTAACCTATTTTGTCTAAATTCCTTATGTACTAATAATGTATAGATTATCTTACAATATTAAACTAGACATGATTAAAGAAAGTAAGTCGGGACCGTGGCAAAAGTTCTTCTTGGGTAGAATTAGGCATCTTGCCACAAACTCACACCCATCTCTGAAATCAACCACAACACCCATCATTTTTAACTCATTTCTATAACCATAGGTACCAATGTCATAATACACATCATCGATGAAAAGAAGACCAGAGATCGCTTCCCATTTCATATTAAAGATAGGTCTCAATTTCAACTCATTCTGACATACAGATCGATACACAAATTCTTGAACCCTAAGAGTAGACACAATTTTAAGGGGGGTAGAAAAGTTATGAACTCAGTCGGGTTAAGTAGGTATACACGTCTACCCACTCATTGGCGCAACAGAAGCTTGGTGGGCTAATAGCCCACTAGCCCAGGATGGAAGGAAATTGATCCAAGTTATACGTAAGGTTAGGTCACTAAATAGGATCTGAATCTTCCTTAGAATGCCAATAATGAGTCATTAAAGGAAAGCAATTAGGGTTCAAGTATTAAACCAATTCATATTAAAAAAATCATATCACTAAAGAATAGGCTTAACAATGGGTACGAGCTGAATTACAATAACCGAGGTCAGTGTATCCACAAATGCGCTCGTTGAATACAAACCTAATAGAAGCCTTAGCCAATTTTGGGGATGAAATTATTTTTAAGGGGGGTAGATTGTAACGTCCCAGATTTTTGCCAACTTGGAGTTAGACGTCCTTGGGTAATGGGTCTATCATAACACCTTATCGACTTAGGAGGGAGCAATTGAACTTAGCGATGTTAAAGGACCCTAGGATCAAGCCATCCGGCTAATCTAAACACTGAAGTCTTAGCCTAGGGTTTAGCTATAGAAGCGACTCCTCTTTGCTCTCATGAATCACATAAAAGCCCCAGGGGCTTCACCTAGGGCCATTTCTACTTCACTTATACCCCATTTCTTGTCTGTTGTACCCTTTTCAGTCTCAAGTCATCACCCCTTTCTGTTCCCAGGCTCTCAAAACTTAATCCCAAAGTCTCAAATCCCCCTTTCAACCCATCTCCTTCAAAAATTTCACCTTCCACCACCCTATTCTTCAAATCTTTCTAGGTACTTTCATATTAGACACAAATCCTAAAGTTTAAATGATGAAGAATAATAATTAAACTAAAATTTACTATAAATAGTAAATGTATAAATAAAATGGATTTTTGTCCATTAAAATTTTGAAATCTCACAAAATAACCAGGTTATTTGGATATCTTAGCTTCTCCGACCCCAAAATCATATATTGCATGTCGAATAACTCATTCAAGTTTGTAAGATACACTCATTTAAAAAACTAAGTGGCAGAACCACCACCAGGACCACCAGACGGCCGCGGCGGCACTGCCAATGCACCGAATTTCGGTGGACCCTCGTTGAAATTTTCTACGTTTTCAGGTCAATTTCAAAAAGTCATATCTCCCTCAATATAACTCTGATTTACATGATTCAAAAGATAAATTGAAGCTTGATAAGTCTAGTTTTATATAAAAATAAATGAAAATAAAATAAAAATTTTAATATAGTTAAATTTATGATGATGTGACAATTGTCCAAAAATTATTAGTTCCGATAGCTGCTACGTCCAGAATTTTTTAGAATTTTTCTAAATCACAAAATTTAATAAAATTTGGTGGAGATAAAGTAGAGTTGATGATTAAACACTAAAAAAAATTAAAATAATATACTAACTAAAAGTGCCAAAAAAACATAGAACTACCCGAGGACCGTATCCCATAGTAATTTAGGTAAAAATTAGTTAAATACTAAACTAAATAATTGGTAGAATAAACATGAACCACCATTTTCACAAATGAGAAAACCTAAAACCATTAATACCACTGACTCAACACTACACAAAGACCTAGGAAAAATCCCAAGAGCCTGTTACACTCGGGAGTACATTGAAACTTTGTATCAGACTTAGACCACACGTCAAAAATTTGATGATTGCGAAACTATAGGGTTATGTCCATCTTATTGGGCTTGATAACCATCACAGGAATTGAACCCAAATAGTATCTAGAAATGCACAACTTGAGCCCTAAGTGAAGTTTGTGAGAAACGCGAATATCTTTAGAAAATGTATTGAAACTTAAGTGAATTGGGCCATTCACTCACGCACGAAATTGAGGATTTTCGACCATCAGTTTCTGACCAAACTTCACCTATGAGAAAAGAAAATTTTTCTACACATATCTGTATACTTATGGCCTCGATCGAGTAAGCATGATCGTTGATCAGACACGGGTCCTCCACGGTCGATCGGCCTATCCGATCTCACTGAAATCACATCCTGCCATAAATCCCTTGTTGGGGAACTTACCCTATGATGTAAGTGAATAATGGGCCTCCCCATGTGTCCTGTTTGTCAAAAACAGTCACCTTTTAGTTATAACCTAAATATACTAGGGCCTTGGGGCCATTTGCATCACTTATGGGCTTATATATAGCCCTTATTTCACCCTATTTCTATTCTATACAAATTTCTCCAAACCCTAGGAGAGAGAAGAGAGAAAGGACGAGAAAAGAGGAAAGAGAGGAGAGATTTTGGGAGATCGTTGCCGGGATTATCTCCCACTACTTCATGCATTGAATCACCTTTCTATTACGCTACCTAACTTATTTCAACTACGATTTTGGGTAAGAAACCCAAAACCTAATGCTGTAGTTAAGATCTAGAATGGTCATTTGTCAACCTAGCTAACAGATATCACCATTTAAGTACCCGACGTTCTGTTTTCGGGAACGTAGAATTTGAACTGAGTCCGAATCGAGTATTCCGATGAAAGGTGTGGACTATAAACGTTTAGGTTATAGTTTTCAATGCTTTCAATGTTAGCTAATGGTTTATGTCTGACTTGATTACTACCATATTATCTTACACACACCGATCTCGATATATTTTACATGAATGAAATATGTTGAACAAAATATGCATTCCATGTGTTTGTTAAAATGTCTGAATGAACATGTAAACATGATTTATGCTTTCCATGCCTACTAATTTAGGATTCATAATTGTTATATGCATGCTGACCTCTCTATGTAAGGATCTGCTAAAAAATATGTTGCAACTACCCTAGTCTACGTATTTGGTGAAGTGTAGTCAAAGTGTTTGATGAATTGTTTGAATGGGAAATTGTTGATGATTTGTATGTATTGCGAGTGTTAAGATAGGATTCTTTCTTTCCTTACATATATGTATAGTCTTTTTCATGAAATCATATTCGCCTCTATGCAAATGATTGATAAAATGCTAGTATTTGGTAACACGATCAAGGTGTTTGATGAAATGCTCAAATGAGGATTCACTTGGATTGTTTATTAAATACTGAATTGATTATCACATGTATTTAATTCCTGCATTTGAGTAAGATTGGGGCTACAACCTAGTCCAGGCAATTGGTAACGGTTCCTGTTCGGGTGGCCGAATTAGTCTCGCCACATTGGGTATACTTGATGAATCTGGGTTGCACGATGATTGTTGACAGTGGTTAGGCCAGGAGGGGTGCTTATGCACTCCATGTCGATTTAGTCAGCGTGTGCGCGTACCAATCAAACTTTCCTAACAAATTGATCGGCCTATTGTGTGTTTACCATGTATGGACACTACTGCTTGAATCTAAGGTACCCCTTACCAATGTAAAGGCCCACTTTAACCATGGTACCATGATCCGCTAAGACTCATGAGTCGGGCATGGTAATATGGGACACCATGTTCGAGCTGTTGGCCTACGCCGAGGTGATAAGCCACCACGTAGTAACCAGTGAACAAACTCAGACTCGTGAGCCAGGTATGGTGGTATGGGACACCATGTTCGAGCTGTCATCCTATGTCATGGTGATTAGCCACCCCGTAGTGACGGTGAGTATAAACTTTTGAATTTGCCTATCGACTAGTTTTCATTGGGAGTGATGACCTTACAACTTGCCTATCATATGTGTTTGACTAGGAGTGACGAACCTAGATGGATCCTTTGATTTAGGTTGATGATATAAAGGGTGGTACCCTAACTTCCCAAACCTGCTGTATAAATAAGCTTAATTAACTACTGGGCTAACATGACCATGCAATGCATTGTATTAGTTAGGACGTACTTTAAAGGCGTGGAAGTCACACTGGAGGCAGTGTTGTCATATGCGATATGGTGTCGACATCGCTTCCTGAGGGAGATTTTGATGTGAGGGCATGCATCATTACTTGCACTTCATTCCTGCATTAATAAGAGTAGTTAGGATGTGATTGTTATGCTGCCTTATCAGTACTACTTGATTAACTTGATAACATGTTAACTTTTACCTTATAGTACCACTGAGTTGGCCACTCATTCTCACTCTAGGACGGTGTTTTAAAACAACAACCAAACTCTGGTTTAGATGTAGGTGCTGATGAAGTCTATGCGACAGAGTAGGATTTTATGGATGAGGAGGAGTTCTCCTACTTTAAGCTCTCAGGCGGGTCTACGTAGACCTTGTGCTGATGCGTAGGGACTATAGGGATACTTTGCTTAGTTAGGCACATCTACTTTTTTGCATTTTGTTTATTTTGAAACTATACATGTATATATTGAGCCCGGTTACATACTCATACTCTGGAGGTTGTGAAACACTTACATGCTTAAATATATATGTTTCAGACTGCTACTTAATTTAATTACATCTAGAGTATGATATGCTGTTTTAGTATAATCTCACTCATTCTTAACTCTTTAATATTGACAAAATTTGAACATCATCATCCATACTGCATAAGTGATGTTCTGGATCTTGGGAGTAGAGCTTTGCTTGACCCTCGAAATTCAGGGTGTTACAACACGGATCTAACAGTGTTAGGAAGAGGTTAAGATTAATAGGTGAGGGATTCCTTTAAGCTTATATTATCTTGAGTTGGTTTAATTTATTCTGTTCCCTCAATCCTCCCTGCAAATATTTAATTTACCACCTTCAATTATTTATCCTTTGGGAATAATGGTTAAGATGTGATGTTAATTATACATGATCTTTTTGAATTTATGTAAGGGCTATTTTTCTTTAAATTTTGAATTAAATCACTTGCACCTATCTTACATGCTTTAAATCTCTAATTTTACTGCAAACTATTGATACACAACTCAAAACACTACGTCACTATCTTGTGCGTAAGTACTAAATTGGAAATCCCACTTCTAGCGATCAATTTAATATCGTGGACATAATGTGGTTCGGGTAGTGGCCCCCTTGGTCGACATATAATTCCTTGGACTTTGGGTAGTGGTGCACAAACTGATGTAAGTTATTCGCAATTCGTGTTACATCATTTTCAGGATTGGATTTCACAAATAGTTGCTCCATGAACAAGTTGTGTCACATAATTCATTAGGGGCATGTGTTGTGCCACCTTGGGATGCCTGTGTAAATCCATGTTAATGTGGGACATGTTAGCGAATCTCTATAGAATAGGATGTGGGGCGAGCCGGATAACTTTAAATTATTTTCTACATTATGGTGATCGTTAAGTGTGATGAACCACGTGTACTTTGTTAGGCATGCATCTCATGTAGGTTGCTTACACATATCGATAACGCCCATAGTAGTGGAATATGGGGTGTATCAGAACCATTACAATACTTCTATGAATCTCTTGAGTTTTTGATAATCTTAAAGGATAACCATCACTATGAGTAGAGTATTCACCCTCTCCAATAGTACAGATAATACAGGTGACGTATAAGTTGAAGAACCAGGAGACCATCTCTCGATGGAGGACTACGTTGAATGAATAAAGAAGATAGTTTTACAATTTGGTTTTATTTATATTTTTGGTGCAAACTCGTTAATATAATAAGCTCCCATTGAGAGGGCACTTGATAATTGGTTGAACTTTACTTCTAATGGAATAATAAATATGATTGGTTATACTCTCGTGAATGATTACCTTCGTGAATGTAATTGGATGTGACCCAAATAAAAGGAAACTTTAGATAATATTTGGAATGCATCCAAAACCTTACATAATTAACACCTAGGATATCGGGCACAAGTTTGCACTTGAGCGCAAAATTTTGGGATGTTACACTTCAGGCATGTAGAGTATTTGTGATTTCATACTTGTGATCTGACCTTGAAGTACTTTTGTCTTACAAATTTTGATAATTTATGTGTGCTTAACATAACAACACTTATAATCTCCCCCTTTGTTAATTTCGTGACAACACACGCAACATACATAATACATCCGTCATTTATGATTACACTCATTCACAAGAATCATTAAAAAGATTAATAAGCTTGAAGCTTCCCTATGGAGGTTTTTATGATCATCCTTGTAATCCTCGTAGACAATTGTAATGCTCCCCCTGAGAAATACAACATATAGTGTGTAAAAAAAATAATTAAAAAAATGTCGCATTCCACCCTACACACACTATTTTCTCCCCCTTTTTGTCATAAGTTGAGAAAGGAAGAAAAAGTTTTATGATATATTAAGAAACAGATCAAAGTAGGGTAAAATAACATGAATGTCAATATGTAGAAATAACTATTACTATGTATATTAGGGAAAATATAACATCAAGATAAATAACATTGTATAGGACAATGTATAAAATATCTAATATTCATACAACCATAATATATCATTAAGCAAATCATTCAAAATATCCAAACAAACCATCAAATAAGTTTAGTATGAATCTAACATAATTAAAGAAAGTAAGCAAATCAAGCTCAATCTGACCTTAAGGAAGAGGTGTAGGCATCGAAAGATCATTAAGCTGTAAACTCTGGTTGATGCAATGTAAGTACTTTTTCATGTACTTTATTGTAGACAGTTGGGTTTGGGCTAATGAAGCCTGAGATACATACAGAGCCTCAACCTTCTCCTCTAATGCAGATAACCTCTCATCAAATTGAGAGGGATGATATTCAGAATCAATTAGATTATAAGAATCTTCTAATTCAGTGAAGATGTTATCCATGAAATTGCGATAATGACCGCACTAGTGGTAGGAATAGGTCAAAGTGTCCTAGATTGGGGGGGGGGGGGGGGTATGAAATTTTATGATGATTTAAAATCCCATTATCATAAACCTGATTGAACAAACAACTATCAAAATGACCCCAATTTAACTCTAATGGCTTCCAAGCCATATAGAGGATCCAATCATAAGACTATACAGTATTTGAACAGTATTCAATCTTAGTATATGATGAATGAACAATACAACTGTGTGTGTGTGTGGGATTGATTTTTATCAGTTCTAAATAATCATGTTAGCATGCTTTATAAGAATATTCAAAGTAAACAGAAATAGTAAGGCAAAAATATCAATCCCAAACATAGTCATTTATAGTGGTTCGGCTACGTGCCTACTTCACTTTCGGCAGACGCATTCAACCCTTGAGTGCACCGGATCTCACTAATGGAGGTTTTAAATTAGGTTTACCACTAACCTTCATAACCTATACAAGGTCGACTCTAAAACCTACACAAGGAACCAAGACATGTTTCCATGAGACACAAGTTTATGCCCCACATAGGAGCAAGGGTCAACATACAACACTCGAGTTTTATGCTCTACACATGAGCAAAGGATCCATACAAGGAACCTAACCTTTTAGGCCACATAGGCCAAGGATCTACACAAGGAACCTAACTTTTAGGCCACACAAGCCAAGGATCCACATAAGGAACCTAACTTTTAGGTCACATAGGCCAAGGACCTACATTAAGGACTTAAGTTTATTTTTTATTAGAGTAAGGGTCAACACACAACACCCACACGTACTCTCTCGTTGGAGGCCTCCTATGAGGACTTGAAAGGGGTGATGATCAGCAGGGCCTCTTGACTCTAATGACTTATAAATAAGTAGATGAGCCCCATTAAGCGCATTGATGAAGATCTCCTCCTTTAATTATGAAGAATCTTCAACTCCCTTGAACCGCAACACTGATGATGCTCTAATGTATGAAGATGGGTTAGGTCAAGGTTATGTTGGTAATTACTCTATTAAATAATAATCATTGAAGAGACAGAGTAATTCCAAGATCTTAGGCATTCAAGGAATCCCAACTCAATGATTTACCATTAAGTTGGTAGCTGGAAGATCCTTGAATGCTGAAGTTCATTCCCCAATCTACTCTACTGAATATCAATGATGAGGGTCGATTGAAGGATGGACTCTCATGAGAAAAAGGGCTTAGGGTAGATGATTTGAAGTTACTCTCTCAAAGCTCTCTCTATTTTTCTCAATATAACAACTAAAAGTAAGCTCTCCTTAAATAGGAAAAAAGATCCAATGGTAATAAAATAATCAGATTTTTGATAGATTTTGATGTCACCGAACAAGCTTTGATATCATCGAACGTATACTTTCGATGATGTCGAAGGTCTGTTTGATGATATGAACTCAACTGTCAAACACAACTAGATCTTTTTGACCAAGGCTCGATGATATCGAACATGCTTCGATGGCATTAGAATTTGAACTTCGATTTCATCGACATACGATTCGATAACTCGACAATGAATACATGAGAGTAGGTTGGACTTAAAACTGACTAGCTTTGATATTATCGAGCCTCCCTCGATATCATTAGATTTCAAATGTCAAAGATATCAATACCTAGTTCGATACATTGATCTTTTTCAGAAGATTTTCCTTTAAACTCATTGGACAATCCTTTGTTTCGATTTTGATGTTATTGACATGTTTTTGATATTATCGAAATTTGAATATCGATATTATCGAGTGTCTTGATTCCTCGAACATATCCAGAAGAATTTCCTAAAAGCTTGCTGACTAGTTTGGTCCAAATTCGATATCATTGAAGTGTCATCGATATCATCGAAATTTGAGTTATGATGGCATCGAGGATTGCTTCAAGATATCGATAAATATATGATTTTCCTTAACAGCATGCTGGACACAAACTAGCCAGTTTTTTATTATATCGAACTGTCTCGATGTTATCGGTATTTTAATGTCGATGATATCGAAGAGTCCATCGATTCATCGAGAATGTTGTCTAAGGATTAAGTTGGTTGTTGGACATAAGATGTTCTTAATTCGATGATATTGAGTCCTTTCCGAGGACATCGATAACAGTTGTTCAATCACATCGATCTGATATCAATATATCGAGAAAGGTTGAATACTTAGAAATTTTTCTGTTTTGGAAGATAAGTTTTCATACTCAAACACCTATGTTGTTTTACTCATTTTAAGGTTTTATATACCTGGGTGTTTTGGGACATGAGATGTGAGGCTAAGTTTACCTTTGACGAGTTCAGAGCACACATCCAGTTGAGGTAGACGCTTGAATGATCTTCCTTTAGAGCTCACTTGACTTGCTGACTCAACACTCATGCTAATTGACAAACCATTGCACTTTCAATATCCCCCTTTGTCAATTACGTGAAAAAACACCTAATCATACCTAGAACAACATCCTAAATTGTGTGTACATGAACCTTTACACAATTTTACAAAGATACTACACAGTTCACACAATTTTGACTTAAGTAGTTGTTCCCCTTGTCTTCTTTGCAGTTGCTCCCCTATCACCTGTATCACCATTCTTTAAGAAAAATATATAACAAATGTGTTCTCATGGTGGGATTTGTTCTCCCCCCTTGTGTTAGTCATTGACAAAGGTTAGCATATACCAATAACAGATTAAATGACTCAAGTTGACAATTAATAAACTAGGGTATCAAGGCAAAGGAGAGTTGAGATTTCTCAAAAGCAGATAGCAAAATATCTTGAAAAAGTTACCAACTAGCTCATAACCTCTATGGATATACAATAATTATCAGAAAAGCAATCACCATTTATACCATGCATTCCATAGATAAGCAGAATAAGACTTAAATAGATGATTAGTGAATAATGTGAGCAGATAGACTTGGCAGAGAACATGCATCAAATATATATATATATATATATATATATATATATATATATATATATATATATATATATATATATATATATATATATATATATATATTAACATTCAACCATCAAAATATCCAAAAGAATTTGCCTAAGCGTGGTAGTGTTTAAGCATTAAAAAAAACCATCCAAATATCCAACTTAACCTTGGGCACATGAAAACACAAGTATTTTCCTCATTTAGAGGATAACCACAAAACACAACAATTAATTACCAAAAAGAAACTTGTTAGACTTTCTAATGTTAACTTGCCACCACATACACTCACAAGAATGTAGGGCATTCAAAAAGATACCCATCCCCTTACATATAGATGAGTAATCGGTGTATGTGATGGCATGAGAGCTATCGACACTATGGTGCTAGGGCCGATGAAGATGGCGACGAGCTGCTAGACTGTATGCTGCGCTCCAGACACCATTTTCTCCAAAACCGAGAACCGTTCATCATGATTTTCTATCTTGTCCTTTATTCGAGTCATTCCAAGCAATGTCGCCCCGACCCTCTCTTGATGAAATTTGAATCATTGAGTCTGTGGGGAATCGGTCAGAGTTGGAATTGGCTTAGCCTCTTGTGGATCCCCTCCTATTGGGGCTGCTCCTTCTCCCATCTCTCCTTCTCCATGAATTTCTTCCTCAGGCTGGTCTTCCAGATATGGATGAAACTTAAGGTCTAGCTTTCGAATATTAACCTTGTTGAAATGCTGTAGTGGACGCTCAGGATCATTTGTTGTAGGAAGACCAATTGTATTGCATAACACATGAATAATGTGAGGAAAAGGCAGATGGACTTCTCTGGAGGTGTGGATGACACCCGCCAACTGGTGAAGAATCAAAGTAGGCAGACATAACTTGATACCAGTTGTAACACAGTACATGACCATGACCATGAACCTGGTAAGATCGGATCTATTTGTTCCTCTAGGGTACACATTTGTGGTGAATATTCCTTGCAGGACTCGGTATTTTGGACTCATATTTTGCTTTCAAAGCATTCCCTTGATACCATGGAATATCTCTGTCCTGGCATAGGAATTTTATGACCTTAGATCGGGTTGTTGGGTCCTTAAGATCAAGATTGGATAGACTGATAGGAGACAAGGTAAGATTGAAAATGTTGGCAATGGATTCCGTAGCAATTTCAACACTATCATCCTCGACAGTGACAATAATGGATGGTGGATCTAGAATTGGAGAATGACAGTATGTAAGAAAATGGTAGGTCCTCTCATCATGACACCGACCTCTAAAATCTAGAATGGGCCGCCAATCGATCACGTCCAACAAGGGTTCCAAATTGAAGGTTTGATGCACTCCCTATCAACCCTTTGTTCATGCACCAGGCTCCTCCCAATGTATTTTTCAAGAATATGTGGTGGAGGGCCTATAGTAGCAGGTTGGGATGCTGGTGCAGCAGCAGGAGCCTCACCATGTGTCATTTGTTGAGTCGTGGGGCTCCGTTGGCGTGTTGAGGACCTCTGAATCAGTGCCTTAGCTCTATCCTTTGGGGCTAGAGATTTCTGCCTGGTAGGTCTGGACGATTCCCCTACGACAGGTGCTTTTCCTTTATCTTTACTCATTTGGACAACCGACAAAAATGAATGACAGAGGAAAGGATTTTGATAAAAGACTAAAAGTTATAAGCACCAACAGGAGATTTCCCAAATGAAATCTGTTAACCAATCTAGAAAGACCCAAAATACTAAAGTATACCTTGAGGGATCAAGAGGATGTGCAAGAAATTATCGGATTTGAGTGATATTACTATTCATGATGGAAAGGGGAAAAGAATGATCAGAGAAGATGAATTGCAAAGAGAGAAGTGAAAAGTAAATTTTTCCCACTCGCCCGCTTTTTATCGGGCGGTGAACTTCAATATCATCGAAGTTAGATTTGATGATATCGACATGCCTCATTATATTTTATCAAAAAGGAGTTCGATAACTGACAATTCAGACCAACGTTTTTTATTCTGAGAAGTCGTCGATGATATCGATGTGTTTTTGATGATATCGACAACTCGATTGATATGATGACTAACTTCTGGAGGATAAGAATAAGTCATTTTATCTCCAAACTTCAATATGCATATCATAAAGTATTTTCATATCAGCTTGTATACACAACAAAATTTGTACAAAAAGTTGTGACACTAAATTTATAAACATTAGCCATACTTATTCACAAAAAGAGTTTTTGAGGTATAGAAACCTTAGATATGTCATGATAATTGTTATGAATGCATCATTTCACACATACACCCGAGTCTCGATGCCATGACCTAGACTTGTTTCTCATGCTCAATTGTTACTGGGCATAAGGATCAACCTTTCCATTGCCTTTGATGACATAGTAGTGGTTACTGGTGCGAAGACCCTCCATAACTGGTTTTCTTAATAAGTCCAGGATCTTGCACTTTAGCTTGTCAAATGTGACCACATGCTTGTTGTCACATATTTGAGAGATGCTTAAGAGATTGTGAGTTGGTCCTTTTATGCAAAAATTATTCTCATTTTTGAGCATCTCCATTCCTTCTATGGTTCCATGCCCTACTACCTTAGTGGTGCTTCCATCACCATAAGTAACTATCCCATCATTAAGATTTGAGTAATTTGAGAGAAGAGATTTGTCACCCGTGATATGTCTTGAGCACCCGCTATCTAGGTACCACTTAGTATTATTTCCTGTTATATGATTTGAGTGAGTGACAAGGCAAATTTTCTTTTCTTTCACTGCCCATGTTGTGACAGGTTTCCTTGAGGATGTTTCCTGTACTTTGTCAGGAACTTGTCTAGGTACATTAGGTAACTGAATCATTTTTCCTTGTTTTATTAGATCATTTGTTTTCTGATTTAGTTGAGCCACTTGATTCAATAGCTCCTCCATTCTCTTGGTCATTCTGGGTGGAGATGGATGTGTCTTACCTCTTGCAATATTGTTTGGTGGACTCTTGGCATTTTGTATTGTTCTTCTGGTTAGTCTATATTTACCAATATGATTCAGACTGAAATTTGATTGAGTCCACCTAGGAGTAATACATTCAAATTTAAAATGGCCTGAGTCTCCACATGAAGGAAAAATAGGAGTAGCTTTTGTTTTACTTCTTAATGCAGCTAATTTCTCAATCATTAGCGTTGCATTTTTGGGACTTGATTTGACATATCCCAATCCACTCTTGTCTTTTCCAAATCTTCCCATCCCTAGGAGTCTTTCTAATTTTTTACTACTCTGTGAGAATTTTAATTCAGTTCAACAGACTTCCTAGATTTTTTTGCATCAAACCTCAGTGTGTGATTTTCATTCTTAAGATGCATATTTTCATCTTTCAATAGTTTAATCTGTTTAGTTAGTTTCAAAGACTCAGATTTGAGGGATAAATTGATTCTTTCCAGCTCATCATTTTTAGAGTGGTATGGCTGAAGATCATTGATCAAGTGTGTATTGATCTCTAAAGTTTTATCTAGATCCATTTGCAGCAATTTATTTTTAGTTTCATTTATCCCAAGTCTTTTAAGGATATGGATGCTATGTATATAAAGTTGATTATAGGCATCCTGTAATTTATCCTTTTGTTCCTCTTCTTCTTCTTTCTCATCATTTGATGGAAATGTCTCTTTGATTCGAGGTTCATTAATTTCCTCGATTATCACTGGAATGTTTGTAGATATGGAGGCCATGAGTATTTTCAAAGACTTTTGGTCTCCATCACTCTCTGAATAACTGAAGCCTGAGTTTGATTCTTCAGTGTCATCCCAAGTAGTAGCCATAGCCTTTCCTTTGGATTTTCTGTTGGGGCATTCATCTGTTTGCCTCTGTATGTTCGGCCATGATTTTTGTTGAAATTTTTTTTTGAACCTTTGAGCCAAGAGAGCTACTTCCTCATCCTCATTATCCTTTTAACTTTCCTCTTCCTCATTAGTGGTGTGCTTTGAAGTTTTGAGGACAGTATTTTTGGATTTAGAAGTTTGCTTGAAGTGTAGTTCAAATGTTTGTAGGGAACCTACTAGTTCTTCTACTTTCATTTCATCCATGTTTCTATACTCTTCAATGGTTGTAACTTTCGAGTTGAACCATTCTGGTAAGGATTTCAAAATTTTCCTACAAATTTTTAGGATCAAATTTTTTTCTCCTAATCCACCCATGGAATTGCAGATGATGTTCAATTTTGTGAAGAATTCCATGAAGGTCTCATGATCTTCCATTCTGAGACTTCCAAACTGTGATGTTAGGAGCTGTAGTTTGGATGTTTTTATTGTGCCGGTTCCCTCATGAGTTGTTTCTAACAAGTCCCATGCTTCTTTAGAAGTTCCACACATACTGATTTGATTAAATATTTCTTGGGACATAGGATGGTAAAAGACGTTCATTGCTTTTGCCTCTACAATCTGTTTTTCTTTGTCATAAGTAGACCACAACTCTTTGGTTTTCGGTTTGGATATGGTTGTGCCATAATCATGTGCTACCTGATCGGTTGGAAGCACGTATCTATTTTCAACAATGTCCCAAACATCATGATCCAAAGATCTCAAAAAGTAATGCATCTTAGCCTTCCAGTAAGCATAGTTTGACCCATCAAATATAGGAGGTCTAGTTATAGATGAGCCCTCTCCTTTGGCCATATTTCCAACTTCAGTCAAGATCACTCTCTAGGCGGTTAAGCCCTTAAGAGAGACCCGCTCTGATAACAATTGAAATTCCGGTAATGACCGTACTAGTAGAAGTAGGAATATGTCAACATGTCCTTGGGGGGGGGGGGGGGGGGGGGGTTTAAAAGGACTTTATAAAATTTTATGATGATTTAAAATCTGTTTATCATAAACCTGATTGAACAAACAACTATCAAAATGACCCCAATTTAACTCTAATGGCTTCCTAGCCAAATAGAGGATCCAATCATAAGACTATCTAGTATTTGAATAGTATGCAATATTAGTCTATGATTAATGAATGATGCGACTGTGTGCGTGTGGGATGTGATTCTTATTAGTTCTAAATAATCATGTTAGCATGCTTTAAAAGAACATTCAAAGTAAACACAAATAGTAAGGTGAAAATATCAATCCTAAACATGGTTGTTTATAGTGGTTCGTCTCCATGCCTACTCCACTTCTGGCAGACGCACTCAACCCTTGAGCGTACCGGATCTCACTAATGGAGTTTTTAAATCAGGTTTACCTCTAACCTTCACAACCTACACAAGGTCGACTCTAAGACCTACACAAGGAACCTAGACACGTCTCCATGAGACACAAGTTTATGCCCCACATAGGAGTAAGGGTCAACACACAACACCTGGGTTTTATGCTCTACACATGAGCAAAGGATCCACACAAGGAACCTAACCTTTTAGGCCACGCAGGCCAAGGATCCACACAAGGAACCTAACTTTTAAGCCACACAACCAAGGATCCACACAAGGAACCTAACTTTCAGGCCACACAGGCTAAGGACCTACATTAAGAACCTAAGTTTATGCTCTACAAGAGTAAGGGTCACACACAGCATCCACACATACTCTCTCGTTAGAGGCCTCCTATGAGGACTTGAAAGGGGTGAGAATCACCTGTGACCCAATCCTACATAAAGGAATGATCAGCAGGGTCTCTGGACTTGAATGACTTACAGATAAGTATATGAGCCGCATTAAGCGCGTTGATGAAGACCTCCTCCTTTGATGATGAAGAATCTTCAACTCCCTTGAACCGCAACACTGATGATGCTCCAATGTATGGTGACAGGTTGGGTCAAGGTTATGTTGGTAATTACTTTATTGAATGATAATCATTAAAGAGACAGTAATTCCAAGATCTTAGGCATTTAAGGAATCCCAGCTCAATGATTTGCCATTAAGATGGTAGCTGGAAGATCCTTGAATGCGGAAGTTCATTCCCCAATCCACTCTATTGAATATTAATGATGAGGGTGGATTGAAGGATGAACTCCCATGAGAAAAAGGGCTTAGGGTAGATGATTTGAAGTTACTCTCTTAAAGCACTTTCTATTTTTCTCAATACAACAACTAAAAGTAAGCTCTCCTTAAATAGGCAAAAAGATCCAATGGTAATAAAATAATTAGATTTTTGACAGAGTTTGATGTCACCGAATAGGCTTCGATATCATCGAACGTATACTTTCGATGATGTCGAAGGTCCGTTCAATGATACGAACTTATTATCAAACGCAACTGGATCTTTTTGACCAAGGCTCGATGATATCGAACATGCTTCGATGGCCTCAGAATTTGAACTCCGATTTCATTGACATACGGTTCGATAACTAGACAATGAATACATGAGAGTAGGCTAGACTTACAACTGATAGGCTTCGATATTATCGAGCCTCCTTCGATATCATTGGATTTCAAATGTCGAAGATATCGATACGCAATTCGATACATCGATCTTTTTCAGAAGATTTTCCTGTAAGCTTGCTGGACAATCCTTTGTCCGATTTCGATGTTATCAACCTGTTTTTGATATTATCAAAATTTGAATATTGATATTACCGAGAGTATCTGGATTCCTCGAACATATCTAGAAGATTTTCTTAAAAGCTTACTCAGCTAGTTTGGTCCAAATTTAATATCATTGAAGCTCTATCGATATCATCGGAATTTGAGTTTCTATGGCATCGAGGATTGCTTCGTGATATCGATAAATATATAATTTTCCTTAATAGCACGCTGGACACAAACTAGCCAGTTTTGATTATATCGAACTGTCTCGATGTTATCGATATTTAAATGTTGATATATCGAAGAGTCCATCGATTCATCGAGAATGTTGTCCAAGGATCAAGTTGGTTGCTGGACACTAGATGTCCTCAATTTGATGATATCGAGTACTTTCTGAGGACATCGATAACTGTTGTTTGATCACATCAATCTAATATCGATATATCGAGAAAGGTTGAAAACTTAATTTTCCTGTTTTGCAAGATAAGTTTTCATACTCAAACACCTATGTTGTTCTACTCATTTTAAGGTTTTATATATCTGGGTGTTTTGGGACATGAGATGTGAGGCTAAGTTTACCTTTGATGAGTTCGGAGCACACATTCAGTTGAGGCAGACACTTGAATGATCTTCCTATGGATCTCACTTGACTTACTGACTCAACACTCATGCTAATTGACAAACCATGGCACTTTCAATCCATGGTTGTGTCTGCCGCTGCTTACAGTTCTTCTTGTCCTTCTCTTTGCTCAAGTAGGGGAGTGAGGTTCATCATTGTCAAATTCGAGTTGTTGAAAGGGAGTTCGGATTCCGATGCCTCAAACATAGGGACTTGGACATTGTAATGAAAAGCAAGATTAAATATAAAATGTCCAAACAGAATTGACCTATGCTTTGGATGCAAGAGAATTTAATGATGACATAACAAATTAAAGAAGGTAAACAGACACGATTACCTGTAACAGCGACATAGAAGACTCTATGCATAAAGGGAGTAAGATTAGTCTTATTCCCAGCTCTTGGATATACATTAGATATAAAGATTCAATGTAAGACGTGATATTTTGGAAATAGTTTGTTGGAGGGTAAGGCATTACTGGATCATTATTCAGCATTGAAACCACACAATGCTCTTGTAAACGATTACTTTCAGAGTTAGACATTTTCTCTGAAAGTGTAGCAATTGAAATTTATCATCTGCAACGTCTATGTCCATTAAAGCAGATATGAGGAAGGCATAATAGTGATTGTCTTTTCTATAAATTTAATAGAGAATGATAAATCCTCAGGAGAAATATCACAAATAGAGGCAAACATGCATTGCACAATGGACCGGTAAGTCGTCTCATCCCAATGCAAAATTCTTTCCCATCCAACCTCAAAAAGAATTTCAACAAGATCAAAATGAGCAACATGCTCTAGATTCACAAAATTTTTAATAATAATATTCCTTGTGCAGAAATCTCTGACATATTCTGGATTATCCTTTGGTGAGCACAACGATCGTACACTAAGAGGGATGGATCTAGAAGATGAATCAACTCTAAATTTATTTACAACACACTTTACTCTAGGTTCCATCTTAAAAGCATAAGAAAAATTACAAGATAAATGCAAGGAAGAATGTAAATTAGATTTTGAGAAAAACCCAACAAGAAAATAATTTCAAAATGAAGAAAAACTATACAAACTTGCAAATCTAAGAATGGAGAACCTAAATCTTGAAGGAAATTGAAATTAAATCACTTATAAGAGAGTTGGGTTGATGGGTTGGTTGAATGGGGCACTGACTAGCCGAAGAAGAAGAAGTGGAGAATCAAAATTTTGTGGGTTTTCCCCTTTTTAGTTCAATCGACACGAACTTCGGCTAGCCCAAGCATGTGCTCAGCTAGCTAAAATTTTTAATCAGTAACAAGCTAGCCAAAAAATCTCCAAAAATTCTGATTTTTTTAATTTTTATTTTTATTTCTCATTTTCCTTTCATTAAATTTCTTAATTACAAATAAACATAAACAAAAATGCAAAGAAATGGATAATCATTTAATAATACACAATCTAATATCATGGTTTAGATTTGAAAATTTAATATTGTCAAGCAGTTTAGCTAGTATATCTACATGCTGCTTCTCAGTTCGAATGTATTCTAGCATGATGGATTTATCTTCAACTAATTCTCAAATATAGTGATATCTTATGTCAATATTCTTTGTACGAGAATGTTGAATTGAATTTTTAGAGATATTTATTTTAGTAGAATTATCGCAAGATAATGTCATCGTAATTTCGTAATCAGTTAGTATCCTTTTCTTCCACATTAGTTGAGTGTAAGCATTTCTTACAATAATATATTCAGCCTCTGCAGTTGAAAGAGATACAGAATTTTGTTTCTTACTAAACTATGATACTAAACAATTTCCAATATAGAAACATCCACCTCCAATATAGAAACATCCACCCCTAGTAGATTTTCTATCATCAACGTTACCTACCCAGTTTGCATTTGTATAGACGTATCATATGGATAGCATAAGCTTAAGTTCACAGAACTTGGGACATATCTAACTATCTGTTTGGTAGTGGATAAGTGTGATTCTTTAGGATCATATGTTGAACAATCAAAGAGTTCATGCTATTTGCATTACATTAGCTAGTTCTTACAAAATTCTATTTTTTCTTTCAGCAACCTCATTTTTCTGAGGTGTTTTTGGACCAAAAAATTCATACAGTATTCCATGGTCATTGTAATATTTCTCAAAATTGCTATTTTTGAACATAGTTCCGTAATCACTTTTAATTATCACAACGGATAACTCTTTTTTAGTCTGGATGTGTTTTATAAGTTTTTTGAATTCGTCAAGAGTATCTGACTCCTCTCTTAGAAAGGCTACCCAAGAATATCTAGTGTAATCATTGACTAAAACTGAAAAATATTTCTTCTCACCTCTACTCTTTGTTCTAGTTGGTTTGACTAAATTCATATGGAGGAGTTCAAGAGGTCTTGCCATGGATAAGGAGTTCACTTTCTTGTGACTACTCCTAATTTGTTTGCCTATTTGACAGGCGCTACATACTTTTTCTATCCTTTTCAGTTTGGGTAGGCCACATAAGTGATCTCTTTTGCTCAATTTATATAGATCTCTATAATTTACATGTCCAAGACATTGATGCCATTGTTCAGTCTCGTTTGTTTGGACCATGTAACACGAATGGTTTGTTGAGCAAGAGTTATCAATTATATAACAATTTTCAGAAGTTCTGCGACCATTTAATATTACATTTTCTTTCTCATTAATTATCTCACATCTGTGATCTGAAAATTTTAAACTATGTTTATTATCACAGATCTGAGATATACTCAGAAGATTATGCTTTAACCCTTAAACATATAAAATATTTTCAAAGAGAAGTTAAGAAGTTGTACATTACCTTGGTCAATTATCTTGTAGTTGTTTCCATCTCCAAATGTAATCGAATCGCCATTTATTTGGTTGATGTTTGAGAGTATAACCTTATCACCTGTCATGTGTTTCGAACATCCACTATCCAGGTGCCATCATGAATGGCTACTTGCTTTGAAAGTTGTGTGTATTACAAGACACTTAACCTTTAGAACCCATTTCATTACGGTTCTAGGTTTAGGAGGATCTTTTGCTTTACGTTGTATTTGGGAGTTAGGATTTTTCCTTTTTTTTATATACTTTAGTCTTATCAGAGTTGGATTTCAATAACTTTTTAAGTAAGTCCAAAATTTTATCAGCTAAAGGAGGATTTTTATTATTATTTCTTTGACATTGGTAGTTGACACTATTTTTTATATTAGAGACTTGAAAAGGTGTTAAATTTTTTAAATAATTCCTTTTATAGTTTAATTATTTTAAAGCCTTTGCTTAAGAGTTCGAGTATTCTCCTTTTACAAAGGTAGGAGCAGAATCCTTAGGCTTCAAAGATTTATTTTTAATATAACCTACTCAAGACTTGTCACCATATCGCCTAGATGAGGTTAATAGTTTTTCAAGTTTCTGGTCACCAAGGGTATATTTTGAAATTCCAAGTGTCATTTGAACTCTAAAGAGAGGAAACTTCAAGATTTAATTTCTCATATTTAGATTTAAGTTTTTTGTAATTTAGAAGACTTAAAACACAAATCTAATTTAGTCTTTTCAAAACAATTGAAAAAATGAGATTTTTCTAAAATAACTTTTTCAAGTTCTAATTATAATTTAAAATAATTTTCTTTTTAAATTTTCAATTTAGCTGCAATTTTACAACTTTCTTTGTATAGGGCATTATATGCATCTTGAAGATCATCTTCATTTTCAGAGTCACTTCTTAGAGTTTCATAATTAGACCCAAAGAAGTGATTCTGGCTATAGTTATAAGGGTTTTCAAATCATTTGTATTTTTTGGGTCTGATTCATCAATTTCAAAATTAGTTTCAGACTCTAATGATTCATCCCAAGTACCTATCATGCATTTTCTTCTAGATTTATCCTTTTTAGGACATTTAAATGCTAAATGCCTATATTGAGAGCAGTTGAAACATTGGGTGTCCTTTGTTTTAGATTTTTTAAAATTTTGAACTTCCATTTCTTTTATCAAATGGTTTTTGAAAATATGTTATTTTCTTATTTTTAAAAATTCAATAAAATTTCTTTGCCAACATAGCCATATTATCTTCATTTTCTTCAAAATCAGAATTTACATTAGATTCCTTTAAATTAGATTTAGAAGATTTAAGAGCAATAGACTTGATTTTAGAAGCTTTGAAATTCAGCTCGTAAGATTGAAGAAAATCAACTAACTCCTCAACCTTCATGGTATCTATATCCCATAATTCCTATATAATAGTAATATTTGAATTAAACCTATCAGGAAGTGATCACAGTATTTTTACGCAAACCTTGCTTTCAGGGATTCTATCTTAAAGACCCCACATGGAATTTACTATGTCATTTAGTTTCGTATAGAAGTCCATAAAAGACTCATTTTCTTCCATACGAATTTTCTCAAATTTGGTTGTGAGGATTTAGATTTTAGATTTTTTGACAATAGTAGTTCTCTCATGTGTCATTTTGAGAATATCTCATGCTTGTTTAGCTATATTATAAGAAATGATTCTTTTGAATTTATCTAGCGATAGAGCATAAGTTATTGCATTTAAGCATTGCTTTCACTTTTCTGAACAGTAGTCTAAAAATTGTATGCGGTTTCTTTCATTGATATAGTTCCACCATCGGCTACTACTTCCATCACAAGAGGGATTCATTTAGTTACAGTAGCCTGCCACAGGCATGGATTTAAGGAAAATACTCATCTCAACTTTCCAATATGAATAATTAGAGCCTTCAAAGGGAGGTGGCCTGGTAATGATAAGCTTTCAAAACTTGACATCTTGTACCTTTGGATCTGGCTCAAGGAGGTAAATCTTAAAAAAAAAAAAAAAAGAAGAGTAACCCGCTTTGATACCACTTAAAATGGAGAACTACCGATGTCTTAAAGGGTTGTGAATAGGATAATGCCAAATAATCGAAATAAATGTAAAATATATAAATATTACAAAAATATCAATTGCATACGTATTGAAACCTTAATTCTAAAAGATTCGTAGAACAATCTTCACCTAAAATATTAGGCAGAACAACCTTATTTCATGAATTTCTTTAAAATTAATCTTTCAAACTAGCAATAGAAGATAAAAGAATTATAACATTCACAACAAGAATGAATTAATAAATAACATCTACCACTAAAATATTAAAGTAGTCACCACAAGACACAAGGGGTTGTAGTGGTTTGGTGCTTAAAACAACCACACCTACTCTACTCCCAAAATTACTGCCCTTATAATTTTGGCTTTCACTATAATACGGTTTCCATAGGTTCACCTTAACAACCTACTATAGGTCCTTGTGATTTTCACGTGTTATCACAATCAAAACTCCTTTTTTGATTTTCATGGGCAATGACAAATAGAAACCCCTACTGAGATTTTCATATGTTATCTAAGAAAAAACCTTTACTAAGATTTTCACAAGTTTCTTAGAAAAACCTAAAATGAAATATAGTAAATGTACTTATCTTCAAAATGAAGATTTGAAGATGTGATAGAAGCTTGTAACAGAAGAACTTCTTTCTTGAACGTAGATGACACACTGTTCAATCAGACAGAAAGAGTCCAGGGTTCTATAGATGTTATAAATGGAAAAACCTAATGCTACTTGATGCAATTCTCTTAGATCTCATAGATCACTCTCTCAGAACAATATTAAAAAGATCTTGAGAAAAGGAAATTGAATAAGCTATAAAATAAATTTATAAATACTAACAGATAGCTTACCGAGGCCTTGAGCTTCTCTCTCTCTTACAAAAGGATTATAGTAAATTTTTGTTGTATTAGAATGAGAGAAATACTCAATTTATAAGTAAAAAGGTTGTAACTTCCGCTAGCTTAAGACTAACTTCAGCTAGCCGGATTCCACCGATTCGTTCTAACAGCTATCGGATTGCGCGGGATAAGATCTATCTAAAATTTGGTTGGCCCAAGATTAAATTTGACTGGATGAACATCATAATTCGATTGGCAGAATCTGCCACTTGATTGGCCGAATTCCCTCAAAAATCAAATATTTGCATTGCTGGAATTTAACCCAAACTTTCTCGAGTTGCCGAATTTCAAGCTTAGGATAGCCGAACCAAAATTGGGCTAGCTGAATTTTCCACAGAATTTGTTATTTTTGCTTGGGCTTGAAGTTATGCTGGACGAATTCCTAGGTAAAAACACTTATTAACCCAAGTTAATGATTTTTTGAAAGTACCTAAACCTAAGGTCTTTCTAGGGTTATACCACCCGTGTTTTAGCTAATATAGGAGACACCTTGTCTTAAACTTTGACTTAATCTTGTCTTGAATATAGGCATCTATTTTTTGAGAAGATGTGTCGATCTTGAGTTGATCGTCAGGCATGTAGAGTATTTGTGATTCCATACTTGTGATCTGACCTTGAAGTACTTTTATCTTTCAAAATTTGACAATCTATGTTTTTTTAACATAACAGCACTTACAATAACATACGATCATAACCACTATACATGAGGTGTGCAATACCATATCAACCATAATGCAAGGCTAGATCAATATAAAGCAATGTTAACTCGAATGTAAAAGAAATGCTACATCTAACATAAAATAGTGTTGCATCAGTATAAAGAAAACACAATATCAACATAAAGGAAGTGTTATAGCAATCATAAGCATAAACATCACATAAATCACTAAGGTAATACTGCACAAATTATCAAGGAAGTATTGTACCAACACACATGTAAAATATCACACACATGATAATGAAAATTCATCATTCATAACAGGTGGAACCTACTTAGAAACTAAATTTATTGAGGCCCATAGGGCTATACTTAAGTGGTCTTACAAGCTAATGGGCCTGCTTAGCAATCCCACATCGAAGCAGCCAAAACATACACCTATCGGCATCCAAACGGGGTAACAAATTATAGGATCCACAAACAATCATAGTAGGCCCGAAATGGTCATTAAAGTGGGCCTTACAACTATCCCTAAGCAAGGCCCAAGAGGGTAGCCCACAACCAACCAACCATAGGCCTAGGATGGGCTCATTACACGTAATGTGTGGAACCTAAACGGCAGTTCAATGGTGGAAACACTACAGAAACCATAGGGTTGGCCCATGGTACGACTACTACACATAAATCCAGGCAGGCCTAATGGGCAACCACAACATGAACAACAAGTCAACCCATGGTGTGGGCATCATTTACTCACTAAAGATGACTCACGATTAAGTTGGATTACAAATAAAATCATTATGGGCTCCACAAATCTAATACGGATATGACTAGGTGGGATCCACTCGAATCTACCCTAATGGTCCCCGCATGCTCCTACATAAGTGGGCCTAAAGTTGAAAGGTCCACTCATAGCGAGCCATATGGGCACATGAAGAGTCCAATATGGGTGCCAATCGTAGCCTTTAATTACAAACTATGCATGCTCATAACAGCCTAGAAAGGTGCGACATGTGGGTTTCATTGACAATCGTGGTGGGTCCCTTAAATGACACTAAGGTGAAGAGTATAACACCCTAAAGCTAGGCCCACGAGGTGGCCTATTAGAATCTCAAACATGCCCTGTAGATGGGCTAGCAATGAAAGAATGTCGTGAATGTAACATGCATAAACCAAGGTGGGGGCTACTATGGGAGACGCCTATTATGGGCTATCAAGTGGATGGATAACTCAACTACACAATATATGCACCGGGTCAGGGTCCACGGTTCGTCCTATTAAGAGTGTGGGTTGTAATTATAGTGGTTCCTAGGAATGTTCCGATTGAGACATCGAATGACCACCTTTTCTTTGGTGCGGCCCGCTTAAGGGTTTGATCGACCTCATCTATGGGCTCATGACCTAAATTGAAATGGAAAACATATGTATGGTATGGATAAAATAGATACATCATGGCATGTGTTGAGGGTCAAATATTGAATATTATCCTCCATTTATATCTTGGTTTTATGAACATGATAATGCTTAATGTTCTATTTAACTCATGTTTATGTTGCAAGCTGAATTTAAGAGCTTGGATTGAATAGGGTGCTAAAAGCACGGATTTGATGCTCAAGAATCACCAAGGCAAGGGATAGATCTTAGAAGACCAAGATTGAAGAATTTACATGCCAAAGATCTAAGAAAACCAAGGAATGAAGAAAATCAAAGATTTGAAGTGAAGAAAAGGAATCCTGAAATTATCTTGAAAAAATATATTCTGAAACTCTAGATCATATTGTGAAATTGCATAGAGTGAAGTCTATTTTGGAAAACTACGTATAGTGAAGTCTATTTTAGTAAACTGTGTAAATTTGAGGCGGTTTCTAGAGTTTTTCAACTAGGTGCGAAAGTTGGAGTTCCACAACTATAAATAGGACTCCTTAGGATGTTCTTAGGCATCTTTTAGGATTTGAGGAGTAGAGCAAAAGGGTGGAGAAGCCATCACCAAGAGTTTTTCTTCTTCTTCCTTATTTATTTTCATGTTTTCTTCTAAAGTTGTAGATCCAATCATGTCTATGATTGGCTAAACCTCTTAGCTAGGGCTAAGAAGTGAAGCTTGTAGCATGATGAGATGTTTCTATTGCCTTGGTTAATGTTTATGTTAAACTCCATGGATTTTAATTTGATATTTAAGGAATACTTTTAGTTTTTAATTGTTTATTAGGGCTCAAATTATAGTAGATCTGCAATAGCTTTGAATATCTTCTTTTTCTGATTTGATATTGTGAAATTAGAAAGTCCTATTGTTCATCATCGTCCCTTGGGCATGGTAGGGTGATGAAATCCTTCCTAATCTTCACAATTTTCCTGCTTTGAGATTATGGGATTGGTAAATCGTGTTATTTGCCATTGTCTCCTGGGCATGATTTGGAGATGAAATCCCTGTCAATTATCATAGTTCTCCTTCATTGACAATTAGGTCAATGAAAGTTCAGATTTGGTTTTATCAATGTATTTTTCAATTGGATAAGATAAGACTCCAATTCTAATTGTGTTACTTGAATCAAGTAAGAGGGCTCCCTGATCACTACAAGTGGATCCTTGGCACCCAAATTTTCACCTTCAAATTCTTAGTTTTAATTACTTAATTCACAATTACTCTCCCAATCACTTCAGAATTAGTTTTACATCTTCTTCTAGTTAATTTCAGAAATGCACAGGACCAATCCCTGTGGATTCGACCTCGGTCTCACCAAGATTATTACTACATCGTGACCCTACACTTGGGGTTGTGAACAAGTTTTTAGCACCGTTGCTGAGGATTGACAGTTACATTTTATGGATTTAATTAGTTTTGGAATTAGGTTAAGATTAGGATTTTTCTACTTTCTATTTTTAGGTTAGGATTTTTTCAGAATTATTTTAGAAACTAACTTAGCTTTCTATTTATAGGTGTAGAAACTAATTTACTTTCTAATTCTACGATAAAAACTTTCCTAATTTGTTTTTAGAAACTAATTTTTTATTTTTTAAAAACCTTCCGTTTTTAGAAACTAATTTCCCTTCTTTTTTCTATTTTTAGAAACTTACTTTCTATTTTTAGAAACTTTCCCTTCTTTTTTTTTTTTAGAAACTAACTTTTCTTTCTATTTTTAGATTTAGAAAATTTCCTAATTTATTTTAGAAACTAACTTTTCTTTCTATTTTAGATTTAGAAACTTTCTTAATTTGTTTTAGAAGCTAATTTCTTATTCTAGATTTAGACACTTTCTTAATTTGTTTTTAGGACTAATTTTTTATTTTGTTTTTAGGTTAGGATTTTTCTGGATTTTTTAAATTATTTTTTTAAGGTACTAACATTGTTTTCAGTTTTGTAGGATCCTAACATAGAACTCTCCAAACCGGTAAACTCCTTCTAACTTCTTATCTACTTACTTTCCATATTACTATATGAATTTTCTTTTATTCTATTTTAGGATTATTGTTGAGGGTCAAATATTGCATATTGGACCCCATCTATTACTTGGTTTTATGAACATGATAATGCTTAATGTTCTATTTTAATCATGTTTGTGTTACAAGGTGAATTTAAGAGCTTGGATTGAAAAGGATGTTAAAAGCCTGGATTTAACGCTCAAGAATCCCCAGTCCAACTATTGGATCTTAGAAGACTAAGAATGAGGAATTCATATGCCAAAGATCCAAGAAAACCAAGTCAAGAATAAAGAGAATTGAAGTTTTGAAGTGAATTTGCATAATCCTCGACTAGTCCTGGCTTCGGCTCGACCAGTCCTGGCTACACACGACCAGTCCTGGCTTCTGCTCGACTGGTCGAAGGATCCTGCTCGACCCGTCGAGGATTCCTCGACTCGAACTCTGGCAATAAAAATCTCAAAAATCAGGCCATCCTTGATCAGTTGAAGAAAACCCTCGACCGGTAGAATGTGACCCTCGACTAGTCATAGGTTACACAAACAACACACAAAGTGCAGAAATTTGAGGTGATTTCTGAAAATTTTCAACTTGGTGCGAAAGTTTAAGTTGAAAAACTATAAATAAGGGTCCCTAAGGCACTCCTAGGCATCATCTAAGGTTGGAGGAGTGGAGTAAAAGCATGGAGAAAGCTATCGCCAAGAGTTTTTCTTCCTTTTCCATAGTTGTTTTTGTGCTTTTCTTAAGATATTCTAGTTCAATCATGTCTATGGTTGGCTAAACCTCTTAGCTAGGGTTAAGAGGTGAAGCTTGTAGTGTGATGGGATGTTTCTATTGCTTTGATTCATGTTTATATTGAACTCTTTTTTATTCTAGTTTGATTATAAGGAATACATTCAGTTTTTAATGGTTTATTGTGACTCAAATTACAATGGATCTGCAATAGCTTTGAGTATGTTCTTTTCATATATTGAAATTGTGAAATTAGGAAATCCTATGTTCACCATCATCCCTTAGGCATGGTTGGATGATGGAATCCTCTCTAACTTTCACGATTCTCTCAGATTGGTTATGGGATTGGTAAATTGCTGTTGTTTGCCTTGTCTTCTGGGCATGATTTTTTGATGGAATCACTTCCAATTCTCATACCTTTCATCTATTGAGAATTAGGTCAAAGGAATTTCAGATTTGATTTTACTAAAATATCTTCCAATTGGATAGGATAGGACTCTGATTCCAATCATGTGACTTGAATCAAGCATAAATCTCTTTGATCTCTACAAGTGGATCCTTGGAAACCCTGGTTTCCCAATTTCGAATTTACAAGTTTTAATTACTTAATCATAATTATTCTCTCAACTACTTTAGAATTAGATCCACATCTTTTTCTAGTTCTAGTTTTAGTTACTTTCAGAATGCACACAAGATTAGTCCCTGTGGATTCGACCTTGGTCTCCCCGAGATTATTACTACATCGCGACCCTACACTTAGGGTTGTGAACAATTAGGTTCATGATTAGGGTTTCACCATGTATGTACAAGAGTGATAACGTCAGTATGTTAAGCTAGTTTTAGAGAATGCGAGAAATTGTGAAGGGCTATCAGATGATTATGTTAGGAAACAACCTATGTCTCAAAAATTTTCTGAAACCATCATCGAGAACCAACTGGAATACAATGCACCACCGGTTAAAAAGTCCTTATGCAATCATAGGCAGGAGAATAATTATACCCCACAGATTAAGAAAACAGTACGTAATTGTTAGGGTTATCATAATTATGGGAGTGAGAAATATTATCACCCATCAGACAGAAGAAAACAATAAAAGATTATATTATGGTGATAATATTGACCAATAACCATCAGACTCTCCCACCTATGACCTGTACGACTATGATCAGTGAAAACAACAACATTGGAGAGATGAACCAACAATTGATTATACTAACTATTCTCTTGGATCCCTTACCTTTGAAATCCAACCAGAAACGATCCAAGAAGATTCATGTTTGAATTTCATGGACTATCAAGAACAGTTCAACCAACTTGTTGTAGGCTAATGAAATCATTGGAAGCGATTGAATTGTACTTCGATAAGGTTGAAGAAGCTAGGTTATCATAATCTTAACCCAATTTAGAAACATAATGCAAGGAAAGTGATCCTAACTCGCTTATGGAGAGTACTGAAATTGAGAATGAAGAGTTGGATTGTGTTAATGAGAATACGACTTAATTTCCCGAAAAGTCTATCTCGATGAGTGTCCAAAGGAATGATTAAGAGACATGGCTGTCTTTCAAATATAATGATACTGACATGCTTCAATCATATGACATGCTTAACTTCAATGAGGAGGAAGAGGCTAGTTTATTTAAGCCTCAACTCAACCTAGGAAAACAGTGTGAGGAAAGTAATCTCATCCTACTTGTGAACTATACTGAATTGGAAGATGATAAGTATTAGGATGATAATCATGAGTTTACAGCCCAAGATTCACTAGAATCGATTTGAATTATGGTTTAGGAAAGTGATCACATGATACATGACATTGTCGATTATAATGATCTACTCCACCCATCTGACATGTTTGCCTTACATGTGAAGGAAGAATCCCTTCCAAGTGAACCGCATGACCCTTTTGAGGCGTGTGTAGACCACTCCCTTGATTTAAATTATAATATGATTAGGGAGATGGACAAGTTACCCGAGATGACTCTGGAATTTGAAACCACTTAGTTAAGACCACCTTTTGAACCGTCAACACTTGACGATATAATGTCTCTACTGAGTAATACAATGAATAGAGTCTTCACATCAATGCGCCTACTGATCCACAATCTATCTCTATAGGGCAGGGTGAGATGTATTTGGTGAAAATTGACTCTCACCAAGGTAAAGAGCAAGAGATTATGTTTCCCTCTATTCTAAAAGAAGACAAAGGAATCATTAAGCATATCATCACAAACCTCAATGTAAAAAATGAGCTTATCTTTTATCATGGGATTATTTTGTAAATTTAAATGATCCCATGATAAAAGAAATAATTGATGTCTTCCAAAATAATACCTCGGTGGTTGTTATTGACTGAGAGAACCCTTATTCTGAAGGCCCTCCTTCGATAGATCTTGAATGTTTACCATTAAGGGAGGGGGAGCTAAAATTTGAATCGAAGGCTGAAACTTCGGAATATGTTAAGACTACATCATTTACTGAGAATTTCTTTGAATTTTATCTACTTGTAGTCTCTGATTCACCATGTTGCGTTAACTCTGAAACTTTCTGTCTCAGGTGAATCATATGTACTTTGGAAACCTCAGGAGATCAAAAGGAAACTTTATGCTGAGGTCCACAAATTTCTCTGAAAAATCATGCTCCAGGGCAGCCAAGCCTATTGCAAAAAGGGCTTTTAGATGATCTTGTTACAAAACTTACTGAGAAATTTATCAAGATACTAGCCGGAGGAGGAACCTTGTGGCACGACTAAGTAGCTTTCCCCTATTTTCCTAGTTAGGTTTATTTCTTTCAAAGAATTTAGGATTAGGATAGTTTACTTTTCACCATTTAAGATAGTTTTCTTTTTGCCGTTTATGATAGTTTGCTTTTTATTATTTAAGAAAGTTTGCTTTCTGATGGTTTAATTCTCGTGTTAACCCTCTTCACATTGAGATATTTTGGAGAAAAAGAAAAAAAAACTCAGAATTCCTTCTTCAGGTACTACCTTTTCACCACTTCCCTTTTCTTTTCGTTGCCTCATTTGCATTAAATGCTTATCTCTTTTACATTGAGGACAATGTAGATTTTAGGTTGGGGGTGTGGATTAGGCAGGTTAATTAGTTGTTTTCTTAGTCTTTGGGCGAAGTTGTGAAAATTTGAGAAAATTTAATTTTCTGCAAATTTAAGTGATCTTAAAGTTAATCCATGAATTACAATTACAAGATACTTAATGTTGATGCCTTATGTATCTTAGATTTTAGTCACATGGGAGATCTCAAAATTAAGTTAAGTCTTTGAACCTCGATTAGAAGTTTTAAATATTGATTGAGTCATGATTTCACATGTCACATCCAGCTTACACATTAAAGTATAAGTTTGATATTAAATTGTTAACTTGATGATTATTAAGCATAGAAGGAACCAACTTGGGGAATTTGTTCGTCATGTTTAATGGGAAGAATTGAAAAGAAAGAAAAAGAAAATACCTTGTTAAAAAAAAAGTTGTCATCGAAAAGGGTTGGCATAGCGTGAAAGCCATTGATGAAAAAAATCAAAAGCTGGAAGAATAAAAGTGGGAACTAAAAGATGAACTGTAAGGTAAGTTTTGGTTTAGGTTTTGGTTGTTTTGAATGCTCTTTTAATTATAAATGTTATCATGAAAGTGACGAATTAAACCTCTGATTGTGCTAAATCTAGACTTCATTATACACCCATGGAATTTAATGTTTGGAATTATTCTAATTGGAGGATTAATGCTTTAAACTTGATTATGAAACTTACCGAGTGCTAGAGTTTAGGAGAAGGTAATACACAACATTGATGTATTTTAGAATTCTATTATCTAGATTTTTTTAAAAAACCACTTGAGCATATAGAGTTTATCCTGTATTTCTCGAAATATTTTTCGCATACTTTGCCCGGGACTAGAAAAATGCTGACTGAAGATTGTATTGAGGGTCAAATATTACATATTATCCCCCATTTATCTCTTAGTTTTATGAACATAATAATGCTTAATATTTTATTTTACTCATGTTTATGTTGTAAGGTGAATTTAAGAGCTTGAATTGAAAAGGGTACTAAAAGCATGGATTTGATGCTCAAGAATTACCAAAGCAAGAGATGGATCTTAGGAGACCAAGATTGAAGAATTCACATGCCAAAGATCTAAGAAAACCAAGTGAGGAATGAAGAGAATCAAAGATTTAAAGTGAAGAAAAAGAATCCTGAAATCGTTCTTAAAAAGCATATTTTGAAACTCTGGATCATTTTGTGAAATTGCGCGTAGTGAAGTCTATTTTAGGAAACTGCGTAAAGAAGTCTATTTTAGCAAACTGTGTAAATTTAAGACGATTTCTAGAGTTTTCCAACTAGGTGTGAAAGTTAAAGTTCCACAACTATAAATAGGACTCCCTAGGATGTTCCTAGGAATCTTTTATGGTTTGAGGAGTCGAGCAAAAGGCTAGAGAAGCCGTCACCAAGAGTTTTTCTTCTTCTTAGTTATTTTCATGCTTTCTTCTAGGGTTTTAGATCCAATCATGTCTATAGTTGGCTAAACCTCTTAGCTAGGGCTAAGAGGTGAAGCTTATAGCATGATGAGATGTTTCTATTGCTTTGATTCATGTTTTTGTTGAACTCCATAGATTCTAATTTGATATTTAAGGAATACTTTCAGTGTTTAATGTTTTATTGTGACTCAAATTAAAATAGATCTACAATTGCTTTGAGTATCTTCTTTTCTTGATTTGAGATTGTGAAATTAGTAAGTCCTGTTGTTCACCATTATCCCTTGGGCATGGTAGGGTGATGAAATCTTTCCTAATCTTTATAATTATCATACTCTGAGATTATGGGATTGGTAAATCCTGTTGTTTGTCATTGTCTCCTGGGCATGGTTTGGTGATGGAATCCTTGCCAATTATCATAGTTCTCCTTCATTGAGAATTAGGTCAATGGAAGTTCAGATTTAGTTTTATTGATGTATTTTCTAATTGGATAGGATAGGGCTCCAATTCTAATTGTGTTACTTGAATCAAGAAAGAGGGCTTCCTGATCACTACAAGTGGATCCTTGACACCCTAGTTCCCACCTTTAAATTCTTAATTTTAGTTACTTAATTCTCAATTACTCTCTCAATTACTTCAGAATTAGTTTTACATCTTCTTCTAGTTCTACTTCTAATTAATTTTAGAAACACACAAGATTAGTCCCTATGGAGTTGACCTCGGTCTCATCAAGATTATTACTACATTGTGACCCTACACTTGAGGTTGTGAACGAGTTTTTGCGTGGATAAAATACAGACATCATGGTGGGTCCTGGAAAGGTCACTATTGTCCCTCTATTCCTTGAGGTGTGACCCACCTGAGATATGAATTGGCCTCATTTTTGGGCCCCATCCTAAAATGAGCTAGATGGACAGATGGGTGGCATGGATCAAACAAATACATTGGGGTGGCCCCACAAGGTGAGCCTTGCTGGATAGTGTGCGCAGTGGGTCCCTTTGTGTGGCCCCAAAATGCTTTGAATCAAGCTGATAGTTGTATCTTCCCTACCTCCTGGCTACACTTCGGTAGGGTACAAGTCATGTGTTGCCTTTGCCACCATTAAATTTCATACAATCCACATGATGGGCCACATAAAAGTTGCAACAGTGGATATCATTGTCCCCACTGTTTCTAGTGGTGTGGCCCTGTCTCATCATGTGTGGGCCCCACTCCACACCCTGAGTGGGCGTCCACTAGCCCAAGACACTGGCTGAAGGTCTCAGTTTCCTTTATTAAATACATGTTTGGTTTTGGTCACACCATCAAAGTGGCTACCCCACAAGGATGATATACTTCGTTCACCGCATAGGTTAGCTCAAGCGGAGCCCAATGGGCCTGACTGGGAGTGGTTTGCATGAACAGGGACCCCACACCAAGCCTTAGAAGGTTTCAACAACAAGTTTTGTTTCCCTCTGTGTGGCCCACTTGAGACTCGAATTTGTCTCATCTTTCGGCCCATGTCCTAAAATGATTTAGAGAAGTCGGTGGATGGATTAGATTAGATATATACATCAAGATGGGTCCCACATGTGAGATCCAAAATTTTTCAAGAATGGTTCCTGCCTACGTGCATGACATTCACTAAATTATTATTATTATTATTATTAGTATTATATTTGTTTTATGTATTGCATACACTATTAAGGTGGGCCCCAAGTGAATGATCTAATTCATCCACCATCTTGGTTAACTCGAGTGGGGTCAAATAGACTCTTGTTTGGGGTGATTTGGATGATCAACTTGATCATAATAGGCCCTAGAAGGTTTCAACAAATGGGCACTATCCCCCTTACTATGGCCCACTCGAGACTCGGATCTGCCTTAAATTTTGGCCCATGGCCTAAAATTATCTAATGGAGATGGTGGACGGTGTAGATTAAACATATATGTCATTGTGGGGTCCACAAGTGGGGGCAGCCCAAGGAGGCTTCTGCCCTCACATTATAGGCGCCCCATTGACACTTCCATTCTTTTTTGCTTTTCTTTCTTCCTTTATGTGTTTTTGTGTTCTACTATGTGGGGTACACGAGTGGATAATCCATTCTGTCCATTATGTCGGCCATCTCTTTGTGGACTAAAGGAATCCAATGTTGGGTAGGTTTCATCACATACACACACAACAGTAGGCCTTAGAAAGTTCCAATAGTGGGACATTATTTCCCTTTGTGCAAACCACTCGAGACTCGGATGTCTCATTTTTCAGCTCATTGTCTAAAATAATATGGAGAAGGTGGCGGATGGTGTGGATTAAACATATAAATCAAGATGGGCTCCACGGTTGGGATGCCCCCACCCCACGCTTGATGGCTTACATGAGGGGGTGCTCCCACCCATCGTGGGCTATGGTGTGGTCCACCCGATGGTTGGATCGGCTTGATTCTCGGGATCCATGGCTAAAATTAGCCAGGAGATGGATGGATGGTGTGGATCTAAGAATACATCAATATGGGTCCCACGAGTGGAAATCCATTCCACAGCCCATGCAAATGGCCTCAGTTAGGTGTGAGTGTTCCCAACCATTAACCCTCAGGCATGTGGTGTTACTCACCTGAGATACATGATTACTTCATTTTTGGGACAAACAACCAAAATAAGTTGAAAAAAAATGGATGTACGGTATAATCAAACATATAAGTTATGGTGGGACCCACGAGTGGATGCTCCACCTTTCCCCACCCTTCTAGCGTCACCGACGCTGAGAACGTCCAACATTTAGACCTTTTTGTGTGTGTGTGTGTGTGTGTGTGTGTGTGTGTGTGTGTGTGTGTGTGTGTATTGAAATCTAGCATGTAGTTCGGTCCATACAAGAGATTCGAATCATCCAACAAGTTGGCTAGCTTAAGATGGCCACAAGGAGCTTTAGATCAATCAATTTCAATACCCATTCCACCACCAAAAATTCGTCCTAAGTCATGAGTTAGATGGAGAATACACATCAGTGTGGGCCACACAAGGTGGTCCACACCGTGCTAGCATGCAGAGCACACTTTCCAATAGTGTGGCTCACTTGTGGGACCCACAACACCATAAAAGTAAGAAAAGAAAGGAAAATGAAGGAAAAGAGATTTGGCCATCGGGTTCCCTCCCCACTATAGGGTCCACCACGTACTCAATACATGATCAAGGTGGGTCCCACCTTTGTGGCCACACTGAAATAGAAAAAATCACAAAGAAGGGGAAGGTTTTAACCCTCCCATGCACTCACTTAGAAGGATGGGCGGTTGGATCGGCTCAGATCGATGATTTGACGATCCACCATGCTCCTTTCCACCTATAACCTTTTTTAATCACTCTTTTATCTTTTCTCTTACTCTCTTGATCCTTCATAATTCCCTCTCAAGTACTCTTTCTTTTCTTTTAATCTCTCCCTAATCTTTCTTTCTTTTCTTTCTGTCTCTTAATCTCTCCTTAATCTTTTTTTTTTCTCTCTTTCTCTCTTAACCTTTTTCTATGCTTGCTAGAAAATGGTAGAAATGAGAGGGAGTTAGGGAGTTTTCGTGGTAGAGATTTTTAGGTAGATAGGGAATTATGAAAAGAGAAAGGGTAAATTGGGGAGAAAAAGAAGGAAAGAATGATGGTTAGCATAGGTAGGGGTATATGTTGCATTAGAAAGGCATAAACTTATTTGACTAATGGGGAGAGAGTGACATGAGTGATGGATGGGTTGATTGATGGATTGATGGATTGATTAGTTGATTTGTCAACATATGGATTTGTGCAAGTGGGGCCCATGTGCGTTGCGCGACCCACCTCGGATTATGCCCAAAACTACGACTTCTAAACTAGGGATTGCAATGGGACGTGCTGTGCGGTGTTGGAATTGTAACGCTTGCACGTCTCTAGGGTACAAGTCTTGGAGTATTGTAGTATAAAAAATAGGGTAACAATCAAAACTTGTTGATCTGGTCCCCCAAGACCATGCCATTGTTTGAGTAGAAGCATACGATAAGCTTAGCGAAGTTGTTGGTCTTACACAGCGTGTGCTAGAAAGGATCGCATGTCATGTATGCTTTTGGGTAGAGGTAGGTTGGAGTTTAAGTCAATTTTAGCCTTATCCACCTCAATTCCCTTAGATGATATTATGTCTCCAAGAACTATTCCCTCAGGAACCATGAAGTAGCACTTTTCCCAATTCTGCTCAAGATTTTTTTCTCCACATCTCTTCAGCACAAGTTTAAGATGTTTAAGGTATTCGCTAAAGGATGGACCAAAGACAGAGAAATTGTCTATAAAGACCTCTAAATATTGCCCCACTATATATATGAAAATATGCTCAAAATAAACCGCTGAAATGTGTTAGGGGCATTACATAATCCGAATTGTATCGTTTGATAAGAAAATGCGCTAAAGGGGCATGTGAACATGGTCTTCTCTTGATCTTTAAGGATTATCTCTATTTGATTGTAGCCCGAATACCCTTCCAGGAAATAGCAGTAAGAGTGACCAGTTAATCTTTCTAATATTTGATCAATGAAAGGTAAAGGAAAGTGGTCTTTCCTTGTAACCATATCCAGTTTCCTTTAGTCAATGCACATCCTCCAACCAGTAGTGACTCTAGTTGTCATGAGTTCATTATTAGCATTGGCTATGATAGTGATTTCAGTCTTCTTAGGAACTACCTATATTGGACTCACCAATTGATTGTCAGATATAGAGTATATAATACCCACATCCAATAATTTAAGTACCTCGGCCTTAAACATTTCCTTCATGCTTGGATTAAAGGGGCGTTGTAGTTGTAAAGAGGTTTTTACATTATCCTCTAAGTGAATGAGGTGAGTACAAATCACAGGGTCAATTCCCTTGAGGTCTGCAATCGTCTATTCAAGGGCTCCCATATGTTCCTTAAGAGTAGAAATAAGTATACTTTCTTATTTTTCATCAAGGTGGGAGGAAATCACCATCGAGTATGTCTCATATTGACTTAAGTAGACATATTTAAGATTGTACGGTAAATGTTTCAGGTCAAGCTTCAGTTCCTTGAGACTAAACGGTAGAGGCATTGTATTAGTTTGGGGCAAAGTCTCAAATTGTGGCCTCCACCGGTTAATTTCAAGTACCGGTATTGCATTAAGCAAGGCATCCATCTCTCTAATCATGTCATCATCTAAATCAAGAGAGTGGACTAAGCATGTCTTCAAAGGGTCAAAGTATAGAGTCAAGAGTGCTCTATCTTCCACAAATGAATCGATCATGTTAACATCATAGGTATTGTCAACATTCTCTAATTTTTTCTCATATTGAGAAAAATGTTCATCTCTAATGTCATGTTCCTAAAATATAAGTTCATAACTCCATTCCTAAAATTGATGATGAAATTTGATGTAGCTAGGAATGAGCAACCAAGAATGACGGGAATCTGAGTACTCACATCCGTGATGGGCTAAGTATCCAAAATGATAAAATGCATTGAATAGTAGAATTTATTGACTTGGACTAACATGTCCTCAATCATCCCACTCGGTGCATGAACTGATCAATCAGCAAGTTGTAGTGTGGTCCGGGTGTGTTTTAATTCACCTAGACCCAGTTGTTCGTTGAACGAGTAAGGGATTAAATTTACACTTGCCCCCAAGTCAAGGAGTGAATCTTCGATCTAGTGATTCCTAATTACACAAGTGATGGCTAGGATACCGGGATCCTTGTATTTTTGTGTCACATCTTGCTTGAGGATGGCACTCACTTTGTTTGTCAAAAAGATTTTCTTTTGTATATTTTTCCACCCTTTGGTAATGCATAGATCTTTCCAGAACTTGGCATTTGAGGGAATTTTTTAATGACATATAATAGAGGGATATTAACTTTCACCTATTTAAACACCTCTAACATGTCCTGAGTGTTAACTAAAGGCTTAGGTGAAATCAACAGTTGTGGGAACGGTGAAACTGGCTTGTATTAGGTTTCTAGTTCTTTCTCATGTGAGATGTCACTAATTTCATCGTTCTCCTAAAATTCTTCTAAGTCCTTAGGCTTCTTAGCCCTTGTCAGGATGGTATTGTCTATTTTCTTTCCACTTTTAAGAGTGGTGATGGATTTAGTTTGTTACACATGCTGATTTGGAGAGCCCGGTTACTTATCTCCCATTGTGATTTTAGATTAGAGAGAGGTTGGGATGAAAGTCTCCCTTTCTCCCTAATTGCTAGGTGTGACTCAATCCTTTGAATGGACTTGCTAAGATCTAGGAATGCTTGTCAAGTATTTTGATTGAAGAGCTCTTGGTTTTGAATGTTCTTAAGAACCAGATCCTCTTGGGGTCTTTACTGGCTAGGAACTTGAGGAAATGCCCCTTGAGAATTTCTGTTTGTGTCAGCCATTTGACCACTCCTCCAACTGAAATTAGGATGGTTCTTCCAACTAGGGTTATATGTATTTGAGATTGAGATGTTGAAGGGCCTTTGATAATTGTTTGTGACATTCGATTGCTAATGTAATAACTCTTGAAACATAGGAATTGTGGGACAATCTTGTGTCAAGTGTTGTTACTGGCACAAATCCCACATACAACTTTAACGGTCTCCTCGAGTTTAATCGTCTCTACTTTCCTTTGTTCCATGGCTTTCACCTTTCTTGTGAGGTTAGCCACCCTAGCACTTACATCATCTTCTTTGCTTAAGACCTAAATTCCTCCTTTCTCTCTTGATTGGGTCGGCCTAGAAGTTGTGGCTTTTGATGAGGTATCTCATGACTGTGCGTTTTCAACGAGCATATCAAAATAATCTCACGCGTCATCAACTTCTTTGTTTATGAATTCTCCATTGCACATCATCTCTACGAATTAGCGCATGGACGAAGTTAGTCCATCATAGAAAAAGCTTATTACCCGCTAGATTTTATATCCATGATGTGGGCAAGAGTTCAAAAGGTCTTTAAATCTCTCCCACCTTTGGAAGAAGGTCTCTTCTTCTTTTTGGGAGAAATTCATTATTGCTCTCCTCGGGGTCTTAGTTTTGTAAATCGCAAAGAACTTTTTAAAGAACTCTCGAGTCATCTCAGCCCATGTCCCTATTGATCTTAGCCGTAGAGAATGAAGCCATGACTTGGATTTTTCTCTTAGACAGAATGGAAATAATTTTAATCTTAATGTGTCCTAAAAAATGTTTTGAAAGTGCAAGGTTGTTATTCTTTCATCAAACCCTTTAATGTGAAGATATCAACTTTCAGAATCAAATCCATGAACCTTTGGGAGTAGTTGGATCACTTCTAGCTTGAAGTCCACGTTTCCTGCATTAAGTAGCAACACCATGTAGGAAGGTGTACTTATCATTACTGGTTGGAGATAATCTCGCAAAGTTCTTGGTGCAGGGACATTGTGCACCTCATTCTCATCTTGGCGTTCCTCCATGGATTGGTGTGGTTGATTCACAGCCATCGTTTCTATTAACTCTAAGGGTCGTAGATGATGTCTAATCTGGTGATGGATAGGCAATCCTTCGACCAATCCTCTTTCACTTAAGAGACGTAGAGTGTTGTCACGTACCTACTTCAGCATGAAACACTCTCAGCCCTCAAGTTCTAAATAAATAAACCTAAGAAAAAGAGAACTACATAATTAAGAAATCTGAAAAGAAAAGATTTAGAGAGGAGTTACCATATTGGAGTTGCTATGATAATTGCTACAAAATCGAAAAAAAGTTTAGTTTCTAAAAACAAATTGAGAAAAACCTAACCTAAAAATACAGCAAAACATTAGCCATAATCCTAAACTAATTCCAATACTAATGAATTTTAAAAAAATGCAACCGAAGTCCCCAGCAATGGTTCCAAAAACTTGTTCACAACCCCAAGTGCAGGGCTGCGTTGTAGTAATAACTTAGTAAGATTGAGGTCGAATCTACAGGGACTTACCTTGTACATATTCTGAAATAACTGGAACTAGAACTAGAATCGGAATTTAAACTAAAATTTGGAATAAGAGAGATCAATTGTAAATAAACTATTAATAATAATAGAAAACTAGAGCACTAAGGATCCATTTGTAGCTATTATGATGTAACCTTACTCGATTCAAGAAGTACAATTGGAATCGGAGTCCTATCCTATTTAGTTGGATGATATAATAGTTAAAACATATTCTGAACTTTTCATTGGATTAGTTCCCTCATGAAGCACCAATATGTAATGATCGCAGGGAATTCAACAATCTACCATGCCCAGGAGACAATGGTAAATTATGAATTTTATAGATCTGACAATTACAAATAGGTAAGAAGATATTAAAAGCCTTCCAAGAATATACTCTAATTGGAGTAATAATAAACCACAGAAAATTGAAAATATTCCTTTATTCAAACGATAAATCAATGAAAGTTCAACCATAAACTTGAATCAAATTAAGATAAACATCTAAATAAACTACAAGCTTCACCTCTTAGCTCTAGCTAAGAGATTAGCCAACCAAAGACATGATTGAAACTAAAACTCTTAAATAAAATATGAAAAACTAACTCGAACAGAGGATTCAGAGAAGATGGAAGACTCCTTGAAGTTCTCCAACACCTTGCCCTCTTCCTCCAACCTTAATTCGTACTGATATGTATAAAGTTCTCCAACACCTTGCCCAGAGGTTTAGGGACCATAAATACATCGCATTGGGCCTCAAATATACATTAAGTGGGTTGCATCAACAGGCAGCACCAATGGGCCTAATATACATCGAATAGGTACGTCAACGGGCCGCCCCACATGGACCTCGAACACATCATAATGGGCCTCACTTATGGGCTTCAAATTCAAGTAGGTGGGCCCCATTATGTGGGCCTTAAATACAAGGTAGGTAGGCCCCATCATATGAGCCCTCAAAAATGCATCATGACAGGCCTCATGGATGGGCCACACCAATGGGCTTCAAGTGGGCTTGGACCATACCAAAAATTCATTTCAATAGTTGTAGGTGTAACATGTGTATCACTGTACACTATCATTCCATGGGTCACATGGCCCACTAATGATGATCGGCACTGTCCAAACATTGTCCAGGTAAATCGGCACCATCAAACATTGTCTCTGTAAGTCAGCACCGTCCAAACATTGCTTATGTAAATCAGCACCTATCCAAACATCATCCGTGTAAATTGGCACCGTCCAATCGATGTCCAGCACTGTCCAAACATTGTGGATGGTGTGGATATGGAATAAATATATCATGGTGGTGTCCATGCTAGCAAAACGAGTGGATGAACTGGATAGAACACATACGTTTGGGGTGGGTCCATTCGCTGGAGATGGACAAGAAAGGTGAAGCATGAATTATCAAGGTGGGCCCCACCGTCCAGACCTCCAGACGGTGTGGATGTGAACCACACATCAAGGTGGCTACCCAAGCTCCTGCCCGTCCCAGTTAATGAATGGATGGTGTAGATAAAACATACACATCGTGGTGGGGTCCACACACGTGGCCCATCAAATATATAATATATTATATTATAATATATATATATATAAAAGGAAGGGAGGTCTCCAACATCTAGGAGGAGATGGACGGCTGTGGTAAAGAATACATGCATCAAGGTGGGTCCCACCTGCCCACACGTGTCACACGTGTGGGGCAGGTCCCACGTCCACAACAGATGTACGGGGTGGATATAAAATACATTCATAAAGGTGGATCTCACCCGTTCAAAAGGTTGGATGGTCTAGATCAGACCCACACATTTGGTGGTGTGAGTACAGCGGCCAATCTACTTCCATATGTGGTGGGTCCCACGTACATCAGGGTCCACCATCATATATTATAATATTATATTATTATATTAACATGATATCATATTTATTATTATTATTATTATTATTATTATTATTATTATTATTATTATTATTATTATTATCATCTGCTAGTGTCAAGCATCCAGACTATGGATGGTCTGGATGTTTTCATCATCAAGGTGGTACCCACCATCTAGATGGATGGTGGGATGAAACACATACCTCGTGATCATACTCACAGAACTTCCTACGCATGTACGGCAGCTATATAGCTAGTGTAAGGTACATGAGCCAGTCCGTTCCACAGAGGTGGGTCCCACGTGGGGCCCACTATAACGTTTATTTACCATCTAATCTGTTGGTAAGGTCACACAGACCTGGATTGAAGAGGAAACAAATTTCATAATGATCTAAAACTTCTATGACAATCAAAAGGGGTTTCAATGGTAAATGCTCAATCCCCACTGTTCCCTACTGTGTGGGCCACCTGAGTTCCACATGCGGCTGATTTTTGGGGTGGCCCGTTGGTTAGAGGGGACCCATTAGATGCATGGTGCTGATTATCAACACGCATCTTGGTGAGGCCTACGGCTGGGACCCACGGTCCTGCCTCTCTCACCCATAACGCAGCAGCAGGATGCTGCTGCGCATCCTCTGGCGTCAGCGGCAGCGCTTGCTACCTTGCATAATTTTTTTATTTAAAAAAAAAAACTTTTTTGGAGGTTTTTCATAGGTGGGGTCCACGTCAGGAGGATCCGCTCCAACCATTGGATCCTATGGCTCATGACAGGCTAAATGAGCCCAATATTCGAGGTATTTTGGTGTGTAGAAACATCAGAGTGGATTTTAACGGCAGAATCATTGTTTTCTATGAAATGGCCCACCAGATAATTGGATTGGCCTCATATTTCAATTCAATGTCTAAAATGAGCTGAGGAATAGAATTGACGACATCGATTAGACCCATACATCAAGGTGAGGCCTACAAAAGTGGCCCACCTAAAAAGCTTAAATGTATATATACATATATATATATATATATATATTGTGTTGTTGTGAGTACAACCCACTGTCAGTTCTCACTTCACTAAGCACGTCCAGCATCCAGAGACACTAGACGGACATTGTGAATATATATTCATCAAGGTGGGTCCCACATGGACGTGGCCCACTTGATTTGGATCAATCCAATATTTGTGCTTCTTCGTAGTCAGGTCGGGCCAAAAATCATGCAGCGTGGCTACTGGATGGTGGGCAACAAGGTGGGCTAATTCCACTAGATGGACGGTCTGGATATTACATGCATCATCAGGTGGGACACTCATCATAAAAAAAGGAAAGAGAGAGAGAGAGAGAGAGAGAGAGAGAGAGAGAGAGAGAGAGAGAGAGAGAGAGAGAGAGAGAGAGAGAGAGAAGCACCCACTTCAAGATCTTCCCCTTCAACTTCTACCCTTAGGGTCTAATGCCCTTACGAAGCTTCTTCAATGGTGGAGATGATGATATAAAGGCTAGATTGGTGAGGATCCAAGGTGGAAGAGGGGTAGATTTTTGGGATGGTTTGAACGTCCATGGCTCTTACAATGAGGAATGAGGAAGAAAGAGGGAGGGAGAGAGAGATAAGAGAGAGGGAGAGAAGTTATGGCTTGACATGATAATGTAAGGCCATCATAAATGTCTAGGTAAGGGGATGTGTTGACTTAAGAAGAGGAGCCATTATTACTTGTAAGGACATGACATCACCCTCCTAGGGAATGGTGCCATATGGGTAGGTAGGTCCTGCAATGTGCGGTCCACAGCCATTATAATGTGCAGGCCACAACTTATGATCTAAGCATCACATTGACACACGAGACGTGGCATTCGAACCGCGGCGACGACGTGGTCGTGACGGTACAAGTTTTGAGTCAAGCCAACTCAAATTTACGGGATGCGACTCAGGGTCGTGTGTAAATACCAATTATAGGTCGAGGGTTGCCAGAATTCGACCGAGAGGACCGCGAAAGCCTAAGAAACAGTATGAGCTAGGATACGGGCCTCACAAGTCGCATCAAAGATAAGTTGAACATTATGTTTCTTCTATTGTTTTCGTGATTTTTCTAGTCTTTTTTCCTCCTTTGCACTTTGTTTTATTGGATCTTTGGCATGTAATTTCTTTAATATTGACCTCCAAATCTCTAAGCCTCACTTTGGTGATCCTTTAAGCATTAATTCATCACTTCAAGCGTCATTTTCTCTAAAGCTCTCGAAATAACCTCGTAAGAGAAAACAAGTCAAAATAGATTGATTAGGCACTATCATGTTCATAGAATCAAGGAATAAGTAGGGAAAAATATGTAATATTTCATGCTCAATAGTCGGCGCTTCACCTAGGCATTGTCTCCCTATCCAAACCCTAGAAGATGATTTGGAATAGCCTATGGACTCCTTTAAATAGTATTGGAACACAATCTTTCACACTGCCTCGAAAAAGTTCACAAACCAACTTTGAATTTTTGCTGTTATTACCATGACTTCAATGACATCAAAGAGTGCATGAATATATGTCCAGCAACCAACTGAGAAAATTTATGATCTTGTCGATGATATCAAAGTGGCTTCGATGGAATTGAAGTTAGCTTTGATGGCATCGAAACTTACTTCGATGTCATTGAAGTCTGTTTCTATAATTTTTTAGAACTATGGTTTTCTGGCCTTGGAATTTCCGAATATGATTTTTCTGGCCTTGAATTTTTAGGATTCATTTTCTATGGTTTCTTCACTTCAAATCTTTGATTACTTTCATTCCTCAATTGCTTTCCTTGGAACTTTGGCATATGAATTCTTCATTAATGACTTTCTAATCTCTAATTATTCATTATCTTCTTTTGAGTTCTATATTTATCCTTTTAAGTGCATATTCATCATAGGCTTTTGAATCACCTTGCATAACAAAAATGTGTATGTGTGTGTATGTGTGTGTATATTTATTTATTTATTTATAACCAAGATGAATTTCATTCCGAGAATAAATCTACAACCCGATATACATACGAGCTACCCCCAGAGAAAAAGACTTGGGAGGAGCCTATCATAAGAAACGCAAAGGGGAAAACAGGGGAAAGGGGAAAATAGGAAAAATTGACAAGCTACTCTTGGAGCCTGATCACCCCCAACCCGACTTTGTCCAAGAAAAGAAGGCCTCTTATCTCAGCAGGGAAGGAAGGGAGAAAAATGAGGAGGATTGATGAGCACTCCCTTAGCAGGCCATCTAATCAGCCAGGGCATTCCCTTCTCTCTAAACATGGATGAACCTAAAATTGCTGAGACTTCTAGCCACATTAATCCTGGAGATCCAATATTTTCATTTCATAACAAAAATGTATATAATTATACCAAATTAACGCTTAAATGTCGGGATAACTAATGTAATTGAAGGATTAAATATGCAATAATTGAGTATCAACAATTATCATAACTCTACTTTTAGACTATATATACAATGTTTGTATTGGTTCTTCACGATCGATTTGATGCTATTATGATTCTAATATGAAACAATGCTTATGCAAGATAAAAGTAACACCTAGAATGTTGGGAACTGAGTATATACAAGACTCTTGAAATTCAGGACGTTATGTATGTGCTCTCTTCTCTTTTACAAGTGTGGTAACATGGTGAGAAGATATTACAAATGTACTGTGAAATGTGTGGCAATGAATGTAATCCCAATTCAATATTCATTCAATACTTATATCTAATCCAAATCCTACCAAACAATGATAGATGGATTCCATTTAATACAATTATACAACAACCCAAGAACAACTACTTTTTTCATTTACTACGGATTACGAACAATTATCACCGAATTCATGATGCTGCCAAACAACCTGCAAAAGAGAAGGAAATATGATAGTTATGACATTTGGAGTTGACCCCACAATTTTGGATTTTTCAAGATAGTCTCCTTTGGAATTGAAAAGGATGAAAATTCTAAAATTTGAGCCACCCTTTGACTAAAATCCAGTGTTCTCATGAGTGCTAAACAACCCTACTTTTACTAATTCTGAATTTCAATTTCTCAACTGCTCAAAATTCAGGATTTCACTCGATGTCAATAAACCGGTAAGGAAACATGTAAACAAAGGAGTTTAGTTATAAAAAGTTTTTTTTTCCCTCACAAATGGCCATAGAGTGGGATCCACCATAAAGGTCACGAGAGATAAAAGATACATATTAAGTTGTTACAGCCAATCATATTACGTCTCAAGTAGTTGCAACCAAATCTGATGTAGAAATAACACAAGGGGGTGTGAATTTCTGGAGTCCGAGGGGCCTGCCTTTTGCCATCTGATATCACCTATGTTAACTATCTTGGCATTTCTATTCCATTTTCGGTGTCTAACAGTCCCCAGACATCCACGTCCAAAAGCAAGTCATCCCAACCATGCCCTTCATCTTCCACGTGGCCTTCTTTCGTTTCCACTCTGATCTCCTCAATGCCTTCAACCCTAAAGCCCGCGGGCAACTCCTCTTTTGTCCTGTGTTCCGTGGTGAAGGCCCCACTTTCCATCACATCCTCAACTAGGATGCTTTTCCGCGATAGCATTGGCTCCTCTTCACGTAATTTCAGTGGGGACTTGCTAACTTTATCCCGTGGTTGGGGTTCCACAAAATTTTTTCTTTCCAATAACCACCTTGAATTGATAGAGAAAGCGCGAGGATGAGGTTTGATAACCTTGGCCCGCTTGATGCTGGTGCTAGCTTCCACGCGAGCAGCCCGTGCAGCTAGTGATTTGCTCAGGTGGGAGTTCCAATAGTTCTTGATATCGTTGGCAGTCCTGCCCGGAAGCCTGCCTGCGATCAATGACCACCTGAAGACGAGACCCATGAACTTCTGTTAGTGTTATTACTACTAACTCAAGAAAGGTAAATGTACTCAAGCAAGTTCAGCGTTTCAACGGTCAGGGCTACTAAAAGTGGTTTTGAGAGACCTTGTTGTCTGTTGACTTTTAAGAGTACTTGAATTCTAGAAGAACGGGACTGCTAGGACTTCAACTTCTGAGGGCTACATTCCATTTAAAAGCTTCACCGCTACTTCTTGGTGTGAATCAATATCGACGTCTATGCGTGTTTGGATGATCCGAACAGCTCATCTGTTGGGCACCATCCGGGATCATAGGAGCCAGTCTCCGAGCTCATGTATTCTGATCAGTGACTCTCTTTTTTTTTTTTTTCCTGTCTATTTGAAAGCCACCAATTGGATGGATCATCAATTAATGCGATTCTCGAAGTAAATGGCTATGATCGGATGGGGATTTTCTCCTCGTCACTCGACCGGTCGAGTGCCTTGCTCGACCGGTTGAGGGTGGTGCTCAACCAGTCGAGCGGTGCTCGACTCAAAGTCCAACGATTAATTGAGTTTATTCTTCCACGTTGCTCGAATAGTCGAGGACTCTGCTCGACCGATCGAGGGGAGGCTCGACCAGTCATGGTTACACAGATTCATGTCCGGATTTTATGCGGACTACGTAAATTTAAGGCGGTTTTCGCCATGGTGCGGGAGGGAGGCCTCACCTATAAATAGGGGTTTCTAGAGCTTTTCTAGGTAATGCAAGAGGGTTTCCTAAAGCTTTACAAGAGTTTACTAAAGGGTTTAGGGCTATCAAAGGTGTGTATGTGTGTGTGTGTGTGTGTGTGTGAGAGAGAGAGAGAGAGAGAGAGAGAGAGAGAGAGAGAGATGAAGCTTGTGGAAGGGAGGTTCTGCTCGTAGAGGTGATCTACTGTATACTCGACATCTCAACACTTCTATGTCCTCATAATCTGTTAGATCTCTTCATTTTTCTTATTTTCTTTTGTTTATCCACTCCTACGTGAGTGAAGAAGTTTTGATCCAAACGGTGTGTGCTTGTGATCGGTTTTAATGTTCTACTTCATAGTGGATTGTTAATCTAGACGAAGTCCCATGGTTTTTATATCTTTGAGGGTTTTTTACATAAAAATCTCTTTTGTTTTGTGGTTTATGTTTTGATTTATTTCATTACTTTCTTATCTCATAATTCTAGTGTTTTTGGGAGGTTAGGTCTTAAGGTTTTGTGCAATGGCCCCCAACAAAGTGGTATCAGAGCTAAGTTCATTGAACGAATTGGGATCAGTTCTAAATTATGGAAGGTGGCTCATCAAGGATGATCAGCGTACAATAGTTCTAACTGGGCCATATGGAAGGCTAAGATGGAGGACTTGCTTTATTGCAAGGACTTATATTCTCCAATTCAAGGCATATCAGCAAAGTTAAGGGATATGACAGATGATGATTGGAAGAAATTGGACTGGAAGGCGGTGGGGTTTATTAGACAATGGTTGGATAATTCCGTATTCCACCATGTGTTTACGGAGATCTTAGCCGCTAGCATATGGCTGAAATTGTAAGGGTTGTATGAGAGGAAGACAACCGACAGTAAGATTTTTATGATAAGTTGACTTGTGAATCTCAAGTTTAAAGATGGTAGTTCTGTGACTGAGCACATGAATGAAGTCAGCAATATATTAAACTAGCTCTCCACTATGAAGATGGTCCTGGATGATAAATTACAGGCTTTGCTATTGCTTAGCTCATTACCCGAAAGTTGGGAGACATTGGTGGTATCTTTAAGTAACTTCGTACTAGACGGAAATGTATCCATGAAATAGGTAACTAGCTGTCTCTTCAATTAGGAGATAAGGAGGAAGACTCAAGGGTTTAGTCAGCAAGAGGCCCTTGTTACACAAGAACAGGGGAGAAAAAAGAACAGAAAAGGCGGGAAGGCCCGAGATAAATCAAGAGACAAGTTGAGTATCAGAAAGGATGTTGAATGCTGGAATTGTGGCAAGAAGGGCCACTATAAGTATGAATGTTGTAAGAATAGGAACGACAAGAAAGGAAAAAGAAAGGAGAAGGAAGATGAATCATATTCCACTACGGTCGCTTTAGATGGCGACGTTATAGTTATTCTTTCAGCAGATCATGATGTTTGTCTCACGGCTATGAGTCAGGACATCGATAGACTTGGGAGCCTCGTTTCATGCCACTCCACGCAGGCACTTCTTCACAAGTTACAAGTCCGGTGACTTTGAGACCGTGAAGATGAGAAATTCTAGCGTATCGAAAATCATAGGGGTCGATAATATTTGTGTGAAAACCGATGTGGGCTTCACATTGGTTCTCAGGGATGTGAGGCATATCCTAGACCTTCGCCTCAACTTGATGTCGATGGGAAGGTTTGATGATGATGGCTATGAAAGCTAATTTTTTGGTGGCCGGTGGAAGCTCATCAAGGGTTTATTGATCGCGGCTAAAGGAAAGAAGTGTTGCATCATTTACAAGGCAAGTGTTAGTGTGTGCAAGGGTGGGTTGAACGCAGCAGAAGATTCAGTTATTGACATGTGACACAGGCGTCTAGGCCACATGAGTGAAAAAGGACTTCAGCTACTAGCAAACAAGGGGCTCTTTCTAGACGTGACATATATACCTCTTAAAACCTATATTGATTGTTTATCAGGGAAACAGCATAGAGTTTCATTTGTTAAATCTGTTTCTCAAGTTAATAAAGTGCATACATTAGATTTGGTTTATTCTGATGTTCGTGGTCTTATGATGACAAAAACCTTGGGTGGGGCATTGTATTTTGTCACTTTTATAGATGATGCATTTAGAAGGGTTTGAGTTTATGTTTTGAAATCTAAGGACGAGGTCTTTGATGTGTTTAAATTGTTTCATGCTATGGTCGAGAGAGAGACAGGTAGATCATTGAAGTGCATTTGCACTGACAATGGTGGTGAATATATCGGTGACTTTCATGAGTACTATAAGTCCCTAGGTATACGGCATGAACAGATGGTTCCCAAGACCCCCCAACATAATGGTGTGGCTAAGCGAATGAATCGCACCATTGTAGAGAGAATCAGATACATGTTATCCCATGTGAAGTTGCCCAAGATGTTTTGGGGAGAAGCAATGCATACAACAGTGTATTTGATAAATAGGTCACTTTCAGCCCCACATTGAATGAAGAAGTACCCGAGAAGGTGTATATTAGACAAGATCCATCATACAATCATCTCATGGTGTTTGAATGCAGGGCATCCGTTCACGTACCAAAGGACGAGAGGTCTAAGCTCGATATGAAGATCAGGTAGTGTGTGTTCTTGGGGTATGATGATGAAAAGTTTGGTTACAGATTGTGGGATCTGATAGAAGACATTGATAAGTCATAGAAGAACCAGCCTAGTTCATGTGAGCTATAGGACATGGATTAAGTTATTCCTCCCGTAGTGCCTAATGACGGGGGAGTACAATAAGGTGTAAAGGATGAGAGAGTTCCTACAAAAGATGGACCGGGAGAGCAACCCCCACTTGATCTACCTGTTGAGCCACAGGTGAGGAGGTCATCTAGGGATAGACAGTCGTACAAGAGGTACTCACCGCATGAGTACATTATACTCACTAATGGGGGGGAGCCAAAAGATTATTCTGAGGCCCTAGCCGATGAGCATAAGGCAGATTGGTTGAAAGCTATGCAAGAGGAGATGAAATCCTTGCATAAGAACTACACCTATGATATGGTGAAACTGCCTAAGGGAAAGAAAGCTCCGAGCAACAAGTGGGTATTTAGAAAGAAGATTGAGCACAAGAATTCACAAACGAGGTTCAAGGCCAGACTTGTGGTGAAAGGGTTTAGTCAGAGGAAAGGTATAGACTTCGAGGAGATATTCTCACCAGTGGTGAAGATGACATCTATACGGGTGTTGCTTGGGTTGACGGCTAACATGGATCTGGAGATAGAACAGTTAGATGTTAAAACTATCTTTCTCTATGGTGACCTGTAAGAAGAGATCTACATGCATCAATCAGAGGGGTTCGAAGTCAAAGGCAAAGAGAATATGGTGTGTAGGCTGAGGAAGAACTTGTATGGGCTGAAACAAGCTCCAAGGCATTGGTATAAGAAGTTTGACTCGTTCATATTGTTAAAGCATGGGTATGACAGAACGGATTTGGACCACTGTGTGTTCACATGCAAGTTCTTAGATGGTGATTTCTTAGTTATGCTATTATACGTTAATGATATGCTCATCATGGGAAAAAAACATTAAGAAGATTGACAGACTGAAATATGAGTTGGGCAAGTCATTCGCGATGAAAGACTTGGGCTCAGATAAACAGATCCTAAGAATGAAGATAACTCGTAATAAAAGCAGTAGGAAGCTTTTGTTGTCACAAGAGCGGTATATTGAGAAAGTCCTAACGTGGTTCAATATGAATGCAGCGAAGCCGGTCAGTGCTTCGCTAGATGGTCTCTTCAGGTTGAGTGATAAGCAGTGTCCCAAGACGAAGATAGAGGTGGATGAGATGCAGAAGATACCCTATACGTCGGCAGTAGGAAGTTTGATGTATATTATGGTGGGTACATGCCTAGAGATAGCATATGCGGTTTGTGTAGTTAGCCGGTATCTAACCAATCCTGGCAAAGAGCATTGGGCAGCGGTGAAGTGGATACTGCGGTATCTAAGAGGCTCATCCAGGTTGAGCCAATGCTATAGTGACAGAAAATCTGTGTTAGAGGGCTACACAGATGTAAATATGGCAAGTGACATAGACTTCAGGAAATCTACATAGGGGTTCATGTTCACGTTTGTAGGAGGAGCGGTCTCTTAGCAAAGCAAGCTATAGAAGGTTGTAGCATTATCGACGACAGAGGACGAGTACATTACAATCACAAATGCATGTAAAAAGATGTTTTGGATGAAGATGTTTCTACAAGAACTTAGCCTGAAGCAGAAACAACACGTGGTCTGTTACGACAGTTAAAGTGCTATACACTTGAGTAAGAATCCAAGTCAGTACTCCAAGTCGAAGCACATACAGATTTGGTATCAATGGATCAGGGATACTTTGGAAAAGAAGGTGTTACAGCTTGAAAAGGTCCACACAGACTATAATGGGTTAGACATGATGACCAAGGCTTTACTCAAGGGCAAGTTTGAGGTTTGTGGAAACCGGGCTAGCTTGAAGAAGGTGAATTCGTCCTGAGTCGAAAAGGGGAAAATTTGATAGGGATTTTCTCTTCGTCACTTGACCGGTCGAGTGCCCTGCTTGACTGGTCGAGTGGTGCTCGACTCAAAGTCCAGCGACCAATTGAGTTTATTCTTTCGCGCTGCTCAATCAGTCAAGGAGTTTGCTCGATCGGTCGAGGCTCCGCTCGACCAGTCGAGGTTACGTAAATTCATATTTAGATTTTTTGCGAATCGTGTAAATTTGAGGTGGTTTTTGCCATGGTGCGGAAGGGAGTTGCCTAAACTAGTTCCTATGACTTTTTTAAGTAATGTAAGAGGATTTCCTAAAGCTTTACAAGGGTTTGCGAAAGGGTTTAGAGCTATCAAAGGTGAGAGAGAGAGAGAGAGAGAGGAAGCTTGTGGAAGGAAGGTTTTGCTCGTAGAGGTGGTCTACTGTGTACTCGACATCTCAGCGCTTCTATGTCTTCGTAATCGGTTAGATTTCTCTGTTTTTTTTTAATTCTCTTATTGTTTATCCACTCTTGCCTGAGTAGAGAAGGTTTGATCCAAGTGGTATGTGCTTGTGATCGGTTATAACGTTCTACTTCATAGTGGATTGTTGATCTGGACGAGGTCCCGTGGTTTTTACCTCTTTGAGTATTTTCCACGTAAAAATTTCTTGTGTTGTCTAGTTATGCTTTGATTTATTTTATTGCTTTATTATCCCATAATTCTGGTGTTTTTGGGAGGCTAGATCCTAAGGTTTTGTTCAACGGCCCCCAACACGATCATCATCACCAACGGGCCTTTTTTTTTTTTTTTTTTCTTGGACCGCAACCCATCTTAGACAATAGCAACTCCTAGGATCATGACCCAAGCAAGCAGTGATGTGGATACAATCCAATGGCAAAAGGTGTATGCTCACTTGATGTGTGGTCATAAGTCCTTATTTGGATATGGATTGTGGTATGGAAGGAAAGATAAGGTGGGTTGTTAATTTTACATGGGTGGTAACAACGTTTAATCCAAACTTTAGCACTCTTATCTCCTGTCGATGCGTGGTATCTGGGGCCTTCAAGTAAAAAGGTTTTCAATCTCTTTTATCATGCCACATTTCTAACTGCTACATGGTGGGAGATGGCCACGGGAGACGTTTGTCCGATGAGACAGTTTCGGAAGAGAAAGCAGCTGCACTGACAATTATTTTGATAAAATTAGGCTTTTTAGCATATGAAAATACAATGGGAACAAACTCCTTCACTTATTTATTTTATATGTATATTTGATACTGTTTTTTTAACACACAATTATACCCCCACACACTCGCACCAGTGGTTTTTCACCCCCAATGGGTGTGTTGAAACTCTTGTGAGTCTACGTATGACCTCCTGGTAGACTCACAAGACTATCAACACTAAGGTGATGGGTTAATCATATTTGAAAATCAAGTGGGCGAAATCACAGGAAATAGTGTGGACAATGACACTTATCGTTGAAACCTTCCTAGGACCCATCATAACGTTTACTTGCCATCCAACCTGTTGATAAGGTCACATGGACCTGGATGAAGGGAAAATGCAAATATCAGCTTGATCCAAAGGTTTTGTGGCCCCAAAACGTTTTTAAGGATGACCACTCAATTACCACTGTTTTCAGTAGGGTGGTCCACTTGAACCTCGGATCTACTTTATTTTTAGTTTCATGTACTAAAATAAGCTTCCAAAACGGATGGACGGAATGGATATAAGAGAAATACATCAGGGTAGGCCCCATAAAGCCCATCACATCACACACCACGGCTGGGGGTGTTAGCAACACCACCTAATCCGCGTCTGTGCGGGGCACGCTTTAGTGGTTCTTTTCAGATCCGCGCGCGCGTGGGGCACATATGGTTAGTGGTCCTATGGTCAGAACCATTCATCGTGGTGAGTCTATTTTATTTGGGTCATCATATCCTTTCTGATGATCTGATCGTCACTACTTGAAGATGAATTTATAACAAGAAAAAGAGTTTTATCAATGGTTCTCATTCAACTCTAGAAATGAAAGGATGGGATCGTCGCTATAGCATGATTATGGGATAATAGCCTATTTACTGTAGAAAAGACAATATGGGCAGATCCAATCATCAGTCTGGCTTAGCATTTGGGCCCCAGTGGGTGGCGGGACACGGTGGATCCTGTGTTGCCATATATAGAGGCAAAACAAACTCTATCAAATAAGAGAAATCATGGGAAGCAGCGGCTGTATCACAAGGAATAATATTGTAGCCCTCTGTTTCAGCCAATAACTCACATGTTTAAAAATCAATACCTTGAAAATGGTGCACCATGAAGATCGCCCTATATGAAATTCATGCCAATTGACTCATCGATGCAACGCGACCTGAAAATCAATGGAACCCACTGATGTGACCCACCCATTGAGCGGATTAGCGAAATTTTCATATAGGGTGACAAACAGGGTGCCGCCCACCTTCTGTTTGGGTTCAGTAGTTCACATATATAATCTGTTAGCGATAACATGAACCGAGAGAGAGAGAGAGAGAGAGAGAGAGAGAGAACTTGTACACAGCATGCGCACAAGAACTATGATCAGCAATTTATCTAATTAGTTCTCACGAAGATGGGTGTTGGTATTGAATGCGGACACACAGTACACGTGTGTGAATTGCGAGCAGGTAAAATTTGATTGGTCTCGAATTGTTTGCCACACGGATCAGAAATTGCATGTGGAGAGTCACGGGCTATGCCCATAAGCTTGGCAGAGTTACGGATGGCTATGTCTAGGAGGGGGTGATTAGGATCAACTAAAATTATACATTTCAAACATGATTAAATACTTAACTGACACGTAAATTAAACTAAATAAGATAATTAACTTTAAGACTTTTAAGCCATTAGTGGGTCTAATCACATACACTTTAAAAAATGTAGTGATGAAGTAACTAACAAGATAGTGTATATGTGTGTATGGGATGTGTTACCTATCAACTCCTATCATTCATCTAATCATGCATACATATAATTAAATATTCAATCACATAAGCATAATCAAATATGTTCTCAAAGATAATCTCAAACACAAACATGTATAGTGGTTCAGTTTCCTACTCCACTTCTGACTGACACACTCAACACATGATTGTACCGAATTTCACTATTAAGAGTTTTAAATCGGGTTCACCTCCAACTTTTATAATTCTACAGAAGGATCGACTCCAGCAAGAGACTTCACGTAGTTTTCTATAGTCTTGCCAAAAACATCAGTCCTACATAAGAACTTACTGATGTATACTCCTTTTGGAGGCTCTTGTAAGAGACTTTAGCTAATTTTCTATCAGCTAACCAATAGCATAGGTCCTAGTCCAAAGATATACGTCTCCTCTTGCTAGAAGCTCTCACAGATATTAACATGTATACACCTATGTTTGGTGAATTTGGCCCTACACAAGAGCTTAGGTCCGACACAAGAACTTATTCGAGTTTGGGTCACAAACTTTTACCTTCAATCCTATACAAGGAAAGAGAGTATAAACTCACTTAATAACACTTACTTGTCAAATTGAGCCCCGTTGATGTGTCGTTCTTGAGTCATTTTTTCAAAATTCAGCCATGCTTGAATATGCTCCTCAATTGCTCATTTGATCATGATGTCAATGCGTTGTCAATGCTTCAACTTCAAGATTAGACACCTTACATGCGATGCTCCAATGTAGTGAGCAAGGTGATCGGAGGTTGGGTAGAATCTCCTATAACTAATGATAAAATGTAATGCCTAGGGGATTCACCTAGAAGGGTTTTCTAGACGATTTATATAAGGATATAATTATAGAGGTTGGGTTTAAACTCTAAAATATGGTGGGGATTGAGTTCATCTTTAACATTGAGATTCGAATCTTCAATAAAGTGGTAGAACTGAAGAAGAGAAATTAAATCTCATAGAATGTAAGGCTTAGGATGTGGGATATGATTATGGATTCACTTAAGTTTCAATTACACCAAAAGCCTTTTAAAATTCCCTAAGACCAAATCTTCTTTATAAAGAAATTGAGTTCGAATGATCATAAAACGGACAGAAATGGCTAGTCTTCGGTCGCATATAATTAAACAACAAAGCTGCTAGACAAACTTGGGCACTTTCGGTCGCACCAAAGGTTGTCTTCAATTGCACCGAAGGTGGTCTTCGGTGTGACCGAAAGTAGCACTCGGTTTCTGCTGAATTACCCAGAATTATAACCCATCAAGCTGTCTTATTTTAGCTGTTTTCGGTTGAACTGAAGGTGGGTTCAGTGGGACCAAAAATTAGGGGTGCACATCGAACCGGTAGAATCATGGAACCGAACCGGAACCGACCAAATGGTCCGATTTTAAAGTGCACCGGTTTCGATTCCAGTTCCAAAAATTAAAGAACCATTTAGTTCAGTTCGGTTCTGGTTTGGGGGTATGTAGAACAGAACCGAACCATGGATCCGAACTGTGAATTCAAACCATGGATCTGATCCGTGGAACTGAACTTGGAACTGAACCGTGGAACCAAATCTGGAACTGTGAGTTTACAATATATTTTAGTTGTATATTTGACTCATGATTTATGGTTTACAATGCACCCTTTGCTTGTTTTCATAAATGTATTTTTTCACACTATATATAATATCTAAACCATTTATCATGTGAATCACACCACGAATGGACATGGTCTAAATTATAAAATAGAACATGCAATTGGGCCAGATTATAAAAAGCCCAGAACCGTAAAACCGAACCGGTTTTCACGGTTTGGCTCCGGTTCGGTTCTAGGGTGTTAACGGTCCAGTTCTGGTTTCGAAAATCTTGGAACCGTAAGGAACGGTTCGGTTCCAATTTCACCCCAGAATCGGACCGAACCGAACCGTGTGCACCCTTACTGAAAGTTGTTGAAATTGTGCATCTTTTTCAGTAACAAGGGACCTTTAAAGAAAATATAAGGATGGTCAATTTAGGCTCCTATGGCTTAAGAGATTATCAATAAAAGTTGTACATATTAACTTTAAGATCATCTAGAGGTTTAGGTTGTTTTAGGTCAACTGTTAGTATCACTAAGGTACCGCATTTACCTATTCTTTGCTCCTTAATACTCTACCTTCACTCGTGTCTTTGGTCTTCAACTTCCAAGGGCTCAACTGAGTACATGACACAAGGACTCATGTGATTGAAAAATAGGGTGCATAAACCAGTGCACTAACAGAAACATGTGTGTGGATTGTGGGTGTGCAAAAATCGATTGGGACCGATTCAAACCATGAACACAGACCCTTGGCATCAAGATAGAGCAAGGATCGGTTGTGTATTCGACTGTATCATCTATTCATCCAACTTTTGTGTGCTCATTACTTAGGTGATTGATGAAGGTTAGGGCTCTTCCTCCAATGAACTCTTTTTCCCTTGAAAACATAATGATTTTCGAAGGTACATCAGTTGTATGGGAAAAAATAGAAAAGATTGGAGAGCAGTGGATATAGAAAAAGGTATGCGATTTACTTACCACTACAGTGTGATCACCGGTCTGGCTGAGAGTAGCAAGGTGCTTCTGAGAGTTGTATGTTGATGAGTGAGGCAAGGGACAATGCCGGAGATTACAAATTCTAAAGCCCACCTAGCGTATGAGTGTAGGAGAACAGGTTCCTAAACTATGGTCTTCTTTCAAATCCAGCTCGCAAGCATAGATGGAAGGGAATTATACCTACTTGACTACAACTAAGGGTCGGTCTGGCACATCCACATGGATAGAGTGAATCTAAGATCTGCACTAAGTGTCCGCTGCTGCCGACCAGGGGAGAACTAAACTAGATAAACAACGTTGCACTGGATGTGTAGTTGGATTTTTTGGATTCGGAAAGGTCCTTTACTCTGGATCTGATTTTGCTATTTATAACTTTTTGGAAGAAATGAGGGGTCAATCGCCAGTCCATGTGGTGCTTTCACGTGTAACCTGATGGAAAATAGTGGTTACATTCATCAACCATGATCTTATCTTCATTGTACATCCAAAACATGTTTTAGGGTTAACGTGGCTCGAACAGTTGCATACACTTCACTGGAAATAATCTAAATATTAAAAACAACCATGAAGAGATGACCCATCCTTCAAATATATGGGTATGCCTTTCAAATATCTTTTATGCCACGTGGCTTAATCCACATCGTCCATTTGATTCGGACAGATTTTGGTACAAACACTGCCCCCTTACATTTTTATCTATTCAATAAAGAAAAGCTAGGAATGTGATAACATATTACTAAGGTGGCCACACAGTGCTCTTTGCTTCCTCAATAATAAACAATGTCTTTGTCTTTCATTCTTTTCGTCGTACACATGCCATGTGGCACATGGAGAATATATTTTTGTATCTCTAACGCAAATTTTACCTCAGAATTCATTCATATCATCATACGATAATTGATGTTGCACATGTGGTGGCCCCATATATGCTATCTTGTCTCATTTTCTCATGTCTTCTTTGTTCTTCCTCTTTCAAACCTTATCCTCCATCCGCTGCTTATTGCCATGACACTGAAGAAATCGAAACTTTCTAATCTTTCAGCGTCTCCGACTTCTTCTTTTAACACTCTATTAGAGTTGTTTTTCCTCATGTTTTCACAAAGGTAATTTTCTAACCCCATTTTATATCTTGGGCCCACCTTCCAACCTACTTCTTCTACTGATCTTTTCGATATCACACCATTCTTCCTTACTAACCAGGAAAAAGAACTTCTTCATTTTCCACGAATCTTTCGATTGGAAATATTGGGAACTGGAGAAAACACTTCGATCATAGCTGAAACCTCCCCGAGATTAGGTTGAATAGCATTAATGTGTCAAGAGTCGGTTCTCTGTTTATTGGACCAAGATTGGGATTGCTGAATGTATACACCTATCAACCTGCGAGATAGAGCCTAATCCACCTCTTATTATCTTTGCAAATTGTTTTTGGAGTCACTTGATCGATTCATTTCATTTTCAACACTGTAGGTGCTGTAATGCATAAAGCATACTCTTGTTTGTCAAATTTCAATGGGACAAAACAACTTATGATGTGGTTCACACAATATGATGGAAAGTTTCAAGTGAATCAAGATGGAAAGCTTAAGTTTCAAGTCTCAAGTTCATCATCTACTATGGAAACCAAGTTTCAAGAACTAGTCATGAAGTTGAAAAGTGCAAGCATAAGCACAAGTCATGAAGTTGGAAAGTTCTGGCTAAAATGAATTCAAGTTCTACTACGCTACTTGTAGAAGATCAAGCTCTACCTTTAACTACACTTCAAGTAAAAGATTAACTATGCACTATTGAAGATTCAAGCTTTATACTTCAATATCTAGTTTTCTCAGGTATAATTGAACTTAGAAAGACCTTAGACTTAGGTGCTTTCAAATGATAAACTTATATGGGTTTTTATACTTTAGTTAGGCTTTCGTTCGACTTTTCTAAGTCTTGGTTCGACTAGTCTAAGTTATGGCTCAACCTGTTTAAGATAGTCTTCGACCAGTCTAAGTTTGAAATTAAAAAAAATGGATAATTCTGGTGATTTCTCGACAAGTTGAAGAGGCACCTTCGACCAGTCGAGGGTTACTCGACTCGAAGCTTAACAACTAATTTTTTGGCACCCTTGACCAGTTGAAGCGCATGCTCAACCAGTCGAAGAGGGCCCTCGAGCAGTCGAGCAAGGCCTTTAACAGTCGAAAGACTGTTTTATCCGATCGTGCCCAAAAATTGAAATTTGGTTAGATCTTGGATGAGTTGAAGGAGACCTTAGACGAGTCGAAGTAACAACTTTTTAGCCTATAAATAAAGGCCTTCTCTCAATCCGAAATTACTCATCCAAGTTAATAAAAGCCTCCACTTAGAAACAGAGAAGTCCCCACTATCTTCAAGCTATTACACAGTATTTTAATATTTTCTTTATATAGATTTTAGTTTAATTGCTTGATCTCTTTTTTATAAATCTTACTTTTTAAAATAGAGTAATCACTCTTTTTGAGATCTTAAGGAATTCAAACAAGTAGCCCTTAGTTTAAATTAATTTAAAATCAATCTAAAACCTAGAACCTTTGTTTGTGTTACTAGACATTAAACGACTTCAAGCAAAGTAGTTCTACAGGCTACTTCAAGAGATTCACCTTCAAGAAGAAGATAAGTACATTTTTATATTCTGTATTTTTAGTTTCATTGAGATGGTCAGAAAATCTCATATTTAGTTTTGACTGAGATAGCTAGAAAATCTCAGCATGGGGTTTCTGTTTATGATAGGCCTTCTAAAATCACAACTGTGTAAGGTTTTAAGGTGAACCTGTGAAAACCTTATTTTTTAGTGAACACCAATATCATGTGGATTGTGATTATTCGGAGTGGAGTAGGTGTGGTTGTTTAAGAAAAGTTAGTGTACACACCGAACCACTATAACTCCTGGTATTTGTGGTGAATGTTTAGTTTTTGCATATGTGGTGAATGATTGTAATTTATTTATGCAAATGCGGTGAATGCTTGTAATAGATCGCTCTCTTGTCTGTTGCTTGGTTTGAGATCTTGATCCTTATAAACATTTGTGAAATCAGGTTGTCATACCTTAAACTTTATTTTTAGTGTAAGGTTGTCCTACGAACTAAGTTTGAATCAATTTTTCAATACTAATGCTATTGAGATTTCTGATTTGTTTATTATTTTAGTACTTTAACTTTTTATTTGGCATAGTCCTATTTACCCCCTCTCTAGGACTGTTAGCTCACCCTTTTTAAGTGGTATCAAAGTTAAGTTGCTCATGTTTTTGGATTAAGTTCCTTGAGTTTAAAGATCTAGAGCTTTCATTATGTCAAATTTCGATAGCTTGTCTATTACTGGGCCACGACCTTTTTATGGCTCTAATTATGCATACTGAAAAGCCAAGCTCTAACTATGCATACTGGAAAGCCATAATGATGATTTTTCTAAAACCTTAGATGAAAGTGTGTGGCAAGCAACAATAATCAAATAGAAACCACCTATGTCTGAAGTTCTAGGTAGTGATGGAACCAAATCTTTGAAAGAAACTCCATTTTATTTATGGATTACACCTCAAAAAAATGAAAGCAGTGCAAATGCTAAGGCCTTAAATGCCATAACTTGTGATCTATCACTTGATGAATTCAAAAGAATCATTTCATGTGATATAACTAAACAAGCCTAGGATATTCTTGAAATGACATATGAAGAAATTACGATAGTCAAGAAATCTAAAGTTCAAATCCTCACTACAAAATTTGAGGAAATATGTATGGAAAAAAATGAAACTTTCATGGACTTCTATACAAAATTAAATGATATAGTAAATTCCACATGGGGTCTAGGTGATGGAATCCTAGAAAGCAAGGTCTATATTAAAATACCACGATCTCTTCCTGAGAGATTCAATTCCAAAGTAACTACCATTCATGAACTGAGAGACACTAATTTAATGAAGGTTGAGGAGTAAGTTGGTCACTCTAAATGTATGAGTTAAATATTAAAGCTCTTAAAGGTAAGTCCATTGCTCTTAAATCATCTAAATCTGTTTCAAAAGATAACTATGATAATTCTGATGTTGAAGATACGGAAGATAATATGGCTTTACTTGCTAAGAAAATTTTCAAAATTTTCAAAAACAAGAAAAGAACTGATTTTCAAAAACTATCTGAGAAAAGAAAAGGAAAATCTAAATCTTGAAAATCTATAAAAGACAGTCAATGTTTCAACTGTTATGAATATGGGCATTTGGCGAATAAATGTCCTAAAACGGATAGATAAAAAAGAAAGGGCATGATAGCTACTTGGGATGAATTATCTGGCTCTGAAAGTTCTTCTAAGTCAGATGAATCAAAACAAAAGAACTCAAATGAAGTAAAAGCCCTGATGACTATAGCTAGAGTCACCTTATCAGATAGCTATAACTTATCTAATTATGTTAATCTCAAGAGTGACCCTAAAAATGGGAATGAAGATGATCTTTAAGATGCGTACAATGCCCTATATAGGGAAAGTTGCCAAATTGGTGTCAAACTGAAAATTTAAAAGGAAAAATATCTTAAACTAAAAGAAGAACTTGAAAACAATATTTTGAAAAAATCTCATCTTTCTGATTGTTTTGAAAAAACAAAACTTGATTTAAATTTCAAAACCTCAGAGTTATAAAAACTTAGAATTGAAAATGAGAATCTAAAACTCGAAGTTTCTTTTCTTTTGAGTTCTAAGGATACTTTAAGATATACCCATGGAGACCCTAAGCTAGAAAAACTATTAACTGCATCCAGAAAATATAGCGATAAATTGGGTTTGGGCTATATAAAAAATAGTTCACTGAAAAATAAAAATGCAATTCATATATGTGTAAAAGGTGAATCCTCAAACTGAAAAGGAAAGAATTTGAAAAATTATAGCCAAAATGGTTTCAAAAATCCAAAATCTTTTCAAGCTTCTAAAGATAATTCTAATGGCATTAGCTATAGAAATCAAAGATATAATAAACATCCTTTAGCTAAGCAAATAGTGGACTTACTTAAAGAGCTTCTTAAATCTAACTCAAATGTAATCGGAGTTAATAGATAGTGGAGAAATTCCAACTCCTAAAAGCAAAGAAAAACCAATAGAACTCTTAAACCCGGAACCATAATGAAATGGGTTCCAAAAGTTACATGTCTTGTTACCCACGCAGCCTTCAAAGCTTCTAGCCATTCAAAATGGTACCTGGATAGTAGATGTTCAAGATATACGATAGGTGACAAAGCAATATTCACCGACTTTAAAGAAATGAATGACGGTTCGATTACTTTTGGTGATGAAAGCAACTACAGAATTATAGGCCAGGGTATTGTTCAACTCTTTAATCTTCCTCCTTTTGAAAATATTTTGTATGTTGAAAGTCTTAAGCATAATCTCCTAAGTATTTCTCAAATCTACGATAACAAATACAACGTAAAATTTACTAATCACGGATGCGAGATTACAAATGAGAAAGGTTGTGTGATATTAAATGGTCGTAGGACTTCTGAAAATTTATCATCAATGAGTCATGCTCTTTTAACTTTTCATGTTACATGGTCCAAACAGATGAAATAGAACTATAGCATAAACATCTTAGACATGTTAACTATCAAAATCTTTTTAGATTGAGCAAAAGAGACCAGATTCGCGGTCTACCCAAATTAAAAAAAAGATAGAAAAAATTTGTAGTGCATGCTAAATTGGGAAGCAAACTAAAAGTAGTCACAAGAAAGTGAACTCCTTAGCCACAACCAAACCTCTTGAACTTCTCTATATAGATTTGGTTGAACCAACAAGAATAGAGGGTAGAGGTTGAAAGAAGTATTTTTTGGTTATCGATGATGATTTTTCCAGATGTACTTGGGTAACTTTCTTGAGAGAGAAATTTGAAAATCTTGATGAAGTCAAAAGAATTCTGAGACAAATTTAGACTGAAAGAGAAGTAAATGTAATCAGGATCAGAAGTGATCATGGTGAAATTACGGTAAAGACCACTCTAATAGAAGTAGGAATAGGTCAAAGTGTCCTAGAGGGGGGTGAATAGGATTTTATAAAATTTTATGACAGCTTAAAACCCTATCATCATTATCTTGATATAATATAACAATTTATCAAGATATCTTTAACTTAACTCTAATGGCTTCCAAGCCAAATAGAGGATCCAATCACTTGACTAAGTAGAATCTGAACAATATATATAACCTTAGTCTAAGATGGATTGAATGAGTGACTGTGTGTGGAATATGATACTTATCAGTTTGAAATAATCATGTCATCATGCATCATGTGAACATTCAAAGTAAACACAAAAAAGTAAAACACAAATAGCAATCCCCAGCACGGTCATTTATAGTGGTTTGGCTACTTGCCTACTCCACTCCCGGTGGACGCACTCTACCCTTGAGTGTACTTGATTTCACTAACGGAGGTTTCAAATCAGGTTTACCTCAAACCAGTACAACCTACACAAAGTTGACTCTAAGACCTACGTAAGGTACCTAAAATGTCTCCATGAGACACTAGTTTATACCTCACACAGGAGCAAGGGTCAGCACATAATACCTAAGTTTTATGCCATACACAAGAGAAAAAGATCCACACAAGGAACCTAAGAGTTTATGCTCTACATAAGAATAAAGGTCAACACACAACACTTAGGTTTTAGGCCACACAAGCTAAGGACCTACACTAAGGACTTAAGTTTATGCTTCCCAGGAGCAACGGTCAGCACACAGTACCCAGGTTTTAGGCTACATGGGCCAAGGGTCCAGACAAGGAACCTAGATTTTATGCCCTACATAAGAGTAAAGGTTAACATATAACACCTAGGTTTTAGGCCACATAGGCTAAGGACTTACACTAAGGACCTAAGTTTATGCTCCCCAGGAGCAAGGGTTAACACATAGCACCTACACATATTCTCCAATTGGAGGCCTCCTATAAGGACTTGAAAGGGGTGAGAATCACCTGTGACCCAATCCTACACAAAGGAATGATCAGCAAGGTCTCTAGACTCTAATGACTTACAGATAAGTAGATGAGCCTCATTAAGCACATTGATGAAGATCTTCTCCTTTTATGATAAAGAATCTTCAGCTCCCTTGATCTGTAACATTAATGATGCTCTAATATATGACAATCGGTTGGGTCAAGGTTATGTTGGAATCTTACTCTATTAAATATTTTTCTATTTTAAAGACGGAGTGATTCCAAGCATTTAAGCATTCAAGGTATCCCAGCTCAACGATTTGCCATTAAGGTGGTAGCTAGATGATCCTTGAATATGAAAATTCATTCCCCAATCCACTCTATTGAATATTAATAATGAGGGTGTGTTGGAGGATGAACTCCCATGAGAAAAAGAGCTTAGGGTAAATAGTATGCAGGACTCTCTCAAGGCTTTCTCTATTTTTCTCACTACAGCAACCAATAACAAGCTCTCCTTAAATAGGCAAAGAGATCCAATGGTAATAAAATAGTCAGATATTTGAAAGAGTTCGATATCATCGATCAATCTTCGATATCATCAATTGTATAGTTTCGAAGACATCAAGGGACAGATCGATGAAATGAACTCTTTTGACAATTATTGACGAACCTCTTATGCACAAATCGATCCTATCGAACATGCTTCGATGTCATCAACCCACGAAACAATTTCTCGATAATGAAAAAGAAGAGAGTGGGCTAAGAATAGAGACAATGGCTTCAACATTATCGATCCTTCTACAATGTCATCAAATTTCAAATGTCGATGATATCGATACCTATTTCGATTCATCGATCTTTTTCAGAAGATTTTCCTATAAGCTCGCTGGACACTCTATTGTTCGAATTTGATGATATCGACCTAGATTCGATATGATCAATATTTGAACATCGATTTTATCAAAAGAGTTTCGATTCCTTGAATCATTTAAAGAGGATTTTCCTAAAAAGCTTACTGGACAGTTTGGTCCGAAATCGATAACATCAAAGGTCCATCGATATCATCAGAGTTTGAATTCCAAGGATATCGAGGCTTCCTTCGAGTCATCGATAAATGTATGATTTTCCTTAGAAGCTTAGTGGACACAAATAGGCCAGGGTTTGATTATATGAGCCGTCTCGATGTTCTCAAAATTTGAATGTCGATGATACTAAATGTTCCATCGATTCATCGATAATTTAGTATAGAGATCAATTTGGTTGTTGGACACAAGTGGTCCTCAATTCGATGATATCGATTACGTTTCGAGGACATCAATAACTGGATTCCAATCATATCGAGCTTCTCTCGATATATCAACAAGAGCTGAAAACTTAGAAATTTTTGTGTTTTGCAAACTAGTTTTCATACTATAACCCCTATGTTGTTCTATCCATTTTTAAGGGTTTTGTATACCTGGGTGTTTTGGGACATAGGATGTGAGGCTAAGTTTACTTTTAATAAGTTCAGAGCACACATCCAGTTGAGGCAGATGCTTAAATGATCTTCCTATGGGGCTCACCTGTCTTGCTGACTCAACACTCATGCTAATTGACAAACCAGGGCACTTTTACATGATACTGAGTTTGAAAATAGCAATTTTAAGAAGTATTGTATAGATCATGGTATATCACATGAGTTCTCTGCTCCTAAAATACCTCAACAGAATGGGGTTGTTGAAAGAAAGAATAGAGTGCTTTAAGAAATGGCCAATGTTATGCTAAATAGCATGAATTTGTAAAAAAGCTTATGGGCTGAAGCTGTTAATACTGCATACTACATTATAAATCATGTGTATGTTAGAAAATCAAAAGATAAAGCAGCTTATGAGTTGTGGTTCAATAAAAAACCAACTGTCAAATACTTTTAAATTTTTGGAAGTAAGTGTTTCATATTATGTGACCGGAAAATTTTGAAGAAGTTTGAAGACAAGAATGATGAAGGAATATTCTTAGGTTAAGCTCTGAATAGTTAAGTATATCACGTCCTTAACAAAAGAACAGGAGTGATCCAGGAATATATTAATGTTGTAATTGACGATCACCTGATCACACCCTCATCAAGTCAAGATGATGATGAAGTCAAGTTTATTGAGAAACCTGACTCTTCGTCTAATTCAGTTAATGTTAAACTAAGATCAGTCAAAGATTATCCTACTGATCTGATATTAGGTAACCCTCTTACTGGTGTTCGAAAAAAAAAACAGTTAGAAAATATCTGTAACTACATTTACTTCACTTCTTAAATTGAACCGACTAATGTAAAAGAAGCACTTACCGATGAAAATTGGATAGTGGTCATGCAAGAAGAGTTAAATCAATTCATAAGAAATGATATTTGGTATTTAGTTCCAATATCATCTGATAAACATGTGATTGGAACTAAATGAATTTTTAAGAATAAATCTGATGAAATGGGAAATATGATTAGAAATAAGGCACGACTGGTTGTACATAGCTATACTTAGATAGAAGGAATTGACTATGACGAAACCTTCACACTAGTTGCGCATCTTGAATCCATTAGATTATTTATTTCTATTGCCTGTTATAAAAAATTGAAAATATATCAAATGGATGTCAAAGTGCATTCTTAAATGGTGATCTACATGAAGAAGTTTATATTGAACAACATTAGGGTTTTGAAGGCCCTAAATTTTCAAATCATATATATCGTCTTAGAAAGATACTTTATGGTCTCAAGCTCCCAGGGTATAGTATGAAAAGCTGGCTAAGTTCTTACTTAGTCATAAATTTATCATGGAAAGCATTGATAAAACATTATTTGTCAAAAAAATATAATGAACACATATTGATTGTACAAATATATGTTGATGATATTATTTATGGATTTACAAGTACTAACTTGTCCATTAAGTTTGCAGAGCTTATAAAATCCAAGTTTGAAATAAGTATAGTTGGAGAATTGAATTACTTTATTGGTTTACAAGTAAAATGATAGGAAGATGGTATTTTCATTTCTCAAACCAAATATGCTTTAAATTTGGTAAAGAAATTTGGATTTGACAACGGTAAAAAGTTTGATATTCCTATGAGTACAACTCTTAAGCTTTCAAAGGATGAAATAGGTAAAAGTATAGACTTTCGCTTATATCGAAGCATGATTAGTAGCCTCTTATACTTAACTGTTAGTAGACTAGATATTGCTTTTAGCGCTAGACTTTGTTAGATATCAGTCTGATCAAAAGAATCTCATCTCATTGTTGTTAAACATATAATCAGATATGTCGCAAGTACTACTAATTTCTGTCTATGATATCCTCACGATACAACTGTATAACTAGCTAGATATACCAATTCTGATTGGGCAAGAAACATTGACAATAAAAAATCTACTAGTGGTGGATGTTTCTATATAGGAAATTGCTTAGTTTCTTGACATAACAAGAAACAGAGTTCTGTATCTTTATCACCAGCTGAAGCTGAATACATTACAGCTGGTAATGCTAGTACCCAGCTAGTTTGGATGAAAAGAATGTTAGCTGATTACGAAATTGCGCAAGATACAATGATTTTTTACTGTGATAATTCTAGCACAATCAACATTAGATATTATTATATTTGAGAATTGGTTGAGGATAAAAGCATTTCATTAAAATATATCCAGACTGAAAAACAACTTACTGACATTATGACTAAACCGTTTGATAGGAATAGATATTCTAAATTAAAACATGATATTGGTATGTGTATTTCTAATTAATTAAATCATGTTTTTTATTTTTTTATTTACATATTAATAAAAAATGTAAAACATTTAAAAATATTAAAAATGATTTTTTTTTTGCTCGACGGGTTGAGTACGTCCTTGACCCTCGACGAGTCGAGGACCACTCTCGACCAGTTGTGGATCTCGGGCTTACTCATTAAAAGAGGGAAAAATATCTATTTCACCCCATTTCTCTCTTCTTCCTCAACCAATCGTGCCTCCACTCGTCAAACCCATTTCCATTTCCTCCATGTAAGTGGTTCATTTCACGTTTTTTTTAAAGATTTGGATTTATTGTTGCTAGTTAATCATTCCTTTATGATTTATTTTAAGTTTCACACCTTCTCTATAGTGTGTTTTGTGCAAAAATATGATCCTTGCCAAACTCATCTTTTAGTTGTAATTTTCTCTATTATAATATCTGAATGGAGCATTGCACTAAGAGGAAAGTTACTCATGGCTCTTCCTCCAAGTCAACTCCTATTAGGGTGAGAACCCTAAGATCTCCCGAAGAAGATTCAGAGCATGTTAGGGATCTCCATAATTGGAAAATTATCATAGAGAAGATGGTGAACATTGATCACATTGCTCCATTCCAGCTCCTTCCTATTCTTACCTCAGTTGGTTGGGAAAATATTCTTAATTAGGGCAGAATGGGATACCGCTCTATAGCATAAGGAATGTATGTGTTAATAGGTAAACTGTCCCTAAATAATCTAACATTGTTTATTAATTTGAGAGAATGGACATTCCCTATTGATAGGCATCTTATTTCAGGGTTGATGAACATTAATGTTAATGATGAAGGTATTCCCATTCCTACTCTTACTCAAAGGATGAATGAAACTGAATGTCGGGAAATTACTCGTAAATTGTGTTAGTTTAATGTCGAATGGAGTTTGGGTAATGCCCTCCGTGCTAATAAGATATTGCCTAAATATAGAGTTCTTCATCGTATTTTCACTTCCAATGTCTATCTTAGGTTCGGGAATAATTCTGAGCTTACTTCCTTTATGTCTCGTGTTCTTCATGCTATTGTGTCTGGCATTCCTATATGCCTTACCTTTTTAATGTGTTACTTAATTATTTAATTTTGTATCCATTCTAGTCATGGGTCTGTTCCATTTACTTATATTATAAATAGCATTGTCATTCATTGTAATGTTATCATTCCTCCTACTAAGGTACTTGAGGCAGCCCTTCTATTTGATAATACAAACATTCACAAGATGAATCTGGACTACCTACCTAGCTAACGGGATGAGGATGAAGTAGAAGAAGAGGAAACACCTTTGCCTAAACACACGTCCATGGATAACATTTTTGCTGAGCTAGAATCAAACAATGAGGCTGATCCTGATTATCAGTCTTCTTAGATTGATGATCAGCTTTAATCTTTAAAAGAGAAAGTTGTTGAGTTAAAGGTATCTCAATATACTTTGGCCGAAAGTCTCAAAGCTTTCATGAAATACATGCACAAATATTTTCGTCGCATTACCAAAGGACTTCACCAAATTGATCCTTCCATACCTCCTCCATCTTCCTCCGGGTCTGATTAGTTTAATTGCTATGCATGACTTGATTTGTATTAATTTTCACTATGTGGTTAGTTGACTTACTAACTCTTGGATTATACTCTCTCTTTATGCTCTCATTATACTTTCTAAACTCCTTTTCTGAAATTAATTATATTGATTATCTCCTGATTCAGTTATGCATTTTTCTAGTTCTTATTTCTCAATTATATTGTGCTCACATGATCACTCTTTCCTTTGTTAATTTGTGAGAAAAGGGGGAGAGAATATTTAGATTGATGTGAACGGATTGATGAATATATTATGCTATTCGTTGGTCTAAATGAATGAATAAACAATGTTGTTGGAGTTGTGTATTAGAAGCATGTGACATGATTTGGGTATTGATCAATGCAAAGAGAAGCCCACATTGAGGGGGAGTAGCAGCAATTGTAGCGACATTTTATTTGTAATTGTTGTACTAAGTGTTTTGTCACAAATTTAACAAAGGGGGAGATTGTAGGTGCTATAATGTATAAAGTACACTCTTGTTTGTCAAATTTCGATGGGACAAAACAACTTATGATGTGGTTCACACAATATGATGGAAAGTTCACCTTCAAGTGTATCAAGATGGAAAGCTCAAGTTTCAAGTCTCAAGTTCATCATCTACCATGGAAACCAAGTTTCAAGTACTAGTCATGAAGTTGGAAAGTACAAGCATAAGCACAAGTCATGAAGTTGGAAAGTTCAAGCTAAAATGAATTCAAGTTCTACTACATTACTAGTATAAGATCAAGCTCTACCTTTGATTACACTTCAAGTAAAAGATCAACTATGCACTATTAAAGATTCTAGCTTTACACTTCAATGTCCAGTTTTCTCACCCAGAAAGACCTTAGACTTAGGTACTTTCAAATGATAAACTTATATGGGTTTTTATACTTTGGTTAGGCTTTAGTTCGACTAGTCTAAGTCTTGATTCGTCTAGTCTAAGCTGTGGCTTGACCAGTCTAAGATAGTCTTCGACCAGTCCAATTTTGAAATCTAAAAAATGGATATTTCTAGTTATTTCTCGACTAGTCGAAGAGGCACCTTCGACCAGTCGAGGGTTGCTTGACTCGAAGTCCAACAACTATTTTATTTTAGCACCCTCGACTAGTTGAAGCCCGTGCTCGACTAGTCGAAGAGGGCCCTCGACTAGTCGAGCAGGGCCTTCGACCAGTCGAAAGACTATTTTATCCGATCGTGCCCAAAATTTAAATTTTGGTTAGATCTTAGATGAGTCGAAGCAACAACTTTTTAGCCTATAAATAGAGGCTTTCTCTTAATCTGAAATTACTCATCCAAGCTAAGAAAAGGCTTTACTTAGAAAGAGAGAAGTCCCCATTATCTTCAAGTTATTACATGGTATTTTAATATTTCCTTTATATAGATTTTATTTTGATTCCTTGATCTCTTTTTTATGAATATTACTTTTTTAAAAGAGAGATTTTTATTTTTAATCTCATTTTTTTTTCAAAAATTCATTTCATATATCAAAAGGATTTACAAAAGGGCAGGGCAACTCCCTAAATTCAGGCTCCCCTTAACAAAAGGGAGGGAGCCTATCATAAAAGACTCATGCCAAAAGAAAACAACCCAGGGCCGAGAGAGCTCGCAAAAGAAAAGGTGAGTGCCACTAGAGCACCATCCTAACTGAACCCTAACCTAGCCTGTCTAGAAAAAGGAGACCCCTGACTTCTTGAGGTAGGTCAGGGTAGGTTGAAAACATAGCCGATTGCTGCTTTTCGCTACCTAGTTTGGCCAAAAAATTCGCCAGCCCATTACCCTTTCTACATATATGAATAAACTTTACATTTAAGGAAGAGCTCAAGCTCTTAATTCTAGAGACCTAATAATTCCATTTCCATCCTGAGCAAGACAACCCCAAGAGGAAACGCACCACTAAATCAGAGTTAGATTCAACAATAATGTTGGAGATGTCATGTTAAATACAATGCAACAAGCCATCGAGGACTACACGGAACTTCGCTCTCGTGTTTGAAGCGCAACCATAACCTATATAAAACCTGAAGTAAAATTCCCCTTTGTTTCCTCTACAGACACCCCTACCACTGGTTGTGCCTAGGTTCCCTCTGGAGGATCCATCGATATTAAATTTAAACCAGCCTTGTAAAGGCTTCGTCCATACAACTACCTGGACCGGCTTGAAAGAGTGGGACCGCCATGTAATCCCTAGTGCCGCCAGAGCCTTGCTGGAAGAAGAGGCATTATCCCTAGGGAACTTCCACTTTTCCAACAGAAAACGTATATGGCCTGTAATACGCAAAATAAGTGAAATAATGTTCATGATTACCCCTCGTATTTTGACGCATTTCTCCCTTTCCACAATTCCCAAAGAATGTAGCAGGGAACCAACTTCTTGAAAAGGGGGGGACGACCTAACTGAGGCACAAGAACCCCACCAATGAATTAGCCATCTTTCTACCGACAGGAAGGGGAGCATCTGGACATCAAAAATACGAGTAAAATGAGCCCAGACCGTAGTCGCTGGGGTGCTATGCAAAAACAGGTGGGTAGCAAACTCCACCGCAGGTCTCTGCGTTAGCCTGAGGCCATCTTCACAGTAGCAGCAACGGGAAGTAAGGTGTACCCCTTGAGCTTGGACAACAGACTTTACCGGCAACACCCCCTTGATTATCTTCTAACCAGCAATGTGATCGTAGGTGGCAACTTAGCATCCTAGATTTTGTCACCCCAAGTCGTGTAGGGGTTGCGAGTCCTGCAAAAATTCTAGGCTGACGAGACCGAGAAAGCCACTGATGGGTTAGGCTACCAGAGGGGAACATTTGGCCCATCAGTTAAGCAATGGCCACCGTGGAAAATCACGTCAATGTCCTGTTGAGGGAGGACCGAATAGATGACAGATGGAGGGAGTGGACCTATCCTGCCCAGGATATCTTTGACCTGAAGATGACACAGCCCAGGGGGAATCACGATCGGCGTCCTACCCTCTAACAGACCCTTCCTCATCCAGTTTGCAGACCACAAGTTCAAATTTTCAGCACCTATCTGCCACTAAACATGCTCATCTATCATTGGGAGCAAGCTGCAGATTCTCTTCCATAAAGGCAAAACTGACACTGAGAGTTGGGACTGCCCCTTACTCTGAAGATCCTAGGAGTATCTGACCTTCATAAAAGAACCCCACATCCCCTTATCAGCTTTGAATTTCACATTCCACGCCATTTTTAATTGGAATGCATTCATGACTTCCACGAGACTCCTAATGCCCTAGCCTCCTTCCACCTTGGGCATAGTAATTTTACGCCAACTCTTCCATTGGAGCTTCCTTCTCCCCTCAACCCAACCCCAAAGAAAGTTAGCGAAATGAGCTAAGCTTTTAAGGACCCCAATTAGAACATGGGTCGCAGCTAGCATATCCACCGGAACACTAGCTAGAACGTGCTTAACCAAAGTCGCCCTACCCGCCATTAACAGGCACTGTGCCTACCAACCTTTAATACAACCATCAATCTTGATCACAAGCCTTTGAAAGAACTCCTTATTTCTTCTACCCGCTGAAATCGGGACCCCCAGATAAACAATACTGTCTCTTTTTCTCGTCATGCCCAACTCTCTTTGGACTGCCGTAGCTTTAGACGCAGCCATGTTTTTTGCACACAAGAAGTGGCTCTTGTGGAAATTCACTTTTTGGCCTGATGCCTGCTGATACTCTTCAAGGAAACTTTTAGTTGCTCGAATGGATTTGAGGCCGCCATTGAGAAACAGAAGAGTATCATCTACAAATAGTAGATGAGAGACCACCTTGTTACCACGCCAACCTTTGAACGAAGGCAGGCCCCTGACTCCACCTAATTTTTGAAACCTCTCCCAAGCACTTTTGAAGCTATGATAAACAAACTAGGGGATAACGGGTCCCCTTGACGAAACCCATGGGTGCATTTAAAGAAACCAACAACTTCCACGTTCACTAAGACTGAAAACTAGCAATTATTCCAGTAGCGTTCCACCAACTAAATCCAAGTGGCTGAAAACCCAAAGCGCTCCAACACCCTTTTGAGGAAGAGCCACTCAACTCTATCGTATGCTTTCTCCATGTCAGGCTTAACCAGAATGTTGCCACCCTTGACATTCCTATTCAACTCCCGAAGGAGCTCTTGAGAGAGTGCAATATTTTTAGAAATGGATCGACCCTGGACAAAAGCTCCCTGCTCTAGGGAGATCAGCGATGGCAAGAGCTTGCTTATCTTGGATGCAATGACCTTTGCAAAAATTTTATACACCACATTACATAAGCTAATGGGCCAGAAATTTGAAAAACTCTTTGGAGTTGTGGTCTTAAGAATGAGGGCTATCAGCGAGGTGGTGAAGGCCCTAGGCATAGAGCCTCCGTCGAATAAGAATGTAGCTGCTCTCTAGAGATCATGGCCCACTATCTCCCAACAACCCACAAACAAAGCAGCGGAGAATCCATCTGGGCCGGCAGCTCCATCCTTGGGCATGGAAATGACAACCTGATGCACTTCCAGCAAAGTCAGCTGGGCCATTAACCTTGAAGTTTCCTCAGCTGAAACAACGAAGGGATGGCGTCGAGGACAACATTCCCTAACTCAACCGTACCTACTGATAACTGACGATGGAAGAATCTGGTTGCCTCACACTTAATTTCAGCCGGCGACTCGATTATTTGACCCAAATCCAATCTAATAGAAATGATCAGTGCTTTTCTAGCTTTCTCAGTAGCAAACACGTGGAAGAACCCCATATTTCTGTCCCCCTCCACCATCTAGCTATTCCTGACTTTTTGTTTCCAGAACGATTCCTCCATGAACTCAAGACGGGCAAGGGACACTCTAACCTCTAAGAGCTCAGCCTGGACAACACTATCTTCACTAGGCTTCCCCACATCCTACTGGAGATTTTTCTCCAGCTCATTCAGATTGCTTTCAGCTTGTTTGATTGCCGAGAAAATATTCTCGACCACCTCCTTGTTCGAGCATTTGAGCTGAGCCTTCACAGCCTTTGGCTTGGATAGGATGTTGATCATTGGTTTGGGGTCTTCAACCAAAGCCCAGGAAACCTTAACCAGAGGGATGAAACCTTCATGATGGAACCACATCCACTGAAAACGGAATGGTTTTGGGCCTATATATTGCTGAGTAGGAAAGACGAGTAATAAGGGAGCATGATCGGAATTGTGATGAGGAGGGTGGCATACTTGGAAGAACGGGAAGGTGTTGCTCCACATAGCATTCATCAGCACATGGTCTAGCCTAGCCCTGACTTTAGAAGGGCCAACTTGATTGTTCAACCACGTGAACTTGTTGCCCAAAAAACCTGCATCGAGGAGGGCCGCGTTGTTAATGGCCTGACCAAATTCTTGGGAACTATCGCTGTCAAAGGACCTTCCATTGTGCCTTTCAGTTGCATCAATGATCCCATTAAAGTCACCCCTAAGTGCCTAGGGCCCCTGCATAGACCTAGACAGCTGGGCCATATCCTCCCACAAGGTTCTCCGATGGATCCATGAACAGCTTGCGTATACAACAGAAAATCAATCTTTTTAAGATCTTAAGGAATTCAAACAAGTAGCCCTTGGTTTGAATTAATTTAAAATCAGTCTAAAACTTAGAACCTTTATTTTTGTTACTGGACATTGAATGATCTACTTCAAGCAAAGCGGTTCTACAGGCTACTTCAACAGATTCATCTTCAAGAGGAAGATAAGCATATTTCTATATTCTATATCTTTGGTTTCTTTGAGATAGCCAGAAAATCTCATATTTGGTTTTGATTAAGATAGCTAGAAAATCTCAGTGTGTGGTTTCTTTTTGTGATAGCCCTTCTAAAATCACAACTGTGTAAGGTTTTAAGGTGAACCTTTGAAAACCTTATTTTTTAGTGAAAGCCAATATTACATGGGTTGTGATTATTGGGAGTAGAGTTGGTGTGGCTATTTGAGAACAGTTGGTGTACACATCGAAGTACTATAACTCCTGGTGTTTGTGGTGAATGTTTAGTTTTTGCATATGTGATGAATGATTATAATTTATTTATATAAATGTGGTGAATGATTGTAATAGATAGCTCTCTTATCTCTCGCTTAGTTTGAGATCTTAATCCTTATAAACGTTTATGAAATCAGGTTGTCCTACTTAAAACTTTGTTTTTGGTGTAAGGTTGTCCTGTGAACTAAGTTTGAATCATTTTTTTAATACTAATGTTATTGAGATTTCTGATTTATTTTGATTTGTTTATTATTTTAGTACTTTAAGTTTTTATTTGGCATACATAGTCATATTCACCCCCTCTCTATGACTGTTAGCTCGCCTTTTTCAAATACAGCCCCATAAGTTTGACGATAATCGATCTCTATGCTCTTATGTCCCCTCTTCCTTCAGATATTAATTCTATCCAGGGGGTGTTTCTGACAATCCTCCATTCAATATTTCTAGTGTTCTAAATTCATATACTTCCTTTATGCAACACAAACACAAAACTGAGGGAGAAGTTGCCCACCACCATGTGTAACTTTAATTGGATCAGAATGGGTAGCTCTTAACCACTATGAATTAATCCAAGGAGTTTAAGAATGATGTCTACCCAAAAGGGGTGTGTCATCACACAACCACTATATTTTGATGAGTCTAACTATGCCTATTAGAAGGCTAAGATGAGGGTCTTTGTGAGATCCATTGACCATATGGTGTAACACCCTGAACTTTTCAATACCTGAGTATTGAAAGTTCTCAAGTGTTACGAGTATTGAAAGTTCTCGAGTGTTACCATAGAATTTAACCTATTATGTATATGTGTACAACATCAATCTAGCTCTCCTAGTCGTACATCTATTATTCGACACAGATTTGAATGATGGGAATGATCTTCATCCATAGATTAAGCCATCTGACCATTGATTTATAGATATAATCATTACATACCCAAGTAATTGTGCTTGTCTATCATAACCAACCGTTTCACCAGCTAATATACATATTAGGCCATTAGATCACTAAGCATACCATGATTTCCGTATAGACTAGGCTAGGGACCCATAAGAACCTTGAGGGCCAGATATAAAGATCATCTGACCGTTGGGTTGAGGGGAACCTGCAACTAGAACCCAAATCAAGTCGTGGGGCCCACCTGACCTTTAAATCTTCCTGATTTTCACCTAATGTCCTAAAGAGGACTATCCAAATAGACTAGATGGCGTGGATCATACCATGCAACCCGGTGGACCCCACCTTGAGGATGAAGGCGCACAAGACTCGTGGGTCAAACCAGGTTTGACCTGACAAAAACTTAAAACGGGAGAGTTTTCCCTCGCTTTTCACAGACGAACGAACAATATTCGTTTAAAGAGAGATGTGGCCCATCTAGACCATCCATGAACTCGATCCACACCATCCGTCATGTTTGAAATCCATTTATGTCCTAACCCTAGTTGTCCTCACGTGGGATTGCACATGTTTGTTTACTCAAATTCCTAGCAATGGAGTGATGACGTAACAAACAACGTCTGTTTGAAGATGTTGGTGGCCCACCATCACGAGGACCCATGGTGATCTGATCCATCCAAGACTTTCATGGGATGAATCCAACTGAAACCCCAATCCCTTCACACAAATCCACCTCAAACAATAAAACAGATTCATCTGCAAATCCTTCCACCAACTGCACCAAGAAACTAAAACAAATTCTAATTATACTGCACAAAAAATTCAAAGGGATACTATCTGGGCTGATCTGAGCCATCCAAAATGAAGGGAGAGGGTTTTTGATTGCACCCACATCGACAACAAAAGGATGAAAGAAGATGCAGCACTTTCGGATCTCTACGTAGACAACTACTGTTTCCTTGTTACAAAAAATGGGATTTGCGTAAAAGGGTTTTTGCGGAAGGATCTGGAGTCTCTCCCCTTATAAAAACCATCTGTCTGACGTTGGGAGAATATATCACAGAAGTAAAAGAGAGAAAGAAAAGAAAGAAAGCAAGAAAGAGAAAAAGAAGCAAAGAGAGAGAGACCGCAGGGAGAGAGAGAAATGAGAGCAAGAAATAGAGGAAAGAGAGCAAAGAAAGAAAAGAGGGCATTGTTGGACATTCCAGCGCAGAGAGAAAGAAAGAAAAAATTAATAAAGAAAGAAAAGAAAAGAAAAGAAAGAAAGAGAAAGAAAAGAAAATAAAGAAAGAAAGAGAGAGAAGAAGAAGAAGAAACTGTGAAGGCCGAGGTTTGCCGCCCACTGTACAATCATCAAAGTTAGGTTCGACTCCTAACTCCTCTTATTTTCTATCCTTCCTTTCCTTTTCAAAAATTTTCCTTCCTTCAACAATGAGAATCCATTTATAGGCCAAGTTGAGTCGATGATATGAAAAGCCTAAAACACATAAGTTGAAAGCTTGTCAACTTAGGCAACCTGTAGACCCGTTTGAGGAATGGTTTAGATCATGCATTTTCCCTATTCTAATATGACATTTAACGTAATCAATTTAAACCAAGCGAATATAGTGGAACCTGATCATACGCCCCTGAACATCTAACTTAAGTAAAGAACGACATCACCACCGAGGTGAGGGTTTTTATCCTAAGCTTACTTGATTTAGAGATAATATTATCTTGACATTTACATGCTTTCATGACATTGTGAACTTCTTTGTATTTGTTTAATTTATCAAAACCAATTATTTATCCTTTGGGAATAGTGGTTAAGGTGTGATGTTAATCATTCATGGCCTTTCAGAATTTATGTGAGGGTTTTTATCCTTTAAGCTTACCTTAATTTAAGTTGGCATGATTTAATTGCCTTTATACATGTTTCTATGTTATTGTGATTCTTTCCTTGCTATCATATAATTTTACCACCATCAATTGTTTCCTTTCGAAATTAGAGTATGGCTTTGATTACATCTGATCTTTATGAATTTATGTAGGGTGATAGATACAAGCCTTGCCCTTGCCTATACCAATTTTGCTGAGTTAGCCCTTGCTACTCATCTCTTTAATGAGTTAAGCTTTGCCACTCACCTCTTTACTGAGTTGGTCATTACCACTCGTTTCTTTATTGAGTTGGCCATTGCCACTCTCCTTTTGTTGAGTTAGCCATTGCTACTCTCCTTATTATTAAGTTGGCCATTGCCACTCTCCTCCTTATTGAGCTAGCTATTGTTACTCTCCTCTATATTTTGTTAGCCTTATGTTATTTACCTTTAAGGCTTGAGCATGTGTCTTGATATTCCAAAGCTCCTATGATTTAATGGATTTTCTTTTTTGGTGCAAGTACTATGTTGGGTATCCCACCTCTAATGGTCGAATAAATATCGTAGACATAATGCGTTTTCGGTAGCGGCCCCTAGGGCGACACGTAATTCCATGTTTCATGGGTAGTGGTGCACAAATCGATATAAGTAATTCACAATGCGTGTTACATCACTTCGGGATTGGATGTCGCAAATAGTCACCCCATGAACAAATCGTATCATTTAATTAATCTAGTCATGTGTTGTGTTTATCTTGGGATAACCACGCAAAACCAAATTAAACATGGGACACGCCAACGAATCTCTGTATAATGGGATGCAAGGCGAGTCGGATAACTCTACTTATATTCCATATTGTGGCGATCGCTAAGTGTGATGAACCACATATACTTTATTAGGCATGCATCTCATATGGGTTACTTGTGCATATTGATACTTCTCGTAGTTGTGGAATACGGGACATATCAGAACCTTTATATTACTTTTATGTATCTCTTGAATTATTGTTAATCTTAAAGGATGACCATCACTATGAGTAGGGCATTGACCCTCTCCAACTGTACAGATAATACAAGTGACGTATAGATTGAAGACCTAGAGGACCATCTCACTTTGGAAGATTATGTTAAAAGAATAAGATGATAGTTTTATGATTTAGTTTTAAACTTACATTGCAAACTCGATAAATGTAATGAGCTCCCATTGAGAGGACATTTGCTTATTTACTGAATTCTTTTACTCTGATGAAATAATCAATATAGTCGATTTTATTCTCGTGAATGTTACCTTCATGAATGTATTTAGATGTAATATAAATGAAAAAAATGAGGTGTAATTTTTAAAGCATCCAATTCATTCTGTTATTAACACTCGATTTCCTTGGGCACAAGTATAAACTCTGACTGTGAAAATTCAGGATGTTACATATGGTTTGAGAAATTGTCCAATAAGGATGAACAATGCCCTCAGAACAAGTCGTCATTGATGGTAGAACCATTAGCACGGACAAAGATAAATCCAAATAGAGTACCGATGAGAGTAAATGTTATACCTATAGTGCCAAAACTCTTAATGTTATTTACTGTGTTGTTTCTCCCAATGAATTTAAATGCATTTGCACATGTAAAACCGGAAAGGGAGCGTGAGACATATTGGAAGTCTCCCACAAGGGAACTAGCATAATAAAAACATTGAATCTTCAACTCTTAATGACCTCATTCAAAAACATAAGAGTGGAAGAGTTTAAAACTTTCATTGAATTTTACTCTAAACTGAATGATATTTGGAACTTCATGTGGGTTTTAAGAGAAATGATTCTAGAAGGGCATATATGTAGGAAAATACTTAAATCATAACAGATAGGGTCACTCCTAAAATAACCTTAATAGAAGAATATAAAAACATAGATGAGATGAAAATAGTAGAACTCTTAGGTTTCTTACAAATATACGAACTACATTTTAAGGCCCTGTTTAAAGAAATTACCCATCCTCAAAACATCTCATAGACATAAGATTGTTAAATTTGATAGTGATAGTAATGATGATCATGGGGATATGAATTTCTAAAAAAAAAAAGAGTAAGAAATTCCTTAAATTAATAGAGGAAAGAGTTGTGACAAGAAGGACAAGATGGTTGAGAATTTTAAAGGTAAAATTGTTAAACAACCTAAGCAGGTCCAATATTATAACTATGAGGGTTATGAACATATTATCACTGAGTGCCTTAATTAAGTAAGATCTAAAGATAAGGTTATGATGACAACATAGGATGATACAGAAGAATTTAAATCCGCTTTAGAAGACCCATCTAGTGTTGAAGACCTGAGTCACTTATGTGTCTTACTGCAGTCTACACCATGGTATCCCTCTCTAGACACTTGGGAGACCATAACAACTTAGATAGGTGACCTTAGAGATCCCTTTGGGCTGAATTGAAAATCAGAGGATTTCATCCTAAGTCTTGTTCTCTATAGCTAAATCCAAGGATTCAAGCTTCATTAGTGTGCACCATAGGAAAATCAGAGGATATAACCTCTTTTTGTGTTGAATAGTTAAATTTGAGGATTTATAGCTTCAATATTTTATAATTTAAGCTTTAAAGTTATATAATTTTTGTATCATATGTTTTTAGCATAGACTATCATTGGTCATTCGTAATTCGATTAGTATATCCTTTGAATGACCATAATAAGCATGCTCCATTTATTTAATGTTTATATGCACCATATTTCCTTGATAGTATGTGCCTTATAATTAATAAATCTATTACTTATAGAGTTATTTTATGTTATATTTTTATTTATATATTTATTGGAATTAACTGTTTGTCAAATACTGACAAAAATTAGAATTATGGGGCAGCATTGCTAGTGTTACATGTCTCGAGTCCCGTGTTTAAATTTATAAATCATTGTAATCTTGGGCATGTAATATTTTAAGTTGTTTTGGTATGTCATTTGTATTAACCTTGACATTATCTAAGGTAGGTTTTTTTCATGTAATTAATAAAGGAGTTGATTGTTAGTGCACTGATTTGTGCACTTTGTTTTTCAATCCCGCGAGTCCATGTGTCATGTATTCAATTGAGCCCTTAAAAGCCGAAGACCAAAGAAATAAGAGGACATGAGTATCAAGGAGGAAAGAACATATAAATGAAATGCATTGTGTTAGTGTACTGATTTGTGCATCTTATTTATTAATCGTGTGAGTTCTTATGTCATGCAATCCGTTAAGCCTTTGGATGCTGAAAACCAAAGACACAAGAGTACAATAGCATCAAGGATCAAAAAATAGGTAAATGAGGTGCCTTGGTCACCCTAACCCTTGACTAAAAATAACCTTTGAACCTCTAGATGACCTTGGCTTAATAGGTCAACCTTATTGATCATCCCTTAGCCTTAGGAACCTAATTGGAATATGATAAGTAAGGCTAAAAGATGTGCAAAGCTATTGTGAAAGCATATGCCCAAAAAAATAGATTTCGAGTGGTACTCGATCCCATGTAAGAGACCTCAAGGGGTCTTCGATGGCATCGAACAGGAACATTAGGTGTGTCCAGCAAGAATTAATCATTTTATCTTATTTTCTCGATAGCATCAAGGTCTCCTTCGATGGCGTCGAAGGTTTACTTCAATGGCATCGAAATGTAACTTAAATATGTCTAGCAAGAACAAATCATATTATTAGATTTTCTCAATGGTATCGAGGTACCCTTCGATGGCATCGAAGGTCACCTCGATTACATTAAAGACCGTTCAATGGCATCGATAGAGCCATTATTTGCCCGTTTTTTGACTGTTGGAACTCAAGCTTTTTATAAAGGGCATTTAAATGTGTTTTTGGTGTAATAGAAGCTTAGGTGATTCCATGATCATATTCCTCATCCCATGATAGTGGAAGCATAATCATGGAGTAGATCTATGATTACCCATGCCTATCTAGGTAGATGTTTGACAAGTACAGATAGCCCATGCCTACCTACAATGGATGTTTGAATGGTACAATTTTCAAGTTGACAGATATCCAACCAAAGTAAGTGGACGATCGTTACACTTGACATGTACCTCTTGACATCTCTACATCCATACTCATATTGCATGCATACTATTTATGTTGTATTGTGCTATCTTATATTGCACTACATATGAACCATTCTGAGTTCACTCACTAGCCTGACTCGACAACGTAGTGGATTAACAACCATATAAAGATGGATGATGTAGGATGATATAATTTGGTATCGAAAAATGAAGATGGGTCGGTGGATGAAACTCTAGATCAATTGTTGTATTTGGTGGAACACGAACTCTTTGCATTAGATGGTTGAATTGATTATGTGATTAATTCTGGAAATTTTAGTTTCCATTCATTTTATGTTAATATTGTTTTGATTAAATTTGAAAAATGTTTATACCCATAACCTTATGAACCGAAGATTGACTACTTTTAGTTGAATAAAGTCTCAAATGAGTGGATTAGACCAGTTTTGATAATTTAGTTTATGAATGTGAATGGTATGATTGAAGTATTAATAAATGAAGTGGTAACAGTTGGATGAATGAATGTTAAAGTGGTGATGATCTACAATATATATAAACTATGCCTCTTAATAATTGTATGATGGGTGGATTCATGTACCTTTAGTGTATAAGTCATGGACCGTAACTCGAGTCTGAGGGTGCACACTCTGTATCCAAAGTATGGGGTATGACAATGTTTACTTTAAGACTCTAAGCGATAGAAAATTTATCTTACTAGTATTATTTGTTGATGACATGCTTATCGCCAACCATGGTATATTTGAAACCAACCTATTGAAGACTTAACTAACATGGACATTCGAAATGAAATATTTGCGGGTTGTAAATAAGATTTTGGTGTTGACATACACTGAGATAGGGAGAGGAGTAAGTTACAGTTGTCTCAGGCAGAATACTTTGAGAATGTATTGATGAAGTTTGGGATGGATAAGGCTAAGCTAATTAGTACACCCTAGGTTGCTCAACTCAAGATTTCTTCAGAGCAATGTTCCATTACAAATGAAGAAAAGTGGGATATGTATTGTGTGCCCTATTTAGGAGCAGTTGAAAATTTAATGTATCCTATGGTCTCTATGAGAGTACATATTTCACATATAGTTGGTGTTGTTAGTAGATACATGTCAAACCCCGACAAGCAACATTGGGAGGCGGTGAAATGACTACTTCATTACCTACAAGGTACAACGGACTATGTCTTGAAATTTGATAGGGAAAGCTTATATGTTATGTGGATTCAAATTGCACAGGGAATGTGAATAACAGAAGGTCGACTTTCGGTTGTGTTGAGAGAAACCGCAAACTAGAGCTAAGTATATAGCAATGACAAAGGCATTTAAAAAAGGTGTTTGGTTGTGTGGAATGAACAAACTCAAACTTCGATAGGAGGTTGTGCTGGTTAATTTTGACAGCGAAAGTGTGAACAATTTGATGAAGAATTCTATTTACCATTCTAAAACTAAACATATTAATGTTCATCATCATTTTATCCAACAGGTGGTTGAGGAATGTGTTGTTACTCTTAAGAAGATCCGCACGACCGTTAATCCGATGAATATGCTTACTAGGGTGGTTCCCGTAGAGAAGTTTCAATTTTGTTTGACTTATGTGAGTCTGTTAAATGTTTGATGAAGATAGAGTGTGCATGAAAAGGGGCGGCGATGGTGAAGGTATGATGAAGGGGATTAGAGATGTAACTTGCAACAATGGTTCATAATGATTGAAGCCATTATTAAAATTGTTATCAAATGTCATCAATATGTACATATAACAGTGTCTCGATCGAGCGAACAACATGGTTGATTGATTAAGTGAGCCCCAAATTATATAGATTGGTCTTTGGAGAATTTCGATCGATCGAATTTTCAGGTTGATTGATCAATAGAATTTGAAAAATCTCGTAAACTCTCTTGACACTTTTAAGCATGTTCGAGCGAGCAAACATGTGGTGCTCGATTAATATTGATCTATCATGGTTAGATCGACGGCGCGCGCAAATTAGTAAAATTGCATGATTAGTTTTATATTCCTGGTATTATGCTACACATATGGGTGTAATTGTAGTATTAGGGTAATCTAAGTGGGGCTTAAATGTTTCTAAGGTTTGGAGAGGAGAAAACAATGATTTTCTGATTATAAGTGCATCCATCTCTTGTATTTTTCATTTTCATAGTAATAGTTGTTTCTTTGTGTTATCGTTTTCCCCACGAGGATTTTTCCACATAAAAATCATGTGTACTTGCGTATACTTTGTTTTGTGTGTTTTATTATTATTATTATTATTATTATTATTATTATTATTTTTTATTTTTTATTTTTTATTTTTATACTATGTGATCTAAATTTGGGGTTTGCATCTGCATTCCCCCAACAGTACTCTACTCAACTTGGCAAAATCCATAGAAAACTTGATTAACTCATCTTGATTCACGAAGACTCAATCGTATTTTTGTGTTATTTATATTTAAAATTTTAAATATTGCCAAACAACTTGGAAAAGAGTCGGAAGAGACTGGTCTGAGTTGCAGTCCAGTCGTACTTCTCAAGTTTCAAACCATAGTAGCATCCATGCTGATGTCTTAAACAAAAATTATATGAGTATACTTTCACTTGCCTATTGCCTAAGAGCTTGTGAAGCCTGACGATGAGGTCCACTTCGTCCTGGTCAAAGACTCCTCGCTTGATGTTTGGATGGAGATAGTTCAACCATCTCAGCCTACAGCTTCTTCGACAGCGAGTAAGGCCTGGTAAAAAAAAAGTTCATATAGAAATCAATCTAGTTAATCATCTATTATATTTTCTTTTTCTCCAAAGACCTAATTAATCAAAGAATGTAAAAAACCCAAGACGTAATTTGCATTGAATAAAACATATACCTGCCCTAAGTGGTACTTGACGCCACTTCCCTTCTCCATACATTTCAATGCATTTCCTCAAAAGATTATCTTCTTCTGCAGTCCATGCACCTTTCCTAACACCATACTTCTCACTGGAGAAACGACCCATCTCTCTCTCTCTCTCTCTCTCTCTCTCTCTCTCTCTCTCTCTCTCTCTCTCTCTCTCTCTCTCCTCTTACGAGTTACAATTTCCTGCAGTCATCAAAAGGTAATCGTATATATATAGGCCTGATACTGTTTTGGAGGCCCCATCCACGTTGGAGAGTTACCAATATTGTGGTCCTGGCTAACACCAATCATTAGCCATCTACCAGTACATCTAACAGACGCCTTAAAAAGAAAAGAAAAGGAAGGACCGGAATCCACTAAAACGCTTGTTTTAGGCAACCAGTACAACAATTGAGCTCTGAAGAGTCTGCTGCGCTGTTTGTGTGACATGCACTCCGTCTATCGATCTGATGGCCTTCCCTGGTGATTGTAAATAAGTTTAACTTTTATCAGGTCGCATCCGGTCAACAATATTACCATTGGAATGGATATTTTTTCAAGGTGGAGCCCAGCTATTGAAATATAGGCATCTGCACCACGTGCCTTCCAAACTTTAGGTCGAGAGTGCTCTTGCCACTATATATATATATATGTGTGTGTGTGTTTGGGTGGTTGGGAAGGTCGAACTCATGAGAGCCTGTGGGCTCCACTGTGACGTGTGTAGGACATTCACACCATACATTTAGTGGCTCCCCTGTAGGTTTTGGGATATCTCAAAAGTCAGCCGTATACGAAACTCATGTCGGTCACACCATTTTGAAACGGTGTGAAATATACCTAAAACATCTAAAAGCTGTTGGTGGGACCCACCTGAGTTTTTGAGACGGCTGAATCTTGGTGTGGCCCCCATCAAAGTGGGACACAAAATGGATGGGTTGGATGTCTCAATCACATCTCAATCAGCCCTATAAATGATAATGAAGGTGTTTTTTTAAATTTATTTTTTATTTTTTCATTTATTTTGTTTTTTGTTTTTTTGTCATTTCCCCTATCAAACTCACTATTTAAAAATAAAATAAAATAAATAAGGAACACTCATTGTATTCATTTGAGGGAAAATTACAGTATTTCGGGAAAACCAACCCCTATTTTTTATTTTTCATTTATTTTGTTTTTTGTTTTTTTGTCGTTTCCCCTATCAAACTCACTATTTAAAAATAAAATAAAATAAAATAAATAAGGAACACAATGTATTCAATTTCGAATTCTCTAATGGAACCCAACCCAACCCTATCTAGAATGATTAGCCCTCTTATCAACGGAGGGAGATGCCACTCCTCACTATACCAATGGTTGCCAGCCCATCTGCTGGCCCATTGGCTTCTCTCTTGATATGGATGAACTGGCAAAGCCCAAGGCGATTAAGGGAAGAAATCCGAGTTATCCAATGCCTCCATTTCCACCCAGCTTTAGACTTATGGTTTAACGCATTTACAACCACACTAGAATTCGATTCGACCACAACCTTCTCGAGGCCCTGGCTGGTGCAATACAGCAGGCCCTCATATACGGCTCTCAGCTCAGCATTCTTGTTCGAGCTAATCCCATAGCCATTAGAGAAAGCAAAGAGCATTTTACCATCAGCCAACCTGCACTCCCACCCCCACCTAACAGACCTGGGTTGCCTCTAGCCCTATAAATGATAATCAAGGTTTCAATGGGTGGTAACTACTCTCAAATGTTGTCTATGGTGTGGCCCACTTATGTTATTGATTGACTTGGATTTTAGGCTCGCGGCCCACCATGGAATGGTGCATCTGATTGATGGTACAAATGTCTGCCCACACAACTTGACTTCATGGGAGGCTCCCATGAGCTTAGATATATATATATATATATATATATATATTGAAGAAAGGTGGGAGCACACCACCTGGGATTCATTGATCAAAAAGAGCTTTACAAAGAAATGGGGGGCACCACAAAATGATCGAGCCTCACCACAATATGAACCTCAATTGGGCAGCAACCAGTTACAAAAGCTGGCCCGCCTATCATATCTATTCAAAAACAAACTCTTAAACTTTCCTAAGAGAGTTTAAACCTAATTTATCCAAAAGTTAACTACCCTTAACCAGCCTGGGGAGTTCAAAAACTTCCTTGTAGACCTAGTTGGCTTGAGACAAACTTCCTTGCTTAGCCAAACCGTCAGCCGAGCCGTTGGCTTCTCTAGCAATATGGGAGATTCGAAAAGTGCCCCTAAGATTGAGTCTCCGAATTCTGGATAGCCAGTATTTCCATGTCCATGAGCTAGAGAAATTAGCGATGATACAGCCCACCACCCATTTAGAATCAGATTCTATGATAACATTGTTTAAACCAAGCTTAATACAGTGCTCCATGCCATCGTGAACAACCCTAAGTTCAGCTTTGTTGTTAGAAGCATTCCCATACCCGCTGCTAAAAATAAAAATCAAAAGACCTTGGTTATCTCTGTATATACCACCCCCACCTGCAGGCCTTAGGTTGGACAGGGCTGACCCATCCACGTTTAGCTTGTACCAACCTAACTTGGGTTTGATCCATCTGACGATTATGACTTTTGGGGTAACCCACGAAGTATTGGATTGAAGAATATTGGTGAGGTTAGAGTGGTCAGCCGATAGCAGATTTGAGCAATTTTAGGGACTAGAGAACAGGTGATCAGCCACCATTTGGCTTTTCTTATCACAGCTAGAGATGATATAGTACGACTATCAAATCTTGCATCATTTCTCACCTTCCAAATCTCCCAAAGAAAGAAAACAGTGGCTAACTAGGAGGGGGCTATGAACTTGGTGCAGGAAAAAGGCGTTTGCCACCACCAAACTAGCCTGTCCTAGGCAGATGATTGGTGGAACAGGGGACAACCAAACATACCTGATATAGGAGCCCAAATACTACCAGCAAGGTCTCCTTCTAGAAATAGGTGTGCTTAAGATTCTGTATGCGACTCCTGGCCTTGGATATCATCGCAGCAGTTACACTTTGACGCTAGAACAACGCCTCTGTGCTAAATATTTTCATCCACTTGTAAAATTCCATGCATCAGCCTTTATAGGAAAATGGAGATCTTTGGGGGATTCTGGGGTGCCACACCCACTTGGCCCAAGCCTTCTTCATCCCTCTAGATCTGTTGGCACTCCATGCTAATTTTGCTAAGAAAATACCTGAAGGGGAGTGGGGCCAGAAGCGTTGGTCCTTAGCCTCAGAGATACAGAAACCCCCCTACTGGATGTGATCCTTAATCCACTCCGGAAGGGCTATAGGGGCAGCAATTTTCAGCCCGTCCTACTCAAGGAAGTCAACAACTATGAGACTATGAAGATTGGAGGGGATGTTGAAGGAAGGGATGGATTCCAGAGGGCCCAACCCAAACAAATTGCAGGACCACATATTGCACGGGCCATGGCCCACTTCCCATTGGATGTTCCTATCCAGGAAAGGGAACAGGCCCACCATGATTTTCCAAAAAAGGAGAGCCAGATGAGTTATGACTGTTGTAGGCTGCATCGTCACTGGCTATGTGGTATTTAACTCTCATAAAAGCCGCCCACAAGCTGTCCTTCTTCTCGTATCTAGCTACCTAGGCCATCTTGCACTGCAGGGCTTGCATGACTTCTTTCAATTTTCTGATTCCCAACCCACCCTCATCCTTTGGCAAGAATATGGAGCTCTAATTTTTCCAATGCAACTTCTTCTTCCCATTATACCACCCCCAGAAGAAGTTTGCAAAAGCAGCTTCCATATCTTTCAGCACTTTCTTAGGAATGACGGTAGCCGACATCGTGTGGATTGGGATGTTACCAAGAACCGAAGATATCAGGGTAAGCCTACCTACCGGAGAGAGGATTCTTGCATTCCAACCTTGAATTTTGGCCTTCAACTTATTGAATAATGGGTTGAAGACACTACACTTGATTCTGCCTTTTACAATCGGGACCCCCAGATATGTGAAATTACCATTTGCTTTTGAGACATCCAGAATTCTTTCAATAGCTTTGATCCTACTAGTTGGCATCGTAGAAGGACAAAGGAAAGAGCTCTTCCTAAAGTTAACTTTTTGGCCAGAAACCACTTGAAAATTTGTAATGAAATGTTGCATCTCAACCAGGGACTTAAGGGAGCCATTGAGAAATAAAACCGTGTCATCAGCGTAAAGAAGATGAGATATCTGAATGCATCCCCGCTTAGGCTTGAAAGGCCGACACAAACCACTAGACACCATGTTGGAAATCCCCTTACTGAAAGCTTCAGCCACGAGAATGAAGAGGCTGGGGGAGAGGGGTCGCCTTGTTTCAAGCCCCTGAAGGATCTGAGGCATTCATAGCTCTCACCATTAACAAGGATGGAGAACCAATTATTATTCCAACAAGACTCCATTATCTCCACCCATTTGGAGTAGAAACCAAACTTGATTAAAACATGCCTTAAGAAAAACCAATTTACTCTATCATAAGCCTTTTCCATGTCTAGCTTCAGGACAAGGTTCCCCCCATGAACTTTCCTATCAATGTCTTTGAAAAGCTCTTGGTGAGGGCAATATTTTCAGCTATAGATCAGCCCCTAACGAAAGCTCCTTGCTCAAGAGATATCAACTTTGGGAGTAAGGGGCCAATCCGGTTGACAACGACCTCAGCAAAGATTTTATAAAGGCAATTACATAGACTTATCAGGCGAAAATCAGCGAAGGATTTAAGACCCACTCTTTTGGGCACAAGAATGATGAGAGTGGATGTGAAGGCCCTGGGAAGGAGCCCTCCTTGAAAAAAATCGACCATCGCACTGTGAATGTCATGCCTGATGATACTCCAGCACCCAGAATAAAAAGCACTTGATGGCCCATCTAGGCCTGGCATCCTGTCCTTTGGGAGAGCTAGAGCTGCTTTGCTCACTTCCTCCAAGGAAGGTGGACTCAAGAGGGCCGCGTTATCCTCACTCGATATGAGGGAGGGGATGCATTCTATGAGCTCTCTCATAACCATAGTGTAACACCCCGTACCTCTGGTACACTGGTGTTACCTTTTAAACTTGCATATACAGGATGGGGATTCTAGTCGACATTAAGGCCATCCATCAGGGTCTCCAGGAACCAGAACACACCCTACAGCAGTCAAGAAGGTGAGGTTATCCGAACACTCTAAATTAAAACCATTATGTCGATGGTTACTGGTACAACACACTTGTCACCAACACTTGAGAGTTAGTTAGTGACAAATCAAGCCTTCATCATAACCAGTACCTTATATTAACCATTGAAAACAAGTATCAAGCCCACCCGATTGACAGATCGCGTCATATGGGCCGATAATAGCCCAAAGAAGTGTGTAACAGCCCAACTACCCTCGGGTCCGCCCTAAAAATGGGCTAATACCCCCTGTGGCTACTTACAAAATGATTGAACGGATCTGATTCATCGTGACCATCTCGATGAACCTCACACAGAGTGCATGTGCATCCCATGCACTGGTGCATGATGTGCACTGGAATCAGTAACTCGGTCAAATGAACTTTGACCAAGCTCTCTGTAAAAAGAAGAGAAAACACGATCTCCTGGCAAAGCAGAGTTCAAATCCGAATACCTTTGAGCTCCAAAGTGGCCCACCCTGGCCACTTTTCAAGTGATCTAAGTAATCCATTTTATTCACGTGGATCCACTTAACAAAACTGTATAGACTCTTGGGTCTTGGTAAACGGATATGAAAGATAATGGGTGACCATTCAATGCGTTGCACGTGGCATATATCAACAAGATGGGACCCATGTGGCACCGCACAAACTACCCGTGATCCCTCCGGCCTACCCATCTCATCCGTCCATCGCCTGAGAAAGTGATGCTCTATCCTTTCCAAAATCGGCCAAGTAACGGCCTGCATATGAAAAAGCAGAGAGGAGACTTTCCTCTCCAAGAAAACCCTTGCTGGTGCAATCTCGGCTGCCCACAGTGGGAGCATTCTCAGTCGTTCCTGCTCCCTCTCTCTCTCCCTCTATATGAAGGGCCCTGTAGCTCTCGGGATTCGGACCAGGAAGGGCGGAGAAAGAGAGTGAAAGCTGGGAGGGTCGAGCCTTCTTCCATAGAAGTAGATCAGGTGATCATTTTCTTCTTTCCATTTCAGCTAGGATGAAGCAACAATGGTGTTTGGTTTCTGTAGTTGAGTAAAACAATGGCTCCACTTTAGGCTGTAACACTATCCCACGACACTATTTCGGGCCACGAGTCAGGCAGATTACTAAAGCAACTCAGGCTAAAAATAGGCAGGATTTAGGCATCAGTTGAGCCCTATTTTGAGCTCTCAATAAAGCTTTGAAACAAACTCAGGGAACAAGCGAAAACAATGGCTGTATTAGGCTAGAAACCGGCCAAACAATGGTCGGGTTCAGGTAGACAACAGAACTAAACAGTGGCTGTATCTCGAGTTGAAACCAAGCCAATACATGGCTGTATTTTAGCCCCAAACAGAGTTAAAACAGTAGTGTTAAAGGGGCTGGAATGAAGCTGTTTTATGGTGGCATTTTAGGCCAAAACAGGGAGTTAGAGGCACCCTGTTTCGGGCCCAAATCAGGGCAAGCCTGCGACGGTATTCCATGCTAAAACCTGGCAATGCATGAGCCCTGCTTTGAGTTGGAACTAGGCCAACCAATGGCCATAGTTCAGGCTGATTCCAGGCTTAGCAATGCTTGCATTTCAGCCCCAAAACCAGCCTTATGAATGGCTGTGATCTGGGCTAAGAAACAGGCCTTCATCAGGCTCTGTTTTGAGCTAAAACAAGACCGAAAATGTGGCAGGAAGCAGGCTCCTGAACGAGCTCTATATTAGGCTGAGAGTGGCCAGCAAGTGGGCCATGATCTAGACAAAAAAATTGGGTCTCAAGTAGGCCCTAGTTCAAATCCATGCACTAGCCTTGCAGCTGGACCATAGACTGAGTGATGTCAGGACCATTAATAGGCCATGATTAACGTTAAAGGCAACCTGAGTGATAGCTCTGTTGAGGCAGAAAATGGTCCCATCTGGCCATGTAAACAGGCCAAAAATTAGTCCGGGAATAGGGTAGTAACCGAGCCCTTGTATGGTCTCTAAAAACAAGCTGGAAACGCCCTCTAGACGGGCCCATAATTTTGGATGAGACCAGCTCCAAAATGAGGTGAGGCCTGCTCAAATTCTAGGTAGTAGATGGGCCTCTTTTTGGCATTCAACTGGGCCTCACTTAAAGTTCAGTGGGCTGCTCCATGCACACTTGTTGCAGGCCTTCCGTCCTGGTGGGCTGAACCACAGCTCTTGGGGGCCACACCACATTAAGCAGGGTGAGCTGCACCACGTTTGGAAATCTGGTGGGCTGCACCATATTCAAAGCTGTGGGCCTCACCTTCCACAACTTCTGGTTGGGCCACAAGTTTGGGCCGGACCAGGTTGGGTTTGAGCCCAGTCCTTGGGGCCACCTTTGGGGAACAATCGTGGGCTGAAAAAGGGTCCAGCCCAACCCAATTCTGGGCCACAGTTTGGCAAAAACTAATGGTCGAGCCAGGTTAAGTTCAAGCCAGTTTTGGGTCCTAGTGTTAGGCCACAACTACTAGGTCTGGTCAAGATAGGTGTTGGCCCAGTCTACATTTGAATGGTTCCCTATATCCCCACCCACTTGCAATGGTCTAGGAAAGTTGGAGTCATTGAAACCATTTGTTAGATTCGATTAATAACCTCAAGTTCTTAATGTGAATGTTCATAGATGTTCAATCGGGTAGTATTGGACCGTGAATCAATCACAAAAGAATTGAATTGCTGGAAGACGAGTCAACATGTAAGGAAAACTGACCCCCGAAGGTGATGATTTTCCTCCCCTTAAGCTTTCCATCCCAAACTAGACTAGAAATAGTTGATTTAGCTATTTAATATTTTGTTAGACTAATGTAAATCATGTGTGGAAGTAGACTCCATGTTCTTGACCAACTATTTCGCATCATGACTACCATGCTTTTTATCGCTTAAACCCTTGGACTTACATCTTAAACTGCCTAGATAATTAAACTAACTGCTCATTTCATGTATCTTATATTAAGCTCAGCTAGTACGCATTGGTAGAAATACATGTATTGTTCCTTATTTATGACAAGATCCATGTTATTGTTATACTGTTATGACACACATGAATGATGAAATCTCTCCATGGAAGTTCTAGCAAAGGAGAGTTCGTGCTTAGGGTGTAATTGAACTAATTATGATGTGAGTAGGCCCCTGACATGGACGTTTGGGTTGTTGGCATTTGACCATGGGGATTACCATCCATGTGTGGTTCTGCCTAACTAACTTAGGATGAACTTCACAACCCTTCTATTACCACTGTTTACTCATCTTTGAACCATTCATGTCGTCATTCTTTAATCGCCATATTTAGTGATTTCAACATTTCATTCCCGGTCAGCATTGGTGGTGGCCCCTTTACATTGAATTGATTGACCCCATGTTGGTGAGTACTACACACACCCTAAGGCGGTAGCCTCATGGGCTGGGGATGGTGGTCATGGGACACTATGCCCGAGCCATCGGCCTACGCTGGGCAATGTGCTCCTCGTAGTGACTGTGAGCTCATTTAAGTTGGCTAAGTGTAATTGGACTAATGATGTATGCATCGCATTCAGGCGATGACGGGTGACTAATTCTGGATGTTGTAGCTCGTGCCTAATAGGATTTAGTTGGGGTATCATTTTGCTAGCTCCCAAACCATCGACTATCGACCCACCTTTGGTGAGTTTGGCACTATGCATGTACTATGTACTTTTGCTAGTGACCGACAATATTTCATGGGATTTACCCACAAGCCAGATGAATAAGCATCCCTAGTTGATGTGCACTCATACATCCATGCATTTAATAAGACAGCATCATGTGTTATTTTGTATGCTATATTGTTTTATGCTATATCTTGTCTAGGGTGGCGGTGTGTAATCTTGATGAGAAATCACATTGATTTGGCCACTCATTCATCAATGTTCAACCGTATAGAGGACGTAGGTACAGGAGCCGATGAGTACGCAGCAGATTTGGAGGTGGTGTCGGTCGAAGAGGAGCTCTATGATGAGGAACCGCAGCAGAAGGCGACCGCCTATTTTGGGCTGAACTAGTAGATTAGTCCTTTACTTTATTTCAACACATTTGAAAACTTTAGAAGCTTGAGGTTATGTAATTGGCCCCCAGCTGAGTGGGCCAGAATATTGTTCCCATTTTTGGATCACATCTATTTTATGTTTTATTCTCACTATGCACTTTGATCTATTTATTGATTACCACTATTAGTAGTTAACTCTTGGGTTTTTGGAATGCGAGCCGTGTACTTGGGTTCTGAAAACTGCAGCGTTACAAGTTGGTATCAAAGCGGAGTATTAGATAGCCTGGCGGTGGGACCGACATACGAACCTTAAGAGGTTAACTTATGCAAGACTCAGAAACTTTCCCCTTGAAAAAGAAAATATAGCTAAGATGAATGAACATAGAAACAAGAACACTTAGGCCCCCTAGGTGTTAGCAAAAATGAATATTTGGGCTTGTGAAGAGATCCCCAATAGCTAGGAAGAACTGAGAGTATGAATCGTCAAGGAAAGAACTTAGAATCCTTTGGAAGACGGCAAGTCGGTCATTTGAACTTAGAAACCAAAAACAAAAACCTTAGCTCCTTGGAAAATTTAACCCAAAATTGAAGGATGAACTCTCTCGTCATGCAATTGGCAAGATCTCTGACCCTTGTAATACTTTATATTGACTAGAACCATTCTCCTCCCTTTTAAATCCTGAACCACGAAAATCTAATCTCGCATGAAGTCATGCCAACAATAATGCGATCCGGCAAACCAATATGGTCGACATCCACCCCAGCCCATCGACAAAGTGCTAACGAGAGTGCAACCCTATCTACACACCAGGTCTCCTGCCTGGAGTGGTGCACAGAGATACAAGGTTAGAAGCAGTAGGGGATTCTCCTTCCCTCAAGTCATCTTGTCAGGACTGCCCTCACAATACTTTGAGTGGTGGACGTCTTCGGTTGAACCCTCAGCCAACGCACATGCAGATATGCCCATGGGAGCAGCAGCCTTTACGACCTTTGTGCAAATGGCTGCCACCATGCAACAACAATAAGATACGTTTGTTAGATAGTAGCAGGACATGCACGCCTTGATGATGCAGACCCTACGAGATAGAGATATAGAATAGCATCTCGAGATACGGATGCCAGGGGCGCAGACATCTTTAACTGATTCCTTAGACTACAACTGTCGACCTTTGGAGGGGCGCCCGACCCAGTTCAGGCTGAGCACTGGTTGGCGAGGATCGCCAAAATGATGGTGCCGCTAGAATGCACAGACCCCCAGATGGTCACCGTGGCCACATATCTGCTCGAGGGGGAGGCAAAAAATTGGTGGAATGGCGTACAAAGAAGCGTGCTGACTAGGTATGCCTAGACCTGTGTTAGCTTCAGGACGAAATTCCTGGAGAAATATTTTTTGCGGTCTTGCCGAAGTGAAAAGATCGCGCAGTTCCTAAAGTTAGAGCAAGGAAATCTGACGGTCTCCTAGTACGATGTGAAGTTTGATGAGCTATCTCGGTACGTACCCAAGGCCCTCGAGGATGAGGAATATAAACTAGAGAAGTTCAAGGAGGGACTGAGACCTGGAATACAATCCCTTCTGTGCACTTGGGACTTTGGAGATTTTTCAGAACTGGTGGATTAGGCAATGCGAGTGGAGTGAGATTTTGAGCGCACCATCCGCTCCTGCCTCCAACATGAGACACTCTGGTATGGTCAAGACAGGCACCTCCTGCCCCACCTGTTCCAGCAAAAAGGATTAGAGCTCAGCCTGCCAGCATCCCGCTCACACTTTTGTAGAGACGTTGCAAGTACTGTGGACGAGACGGCCATACTGCTCGATTCTGTTACAAGAGAATAGCCGAGGAGGGCAACGCACCGCTAGCGAATCGCCCCCAGTAAAATCGAGCAACAATACCAGCAATGCCTAAGCTATAGTAGCCCAGGCAGGGACCTCCGGCATAGCAGAGGGCTCCCCAGGCGAGAGTATATGTCGTCGCCGCTGCAGAGGCTGAGCAAGACCCGTTGCAAACCATCCATGGTACTGCCCACATTACTGGTACCCTTGTACTTACTCTTTTCGATTTTGGCATAACTTTATCCTTTATTGATTCTGCCATTGCATCTAGACTAGAATTGAACACCATTAAGATGCATGTTTCCTTAGTTGTAGCATCCCCTATGGGAAAGTTTGTGGAGACCAATAAGGTATGCAGGGCATGTCCCATCACGCTCGCAAATCGTGAGGTTTCTGTGGACCTAATTGTCATGCCTGTTAGGTGGTTTGATGTCATCCTTGGGATGGCCTTGCTCAGTTGGTGCGTGTGGTCGTGGATTGTCGCGACAAAATAGTGACTATATCCATCCCAGGGTAGGCCTCTTTCACTTTGAAGGGGAAGGGTAGATGCCAAGAGTTCGAGAGCTTGTAGGCTCTAGAGGAAGCCGAGTCAATGGAAGTCACCATCAGACAGATTTCAATAGTCCGAGATTTCCCTGAAGTATTTTAAGAAATACCAGGGCTACCCCCTAGAAGGGCGATAGACTTCTGCATTGACCTCAAGCCAGGGACTGCTCCTATATCGCTCCCTCCATTTTGTATGCCTCCTTGCGAGATGGAGGAGTTAAGGAGTTAGATTGATGAACTTCTAGCTCAGGGCTTTATCCAACCCATCATTTCTCCCTAGGGAGCGTTAGTCCTCTTTGTTATGAAGAAGGACGGGTTTATGCGTTTCTGTATAGACTACAGGTGACTGAACGATGTGATGATCAATAATAGATATCCCCTACCACATATCGACGATCTATTTGATCAGTTGAAGGATGTCAAGTACTTCTCCAAAATAAACCTGCGTTCGGGATATCACCAGTTGAGGATCAGGGATGAGGACATCCCAAAGATAGCCTTCAGGACTCGTTATGGGCACTACGAGTTCCTGGTGATGTCCTTCGGTCTCACAAATGCTTCGGCAGTTTTTATGGACCCGATGAACCAAGTTTTCATGCCTTACCTAGACCAATTCGTAATCATGTTCATTGATGACATCTTGGTCTACTCCAAGAGCTAAGAGGAGCATGAACAACATCTGCGTACGGTCCTAAGTATGCATTAAAGGATAACCAACTGTACGCTAAGTTGTCCAAATGTGAGTTTTGAGAGAAGGAAGTGAAGTTTTTGGGTCATGTGGTAAAGGCAGAAGGTATATCAGTTGATCTGGTTAAAGTAGAAGAAGTATCTAAGTAGGAGCAGCCCACTACAGTGATCGAAGTTTGGAGTTTTTTGGGTATGGCCGGGTACTACAGATACTTTATCAAGAAATTCTTTAGAATCGCACGACTGCTCACTCAACTGACAAAGAAGAACACCTGATTCACATGGGACGAGAATGCAGAAGCAGCTTTCTAGGAGTTGAAGATGAGATTAACTTCTGTGCTGGTCCTCACTCTCCCACAAGAAGGGGAGAAGTTCGTAGTTTATAGCAATGCCTCAAAGTTGGGCCTCGACTGCGTTCTGATGCAGAATGACAAGGTGATCGCTTACGCCTCTCGCCAATTGAAGAAGCACGAGGAAAACTACCTGACTCATGACCTGGAATTAGCAGCCGTGGTTTTTTGCCTTAAAGATAAGGAGGCATTACTTATACAGAGAAGATTTTTAGCTATTCTATGATTATAAGAGCCTGAAATACATCTTCATGCAGAAAGATTTGAATATGCGCCAGCATCGGTAGATGGAGACTCTTAAGGATTTCCACTTTGATATCTCATACCACCTTAGCAAGGCAAACTCCGTGGCTGATGCTCTAAGTCGGAAGAAGAAGCATGAGCTGTTGCCCACTCTAATGATTAAGGAGTGGGAGATGATGGAATTCGTACAAGACTTAGATATCCAGCTCACTCTCAACGAACTTGATGCCTATGTGGCTCTGTTGACTGCAGAGCTAACCCTAGTCCGACACGCGATCTCCACACAAGACCAGGATGAATGGCTTGTCAAGATGAAAGAAAGGTGTAAGAATGAAGAGATGCCTGATTGGAGGTTTGGTAGTGACGATGGTCTTCGGTATCAGGGACGAGTATGCATTTCAAACGATGCTGAATTGAGGAAGGAAGTAATGTAGATGCCCACCATTCCAAGTTAGCTATCCACCCAGGGAGTACTAAGATGTACAATGATGTTAAAAGACAATATTGGTGGAGCAATATGAAGAGGGACATCACCAACTTTGTGGCGAAATGCATGGTGTGTCAAAAGATCAAGGCCAAGCACTACAAGCCCGCTGGCCTCCTTCAGCCGCTACCCCTGGCCGAATGGAAGTGGGACAACATTTCTATGGATTTCATATCTGGTCTTCCTAGGACACAAAGGAAACATGACTCGATCTGGGTCATTGTCGATAGGTTGACAAAGGCCGCCAGATTCCTCCCAATCTGCACGACGAATTCCATTGATAGTTTGGCAAAGTTATACATCCGGGAGGTCATGGGATCCTATGGAGTTCCATGAGAAATAGTATCAGCTAGAGACTCCGGGTTTACTTCCACTTTTTAGAAGAGTTTGAAGGAAGAAATGGGTACAGAACTCAAATTCAGTATGACATTCCAGCCTCAGACAGATGGACAGATTGAGAGGGTGAACCCGATCTTGGAGGATATTCTGAGGGCATGCGTTCTGGACTTTCAGGGCAATTAAGACGATCACCTAGCACTGACAGAATTTCGTACAATAATAGTTTCTAGTCCAGCATAGGCATGACATCGTATGAGGCTCTCATTGGCCACCCTTGCCGAGCCCCTCAATGCTGGGCAGAGGTCGGAGAAAGAAGCTTGTAAGGTTTCGAGCTGGTTCAGGCTACTACTCAGGTCACTGACGTGGTCAGAAAATGTCTGTGTACCGCCTAGAGCAGGCAGAAGAGCTATGCAGATAATCGACATCGCAGCATGGAGTTTGTAGCTGGCGACCATGTATTCCTGAAGGTGTCACCTATGAAGGGTCTGATGAGGTTCAGACAGAAAGGGAAGCTAACACTACGTTTCATCGGGCCTTTCAAGATCTTGGATCATGTGGGAGCTGTAGCATACTGCCTTGCATTACCTACTGCACTGGTCGGTATTCACAATGTCTTTTACATATCCATGCTAAAGAAGTATACACTAGACGAGTCACACATCATTAGCTGGGAGTAGATCGAGCTGACAGATAATACCACACCGAGGAACCTATCCGTATATTGGACTACAAGGAGCAGGTCTTGTGGATAAAGACTATACCTCTAGTCAAGGTTCTTTGGTCACATCACGGGGAAGAAGAGGCGAGCTGGGAACGAGAAGTAGAACTTGTGGAGAAATACCCTCACTTTTTCAGTAGCACACCTCAGGTAATTTTGAGGATGATTTTTTTAGGGGGGTAGACTGTAACACCCCGTACCTCTTGTACATGGGTGTTACCTTTTAAACCTGCATCAACCAAGACCAGAATGGATTAACCAAATAGCTTGAACTTAACTTATAGAAGATAGGGATTTCGATCGACATTAAGGCCATCCATCAGGGTCTCCAGGACCCAGAACACGCCCTACAACAGTCAAGAAGGTGAGGTTATCTGAACACTCTAAATTAAAACCATTATGTCGATGGTTACTAATACAACACACTTGTCACCAACACTTGAGAGTTAGTGACAAATAAAGCCTTCATCATAACCAGTACCTTATATTAACTGTTGAAAACAAGTATCAAGCCCACCCGATCGACAAATCACGTCATATGGGCCGATAATAGCCTAAAGAAGTGTGTAACGGCCCACCTAGGCCTCAGGTCCGCCCTAAAAATGGGCCAATACCCCCTGTGGCTACTTACAAAATGATTGAATGGATCTGATTCATCGTGACGATCTCGATGAACCTCACATAGCGTGCATATGCATCCCATGCACTAGTGCACTAGAACCGCTAACTCGGTCAAATGAGCTTTGACTGAGCTCTTTGCAAAAAAAAAAAAAAGAAGAGAAAACACGATCTCCTTGAAAAACAGAGTTCAAAGCCGAATACCTTTGAACTCCAAAGTGGCCCACCCTAGCCATTTTCCGAGTAATCCAAGCTATCCATTTTATTCACGTGGGTCCACTTAACAAAACCGTATAGGCTCTTGGGCCTTGGTAAACTGATAGGAAAGATAGTGTGCAACCGTTCAATACATTGCACGTGGCATATATCAGCAACATGGGACCCATGTGGGACCGCATGATCTACCCATGATTGCCCCAGCCTACCCATCTCATTTGTCCATCACTTGAGAAAGCGATCTCCCTCTGTTCCAGAATCGGCCAAGCAAATGCTTGCATATGAAAAAGCAGAGAGGAGATTTTCCTCTCCAGGAAAACCCGTGCTGGTGCAATCTCAGCCATCCACAGTGGGAGCATTCTTAGCCGTTCCTACTCTCTCTCTCCCTCTATATGAAGGGCCCTGTAGCTCTCAGGATTCGGACTAGGAAGGGTAGAGAAAGAGAGTGAAAGCTGGGAGGGTCGAGCCTTCTTCCATAACAGTAGATCAGGTGATTGTTTTCTTCTTTCCGTTTCAGCTAGGATGAAGCAACAATGGTGTTTGGGTGCTAGAGTCGAGCCAAAAAATGCCTCCACTTCAGGCAGCGACATTGTCCCACGACACTATTTTAGACCGCGAGTCAGGCAGATTGTTGAAGCAACTCAGGCTGAAAACGGGCAGGGTTGAGGCATTAGTTGAGCCCTGTTTTGAGCTCTCAATAGAGCTTTGAAACAGACTCAGGAAACAAGCCAAAACAATGGCTATATCGGGCTAGAAACCGGCCAAACAATGGCCGAGTTCAGGCAGACAACAGACCTAAACATTGGCCATATCTCGGGTTGAAACCAAACTAATCCACGGCTGTATTTCAACCTAAAACAGAGTTAAAACAGTAGTGTTATGGGGGCTAGAATGAAGCTATTTTATGGTGCCATTTCAGGCCAAAACAGGGACCTAGAGACACCCTGTTTCAGGCCCAAATTAGGCCAAGCCTGCAATAGTATTCCAGGCTGAAACCTGGCAACACATGAGCCTTGTTTTGAGTTGGAACTAGGCCAACCAATGGCCATAGTTTGGGCTGATTCCAGGCCTAGCAATGCCTGCATTCTGGCCCCAAAACCAGCCTTATTAATGGCTGTGATTTGGGCCAAGAAATAGGCCTTCATCAGGCTCTATTTTGAGTTGAAACAAGACCGAAATTGTGGCAGGAAGCAAACTCCTGAACGAGCTCTGTATTAGGCTAAGAGTGGCCAGCAAGTGGGCCATGATCTAGACAAAAAAATTGGGTCTCATGTAGGCCCTGGTTCGAGTCCATGCACTAGCCTTACAGCTGGACCATAGACCGAGTGATGCTAGGACCATTAATAGGCCATGATTAACGTCAGAGGCAGCCCGAGTAGTAGCTCTGTTGAGGTAAAAAAATGACCCCATCTGGTCGTGTAAGCAGGCCAAAAATCAGGCTGGGAATTGGGTAGTACCCCAGCCCTTGTCTGGTCTCTAAAAACAAGTTAAGAATGCCCTCCAGATGGGCCCATATTTTTGGATGAGACTAGCTCCAAAATAAGGTGAGGCCTGCGCAAATTCTAGGTAGCAGATGGCCCTATTTCTGGCATTCAACTGGGCCTCAATTAAAGTTTAGTCGGCTACTCCATGCACGCTTGCTGTAGGCCTGCCGTCTTGGTGGGCTGAACCATAGCTCTTGGGGGCCACACCACGTTAAGTAGGGTGAGCCACACCACATTTGGAAATCTAGTGGGCCACACCATATTCAAAGCTGTGGGCCTCACCTTCCACAGTCGTGGGCCACACCTGAGCACAGCTCAGTAGGCTGCACAGATTGGGCTAGGCCGGGATGCCCCAGCCGCTAGTTGGGCCACAAGTTTGGGCCAGACCAGGTTGGGTTTGAGCCTAGTCCTTAGGGCCACCTTTGGGCAGTAATGGTGGGCCGAAAAAAGGTCCAGCCCAACCCAATTCTGGGCCACAGTTTAGTAGAAACTGATGGGCTGAGCCAGGTCAAGTTCAGGCCAGTTTTGGGTCTTGGTGCTGGGCCACAACTACTGGGCCTGATCAAGATAGGTGTTGGCCTAGTCTTCATTTGAATGGTTCCCTATATCCCCACCCACTTGCAATGGTCTAGGAAACTTGGAGTCATTGAAACCATTTGTCAGATTCGATTAATAACCTCACGTTCTTAATGGGAATGTTCATAGGTGTTCAATCGGGTAGTATTGGACCGTGAATCAATCACAAAAGAATTGAATTGCTAGAAGAGGAGTCAACATGTAAGGAAAATCGACCCCCGAAGGTGATGATTTTCCTCCCCTTAAGCTTTCCATCCCAAACTAGACTAGAAATAGTTGATTTAGCTATTTAATATTTTGTTAGACTAATGTAAATCATGTGTGGAAGTAGACTCCATGTTCTTGACCATCTATTTAGCATCATAACTACCATGCTTTTTATCGCTTAGACCCTTGGACTTACATCTTAAACTGCCTAGATAATTAAACTAACTGCTCATTTCATGTATCTTATATTAAGCTCAGCTAGTACGCATTGGTAGAAATACATGTGTTGTTCCTTATTTATGACAAGATCCATGTTATTGTTATACTATTATGACACCCACGAATGATGAAATATCTCCACGGAAGTTCTAGCAAAGGAGAATTCATGCTTAGGGTGTAATTGAACTAACTATGATGTGAGTAGGCCCCTGACATGGAGGTTTGGGTTGTTGGCATTTGACCATGGGGATTACCATCCATGTGTGGTTCTGCCTAACTGACTTAGGATGAACTTCACAACCCTTATATTACCATTATTTACTCGTCTTTGAACCATTCATACCGTCATGCTTTAATAGCCATATTTAGTGATTTCAACATTTCATTCCCAGTCGACATTGGTGGTGGCCCCTTTACATTGAATTAATTGACTCCATGTTGGTAAATACTACACACATCCTAAGGCGGTAACCTCATGGGCCGGGGATGGTGGTCATGGGACACTATGCCCGAGCCATCGGCCTATGCTGGGCCATGTGCTCCCCATAGAGACCGTGAGCTCATTTAAGTTAGTTAAGTGTAATTAAACTAATGACGGATTGGCTTATCTTGCATGCATTGCATTCGGGCAATGGTAGGTGGCTAATTCTGGATGCTATAGCATGTGTCTAATAGGATTTAGTTGGGGAATCGTTTCACTAGCTCCCAGACCATCGACTATCGACCCACCTTTGGTGAGTTTGACACTACTCATGTACTATGTACTTTCGCTGGTGACCGACCACATTGCATGGGTTTTGCCCAAAAGCCGACTGGACGAGCATCCCCAGTCGATGTGCACTCATACATCTATACATTTAATAAGAACGCATCATGTATTGTTTTGTATGCTATGTTGTTTTATGTTATATCTTGTCTAGGGCGGCGGTGTGTAATCTCGAGGAAAAATCACAGTGAGCTGGCCACTCATTCATCAATGTTCAACCATACAGAGGATATAGGTACAGGAGCCGATGAGTACACAACAGATTTGGAGGCGGTGGCGATCGAGGAGGAGCTCTATGACCAGGAGCCGCAGCAGGAGGCGGCCGCCTATTTTAGGATAAACCATTAGATTAGTCCTTTACTATTATTTCAACACATTTGGAAACTTTAGAAACTTGAGGTTATGTAATTGGCCCCCAGCTGAGTGGGCCAGAATATTGTTCCCATTTTTGGATCACATCTATCTTACGCTTTATTCATGCTATGCACTTTGATTTATTTGTTGATTACCACTATTTGTAGTTAACTCCTGGGTTTTTGGAATGCGAGTCGTGTACTCGGGTTCTAAAAACCGAGGCGTTACACATAGACTAGTCAGACGAGGGCACCGTGGAAAGCAAAGACTGGAAAAATGAAACCACTTCCATTTTAATACTCTCACAGTCAGATGTGGACTCAGTAGAGTCCAACTGAATTTCATGGATTCATGCTTTGCGAGCTTTCTCCGAGGCCGAAAGGTGGAAGAACTTTGTATTTCTATCACCTTCCTTCAACCATTTGTTGCGAGATTTCTGCTTCTAAAAGATTTCTTCTGCAAGCTCCAAATTCTCCAATTTGACTTTTACTGCATTAATGAGACCCAGCTCGATATCAGTGGCTAATGCTTACACTCTTTCCTCCAGCTGAATTAATTCCTGCTTTGCAGCTCTCAAATTCTTGAAAATGTTATCGAAGACATCATAGTTCCATATCTTGAGCCGCATCTTTACTTTCTTGATTTTCAGCAAGAGGTTGAGCATGGGCTGATCAACCATCTCTTGCTTCCACGCATCCTCTACCAGGAGGTGAAAGGAATTTTCTAACATCCACATCCTTTGAAAGCGGAAGGGTCTAGGCACCTGGGCAACAGGGGGAGGAAAATGAATTAACAATGGGGCATGATCAAAAGACACTCTCGGGAGGTGCTTAATAGAGAATCCCGGGAATTTATTAATCTATTCCCCATTGCAAAGGACCCTATCCAACCTAGCCCAGACCTTAGAAGAACCAGCCTGGTTATTACACTAGGTAAATCCGTTGCCTTCAAAGCCTACATCCAACAACCCAACTAAGTTGATGGCTTCCCTGAACTCTACAGCACTCGCCAGATCTTGGGTTCGACTACCTAACCTCTCATTGCTATCAACCACTGCGTTGAAATCCCCACTAATAGCCCAAGGCCCATTAGTATTTGCAATAAGGGATTCCATGCTTTCCCAAAGGGCTTTCCTGATGTACCTAGAGCATTTTGCATACACAAAAGAGAGTCTAATCGCAACAGGCTGATTCTGCATGCACACATCAGTTGAAATCATTTGGTCAATCATATCAATGACAGACATAGAAACCGCATTATTGTAGAATATCCATATTTTGTCTCCTTCAACTTCATTAGAGATGGAAGAGTGAAAACCGAGCCTCAGCCCTATGCTCACTCTTCTATAATCTCTGGCCATCGGTTCCAGGATGGCAAAAATGGAAGGCTTGAAACTCAAATAATCCTTCTCGTAGTCCAAATCATGGGCGCATTGGCCATGCCTCAAGCATTCCACGTAAGGATGATATCCGTCAGAAACATTCCCTGAGATAGCAGCCCTCCATTCCAACCTTTTAAACTTGTTCTTCCAACCACCCTCAGTTACAAAAGTCTTGCCTGACAAAGAGCTAAACGCTCCCATTCCCTCCTGATGAATGTTGGGACGACCTCCCTCACTATGGTGAATGTGATACAGGGAAATATCTACTGTAAGATCTAAAGGCTTATAAACCCTCGATGCAGCCATCTGTTAGGGCTGATTAGCCCCCTCAGTCTGAGTAAGCAGGACAGGGGAATGATATGGAGAATCAACATCACCATTCTCCCTATCATCCTCTGAGTCACTTAGAGATTGGACAGGGGAATCCCCTACCAATCTTGAGATGTAGAGGACACATCTAGCATTAGCAAGAGGCTTAGCTGAAGTGGGAGAAATGCACATATCCGAAGGTAATGGTAGGCTATAGGGAATGATTTCTTCAAAGGAGGCAGAGGCAGAGTTTTTGCGCACTTGATGGTGAAATTGTTTATTTGTTGCTTGAGGTAGAGCTTCTTATTGCCCATGAGACGCACCATTGGTCAGGGCCACCGCAGAGGGTTGCCGACGGGCTGTATAGTCTCTAGCAGGATTGGAAGTGGCTGGAGTCCTCTGAGCTGGGGAGGCAGAGTATTTCAATTCTGCTGTTCTGATAGGTGCAAGATAGATCATGGAGGTGTGGCATGGAGGTAGTAATTGCACTGAGCTGGTGTTGCCACTTATGATAGGAGATGATCGGGCGGAGGTGTTCAGATTATCCATCTCTATTACATCAGGTATTCGGAGAGGAGGTAGGTTCTGAACGTCTCCTGCGTGTGAACTGTTCACATCATGCCCATCATTCCCAGTGGCATTTTCACAGTCATCTTCTGTGCATATCGCAGACGTGCTCTTGGGTCCCTGGAATCTGGTTAATACCAATTCTTTAGTGTTGCCATGATCAAGGATAATCTTCTCAAGTTGAACATTGGTCGGATGGTTAGAGGTATCTTCTTTAACGCCTTCTAGCTAAGCCTGGATTTGAAATGGTTTCCCATTAACATGTAGGGTTTGGGTTGAATCGGAAAAGAATCCCATAACCATCTGGACCTGCACTTTAGCAAACAATTGGAAAATCCCAAATCTCGCACAAGTGTCCATCTGAACAACTTCACCGTAGGAAGATGCTAGATCCGTAATTACTAATTCTAGTCATGCATATGTGGGGATCCCAAACAGACAAATCCATGTAAATTTGGAGGCAGGGTATATCTCAGTCGACCACGGGCTGACCTCCACCAGCCCTAGAGATTCCCAAAAGGAGGAGTGCGCCACAAAATCCCTGAGCTCTGTTTTTTATTTAAAGATGATGAGGAAGCTTGTTTTGGATATCCTTGTCACATCGATGGTTGAAGCCCTAAATATGGAGGTTTTGATCCCATTAAGGATCGGTAGAATCAAAATCACCTTATCACCTGATCTGCCGTCTAGGCCGAGTTGCAGCTCATGGAGTTTTTGGGAGATGGTTACAAGGTCTGCAGTTATTGAAACACGAGTGCTCAAAGATTCAAAAGGGCGAGCAGCCGGTTTTTCCCATCCTCTCTGATGGGGGATTTCATACCCATGGCGTGTCGTGTCTGTAGATCTGGCTTCCGTATTGCTCTTCATTTCCAAAACAGGTGCCTCTTCGGGAGTATGGCGACGAGCCGAGATGAGGCGAGCATCTCTGACCGACACCACTCTTCCATCAATTTTCTTCCCAGCTAGGACCCCCTTGGCAGCTCTAGCGTCATCTTCATACATGAATTGGATGAATCTGAATCCCTTAGATTTGTTGGTACCAAGGAAATGGGGGAGATAAACTTCTGAGATTTTTCCATATCGTTAAAAATTTTCCACACATCCTCAGTCGAGCAACTGAAAGGAAGGTTACCAATGAAAAGGTTCTTCCCTTTCTCCTAGTCTATTCTCCGTCGAAATCTGCTCCTCCGAGATCTAGGGGTGGAGGACGCATGATCTCGGTGATATGTTAGCCCTGTCATGCCCTCAAATCGCGTTCGCCCATACACACACACACACACACATATATATGTATACATGTATATACACACACACACACACACACACACATATATGTATACATGTATACACACACACACACACACACACACACACACACACACACATATATATATAATATGCCACTATGTGAAAAATGGGAAAAAATGACGGATTTAGAGACGGTTCTAGACCGTCTCTAAAATTGCTTGGTTTAAAGACGCTTTAGAGACAGCCATAAACCGTCTCTAAACTTTTAGACGGCCCTTGACCGTCCTTATTATTGTCTTGAAAATTTGAACGTCCACAAATCATTTAAGATGGTCGAAAACCGTCGTTAACTGCAGATAGAAGACGACCATTGACCGTCTGGAATAAGAGAGTCCCTGACCGTCTTATATGCCGAAATTTGAGACGGTCATTGGCCGTCTCTTACTGGTAATTTGAGACTGTCAAGGACCGTCTCGATCGTTGGCCGTCTTTTCTTGTAATTTGGGACCGTCAAAAATAGTCTGTATTAGGGACGGTTCTTAGCTGTCTCTGTTTGAGACTGTCAAGGACCGTCTCTATTAGAGACAGTCATTGACCGTCTTGTATTGGTAATCTGAGAGTGTCATGAACCGTCTCAATTATTGACGGTCAACGGCCGTCTTTTACTACTTTCGTAACGCAGTAAAAAATAACCTGCATTATGGACGGTCCTTAGCAGTCCCTATTTGAGACTGTCAATGACCGTCTCTATTAGAGACGGTTCTTAGCCGTCTTATTGTGGTTATTTGAGACTGTCAAAGATCGTCTGTATTAGACTAATGCTCAAGTCAAACATTAAAAACAAAAAAAATTATGAATTTCAAAAAAAAAAAAAAAAAGTTCAAAAGCTTAGAAAAATAACTAACAATGTTTAAGAAAAAAATTTAGATTTTGAAATAAAAATTAAGAACTTTTAATAAAGTTGATAATTTTGAAAAAAAAAAAGTTTTGATAAGAAAATGATATTTTGAAAAAGAAAATTTTAAAAATTAAACAAAATTGCAAAAAAATTATCAAATTGTAAAAAAATATATGTTTTAAAAAAGAAAACTAGATTTTGTATTTTGAAAAGAAAAATTATAAAGTTGTATAACAAAAGTGATATTTAAAAAATGATACTTTGAAAAAGAAAATTTTAAAAATTAAACAAAATTGTGAACAAATTGACAAATTGTAAAAAAATATATATATTTTTAAAAAGAAAACTAGATTTTGTATTTTGAAAAGAAAAATTAAAAAGTTATATAACAAAAATGATATTTAAAAATGATATTTTGAAAAAGAAAATTTAAAAAATTAAACAAAATTGTGAAAAAATTGACAAATTGTAAAAAAATATATATTTTAAAAAAGAAAACTAGATTTTGTATTTTAACAAGAAAAATTTAAAAGTTATATAACAAAAGTGATATTGAAAAAATGATATTTTGAAAAAGAAAATTTAAAAAATTAAACAAATTGTGAAAAAATTGACAAATTGTAATATATATATATATATATATATATATATATATATATATATATATATATATATATATATATATATATATATTAAAAAGAAAACTAGATTTTGTATTTTAACAACAAAAATTAAAAAGTTATATAACAAAAGTAAGATTAAAAAATGATATTTTGAAAAAAAAAAAAGAAATTAAACAAAATTGTGAAAAAATTGAAAAAATGTAAAAAAATATATATTTTTTTTTAAAAAGAAAACTAGATTTTGTATTTTGACAAGAAAAATTGAATAAAAAAAAGGATCTATACCAAATTGAATGGATGTGGCCTACAATACACAAGTTGGGATTAAAAATATGTAAACGTGAAAAGAAAAAAGAAAAAGAAGAAGAAGAAGAGTGTTAACTCGAGGTTAAAAAAAAATATACACGTTTAACAAAGAGGAGTGCAAATCAAAGTTCCTCAATACCTTGGTAAAAAAGAAAATGGTCTAAATTCAACGGTAATATCAGATGGTTGAGATTATCCAATCATTGTGATATTAAAATAAGTGTTCTACCCAACATAATAGATATGCCCTTTAACATAAGTGCAGACCAAAGGAGATTGAAGCATATAGATGTTTAAAAAGAATAGTACAAGTCAATGTTCCTCAGGATAGTCAAAAAGAAAATGGTCCAAATTAATCCAACGGCAATTTCAGACAGTTAAGATCATCCAATCAGTGTGAACTTTGGAGAGATACAGGTATGCCAGGTGTTGCCAACATTAAGAATTGGTACCAAATGCATACATTAGTATAGGCCATTCTCATGTTATCATTTTTCGGCTATTAACTCGTCTCCAAAGCAATGAGATGTAAACTTGCACAACTTAGATATAGTTTAAGCTGCTTGTTAATTAAAAAGGAATTGGAATATAGTTTAAGCCAAATGGAATCTCAAAAAAAAAAAAAAAAAAAGACGACCGACATACCAAGACCACCAATCAAATTTTGTATTTTAACAAGAAAAATTAAAAAGTTATATAACAAAAGTGAGATTTAAAAAATGATATTTTGAAAAATAAATTTTAAAAAATTAAACAAAATTGTGAAAAAATTGACAAATTGTAAAAAAAAAAAAAAAATAAATAAAAATAAAAAAAAATTAAAAGAAAACTAAATTTTATAAAAAAAAATGTTAAATTTATTTATAATAAAAATGATATTTAGTTAAAAGAGTAAAAAAATATATGCATTTTGAAAAAAAAATGTTAAATTTATTTGTGAAAAATGAAATTACTAAATTATTAGGCACATCCACTAATTGAACCTTTAATCATTTTTGGACAATCTAATCAGTTCAAATTGAAGAGTAAATAACTTCAGATGTTTAAATTCAGTGTTGGTCAATCTTGTATGCCCAATATCTTTCTCATATATATGTAGCCTGATTGAGGCGAGTAACTAGTCAAATTGAGAATTAATTAGTAAAATAGAGTGAATGAACTAGACATGTAAAATGGGCCAAATATTCTGGTTAAAATTGTGACCCAACTTATAACTGACCATGTGAGAACCTAAGAATTGATGTTAGTAAGTTTTGTGGGCCTCATCATGATGTGTGTCGAACATCAACATCGTGGATTTGATGTGTCCCATTTATAGTTATGAGATATCTCAAAAATCATCGGAAAACGAAACTCGAGTGGGCCATACCATTTAAAACTATGTGAAGACATCCTAAAAAATATAAAAGCACTTGCTGGGGCCCAGATGAGTTTTGGATGCGGTTGAAACTTGGTCTAACCCCTCATCCAAGTGGGACACACATAATGAGTGGGTTGGATATGTGAATCACATTTAGGCAGGCCCAATATATGATTATGAATGTTTTAAGGAAACCTTTCTCCACTACATTTAAGTGAATTACTCGTTACCTTTATCAGAGTAAACTTTGTGGGGTTCACCGTTATTTATTTATTTTATCCACTCCATTCATCCATGTAAACAGATAATTTGAGGTCTAAAGAACAAACAGGAAGCATATCCAAAGCTCAAGTGGACCACACCACAGGAAATAGTGTGATTGAACCTCTACCATTTAAAATTTCTTGGCGGCTATAGAAGTTTTAGATCAAGCTGATGTTTGTGTTTTCTATTCATTTATATATTTTTGATATTATGAACAACCTTTAACTGTTTTTGGACAATCTGACCAGTCCAAACATGAAAAGTAAATAACTTCAGATGTTTAAATCAAAATTCACTCAAATTGTTGATCAATCTTGTTTGCCCAATATCTTTCTCATACGAAATATGATCGATGCGAGTAACCGTTTTTGGATGTTGGTTGGTGCTCTATGGGTCCCACCATGATGTATGTATTTCATCCATGCTGTCCATCCATTTTTACAAATCATATTAGGGTCAAATACTAAAAATGAAAGGGATATAAATCTCAGGTGGACCACACCACATGAAAACAATAGTGATTGGATATCCACCATTAAAACCCTACTAAGGCCCACTGTACCTTTTATTTGACATCCTATCTGTTGATTAGGTCATACAGGCCCAGATGAAGGGGAAAAAAATATCAGATTGATCCATAACTTTATATGGCCCCCAAAAGGTTTTTAATGGTCGACGTTCATTCAACACTGTTTCTTATAATGTGGTCCAGTTGAGATTGGGATATACCTCATTTTTTGTCTCATACCATAAAATAAAATGAAAAATAGATGGATGACAAGGATGAAACATGCACATACATCATGGTGGGGCCCACAGAGCACAGACCATGTGACCCATGATCACTCGTAAGAGAGACTCGCTCTCTGTCCTCTCTCACTCTTACTCTCGTGCCCTCTCTCACTCTCTCGCGCTCGCTCTCTCTCTCTCTCTCTCACAGATGGACGATGTGGACATAATGGACCATACCACAGGAACACATTAGGAATAATGATTTCCACCGTTGAAATCTTCCTATGGCCTACAATGATTTTTATTTGTCATCCAACCTGTTCAATAGATCACAAATACATGGATGAAGGGAAAACTAAAGTATCAACTTGATCCAAAACTTCTGTGGCCTTACAAATTATTTTAATGGTAGACGTTCAGTTTATATTATTTCCTATGATGTGGTCCACTTCAGATTTTTATAGGCTTCATTTTTGAACTTATGTAATAAAATTATATGTTAAAATGGATGGATGGAGTGGATAAAATGAATAAATTATGGTGGCCCCCATAGGATTTACTTTGTACGCTTGAGAACGGATTGACTACTCCCCTAACACTAACCAATGACTAGTGTTTAGTGCTCTATGGCTCCCACCACGATGTATGTGTTTCATCCATGCTGCCCATATATTTTTACAGATAATTTTACAATATGAGACCAAAAATGAGATATATGCATATCTCAAGTGGACCACATTACAAGAAACGTGTTGAATGAGCGTCGACCATTAAAAATATGATCAATAGGCATAAAAGTTTTGGATCAAGCTTATTTTTGTTTTTTTCCCTTCATCTGGTCCTGGATGACCAAATCAACAGATTTGATGTCAAATAAACAGTACAGTGGGCCTTAGGAGGATTTTAATGGTGGATATCCAATCACTATTATTCTCATGTGGTGTGGACCACCTGAGATTTATTTCCCTTTAATTTTCAGCATAAAGCCCTAATATGATTTGTAAAAATGGATGGACGGCATGGATGAAAATCATACATCATGGTGGGGCCCACAGAGCACCGTCCAATCTACCCCAAAATTGGGCGCGCGCTCAAAAGAGCCGCGCTCGCCCAAGCATTTTCCCTCTTCTCTCTCTCTCTCTCTCTCTCTCTCTCTCTCTCTCTCTCACCCCTGCCCTCCCTCAGCGAGGGCTCTCTCTCTCTCACCCCTGCCCTCCCTCGGCGAGGGTTCTCTCTCTCTCTCTCTCACCGCCCTCCCTCCCTCGCCGCCCTCTCTCACTCACGCGCATCCTCTCTCTCTCTCTCTCTCTCTCTCTCTCTCTCTCTCTGTCCACCGCGCCCTCTCTCTGTTTCTGTCTCTCTCGGTGCTCTCTCTCTCATACATCCACATGAGGTATCTCTCTCTCTCTCTCAATCTCAATCCAATTGAAACGATTTGGGGATTTAGGGATTTGGGGATTGGGGATTTAGGGATTTTGGGATATGGGGATTTAGGGATTTAGGAATTAAGGTGGGCCCTATTGAGTTTACTCTGTACAATAAGAGCGTGCTGAGTAACTCAGTATGCAATCCGATTTCGTCTGCAGCACCACCATGATCTATGGCCCCACCATGATGTATATATTTTATCCATGCCATTCATCCATTTTTACAGATCATTTTAGGGCTTTATCCCAAAAATTAGAGCTAGTGCTTTTGATCAGTTGAAACAGAATGCAACTAAGGGCCTGTTTGGATGCCTGTAACTTTTCTAAAATGTAAGTAAGTTACAGGTGACTTAGTTACAGTTGGTGTTTGGGGGAGGAAAGTCACCTGTTTGGGGTGAGAGGATTTTAATACACAAAAAAAAAAGAAAATAGTTGCCAACAATTTTATGTGCATAGATGGTTCTCCTACACAATAGGAAAAAGACTGGAGGATTTTTTGAATGTAAATTCTAAGGACCTGTTTGGGTTCCACTTAAAAATGAATGCATATCTTTTTAGTCGATCTCTAATTCATTTCTTATAATTACATGAACTTGGATTACACTCTAAAAATCAGTTTATGTAATTCATATTTCGGATCTGACATTAATAGAGATGCAGAACTTGTACAAGCACTTCTGCAGAAATTTGTCTGATATGTGCTCATGCATAGTATCTTTGAGCTGACTGTTCCAAGATTGTATTCCTCCTGCCTGTTCTTGGCAATGCTGGGAGCAATACATTGAAATCATACATGATGAACAGGGTATACTATTTGCTGGAAGTTCATTGAAGCAGAAGTGGCAGTGAGTTTCGCGACATTGTTTCAATGCAATCTGCAAAACACTGTAACAAGAAGCATACACAGATTTAGTGTACTAGGTCTTAACCAATCAGACATTTTGAGAACTGTACAATGTTTGTTTTGTTATTCATCCCTTAAGAACGAAATAAAAATACATATAAAATCTTATTGGGTGCAAAGAGAAAAACAAGGCCCATTGGACCAGTGATGCAATCAGCTGATGTAGCATGCCACATTAGCATGTAGTTCCTACATTGCTTATTCTTTACCACTGTTTCCAAGGATTTTGTTGTAGGAAATGAGGATTTACAAATGATATTGATTTTCTGCTGTTGTATACTCGTTCCTTGCTCATTCTATTGCCTTGGTTAAGGAAATGAGTACAGATTTTGCTGATTGGTTTCACTTGTGTTAATATCTTGATTGATTTTGGTTAAAAAATGAACTGTGTTTGTCTTAACACGCTGTTTTTCTTGTTGGTTATTCACGTTTTCCCTGATATGATTGGATTTTGTTGCAAGCAAAGAGATTTGAGCTGTTTTTTGTCCCCATGAAGAACTGTTGAATCAAACTGTAGAATCTTGAGTTAGCTCTTCTTCTTCTTCTTTTCTTTTTTCTAATCGGCAATGAAAATTTCATTTCTCAAAAAGAAAAAGAAAAAGGAGGTACCTATCCATTGAGGCAACTGATAGGACAACAGAAATGGATCGAACATGACCAGTCATAGCATTGTTTACAATACAACCTTCCACCACAATACTGAAAAGAATGGGAAAGAGGATCTCATTTCCTCAGACCCCTGGAATTATCGAATGTTCAGTCAAATGTCTAAATGGACCTGAGATCTCTTTGCTTTTCAGAGGCATTGGGTAGATTTTGGTATAAAACAGTCACCAAACTCATCAGTGTACATGTTCATTTAATGTGGACTGGGCAATTTTTGACACCATCAATTGCTTTAGCACTCTACCTGATGATTTGACCCACCTGATCACCAAACATTAGGCACCCCTGATGTTTTTCTCAGATGACCCAGACATGTGACTATGCGTTGCCTTCGTAAAGCTCTGTAAATACAAGAAAAATTGCATGGCTATTTGCATTCTTACAAAGTGCTCTGTAAATACAAGAAAAAAAATTGCATGGTTGTCCTGTTTAAGATGCTATTTTCTGGATACATACAAATGTGATGCAATCAGCAGTTGCAGGATTTTTCTTGACATCACAGTGTGACTTTTTCTTCCTTCATCAAACTGATCTGAATCCGATTGGTTCATGGAGATCCTGGTCAAGTGTCTTTATTTTCAAGTTCTTTAGCTTTGCTGTACATTCTGTCTAGAACACTGTTAGGACCTGAAAAAAAAGGCCCTCGTTTGCTTTAAATGAAATGTTTAACCTGGCCTGGATCCCAAGAAAAATAGCTGGAAAGTTATGGGGATCTATGAGAGTTACTGTGCTTGCATGTTGTACATGTAAAGCTGCAATTCTCTTGATCCTTTGATGTTTGATTTTTTGGGGATCCAAGTGTTGCGGTTGTGCATAGAGGTCTGTTTTTTTTTTTTTTTCATTATATAGCTTTGTATTGAGGGGTTAGTTAGGGCCATCCCCTATATAGGTGTATCTATTTTGTTTCATGAAATATACAAAGCAGTGGCAGTGTGGTATTATTATTTATTATCATGACTCCCTTATAAAAATTGAATGTGATTTTTTCTTTCGGTGCTGATGCCTCAAAAATTTTAAATCATAGGTATGAGTTCAAAAGCAACCATGGAGAATGGGTCATCACAGTGAAACCCGATTTAGGTCCTGGAATATCTAAACGAGTTTCAAATTTGTACATTAGTTCCAAATTTGTTAATGCTGTCAGTTCTGCTTGTCTTTTGGTCAGATAAAATATGTTTATGTCTACATAACACTGCTTGTTTCATTCTGTGCTTTTCCCAACATTTTCACATAAAAAATCATTTGTGCTGTATCCACAGCTATATGGAGTCAAACCCTGTAAAAATTGCAGCAGAAGGTGTAGAACGATTTAAGAAGGAAAATTGTGATCTGATAATTGTAGACACAAGTGGACACCACAAACAGGAAGCGGCTCTGTTTGAAGAAATGCACCAAGTGTCTGAAGCAACGGTATTCATTTTCTTATCCTAAAGGTTTATCACTCTTATTCATTTATGTTGGTTGCCAACATGCTATCTATATCTAATTTAAGTTCCTTGATGTTGTAGAAACCAGATCTTGTTATATTCGTTATGGATAGCAGTATTGGCCAAGTAGCATTTGACCAAGCTCAAGCTTTTAAACAAAGTGCCGCGGTTGGTGCTGTGACTATTACTAAAATGGATGGCCATGCAAAAGGAGGCGGTGCACTTAGCGCGTTAAGTGTTGTTTTGAAATCCACTACACATATGGGCCCCACATTGATGCATGCGTTTATCCCTAAGGTACTAGATAGTCTTCTACTTGCAGTACTGGCACTAAAAGACACCAAAGTACATAAACAAGGTAAGAAAGACAGGGCAATACTTGAACAGAAATAGGTAGCTTTGTTAATATAGATGAGTAAATAGAAGTACGTATAGTGAGTAAGGGGCTTGGAATTGTTAGGCAGGAATGGTCCATTAGGTAAGAGTGTCACTTAGTGAGCACACCTCTCCATGTATCAACATGGGTATATGCATCAAATTAGATGTGTTGATGCATTGAAATGGATGATCAATCTTAATGGGACAATCATTCTCCTTATGAGTGTCTCAAGATTTACCGGCAAGCTTTGTAGGCCATGCAGTTGCACAAATTGCCTAACTTGGTAGACATGATTAATGTGTCAGTTATGCATTGATGTGTATTGTGTTTATGTTGTAAGTTAAAGTTGTAACAAACTTATGGTATGCATTGATGTGTATTGTGTTTATGTTGTAAGTTAAAGTTATAACAAACTTATGGTATGTAAGCCATACAGTTACAACTTTTTTCTCATTTGAATTGTAACAAACTGTATCGGTTGCATTTTTCTCTGTCATACAGGTTGTGGCTATCAAAGATATAATATCCCATCCTTATAGGGAAACATTTAATGATGTGTACAGGTAAATTCATTTTTTCTTATTCCTTATATTGTTTCCCAGTTATATTCCAAATGTATCGGTTGCATTTTTCTCTGTTATACAGGTTGTGGCTATCAAAGATATAATATCACCTCCATATAGGGAAACATTTAATGATGTGTACAGGTAAATTCATTTTTTCTTATTCCTTATATTGTTTTCCAGTTATATTTATGTTGGTTTCAGAGTACAGGTAGAAATAGAAAGTGTTGGTCGATTGTGGCTTATAGACAAAAGGATGAGTAACCAACAATACGAATATGAGAGGCCTTCCCCAGGTATCCAGATGCTTTTAGATATAATTATGTTGTTTTTAAATGTATTAGCTCGAAATTGATGGAGCAGACCCGGATGTGCGTCGGAGCTATCCGGATGTTGAGCGGGGGTCTTTAGAAGGTAGGAACCGCAGTTATGACAATGATGAAGCTGTCCATTTCCTATAGACAATGTTGGAGGGGCCTGACCATTTGGACATACCGTGTTTATATATTTGATCGAAATTAGTGGAGCATACCCGGATGTGTGTCGGAGCTATTTGGAAGAGCGAGGTTCCCTGAAAAGAGGGAACTGCTATTATGACCATGATGAAGTTGTCCGCCGGATGGCCATGTTTATATCTATATTTGCAGGGACCATACCCTTAACCTAAACCAAAACCTATGACCTAAAACCTTAACCTATAACCTAAACCTCAACCTTAACCTAAACCTAAACCTTAACCTAAAACCTAAACCTAAACCTAAAACCTAAATGTATTCTCAAATCCCTAAACCTAAACCTACACTTAATCCTAATCTTAACTCCCTAACCTAAACTTATACCTAAACTTGAAAACCCAAACATAAACCCAATCCCGAACCCGAGCCTAAACCTTAACCTTAACCTATTCTCAATTCCCTAAACCTATATCTTATAACCTAAACCTAAACCTAAACCTAAACCTTAACCTATACCTATAACCTTAACCTAAACCTAAACTTAAACCTTAACCTAAACCTATAACCTTAACCTAAAACCTAAACTTATAACCTAAACTTAAATCAAAACATATAACCAAAACCAAAACCAAAACCAAAACCTGTATCCTAAACCCAAATGCATTCTCAAATCCTATAACCCATAATCTAAACCTAAACCTAAACCTATAACCTATAACCAAAACTAAAACCTATAACCTAAACCAAAGCTAAAACCTACAGCCTAAACCCGAACCCATTCTCAAATCCAAAAACCTATAACCTAAACTGTTAACCTATAACCTAAATCAAAACCTATAACCTAAACCAAACCTAAACCTAAAACCAAAACCTAAAACCTAAACCTATAATCTATAACCTAAATTAAAACATATAATCAAAACCAAATCCCAAAACCCAAACCTAAACCTAAACTTAAACCTAAAACCTAAACCTAAACCTATAACCTAACGTCAAATCCCTAAACCTAAACCTAAACCTAATCCTATAACCTAAACTCAAATCCCTAAACCTTAACTTATAACCTAACCTAAACCTATACTTATAACCTAAAACTATTCTCAAATCTCAAAACCTATAACCTAAACCTAACCTTTCCCTAAACCTATAACCTAAACTCAATTCCCTAAACCTAAACCTAGACCTAAACCTAAACCTAAACCTATAGCCTAAACTCAAATCTCTAAACCTTAACCTATAACCTAACCTAAACCTATACTTATAACTTAAAACTATTCCCAAATCCCAAAACCTATAACCTAAACCTAAGCTTTTCCTAAACCTATAAGCTAAACTCAATTCCCTAAAGCTAAACCTACACCTAATCCTAATCTCAACTCTCTAACCTAAACCTAAACATAAACTTAAAAACTCAAACTTAAACCCAATCCTGAACCTGAACCCGATTTCCTAAACCTAAACCATAACCCATTCTCAAATCCAAAAACCTATAACCTAAACCTAAACCAAAACCAAAACTTATAACCTAAACCCGAACCCATTCTCAAATCCCAAAACCTATAACCTAAACCAAAACCAAAACCTATAACCTAAACCTGAACACATTCTCAAATCCCAAAACCTATAACCTAAATATAAACCTTAACCTAAACCTATAACCTATAACCTAAACCCGAACCCATTCTCAAATCTCAAAACCTATAACCTAAACCTAAACCTTAACCTAAACCTATAACCTATAACATAAATCAAAACCTAAGCCTAAACCTAAAACCTAAACCTATAACCTATAACCTAAACCAAAACCTATTACTTTTCCCTAAACCTTAACCTAAACCTATAACCTATAACCTAAATCAAAACCAAAACCAAACCTAAACCTAAACCTAAACCTATAACCTATAACCTAAACCTAAACCTATAACCTAATGTATTCTCAAATCCCTAAACCTAAACCTACACCTAATCCTAATCTCAACTCCCTAACCTAAACTTAAACCTAAACTTGAAAACCCAAACCTAAACCCGATCCTGAACCCGAACCCGATTTCGTAAACCTAAACCTTAACCTATAACCTAACCTAAACCTATACTTATAACCTAAGCCTATTCTCAAATCCCAAAACCTATAACTATAACTTAAACCTTAACCAAAAACCTATAACCTAACCTAAACCTAAACATATAACCTTAACCTAAACTTAAACCTATAATCTTAACCTTAACATATAACTTTAACCAAATCCTATAACCTAAACCTATTCTCAAATCCCGAACTCGATTTCCTAAACCTAAACCTTAACCTATTCTCAATTCCCTAAACCTATAGCTTATAACCTAAACCGAAACCTATACCTATACCTTAACCTAAACCTATAACCTATAACCTAAACATAAACCTAAAACCTAAATGTATTCTCAAATCCCTAAACCTAAACCTACACCTAATCCTAATCTCAACTCCCTAACCTAAACGTAAACCTAAACTTGAAAACTCAAACCTAAACCTGATCCTGAACCCGAACCCGATTTCCTAAACCTAAACCTCAACCTATTCTCAATTCCCTAAACCTTAACCTATAACCTAACCTAAACCTAAATCTATAACCTAAACCTAAACCTATAACCTAAGTGTATTCTCAAATCCTTAAACCTAAACCTACACCTAATCCTAATCTCAACTCCTTAACCTAAACCTAAACTCGATCCCGAACCCGATCCCGATTTCCTTAACCTAAACATTAACCTATTCTCAATTCCCTAAACCTATATCTTATAACCTAAACCTAAACCTAAACCTATAACCTATAACCTTAACCTAAACCTAAACTTAAACGTGTAACCTATAAACTAAACCTAAACCTATAACCTATAACCTTAACCTAAACCTAAACTTAAACCTGTAACCTATAACCTAAACCTAAACCTAAACCTAAAACCTAAATGTATTCTCAAATCCTTAAACCTAAACCTACACCTAATCCTAATCTCAACTCCTTAACCTAAACTTAAACCTAAATTTGAAAACCCATACCTAAACTCGATCCCGAACCTGAACCCAATTTCCTAAACCTAAACATTAACCTATTCTCAATTCCCTAAACCTATATCTTATAACCTATACCTAAACCTAAACCTTAACCTAAACCTATAACCTATAACCTTGACCTAAACCTAAACCTAAACCTGTAACTTATAACCTAAACCTAAACCTATAACCTAAATGTATTCTCAAATCCCTAAACCTAAACCTACACCTAATCCTAATCTCAACTCCCTAACCTAAACCTAAACCTAAACTTGAAAACCAAAACCTAAACCCGATCCCGAACCCGAACCCGATTTCCTAAACCTAAATTTTAACCTGTTCTCAATTCCCTAAACCTATAGCTTATAACCTAAACCGAAACCTAAACCTATACCTAAACCTAAACCTAAACCTAAACCTATAACCTATAACCTAAACATAAACCTAAAACCTAAATATATTCTCAAATCCTTAAACCTAAACCTACACCTAATCCTAATCTCAACTCCCTAACCTAAACCTAAACCTAAACTTGATAACCCAAACATAAACCCAATCTGAACCCGAACCCGATTTCCTAAACCTAAACCTTAACCTATAACCTAACCGATACCTAAATCTATAACCTAAACCTAAACCTAAAACCTAAGTGTATTCTCAAATCCTTAAACCTAAACCTACACCTAATTCTAATCTCAACTCTCTAACCTAAACCTAAACCTAAACTTGAAAACCCAAACCTAAACCCGATCCCGAACCCGAACCCGATTTTCTAAACCTAAACATTAACCTATTCTCAATTCCCTAAACCTAATCTTATAACCTAAACCTAAACCTAAACCTAAACCTATAACCTATAACTTTAACCTAAACCTAAACCTAAACCTAAACCTAAAACCTAAATGTATTCTCAAATCTTTAAACCTAAACCTACACCTAATCCTAATCTCAACTCCCTAACGTAAACCTAAACTTAAACTTGAAAACCCAAACCTAAACCCGATCCCGAACCCGAACCCAATTTCCTAAACTTAAACCTTAACCTTTTCTCAATTCCCTAACCTATATCTTATAACCTAAACCTAAACCTGTAACCTATAACCTAACCTAAACCTATAACCTAAACCTCAACCTATAACCTAAATGTATTATGAAATTCCGAAACCTAAACCTACACCTAATCCTAATCTTAACTCCCTAACCCAAACCTAAACCTAAACTTGAAAACCAAAACCTAAACCCGATCCCAAACCCCAACCAGATTTCTTAAACTTAAACCTTAACCTATTCTCAATTCCCTAAACCTATAGCTTATAACCTTAACCTAAACCTTAACCTAAACCTAAACCTAAACCTGTAACCTAAACCTAAAACCTAAATGTATTCTCAAATCCTTAAACCTAAACCTACACCTAATCCTAATCTCAACTCCCTAACCTAAACCTAAACCCGATCCCGAACCCGAACCCGATTTCCTAAACCTAAACCTTAACTTATTCTCAATTCCCTAAACCTATTACTTATAACTTAAACCGAAACCTAAACCTATACCTTAACCTAAACCTAAACCTAAACCTATAATATATAACTTAAACATAAACCTAAAACTTAAATGTATTCTCAAATCCCTAAACCTAAACCTACACATAATCCTAATCTCAACTTCCTAACCTAAACCTAAACCTAAACTTGAAAACTCAAACCTAAACCCAATCTCGAACCCGATTTCTTAAATGTAAACCTAAATGTATTCTCAAATCCCTAAACCTAAATCAACACCTAATCCTAATCTCAACTCCCTAACCTAAACCTAAACTTAAACTTGAAAACCCAAACCAAAACCTGATCCCGAACCCGATTTCCTAATCCTAAACCTTAACCTATTCTCAATTCCCTAAACCTATAGCTTATAACCTAAACCTAAACCTAAACCTATAACCTATAACTTAAACCTAAACCTGTAACCTAAAACCTAAACCTAAACCTAAAACCTAAATGTATTCTCAAATCCCTAAACCTAAACCTACACCTAATCCTAATCTCAACTCCTTAACCTAAACCTAAACTTGAAAACTCAAACCTAAACCCGATCTCGAACCCGAACCCGAACCCGATTTCCTAAACCTAAACCTTAACATATTCTCAATTCCCTAAACCTATAGCTTATAACCTATAACGATACCTATGCCTAAACCTAAACCTATAACATATAACCTAAACCTAAACCTAAAACCTAATATATTCTCAAATCCCTAAACCTAAGCCTACACCTAATCCTAATCTCAACTCCCTAACCTAAACCTAAACCTGAACTTGAAAATCCAAACCTAAACCCGATCCCGAACCCGAACCCGATTTCCTAAACCTAAACCTTAACCTATTCTCAATTCCCTAAACCTATACCTTAAAACCTAAACCTAAACTTAAACCTAAACTTAAACTTTAATCTAAATCAATAACCTATAACCTAAACTTAAACCTAAATCTAAAACCTAAATGTATTCTCAAATCCCTAAACCTAAACCTACACCTAATCCTAATCTCAACTCCTTAACCTAAACCTAAACATAAACTTGAAAACCCAAACCTAAACCCGATCCCGAACCCGTACCCAATTTCCTAAACCTAAACATTAACATATTCTCAATTCCCTAAACCTATAGCTTATGACCTAAACTTAAAGCTTAACCTAAACCTAAACCTAAACCTATAACCTATAACCTAAACCTAAATCTAAAACCTAAATGTATTCTCAAATCCCTAAACCTAAATCTATACCTAATCCTAATCTCAACTCCCTAACCTAAACCTAAACCTAAACTTGAAAACCCAAACCTAAACCCGATCCCGAACCCGAACCCAATTTCCTAAACCTAAACCTTAACCTATAACCTAACCTAAACCTAAACCTATAACCTAAACCTGTAACCTAAACATAAGCCTAAAACCTAAACCTAAACCTAAAATCGAAATGTATTCTCAAATCCCTAAACCTAAACCTACATGATGTTTTATTTAAACCAACACGATTTAAATGATTTTTAAACTCGCAAGTATACGAATCAGATGCAGATACGGTACGTATTACGAGATCGTTCCCACGAGGACTGGTCGTCACAATTCAAATCTATGATTCTCCTTAACTAATCCAACAAATAATGGAATGAATTACTAAGCACAATTTTATGAAAAACAATTAATTAAGAACAGGGAAGAAAATTCAATCAGAGAGAGAGCACTAGGACTTTCGAATCCACCCCTAATTATCCTAACCCTTGTTTTGTCTGTTGATTCACCTTGATCTAGATTGATACCACTTATACAGAGAAAGCACAATCTGTGTCCTTAATCGTGGCATACAGACTGTCTAATTCCTTTAAGCAATGCCATGAATGACATATCCCATATCCTTGGTCGGGTACATGGAATGTACATTCATTAAAGCACCCTGTTTCTTCCTCTATAGGAAACTTGTTCTTGATCAGACACAAGCACCTATAATAAGCATCCAAACAACATCCATATATATACTTTAATCAAGTTCATAGATGGAGAAGTATAGAATTTAAACCCATAAAGCCCACTTAGAGAAAGAAACAAATTAATTGATATTCAAAGTAAATCAACCAAAACAAAAGCTAATCAAATTAGGGGCTTCATCTCAGCCCTAGCTGAGAGATTAGTGACCCATAAAATTCATAAAAATAGATGAAATAAAATTCATAAAAATAAGGAACATCAAACCGATCGATCTCTCTCTTCTTTCTTCTCTTTCTTCTCTTTCTTCTCTCTCTTCTCTCTCTTCTCTCCCTTGCTCTAGGTCTGGAATTCCCTCTGGTTCTGAATGTCTTTCCCACGTCCAAAACTCTCCTTCTATAGCTGCTGGATGGGGATCGGTGGGCGAGTCGTAGAAGGACTCGAAGTGTAATTTTTCGCAGCCGTGATAGGTGGGCCCCACAGGGGTATTTTCGGAAAATCCACCCCATCCATTGGATTCGGATGAAATTTCGATCAAGAATGAGTGGATTCGAAGGTCCATTAGCGCGGCCCACGGAAGAATCTCAAAAAAACTCGGTTGTGAACGTCCCGGGGCACTCTTTGGCCTCTGTACCGCACACGTGTGTACGCATGGGCGAGGAATGTCAACATGGTTTTGAAGCTTTCGAAGCCTTCTACACGATGGACGGATCAGATCTTCCATCTGATCGAAGATGGTGGGCTACAACCGCCCGGAAGTCAGTTCTTCGCGGACGTGCGTAAGCCTTCGCACGTCCGGCGCTGTGATGCTCGGTGGGCCCCACATAAGCTTTTTCGGGGAAATCCACCCCGTCCATTGGATAGAGGACGAGATTTCGATCAAATATGGATGGTTTTGAATTTGCGTGGACGCAGCCCAGAGAAGAAATCAGAACAAAATCAGTTTTGAACGTCACAAGACGGCCTGTTTGTGGCCTCTGTATCACGCACGTGTGCACGCATGAGCATAAACGGAAAACATGGTTTTGTAGATATTGAGCCCTTCTACACGATGAACGGTTTAGATTAACCGTACGTGCTACCGGTGGGGCCCACAGCGGTCCGTAAAAAATGGATTTCCGTCCGTTACGCGCGCTGAAACGGAAATCTCCGTTTTTGAAATAAGAAAGTCGGGTCAGCGCTGCTGACCGACTTTAGTCCGTTCGGTGCTCAAGCAGTGCACATGTGCACTGTGTACACACGCTATAGATATAGGTCCACTGTGATGATTTCGAGAAATCCGCACCGTCCATCCTTTTTCTCATATTATTTCCACCGTCAGGACCAAAATTGATGTATATCCAGATATCCAGCGGGCCCCACTTAATGAATTAAGGGGCTGATCTGGCCGTTAGACCACTTCCCGAGCTCTTCAATGGCTGAAATTTAATATGTACGGTTAATTTACGGCCCTCATCCCATGTATGAAGTTTCGAACTGATCGGATAGCGGGAACCATGTGATCTTGCATTCTGGACCCTTTTCGGGCCCCTTTGATTACTTTCCTCAGATCTCAGGCGTGTAAAATCTTCATTATTGATTCCTTGGAGTCCATCCCGTGCTCTGGAGACTTTGGATCATGAAATCCATGCCTTTAACATCAATTTTCAATTAACGCTCCTGACTTCATTCTGTAACAAAAATACAATTAAAATACTCTATTAAGCATTTTTATATACGTAAAATCTGGTAATTACTGGGGTCTGATATGCAATATTTGACCCTGATCACAACCCCCAACCAGCATTTTGCTAGTCCCGAGCAAAGTATGCGAAAAATAATTTTATAAATAAAAGATGATTCCTGTAACTCAAGTAACTTGTGAACAGACAGCTGAGATGTGAAAATTCTAAGATTCATGAATGGTAAGTAGAATTTTCTCCTGAAATCAAGCTCACAGTAAACTTCATAATCGAGTTCAACATATTAATCCATTAATTAGAACATTTCTGAACATCGAGCTCCATGAATGTAAAGTGTAATCTCGACTTACAAACATTAAGAGATCCAATTGTCAATCTCATGATATCATTGGTAATTCGTGACAACCAAGCTTGAAACCAACACTTATCTCACAGATTAATTTTTAATTTTACCAGCCTTTGATTTTCTTTATGAGCAGTAACGCAAATGAGGGGAATCAAGTTCTTACCTATAGGGAGCAAACCTATGGCGAAAACTCGTCGCCTCATTTTTTATAAGTCAACTATGGAGAATCAAATCTATACCTATAGGGAGCAAACCTATGGTGAAGATTATGTGACTTAGCCTTTTAATTCTTCTTTTTACCAAGTTAATCATTCAGTTATTGAACCGAAAGCTTAATGTGTAAGCGAGATGTGATGTGTGAAATCATGACTCAATCAATGTTTACAACGTCTAATCATGGATTAACAAATCAAAATGGACTGTGAAATCAAGCAGATGGCCGAATCCAAGAGTCATTAGTTACCAACATCATGTATCTTATAATGGTAAAATCACAACTATCCTTCAAAATCACTTTGAATTTAATAGAAATTCAGAAAAAATTTAAAATTTTCACAAATTTTGCTCAAGACCAAGAAAATACTGATTAGGTAACCTAATCTCCCACCCCCAACCTAAAATCTACATTGTCCTCAATGTAAAAGAAATAATCATGCGATGCACATGGAACAACGAATAATAAAAGAGGAATGAGGGAAAGATAGTACCTGGACGGAGAATCAAGAGGCTTCCCAAAATTATCAATGTAAGAGCAAGTTAGGGCAAGAGAGAAATTAACAGAAGCAAAAATAACAAAAAGAAAAAGAAAAGAAGATCCTACCTATACCACTTTCGCAGGTGCTCTCGATTGCATTTAGCGCATGCAACAAGCCTTTAAACCCCTAGGTTACCCCTAGTGGATGAGTTGTAGTCTCGTGAGGGTTTGCAGTAATGTTACCCACAAACATTGAAGTAACTAACTAAGAAAAAGGAAAATGAATGCAATAAAAAGCAATACAATAAAGCAAAAGGCTGGGTTGCCTCCCATGAGCGCTAAGTTTAACGTCTTCAGCCAGACAAGAACGGACCATGAATGAAATAATCTTTATAACCAGGGTCCGCCAAAGAAATTACCTCAACACTTTCATTAACCGATCCCAGACAAGTGATGTGAGTTCCCATGAACTGAGCTATCTGAAATAAGGCAACTGACACTGTCGTCAAATAATTTAAGGACTTCTGCTCGAACGACTTCTTCTATGTTAGGATCACGCTTCCTTTGCATGTTATGCGATATTACCACAGCATGATCCATCCATACAGTGGGGCATACTCCCTGGATTTTTTCTATCTTTCGTTCAATTGCTGCCTTATATGCTCTAAGAACATTAAGCAGCCTGCTCGCCTTTGTCTTCTCAGAGTTACAAACTGTGTTGTCAGGAAGAGTCTCAGAGGGATGAAGAGGTTCCACTTTCGCTCTCCATTTTTCAGTCTCCAATATAGGAGTGGAGTCGAGCAATGCATTGACTTCATGGATGGGACTATCAATGTCAAAATCCATGCCCGATTGTGCTAAGCAGGTCTCAAGAGGATCTTCAAAAGATGTACGGAAGGAGTCCTGCACAAGGCTCTCGATCATGTCCACTTCAAATATGTCATCCAAATCTGAGGATTGTTGTTCTGCATTAAAAACATTAAGTTTAATATTCATGTTACCAAAGGACAATTTCATAACTCCATTCCTGCAATTGATAATAGCATTAGATGTGACCAAAAATGGACGACCCAAAATGACTGGGATCTGACTATGAAGATTCTGGACAGGCTGAGTATCTATAACTATGAAATCCACTGGAAAATAAAATTTATCAACCTGGATTAACACATCTTCAATAACACCCCGGGGCACCTTGACAGATCTATCGGCTAGTTGTAATGTTACCTTAGTCGGTTTCAACTCCCCAAGTCCTAGCTGCTCATAAACCGAATATGGTAACAAATTGACACTCGCCCCTAAATCAAGTAATGCCTTCCCGATCTTATGATCTCCTATGCCGCAAGAAATGGTGGGAGCTCCTGGATCCCTAAATTTAGGAGGGGTGTTATGTTGAATCATGGAGCTGAGCGCTCTGCAAGGAAGACTTTCTTATGAACATTCTGCTTACGCTTTTGAGTGCATAAATCTTTAAGAAACTTAGCGTAAGCAGGGACTTGCTTGATAGCGTCAAGCAACGGGATGTTGACTTGCACTTTTTGAAACACATCCAAGATTTCATCACAGTTATTTCTTTTCTTTATTGGTGCCAGACGTTGAGGAAAGGGTGCTTTGGGCACATAAGGTGGCACATTAGTGGCTCTTGGAGAGTCAGAGAGCTTTTGGACTTTGGATGCATTGGTATGGCTTTCTGCTTCATCTTGATCTTCTGTTTTAGAATTTGATTCATCCCCAGGCATCTCTATTCTGTTATCAATCTGCTTGCCTGACCTAAGGGTAGTGATTGATTTGGCCTGTTCATGATATTGCCCTTGGTTGGAATTAGAGCCAATCTCATACTGTCCCTTTGGATTAGCCTCAGGTTGGCTAGGGAGCTTGCCCTTCTCTCTCTCACTCAATGTGGCAGCTAGTTGACCCAATTGTACTTCCAGCTTGGCAATGGATTGTGCATTTGCATGTAAGCTTTGCTGGTTGGCCAGTAAGGTTTGTTGGGTGTCTTTTTGGAATTGGAGAGAACTCTGCATGAAAAGATGGAGTGTATCCTCAAGAGATGGTTTCCTTGATTGTGTAGGTAGTTGTTGATATTGTGGAAACTGTTGAGGTTGTTGACTGCCAACTTGGGAGTAAGGTTGCATAGGAGGATTTCCAGATGGTCCTCCTTGTTGTGGTCCTTTTGCCCAAGAGAAATTTGGATGTCTAGCCCACCCTGGGTTGTATGTGTTCGAGTAAGGATCATTCCCAGATTTTTGAAAAGTGTTCATAGCATGAACTTATTCAGAGAGAAGTTCTGGGAATGCTGCACCAGATGGACAAGACTGCATAGGATGGGCAGGACTAGAACATGTGGCATATGCCTCGACTTGAGCTGTTTGTGGTGGTCCACTATTTAATACCAGAGCATCAACTTTCTTTGTCAGGTTATCAAGCTTGGCGCTCAGCTCTGGCATGACTCCTATCTCATATATACCACCTCTCTTTTGTGGTTGGGGACTTCTGTCACCTCTATTTGAATAATCCCATTGCTGGGAATTTTCGCACAAGGTTTCAAAGAAGTTCCACGCTTCGACATCACTTTTGGTCATGAATGACCCTCCACTGGTGGCATCAACCATGCGACGGTTCTGTGGTGTCAGACCGTCATAGAAGTATTGAACTTGTTGCCACTTCTCAAAACCATGGTGAGGACATTTAAGAAGTAAGTCCTTCCATCTTTCCCAACATTCATGAAAGTGCTCGCCCTCTTTTTGTGTGAAGTTAGTAATTTCTCTATGGAGGGCATTGGTTTTGTGAACGGGGAAGAACTTGTTTAAGAACTTCTTAGACAGTTGGTCCCATGTAGTGATAGATCCAACTTCTAGAGAATTCAACCATGCTTTCGCCTTATCCTTCAAAGAAAAAGGAAATAGGCGTAGGCGGATCGAATCGTCTGAGAAGTTTTGAAACTTAAAGGTGGAGCAAATGTTTAAGAATTCTTTCACATGATGATATGGGTCCTCCTTGTCCAATCCATAAAAGGATGGCAACAATTGTATGACTCCAGGTTTAAGTTCAAAGTGTGCTGCCGTAGTGGTTGGCAACACTATGCATGAAGGCGCATTAAATTGGACAGGAGCTGAATAATCTTTGAGAGCTTTAACTTCAGTCTCATTCGCCATTTCAACAGGATTATTTCTCAATCTTTCACGAATTGTTCTTTCAATCTCAGGATCAAACGGTGCTAGTTCTATATTAAGAGATCTACGTCCTAGCATAAACTATGTTATTGCAATGTAAGAAAGAAACTAAACTAAGAAGCAACCTAAGAGAAATAAAACTAGACCTAGAAACTAAGAGATTCTAAAACAAGTTAAAACTATGTAAATAAGAATGGGAAGAAAGAACCCGGAAAAGGAGATGATTGATGTATGAAGAATAGGGAGCTCCTCCTTTTGAATACAATGTTATTTAGCAGCTTCCTTCCTCAATTCCTGTAAACAAAAAGAAAACAAAAATAAATTAAATTTACTAAAATAATGCTAGAAAAAAAAATCCTAAGCAAGGGAAAATTTCTAAAAAATAGGAAATTAGAAAATAAGAGAGAAACTTTCTAAAAAAAATAAAACCTAAAGACTCTTCTAACAATAATAAAACTTAAACTAGAAAATAGAAAGTTACTTGAAAGAAGAATCAGAATCTAGAATTAGAAAATAGGAAAAAATAAAATAGCTTAGAAATAGAAACTTTCTAAAAAAAAAAAAAAAAAACCTTAATTCTAAAAATAGAAATTAGAAAGAAAAAAAAAATAGAAAATTTGGAAAGAGATTACCAAATTAGTAGTGTATGTCAGGTCCCTACAAAACAGGAAATAGGTTAGTTTCTAAAAAAACAAAATTTAACCTAAAGGTAGTAAAAAACCTAAGACTATGAATTATGATAAGAGAGAATCTTAAATCCAATTGGACCGAAACAGTCCCCGGCAACGGCGCCAAAAACTTGATGTTTTATTTAAACCAACATGATTTAAATGATTTTTAAACTCGCAAGTATACGAATCAGATGTAGATACGGTACGTATTACGAGATCGTTCCCACGAGGACTGGTCGTCACAATTCAAATCTATGATTCTCCTTAACTAATCCAACAAATAATGGAATGAATTACTAAGCACAATTTTATGAAAAACAATTAATTAAGAACAGGGAAGAAAATTCAATCAGAGAGAGAGCACTAGGACTTTCGAATCCACCCCTAATTATCCTAACCCTTGTTTTGTCTGTTGATTCACCTTGATCTAGATTGATACCACTTATACAGAGAAAGCACAATCTGTGTCCTTAATCGTGGCATACAGACTGTCTAATTCCTTTAAGCAATGCCATGAATGACATATCCCATATCCTTGGTCGGGTACATGGAATGTACATTCATTAAAGCACCCTGTTTCTTCCTCTATAGGAAACTTGTTCTTGATCAGACACAAGCACCTATAATAAGCATCCAAACAACATCCATATATATACTTTAATCAAGTTCATAGATGGAGAAGTATAGAATTTAAACCCATAAAGCCCACTTAAAGAAAGAAACAAATTAATTGATATTCAAAGTAAATCAACCAAAACAAAAGCTAATCAAATTAGGGGTTTCATCTCAGCCCTAGTTGAGAGATTAGTGACCCATAAAATCCATAAAAATAGATGAAATAAAATTCATAAAAATAAGGAACATCAAACCGATCGATCTCTCTCTTCTTTCTTCTCTTTCTTCTCTCTCTTCTCTCCCTTGCTCTAGGTCTGGAATTCCCTCTGGTTCTGAATGTCTTTCCCACGTCCAAAACTCTCCTTCTATAGCTGCTGGATGGCTGGGGTCGGTGGCAGAGTCGTAGAAGGACTCGAAGTGCAATTTTTCGCAGCCGTGATCGGTGGGCCCCACAGAGGTATTTTCTGGAAAATCCACCCCATCCATTGGATTCAGAACGAAATTTCAGTCAAGAATGAGTGGATTCGAAGGTCCATTAGCGCGGCCCACAGAAGAAATCTCAAAAAAACTCGGTTGTGAACGTCCCGGGGCAGTCTACTTTTGGCCTCTGTACCGCACACGTGTGTACGCATGGGCGAGGAATGTCAACATGGTTTTGAAGCTTTCGAAGCCTTCTACACGATGGACGGATCAGATCTTCCATCTGATCGAAGATGGTGGGCTACAACCGCCCGGAAGTCAGTTCTTCGCGGACGTGCGTAAGCCTTCGCACGTCCGGCGCTGTGATGCTCGGTGGGCCCCACATAAGCTTTTTCGGGGAAATCCACCCCGTCCATTGGATAGAGGACGAGATTTCGATCAAATATGGATGGTTTTGAATTTGCGTGGATGCAGCCCAGAGAAGAAATCAGAACAAAATCAGTTTTGAACGTCATAAGACGGCCTGTTTGTGGCCTCTGTATCACGCATGTGTGCACGCATGAGCATAAACGGAAAACATGGTTTTGTAGATATTGAGCCCTTCTACACGATGAATGGTTTAGATTAACCGTACGTGCTACCGGTGGGGCCCACAGCGGTCCGTAAAAAATGGATTTCCGTCCGTTACGCGCGCTGAAACGGAAATCTCCGTTTTTGAAATAAGAAAGTCGGGTCAGCGCTGCTGACCGACTTTAGTCCGTTCGGTGCTCAAGCAGTGCACATGTGCACTGTGTACACACGCTATAGATATAGGTCCACTGTGATGATTTCGAGAAATCCGCACCGTCCATCCTTTTTCTCATATTATTTCCACCGTCAGGACCAAAATTGATGTATATCCAGATATCCAGCGGGCCCCACTTAATGAATTAAGGGGCTGATCTGGCCGTTAGACCACTTCCCGAGCTCTTCAATGGCTGAAATTTAATATGTACGGTTAATTTACGGCCCTCATCCCATGTATGAAGTTTCGAACTGATCGGATAGCGGGAACCATGTGATCTTGCATTCTGGACCCTTTTCGGGCCCCTTTGGCTTGCTTTCCTCAGATCTCAGGCGTGTAAAATCTTCATTATTGATTCCCTGGAGTCCATCCCGTGCTCTGGAGACTTTGGATCATGAAATCCATGCCTTTAACATCAATTTTCAATTAATGCTCCTGACTTCATTCTGTAACAAAAATACAATTAAAATACTCTATTAAGCATTTTCATATACGTAAAATCTGGTAATTACTGGGGTCTGATATGCAATATTTGACCCTGATCACTACACCTAATCCTAATCTCAACTCCCTAACCTAAACGTAAACCTAAACTTGAAAACCCAAACCTAAACCAGATCCTGAACCCGAACCCGATTTCCTAAACCTAAACCTTAACCTATAACCTAACATAAACCTAAACCTATTACCTGCACTTATAACCTAAACATAAGCCTAAAACCTAAACCTAAACCTAAAATTGAAATGTATTCTCAAATCCTTGAACCTAAACCTACACCTAATCATAATCTCAACTTCCTAACCTAAACTTAAACCTAAACTTGATAACCCAAACCTAAACCTGATCCCGAATTCGGACCCGATTTCCTAAACCTAAACCTTAACCTTAACCTATTCTCAATTCTCTAAAGCTATAACCTATAACTAAAACCTAAACCTTAACTTAAACCTATAACATATGCCTAAACCTTAACCTAAACCCAAACCTATAACCTAAACCTAAACCTTAACCTATAACCTATAACCTATAACCTAAACTTATAACCTATAACCTAAAACTTAATCCTAAACCTAAACCTAAACCTAAAACCTAAAACCTAAACCTAAACTTATGTTAATGATCAATTTTATTTTTAAAAAGTGCCCACTTTTTTGGAAGAAGTTTATGCAATTCTTCATGATTCTGAATTATAATGTTTTGTTGGTTTAAATTTTTTTTTTCAGGTGAAAGACAAAAAGAAAATTGTTGCTGATTTTTTTTCTTTTTTTATTTATGATGTTAAACCTATATATATTTATGTGTGGATGAATGTAATGTGGATAAGATTGCTTGTGTTTGGATGGATGTAGTTTATGTTGGATTTACGTAGTTTGGGTTGTTTAGATGGATGTGAATGTGAATATGATGAAATATATTATATAACAGGTGTATATCAGGAAGAATACGATGAAATATATTGTAACAGGTGTATATTGACCCTTTAATAAAGGACGGTCCATGACAGTCCTTTTTAAGGACGGTCCATGATCGTCCTTTTAAAGGACGGTCTATGGAGGCCCATAAGAGACGGTCCATGACAGTCCTTTTTAAGGACGGCTCATGACCGTCCTTTAAAAGGACAGTCTATGGCCGTCCTTTGAAGGCGTCCTTTAAAGGCTTATAAGAGACGGTCCGAGATCGTCCTTTTTAAGGACGGTTCACGACCGTCCTTTTTTAGGACGGTCCATGACCGTCTTTTTTTCGTCAATAAAAATGACGGTTTTCGACCGTCCTTTAAGTAATACGACACGTCAAAATTTGACGGCCCTTGCGACGGTCCATGACCGTCCTTTTTGGTCATTTGAGACGGTTTTTGGACCGTCCTTTTTTCGCAGTTTTGGCGTAGTGTGCTTACTTGCACACCTATATATGTGCACACTCATGGGCACCTTTGCACATCTGTCTTAGGCAAAAAATCTAAATGGTCCATGTGATGCGTCACCCCTCGAAACTCTATGAGCCCAATTTTCAGCTTGATCGAAAACTCTAGTAGACCATGGAAAAAGGCTGAAAATTGGGCCCATAGAGGTTTGAGGGGTGCTGCATCACGTGGACCATTAGATTTTGTGCCCATGTGACACGTGTGCAAGGTGCGTAGGTGAGGATTCCTCTCTCTCTCTCTCTCTCTCTCTCTCTCTCTCTCTCCCTCTCTTTATATATATATATATATATATAGATATCTATATATATATCTATATATATATAGATATATATATAGATATCTATATATATATATATATATATGCACACACACACACACTAATGTGCTGCCCTCTGGAAATTGATTTAGGCCAGGTACGTCTCACTTATCTTAAGTGCCAGGATTCAGAGAGAGGGTCACACATAGTCGTCTCTATTTTGGCCCGGTTTTCTGTTTTTTGCGTCTCTTCTTTTAGGTTTGACCTTTTGTTGAGTTAGTTTGGTAATTTCCTTTTTACAGTTAGTTTTTAATCAGGAAGTTATAGTATTGTTAGGTTTAGCTTGGATTATTTGAGGGTTAATTATGATTAACATACTAATCACTAAATTAGTTATATGTTAGTTAGGGTTAATCTATAAATAGAGAGAGAGAGAGAGAGAGAGAGAGAGAGAGAGAGAGAGAGAGAGAGAGAGAGAGAATATTCTCCACCTCTTGCTCCTGTTGAGATTAGGTTGCACTCTAGACCCTCGCGGACCACCCAATCTTGGAAGATTTCTGATGGCCCATGCTAGAGAGAGAGAGAGAGGAAGAATATTCTCCACCTCTTGCTCCTGTTGAGATTAGGTTGCACTCTAGACCCTCGCGGACCACCCAATCTTGGAAGATTTCTGATGGCCCATGCTAGAGAGAGAGAGAGAGGAAGAATATTCTCCACCTCTTGCTCCTGTTGAGATTAGGTTGCACTCTAGACCCTCGCGGACCACCCAATCTTGGAAGATTTCTGATGGCCCATGCTAGGTACGGTCGTTGGATTCGGATTCCTCATTAAAGGAAGCTCCACCGTGGATTTGACGCACTCTATCTGCATCACGTGTGCCCGAAACTTTAGCCGGAGGGGGCTCCTACCACACACAAAAAAAAAAAAAAAAAAGAGTAGATAACAACACGACGTTCCTGATGGGCTAGCCTCAAAACGTAGTTTGGCGTTAGCCTTTTGGACGAGGGCCCGATCTGAAATCTAGGGCCGTATATAATTGGACTGTTCCCAGGCGACAAATTTGAAAGCTTTCCTTTTCAGCCCTGACGTAGCCCGCATGCCATTTACATTTATGGCTCTCTTGGGCTGTGTCGGGATCTGACTTTCAGGCCCACGAACTAATTAAGCCTAGCTGAGGATAGCCAAGGCCTAGTCCAACTACAATCCTATAGAATGAAATGAACTCGACCACATTAGACAAGTGACTCACCGCTCTTGTCGTTCCCTATCGAGTATACACTTCCGAAAGAGAGCCCGGTGAAAAAGAGGAAAGAGGCTTGATAGCCCACCCAGCCTCTCCTAATCCGTGTTTAAACGCACCAAATACCACCACGTGTGAACTTTCCAAGTGTGGGATATGCACCCAGCGCATAAGATGGCCTCCACAGTGAAGATAACCATTTAAAAATAATAATAAATAATAAAATAAATAAATAAATAAATAAATAAATAATACTCGAGTCTACTCTCAGTTGGGCCCTCTGGCTGAAGAAAGTTCAAAGTTTCCAACCGTGCGTTCTCAACGTGCACTTGTAGAGATACTTACGAGTAGACTTCTTTGCCTATGGTCACGTTCAGACTCGGATGGTCGACAAAATTGGCAGTTTGGCACGTGTGATGATTGTGTACACATGCGTGTGAAGAGGCCGCGTGTGTGCTATCCTGCTCCCAAGTGGGGTGTGTACTTACGTGCTAACCAAAACAAAACTAAAAATAAAGGCCGCGTGTGAGGCCAGGTACCTTAGAAAGTAGAAAGCGACAAAAGAAAAAACATACTCTTGTTTGGCCGATTACCATAAATAGCGTAAAAAGTACGTGTATGATTGCATCGAACCATCATTCTCGTAATCAATACCTCTTGTTAGGAAGCATACACGTTGAAAGGGAGAAGACCAAGGGGACTAATAACGCTGATATTTTGAAAATCTTTCAATAATATCACCAAAAAAATACAGTAAATGATAATAACGAGAGATTACAAAAATTCAGAAGATTTAAAAATAGTAGGACACAATATCACAATATTATCAAGAAAAATAGTATTTAAAAATAATAATAATAATAATAATAAATTGTTATAGAAATATAATTGCATTTTTTAAATTTCAATAAACAAATTTATTTTCAGCTAGATTTTCGAAATAACTTTGTGAGGAAAACTTCAAAATTTGAAAATCTCCTGAAAAATTTTCAAGGCTAGGAAATTATTGAGACGGAGCTGATACAATGTTCCATGTAAATTTGTACACAACCTGTAAACACGTATCATGATATTATCCCGTGGAATTTTGACCGGTTTCATTATTAGTTTCGGGTAATGGATATAGACTCATTGATGCCAATCCAACAAGCAAGAAAATAAAAAATGCCACGAAATTGATAGAGAAGAAAATAAAAGATACTTTCTTTGATTAAAAATGGATGTAATAATACACCATATATATATATATATATATATGTGTGTGTGTGTGTGTGTGTGTGTGTGTGTGTGACAGGATTTGTTAGGTCATCTCAAGTATAGGACTGCGTTGTAGTAATAAATTTCGTAATACTGAGGTCGATCCACAAGAAATTGGTGAGAACACATTGACAGCTAAATGGTTTTTTGGGTTTTCAATCTAGTAAATAGTTGAATAAAGGGTATAAACAAAAAATAAAAGCAAGGATCCAGGAAGTCTCAATCAATAGAACTTAAACTTAATTCGTCTTCTCGAGTTCAGAACTTAACTAGAACCAAATTCCAATCCATTCTGATCGAAATATCATGTGCACTAGGCACATTATCATTCCAGTCATTAGATTATATTCAAAATCTCTTGAATTTACAGAAATCAAGCTTTTTAAAAAATTAGCTCAAAAGTTCTTCATTCAACAAAAATCAACAATAATTAAAGATTTTTCAAAAGAAAAAATCACCCCAAACTAAATTCTACATTGCCCTTAACGTATGAAATATATTTAATGTAAATAATAAGAGAGCAACGAAATAAAGAGGAGTGCATGAAAAAAGAGTACTTGAAGAGCGATGAATACAGAATGTGAACTTCATTTATTGGTGCTTCAACAATGAAAAACAAAACAAAGAAAACAACCTACTCTACTAATGAAACTAATTCCTAAGAAAACAAGAGAAATGGATCTCTATCAGACCAGGAGATTAATCCTAGTAGACAGAATCTTCCTAAGGTATGGACATGTTCTCTGGAAAAAAATATTTCCACAATTTGTCCATTTACTTTGAAAATATTACCATTTTTAGGATTCTCTATCTCGACAGCCCCATGAGAAAATACAGTTCTAACAATGAAAGGCTCGGTCCATCGAGATCTCTACTTACCAAGAAAAAGATGTAGTATCGAATTATACAAAAGGACTTCCTGATGTGGCTCAAACTTCTTAAATATATTCTTATCATTGAATATCTTCATCATTTCCTTGTATATCCAATTAGTCTCATATGTTGTTGATGCAAACCCTAAGTGTAGAGTTGCAATGTAGTTTTACTCGATGAGACTAAGGTCGAACCCACAGGGACTTATATTTGTGCATTTTCTAAACCATTTTAGAACTATCACTAGAACTAAAACTAATTATGAGATTGGATTTTAAGAAAGAAAGATTAAAACTACGATAATTTCAAAGAAAAATCAGTAAATAAAAGCACTAGAGTGCCAAGGATCCACTTATAACCATTCTTAATATCTAATTATCTTTATTCAATTAAATTACTCAATTGAAATCAAAGTCCTATCTTATCCAACTGGATAATAAAGCGGTTAAATTATCATTCACAAACCAAAATAGATCTGAACTTCTATTGAATTGGTTATCACATAAAACACCAAAGTATTGATCACATGGAATTTAAAGTATCTATCATGCCCTTTATTTATGATAGATCAATAAACTTTATATATCAATCGCTTACAAAATAGAAAAGCAATCACTCTTATCTTTCCTAAGCATCCAATGTGCCCGAAGTCGACAATAGATCAAAGTAAATTAAAAATAAATCTTCATTCAAACCAAATAAATATTTATTCCTAAGAAAGCAGTAAATAAATAAATGGACCTCCATCTTGACCAGAAGGTTAGTCCTGATAGACATGATCTTTCAAAGGGATGGACGTATCCTCTTAATCAAAGTTTTTAGCAAATGGTTTAAGGTGGCGACTATTTACTTTGAAAAATATTACCATTCACTAGATTTTCTATCTCGATAGCCCTATGAGGATAAACCATTTTGACTTTAACGGGGCTGGTCTAACGAGATCTCAATTTTTCAGGTAAAAGATGAATTCTTGAGTTATACAAAAGGACATTTTGATATGGTTCAAAAGTTTTCCAAAGGATGCTCTTGTCATAGAACACCTTCATCTTATCCTTTATATCCGAGAGTTCTCTTAAGCCTTATTCCAGATTTCATCAAGTTCATTTTATTATAACTTGTATAGTGAGCAAGATTTTTTTTAGATTGAAATTGAAATTCTTTATAGCACAAAATGCCCTATGTTCCAACTCTACAGGCAAGTGACAAGCCTTCCCATAGACAAGTCTACAGGGTGACATACCAATGTTAGTGCACTGATTTATGCATCTTATTTGTCAATCACATGAGTTAATATGTTATGTAGTCGATTGAGCCTTTAAAAAGTAAAGACTTAAGACAGAAGAAGACAAGAGCATCAATGAGCAAAGAACAGATAAATAGGGTGCCTTAGTGACCCTAACCCTTAACCTAAAATAATCCTTAAACATTTACATGATCTTATCTTAATAGGTAAATCTTATTGATCATCCCTTAGCCTTAAAAACATAATTAGAATATGATAAGAAATGATAAAAGAGCTGCGAAGCTGTTGTGAAATCATACGCCCAAAAATAGCAGACTTCGAGTGCTTCATGATCCCATCAAGCAGACCTCGAAAGGTCTTCAGTGACATCAAAGATCCCTGTGATGGCATCGATAGAGAATTTAAATATGTCCAGTAAGAATTCATCATTTTATCTAATTTTCTTAATGACATCGAGGTCTCCTTCGATGGCATCAAAGGCTTATCTCGATGGCATTGAAGAGAACTCAATGGCATCGAAAGGTAACTCAGATATATCTAGAAAGAAATAAACATATTATATGATTTTCTCGATGGCATCAAGGTACCCTTCAATGGCATTGAAGGTTCATCTTGATGTCATTAAAGATTAATCGATGGCATCAACGGACCTATTAAAACGTAAACTTCTTATAAATGACATTCAGTTCTTAGGCATTTGGATGGATTTTTGGTGCAATAAAAGTCTAGGATATTCCATGATCATATCTTTCGTCCCAAGCCTCTAAGCCAATGAGTTCTAAAGTCATCTTCCATGAGATTAACAATCGAATGAGGATTTCAACCTCAACCGTAAAAATGTTCTTAAACTCTGCTAATTTCTATAAATTAGACTCAACCTCTATATAGACACCATTGTCTAAATCATTTAGAAGATACATATATGTGAACTCCCTAGGAATTACAACTTCCCATTAGTTGTAAGAGATTCAACCAAAATCCCATCACCTTGATCATCGCACCAGAACACTACATGCAAGGTTTTTAATCTTGGATTTGAAGCATTGGTAAAGCATCAACATCACAATCAGGTGAGCAAAGGGCAGCTGATTGAAGCATGGGAGAGCATCGATCAAGCTACCTAATAAATTACTACAAAAGGGGCTCAATCCAACATGTTGTAAATTATGAGAGTTTGTATACTCTCTTTCCTTGTATAGGAAAAAGTGTAAGAGTTTGTGACCCAAACTCGACTACATTCTTGTATAGGACCTTGGCTCTTGTGTAAGGCATAAATACAGGTTCTTATGTAAGACATTGGCTCTTCTACAGGGTCGCAATGTAGTAATAATCTTAGTGAGACCAAGGTCAAATCCACAAGAACTAATCTGATGAGTATTCTGAGAGTAACCAGAAGTAGAACTAGAAAAAGATGTAAACCTAAATTTAGAAGTGTAGAGAGAGTAATTGTGAATTATTTAACTAAAACTTAAGAAATTCAAAGGTGAAAACTAGGGTTTCCAAGGATCTACTTGTAGAGATCAGAAAGATCTATTATTGATTCAAGAACACAGCTGGAATTAGAGTCCAACCTTATCCAATTGGAAGATATCTCAGTAAAACCAAATCTAAACTTCCTTTGACCTAATTCTCAATGGATGAGAGTTGTGAGAACTGGAAGTGATTCCATCACAAAACCATGCCCAAGAGACAGTGACTCACAATAGGATATACCAATCTCATAATTAAACATAAGAGAATTATGAAGATTAAAAGGGATTCCATCATCCATCCATGCCTAAAGGATGATGGTGAACAATAGAATTTCCTAATTTCATAATCTCAATACATGAAAAGAGATACTCAAAGCTATTGCAGATCTACTGTAATTTGAGTCACAATAAACTATTAAAAAATGAAAGTATTTCTCAAATATCAAATTAGAATAAAAGAGAGTTCAGTTAAAAACATGAATCAAAGCAACAAAAAATATCCCATCACGCTACAAGCTTCACCTCTTAGCCCTAGCTAAGAGGTTTAGCTAACCATGGATATGATTGGATCTAAAACCTAGAAGAAAGCATGAAAAACTAAGATAGAAAGAAGAAAAATGCTTAGTGACGACTCTCCATCCTTGGGCTTCGCTCCTCCAAACCCTAGATTGGTTAGATAGTTGCCCAGGGATGCCCTGGGGACTCCTATTTATAGTCATGTAACACCTCCTTTCGCATCCCTTTGTAAAAATCTGGAAACTGCTTCAAATTTATGCACTCTACATAACTTCGCGTGATTTGTTCGATGACATCAAACAGGCTTCGATGTCATCGAATGTATCTTTTATACGTGCATTTTTTGTTCTTTTGTAACTTCATCCAGACTTTATAACCTTCTGTGTCATCGAACCTACCTTCGATGTCATTGAAGAGGCCTTCGATGTCATCGAACACTGTTCGAGGAATCGATAATGTGTCCAAAACAATCCAGAGAGTTATTCCCATTTCTCTAATAAATTCAATGTCATTGAAGAGACCTTTAAGGTCGTCAAGCAGATTTTCGATGTCATTGAGGATTGCTTCGAGTAATCGAAAATGGTGCCCAATATGTCTAGCGAGTTTTGCCAAAATCTCAAAGAAAATTCAATGTCATTGAATAGGTCTTCGATGTCATCGAGTAGAGCTTCGAGTCATTGAACAAGTTCTTGAGTCATCGAAAAATGTCTTCAATTTGTCCAGTGACCAACTCGATTTTCCTTCATAAATTCGATGTCATTGACCCATTTTCGATGTCATCGGATGTGTCCTCAATGTCATCGAACAGTGCTCGATGACACAGTTAATGTGTATTCTGCACTTGTTCATTCGGCTTCGTTCATTCTTTACTTGGTTTTCTTGAATCTTAGGAACTTGATATCTTTAATCTTTGTATCCTAAGATCCATTCCTCGGTGATCTCTAAGTGTCAAATCCATGCTTTTAGAACCTTTTCCAATCCAAGCTCTCAAATTCACTTTGCAACACAAACATGAGTAAAATATGACATTAAGCAGTATCATGTTCATAAAACCAAGATATAAATGGGGATCAATATGCAATATTTGACCCTCAACACAATTCCCAACCAGCATTTTGTTAGTCTCGAGCAAAGTCTGCATGAAATAAATCTCAATGCTTAATGTTAGGAATCTTTTTCAGAAAATGATCTTTTGTGCACTCAAGTATGAATGGGTAGAAATAAGATATGAAAGTGAGATTTTGAATACCTAGAACCAAATCACATAAGCAACCAATCAATAAGTTCTTTATCCATTAAATCGAAGTATAATTTATATATCGAGTTTTTTAATGTTCTTAGTGAAAGTCAATTTATTTCCTATACAAATACTATCAATTCATCATGTGAGTTATGCTCATTACTTCAAGATCAGTTTGAAACTCAAGTACTGATTCCAAACTTATCTCATTTTCCTTCTTTTTCTAATTTTTGATTTTATATCGACAGTCAATTTTTATTCATTCTTTTTTACTTTTGCATTCTTTTCCTTCTTTTTCATGACCTCTTTGTTGATCTCATGTTTTTTAACTGGTTCTTTATATATATATATATATATATATATATATATATAAAGTTGGATAAAATTCTCCAGATTTGCTTCTTACCATCTATTAATGATTCACATACTAACAATAAAAAATTCTAGTATATCTTACAGAAGGTAGATTGAGTGTGTTTTTATTTAGATAAACATGATATTTAAATTTTCTCTTAATTAATTAAGCGTAATAACTTAGGTGATAGATTACTTAGATGGTTAGACTCCGGCAATTCAAAATTCAATCTCTATCTTATCATACTCAAAGCATTCTTAAGTACACAACTCATTTCTTCCCAAATAGATTTCAACTTTGCAACATTGAAATTTTTTTAAATTTTTACTCAAATATGAGAAGACACTGATTAGTTTACCTAATCCCCCATTCCCAACTAAAAAATCTATATTGTCTTCAATATAAAAGAATTAAGCATATAATGCAAAAGAGGCAATGAAAAGAAAAGGGAAGTGATGGAAAGGTAATACCTTCAGAAAGAATTTTGAGGTTTTTCCAATAATCTTAGTGTAAAGATGGGGTAGCACAAAATAAAACGCAATAGAGTATAAGTAAACTATGCTAAACAGCTGAAGCAAACTACCGTAGTCCTATGAAAGCGATAAACCTACCTATACCTCCATCAGACTAGAAGATCAATCCTAGAACACAAGATCATTCAACGGTATGGACATCTCTTCTGAAGCAAATTTCTTAACAAATGGCTTTAAGCGATGTCCATTTACTTTGAATTTATTACCAATGTTTGGATTTCGAATCTCAACAGCCCTATGAGGATAGACATTAGTAATAGTGAAAAGCCCGGTCTAATGAGATCTAAGTTTACTTGGAAAGAGATGTAATTGAGAATTGTACAAGAAGACCTTTTGACCTGGTGTGAATGATTTCCAAAGAATGTGTTGATCATGAAACATCTTCATCCTATACTTATAAATTCTCAATTTTTCGTATGCATCATTCCGGATCTCTTCAAGTTCATTTAACTAAAGTTTGCGCGGCGAGCCAACATTGTCCAAATTGAAGTTCAGATTTTTTTATAGCCCAATAAGCTCTATGTTCCAACTCCACATGCAAGTGGCAAGCCTTCCTATAGACGAGTCTAAAGGGTGACAATCCAATAGGGGTTTTGAATATAGTACAGTAAGCCCATAAGGCATCGATCAATCAGATTGACCAATCCTTATGGTGAGGGTTAACTATCTTTTCCAAGATGTGTTTAATTTTCCTATTGAAAATCTCAGCTTGCCCACTTATTTGTGAGTGGTATGAAGTGCTCACTTTGTGTGAGATGCCATTTCTTCATTAAGTTCGCAAATGGCCTATTACAAAAATGCAAACCTTCATCACTAATGATGACTCGAGGTGTTCCGAACCGGGAAAAGATGTTCTCTTTAAAGAATTTAATGACCGTTTGATGATCATTTTTTCGGCATGGAATTGCTTTGACCCATTTAATGACATAGTCTACGGTGAGAAAAATATATAAATTCTCAAAAGATTGGGGGAATGGTCACATAAAATCGATGCCCTAGCAATCAAATGCTTCAATGATTAGAATGGGATTCAAGGGCACCATATTTCAACAGGACAATGCTACCAATTTTTGACAACGATCACAAGCTTTGCAAAACTCATGAGTGTTCCTGAACATAGTGAGCCAGTAAAAGCCACACTGCAGAATCTTAGTCATGGTCTTTTTATCAAAAAAGTGACCACCACAGGCCTGGGAATAACAGAAGGAAATGACACTTTGGTGTTCATTGTCTAGCACACACCTCTCTAAGATTTGGTTTGGGTAATATTTAAACAAATATGGTTCATCCCAAAAGAATTTACGTACCTCGGTAAAGAATTTCTTCTTATCTTGCATACCAATGTGTCGGCGTGAAACCTATAACAAGATAATTAGCAATATTTATAAACCAAGATGAGTGGGAGACTATGAACAATTGTTCATCAAGGAACATGTCATTTATATGTATCATCTCAAGGGAATCAGAGAGATCAAGGCGGGAAAGATGGCCAGCCATTGCGTTCTCTACTCCCCTTTTATCTTTTATTTCCAAATCGAATTCTTAGAGTAAGAGGATCCATCTTATCAGGTGGGCTTAGCACTATTCTTAGAAAGAAGATACTTGAGCGCTGCATGATCTGTGTAAATGACGATCTTCTATCCGATCAAGTAGGACCTAAATTTGTCCAAAGCGAACACTATAGGTAAAAGTTCATTTTTCATAGCAGAGTAGTTCACTTGGGTAGGATTTAGAGTATTACTTGCGTAATGAATAACATATGGCCTCTTTTCTTTTCTCTGGCCTAAAACCATCATAAGAGCATAGTTAGATGTGTCGCACATAAGTTTAAAAGGAAGGCTCTAGTCGGGTGGTTGCATGATAGGTGCAGTGGTTAACATGCCCTTGAGCTTAGTAAAAGCATCATGACATTGCTTAGTCCACTCATATGGTGCATCCTTTTATAGTAGATTACATAGAGGATGAGAGAGGTAACTAAAGTCCTTTATAAATCTCATATAAAAACTGAAAGTGCCCTGGTTTGTCAATCAGTGTGAAGGTTAAGTCGGTGAGTCAAGTGAGCCTCATATGAAGATCGTTTAAGCCATTGGCTCAACTGGATGCGTGGTCCGAGATCGTCACAGGTAAATTTAACCTCACATTCCACGTCCCAAAATACCTAGGTAAATAAATCCTTAAAAGCCTTATAACATCATGGGAATTAAAAGTCTAAAAACTTATTCTTAATAGGAAAATGTTCTAAGTTTTTCAGCTTAGTTCGATAACATCGAGCTTTCATCAATGACATAGAAAACTCAATGTTAATGATATCGAAATGGCTTCGATAATATCAAATTGGCTTCGATAATATCGAATTGAGACATTTTATGTCCAACAATCACAAAGTATTTGGATAGGATTTTTGATAAATTGAATATACCTTCGATGACATCGAACTTCAGTAATCGATGATATCGAAGGTAAGTCGATAAAATCGAAGGCCTTAGAGCATTATCCAGCAAACCTTCTTGGTAAATATTCTGATACTGCTTGAGGAATCGAAAGGAAATTAATGTCATTGAAATTTAAATCCCGATGTCATCGACATGATCTCGATAACATCAAATTGGGACAAGTTATGTCCAACAAGCTTCAGAAGAAAATCATCTAAAATGTTCGAGGAATCGAAACCTTACTCAATGTCATCGAATTTCAAATCACGATAATATCGAGAGAGTCTCAATGAAATCGAATCAGGACATAACTATTCCAGCAAGCCTATAAGGAAAATGATGTGAAAATAATCGAGGAATCGATATAGTCTCGATGACATCGTAATTCAAAAATTGATGATATCGATATATGATCGTTGACATCGAATTTGGACAAAAAAATGGCCAGCAAGCTTCGTCGAAATATCCTCAGAAAAGATCAATGTATCGAACTAGTTTTCGATGATATCAGAGTTCAAACTTTGATAACATCGAAGCAAGCTTGATGACATCGATCCTCAGTAAAAAAGTTCCAGGTATGTGCTTTAGTTGAGTTCATATCATCGAACTTTAATTCGATGGTAACGAAAGTATACGTTCGATGACATTGAATCAGGTCTAATATGATCAAACTCAATCAAATTCTGACATCTTTATTACTGTTGCGTCTTTTTGTCTATATAAGGATAGGTTACTCTTGGTTGTAAAAAAAATATAGAGTGAGAGAAAATTGAGAGAGTTTTGAGAGAGTAATTGCATATCACCTACTTCAAGCTCATTTCTCTTATGGAAGTTCATCCCTCAATCCACCCTCATCATTGATAATTAATAGAGTGGATTGATGAATGAACTTCCCCATTCAAGGATCATCCAGCTAATAGCTTAATGGAAAATCATTAAGCTGGGATGTAACGACCTTGGAAATTTTTGTGCTAATCTTTCCTTAAGTAGTTGTTTTTGGGGTAATTAGCGCTTTACTTGATTGCTTGTGAAATTCGCATCAATCACTTTAAATTGTATCTGCATAGCTCTAAACGTGTAGATTAGTGAGCGCTACGTTACTCTGAAATCTGGGATCCATCGCTAAATCCAGTTGTTCTGGGGAATTTTTGGAAGATCTGGATCGGACCTAGACCGCGCGTCGAAAGTCCGATGGCGATGATCTTAGGCTGTTGCGGTCACTGAGTTGGGCTTGGTCTTCACCTCAAAAATCAAGTCGATCTGATGTTCTAGGTCGATTTGGTTGAGCTCGGAGTGAAGAGTGTGAGAACGGTTGGAATTTATTAAGCTTTTTATGAAATCTGAGTCGTGTCGCTTGCGCGACGATTTTAAGCTATCTGACCGTTGGATTCTGACCCAATTTCACCCTCTGACATAGTTGGCCCATGCATATCCTAGTGCTTGTGGACTGATCGAGTTTCCGTGACCGTTGAATTGAGTGTGGTCCGCCACTACTGATCTCAAGAGCCGGTCGGCACGAAAACTCACTGACCTAGATCCATGGTCGGTGAGCTTAAGTCCGACCTTTCGTGGTTATAGGCCCACCGAAGTGCTTCGTTGGATCGAGAAAGGCGTACTTTGGTTATAACCTAAGTATACCTTGACCCTGGGGTTATTTCCATCATTTTAAGGCCTATATATAGTCCTTAAACCCTAGCTCTCATTTCCATACGAATTTTCTCTAACCCTAGCTTGGAAAGAGAGTGGAAAAGAGAGAGTTAGTGAGAGAGATTGGTTGGTGAATCACCTTGATTCTTCCTTGTTCTTCTTCACCTTTGAATCTTCACTTTGAATCGTTCCTCTGACGATTCTGAGTTCTTTTGGGGTAAGTTAACCTAACCCTAACCTGTGTTAGAGCTTAGATTAGACTTGGTGTTGTTGTATCTCATTTCTATCCTTATTTTAGGGTATTCTAGCGCCGTTGACGAAGACAACTCGTCTAAATCAGTTCGGCGGTTCTTTCTTCGCTTAAGGTGCGGACTTTAAGTGTATAGGTTATGGTTTTCAAGGCTTTCAATCCCAGTTAGTGATTTATTCTTGTTATGGATGAGATTTCACATGTCAAATGTTATGTTTACATTGCTTTCCTGATATGCATGTGCTATATTGAGATTTGTGTATTTTAAGTGTATTTATAAAGTACCGTATACGTATAAAATACGCACTTGTGTTTGCCATGATTATTGGTCATGTATGTATGCTAGATGCATGTATGACAACTCCTTGGGAAAAGGAATTTTCTAAGTGCACGTATTTCAACATGCGTCATGTATGTTGTTCCATGTATGCTAAGTGTTTGTAGAAATGCATGAATGATCTAAGTGTAACTGATTACACTAATTGTGGGCGTTGAGAAGTGATTCTCAATACTCCTATTGATGCGCATGATTTCCTTTATGCAAGTTACATTTCAAGTTATTTAAATTCAAGCATTCCTATGCTTACATTTATATTAAGTTGATTATTCTTCAGATGTGTATGTAACATGATTTGAGTTGTTGATCCATTACTGTTTTACATTCCATATGAATATCTGTCGTAGTGTAGGATGTTTGGGACTATGCCTTAGTCCAAGAAATCGGTAATTGACCCTATGGTCGTGGTTGAGATTGCTTTCGCCACGTGAGACGCATTAGACGAACCCGAGTCGTATTAGAGTTGTCGGCAGTGGTTCGACCACGCGGAGTGTTTGCGCACTCCATGTCGTTCAATTCAACGTGCGCTCGTGCTAGTCGAGTTCGTCAAATAACCCGATTGTCCAGTGTATGTTAACCATGTATGGACGCTACTGCTTGAATCTAGGGTACCGAACTTACCAGTGAAATCCTAATAACCATGGTACCTGATCCGCTAAGACTCATGAGCCGGACATGGTGGTATGGGACACCGTGGTCGAGCTGTCGGCCTACGCTGGGGTGACAAGCCTCCCCGTAGTGACCAATGAGCAACTAAACTCGTGAGCCGATTATGGTGGTATGGGACACTATATTCGTGCTGTCGGCCTACATTGATTGGTGACGAGCCCTTTGTAGTGACCTCGAGCATACCTGGATACCGCAAGGAGGTGACGAGCCGATCTGTGGTAGTAACGGCATGAAAGGCGTGCATTGATTGGTGACGAGCCCTTTGCTACGACCTCAACTATATGATCGTATGCGATATCTAGGATTGACGACCCTAGTATGGATCACTGTTTGGATGGTGATATGAGGAAGGTATCTTAGCTTCCCAATCCTGTTGTGTGAAATGGACTAATAACAACTTGGTAATCATAACCATGCACCGCATTTGCATGTGCTTTGTAGATGTGGCGCACTTTGAGGCGATGTCATGCGTAACGTAAGATGAAGACGCTGAGGGTGTACGTGTGAGGGCACGCATCATATTGCATTCATACCTGCATTAATAAGAGTAATTAGGCTTTATTTAAGTGTTATGCTTTATCATTACTGTTTGATTGAACTGATAGCATGTTAACCAGTGCCTTATTGTTCCACTGAGTTGATCACTCACTCCCACGTTTCTGGGGCGGTGTTTCACACCCACCAGACTCTGTCTTAGGCCCTGATGTTGCAGATGTGGATGCGACGTCTGAGGCAGAGCGGGAGCTGGATGACGACGAGGCTGCCTTCTCCTATATGCAGTTTTCAGACGGGTTCTAGCGAGCCTCGGTCTGTTGCACGGGATCTATGGGATTACTATTTTGGGAACTGAAATGATGTAACTTGTACTTATAATTTTGATAAATAACACTTTTACACAATCTGGTTGTATATGAAATTCAGGGACTTACACTTGTACACATATTTTACTATAAGTCTTCCGCTTGCTTTATTCACTTATCCCTGAATCATATCTGCGTTTTGGCTTAATCTATCCCATGTTTATGTGCTAATACAGTCAACATACATCATTCATTAATTATGTTGCATAAGTGATGTTTTGAAACTCGGGAGCTGAGTTATGCTCGACCCCCGAATTTCAGGGCGTTACATGGGATACCTTGAATGCTTAATAACTTTGAATCTCTACTTCTTTAAAATATGAAAACATTTATTAAAGTAGGATTCTAACATAACCTTGACCCAATCCGTTGCCTTTATTGGAGCATCATCAAGTGTTGTGAATTAAGGGAGCTGAAAAATCTTCATTATCTAGGAGGAGATCTTCATCAACATGCTAGAACGGAGCTCATCTACTTATCTATAAGTAACTAGAGTCCAAAGATCCAGTTAATCATTTCTTATGTAGGATTGGGTCACAGGTGGTTCTCACCCTTTCAAGCCCTCATAGGAGGCCTTCAACAGGAGAGTACAGTTGGGTGCTATGTGTTGACCCTTGCTCTTATATAGGGTAAAAACTTAGAGATAAGCATACTCCTTGTTCTTGCTCAAGGTGGGAAGAAATCAGCACCGGGTATATTTCATCTTAACCTAAATAGACGTATTTCAAATAAGAGGGAAAAGTTTCAGGTCAAGCTTTGGTGCCTTGTGTCACACCCCAAACTCGAAAACCGGGCTCACAAAATTTTTGATTGCCGAATCCGGTGCCGACAGCCTCCGCAGTACCCCATTCTCGGCTCCCAGTACTCATACGCCAGATTCTAATCCTGAGATCCTGCTAGGAGAATTTTCAAACGTACATTTATCTCGTAGAAGAATATTCATAAGTTCACCTAAATCACAAAGGAAACATCATCTTCACATATCCACTAACATAAACATTTAAATACAATGCTGAAAGGGAAATAATATATTGAAAATCAAAGCTTCAGAAGATAGCTGCATGATCCAGGCTCAATGCCACTCCAACCTAAAGCCACCTGCACGCATCTATTGTGCAAAGCTTATAGAAAGCATAGAGGGTGGTGAAAGTGTGTGCGCAAGGTAAGTGCCAAGAATGCAATATCAGAGCAATACGAAAACATGCTGGTAAGTCCATAAATATCATCAGCCATATCCAGGCTATGCGATGAAAAAATATAATAAGCTAATATCATATATTGAGGATACAATATAGATGAGTAATGCAATGAGGAGACATAGTAAGCCAAATATCATATACCAAGGATGCAATGTAATATGCAAATCTTGACGAGTCCACGAATACCGTCAACCTCATTTAAGCCATATAAAATATAGAAGTATAATAAACCAATTGATATGTGCTGAGGATGCAATGTAATATGTGGTGCAAATGAAATGACTAAGTTGGAGTGTGAAGTCGGGATGATAATACGCAGTATTACAAGCTATGAGGTTCATCATATGAAACTTCTATCCAAACCAGTCCCATACCTAAATTTGGATAGATAAACTCAATATGGTAAACTCCTGATCTCAGGTTGGTCGCGCACCCCAACCGAAATCTTGGCCATTGTGAAGGTATATATATCAAATTAGTTGCGCAACACTAGCCCGAGTGGATGGTGAAGGAACGAATGAATGAGTAAAATGCTGAGTATGCAATTCATATTCAATAAGTCCACATATCAGTATTGTATATCTCTGAGATATCACTGGGGTCTAGTACACTCTACGCCAGCTTGCCGCCCTTATTTGAGCGTACAACTGGGTAAGTGAAAGAGACCTTACTATCTGCCTGCCTATATCGGGCCCGGCTCATCGATAGAGGACCCATTCCTCAAGCTGGTCAAACTTAACCTAGATATTACCCCCTCACTTAGTGGGTAAGGTCACACCCCCTCCCAACCGACCACGACACATTAGGAGACATGGACTACTGGTATACAGACCTCATGCGCCTATATATATCCACTCAATCTCGACATTGGTGCATCTCTTGACTACGGAGGTTTAGGGATTTTCACCTAGGGATATCTATGGTGCCCGTATGCTAGAATCAAATATTTTCAGTGTCCTATCTGGCCACCCATGACATGCCTGTGGAGGTCACGACCCTGATATCGCTAGGGCGGATAGTAGTCATGTCACACCCTAAACTCGAAAAACGGGCTCACAAAATTTTCGATCACCAAATCCGGTGCCGACGGCCTCCGTAACACCCCATTCTCGGCTCTCAGTGCCCATATGTCAGATTCCGATCCTGGGATCCTACAAGGAGGGTTTCTAGTATGAATTTTTTTTGTAATGAAGCATAACCACAAGCATAACCAAGTCATAAAACAACATCACCACATATCCACTATATCAAAAACTTTAAGTACAATACTGAAATGGAAATACATATGTCAAAAATCAAAACTCCAAAAGACCGCTGCACACTCCAAGCTTAACGCTGCTGCAACCTAACATCACCTGCACGCATCTATCGTGCATAAGCTTACAAAAGCTTAGAGGGTGGTGAAAGTGTGTGCACAAGATAAGTGCCAAGTATATCATAAAGTCCATAAATCATACATCATTAGAATAAACAGAAATACTTATAAGATCATGAATCATACGATATCAGAGTAAGCGAAAATATACTGGTAAGTCCATGAATGATATCAATCGTACCAGGGCTATGCGATGCAAAACATTATAAGACAATAACAGATGCTGAGGATGCAATGCAATATGCAAATCCTGACAAGCCACAAATACCATCAATAACATAGTAACCCAAAATGCTAAGTACTATGGACGCAATGTAATATGTGGTGCGAATGAAATGAACATGCTGGAATGTGAAGTCGGGATGATAGTACGAAGTATCACAGGCTCTGAGGTCCATCACAAGGGACTTTTATCCAAACCAGTCCCATACCTAAATTTGGATAGTAAAAAATAATGTGGTAAACTCTTGATCTCAGGTTAGTCGCGCGCCCAACCAAAATCCTAGCCATGCGAAGGTACACGTAACAAATAGTTATGCACCACCAGCCCGAGTGGATAGTGAATGAATGAATGAATGGATATGTAATTCCTGCTCAATAGGTCCACGTATCAGTAAGGTTGCTCTCTGGGGAAATCATCGGGGTCTATTACACTCCACACTGACTGTCTCCTCCCTAGCTACACAACCCTGCAAGTGGAAGAGACCTCACTATCTCCCTAACTAGCAGTTTGCCAATACCTACTCGGCTCTTTGATAGCAGACCCATTTATGAGCTGGTCATACTCAGCCTAACTTAGAGCCCCCTCACTCGGGCGGATAAGGCCACACCCCCTCCCAACCGACCACGACACAGTGGAAGATGCGGCTTACTGGTATTCGGCACTCAGGCGCTCATGTTCCACTCGGTCTAGACGTTGGGGCACCTCCTGGCCTCAGAGATTTTGAGATTTTCACCTAAGGACATCTTAATGCCTATAGTGCTAAAACTAAGTATTTTCGGTGTCCCATTTAACCATCCACAATGTGCATATAGAGGCCACGGCCCTGATGTCGCTAGGGTGTATAACGATCGAGTCACATATATGTGAGATGCATGAGTCACACTATCCAGTCATGCAACAATCCTGCACGTACGGCGAGATAACGTGAGTAGTCCTCTCACAAGGAGTCCCGTAAATAGTCTGCCCAATGGCATATGCTATGATCAAACAATCCTCATATCAGGCATACATATGATGCGTATGGGCATGAATCATGGTGTTATACTAAGCATGTTATAAAGTGATGAACTGTCCTTACCATGAAGATGGGCATAGATGGCCTACACACAACAAGTATGAGCCTATCACTGGGCCCTAGGGAAAGTCATAATGTGGACATTTAACCAACATTATTCTTACAATGTGGACGTCAAACCAACATTGCTCTTAAGGCACAGCCCGCCATAAACATCATTACCTGCATTATAGTGAAATCACACATTACATCGGGTGCACATTCCTCACATTGAGCCGCGTGTACACCACATTGGGCCTAGCCATGCAGGCCACAAATACCTCAAGATGGGCCTCATCACATGGGCTGGAAATATATCAAATGGGCCATAACATATGAGCCGGAAACACATCACAATGGGCCTTAACCCATGGGCCCTAACACATCACAATAGGCCTTAACCCATGGGCTCTAAATACATCACAATGGGCCTCAACCCATGGGCCCTAATACATCATAATGGGCCTCAACCCATGGGCCCTAATACATCACAATAGGCCTCAACTCATGGGCCCTAATACATCACAATGGGCCTTAACCCATGGACCCCAAATATATCATAATGGGCCTCATAAATATCAAGGTGGGCCTCAACAACAGCCCATAAATACATCAAGGTGGGCCTCCTCAAATGGGCCTTATGTATATACCAAGGTGATTTCAGTGGTAGACGTTTCAATGCTCACATTTCCATGTGGTCCACTTGATAAATAGATCGGTCAACTTGATAAATAGATCTGTCTTATATTTCGTTTCAAGCCTTAAAATGAGCTTGGTCAAAAGGTTAGATGGTTTGGGTGCAACACATGCATCATGGTGGGTCCCATATAGATGGATGACATGGATGAAACAGGTGGGTTCCATGAAGTGCCCACCATCAGGTATATATTATACATAATATATAATATATACAATACAATACACACACACACACAACACACCAGGTGCAGGCCCCACACGTGGGGTGGGTCCCACCATCCAGTACTATGGACGGTGTGGGTAAGACACATACACCATAGTGGGTTCCACGTCTAGTCATCTGGACAGTGTGGAACATAATACATACATCAGTGGGTCTCATGTGGGGCCCACCATAATGCTTATATGCCGTCCAACTTGTTGATAAGGTCACGCTGACCTGGCTGGAAGGAAAAATAAATTTCATATGGATTCAAAGCTTCTACAACACAAAAAGGGTTTTAATGGCAAACGTTCAATCCCTGTTGTGTGGGCCACCTGAGCTATGGATACAGCCGATTTAAGGGGGGGCCACCGTTTGAAAAGTGGCCCACCAGATGCACGGTGTTGATGTCCCACACACATCACGTGGTGCGCATGGCTGGGACCTGTGGTCCCTGCCCATCCAGTGTCAAACACAGCAGGACGCCTGCTGCAATGTTAGCAGTGCCTACTGCCTTAAACATTTTTTTAATGGAGTTTTCTTGGGGATTTTTCCATGTAGGGCCCGCGTCAGGTGGATCCGACCCAACCATTGGTCGCTATGGCTCAAGACAAGCCAAATGAGCCCAATATGCGATGTGTTTTGGCGCGTAGAAATATCCGGTGGCTTTTCAATGGTGAAAACCACCGTTTTCTATGCTATGGCCCACCAGATACTCGGATCAGCTTCATTTTTTGGCTCAACAGGTAAAATGATCTAGAGCATGGAATGGACGGCATGGATTAACAACATGCATCAAGGTGGGGCCTGTATAAGTGGCCCTCTCCAAAACCTTTATATCTATACATTTTTTTATTTTTCAGTACACTCACTGACAGTTCACGCATCACTTTGACGTCCATCGTCTAGGGACACTGGACGGTTTTGGATACCACATATTAAGGTGGGCCCACCTTCAGACGTGTTGTCTAGGTGGACCACTATAGGCACAGATGGTGTGGATAAAACATACACCAAGGTAGGGTCCATCTGAGTGGGCCACACGGCCATCTATCACAAAGCAAAAATGAAAAGAAAGGGAGAGAGAGAAAGAGAGACACACGTGCGATGGAGGGGCCCCAGCACTATGGGCCCTCCGATCCATGCATTCAATCATACATCAATGGGTCCCATTACACGTGGGCCCACCAAATCAAAGATCAACGGTAGAGGTTCCTTCTCCACCTAAATGGAAGGTCTAGATGACCTCTATCCACGTGAAGAAAATAAACATCATGATGGGGTCCATGGAGAATGGCCCATGGAATGATCATGAGAATCAAGGTGGGCCATCAGCCACACCTAGGGTCCAAAGTGAGATCCATACCATTAATCGGTAGGCCTCACTTGGCCCTTCATAAAAAAAAAAGGAAATATAGGCCTAATAGAGCACCCACCGTTTGATCTTCTTGGTCCGTTGGAAAGCCGATCTCCTTGTGCTTCACTTTAATGGAGGGTGATGAGATTTGAATGGCTAGGATGATAACTTTAGGGAGAGGAAGTGGGCAACACAAACTCACTTTTCTCTTATGGAAGAGTTTGGATGTGAGCCTCTTCTCTTGCTTGGAATTTGTGAAGAGAAAGATAGAGAGAGAGAGAGAGAGAGAGAGAGAGGATGTAAGGAGAGAGAGTGATGGGTGATGGAGTGATGGATGTGAGGTGAGTGATGGGTGAGGTGAGTGATGGGTTGACTTTGGTGGTTACTTAACTTGTGGAGAAAGAAAGCATGGGTGCTCTTGTACTTGACATGAGGTGATTGATTGATTGATGGGACATGTTGTAGAGATTCTCTTGGGATTGCAAATGCGCGATGTTTTCTTTGAAAAAAACATCAGCCCACATCTCCTCGCCAGGGTATCGGATCGGTGCGTAAGACGCGGTGGCGGTGCGGTCATAATGGTACATGTCTCAAATTAAGCTAATTGAAATCTATGGGATATGACTTAGGGTCGCATGCAAACATTAATTATCGGTCGCAGGTTGCTGGAATTCGACAGGAAGGATCGCAGGAGTCGACGGAACAGTATAAAGTAGGATACGAGTCTTATAAGTCATAACACAAAATGCAAGATACATGAGTCACACAGTTCAATCATGCGTCAATCCTGTGCATACCATGTGCTCATGTGGGATGACTCCGCCTATCAGGGAGTCCCATGAACAACCTACCCTATAGCATATGCAATGGTCAACCACATATCATAAAAACTATGCAGATGATGCGTATGGGTATGTATCATGATGTTATGCTGTCACATACTTATAATCAGTATTAATAACCAGCACCGATAATCAACATCGATAATTGGGACTGATATAGCATCGACAATCAGCACCAATAATCAACATCGATATTCGGCCTCAATAATCAACACCAATAATTGGCATCGATACTCATCCCTGATAATCGACATCGATGAGAATGAGCCTAACAAGGCCTAAGGGAAGGTCACAATGTGGACATTCAACCATCATTGTCCATCAATGTGGATATTCAACTAACATTGCTCCCAAGGAGTGGCCCTCATAGGGCCAAACATATAGTGGGCCCATGGCCTCACATAAGGGCTCAATATACATCACCATGGGCCTCACTCGAGGGCCTAATACACAGCACGATGGGCCTCACTCATAGGCCTAATACACATCACATTGGGCGTCATCAAATGGGCCATAAATACATCATATTGGGTCTTATCACATGGACCTCGCATATCACAATGGGCCATATCACATGGGCCTCATATACATCAAGTGGGTCGCATACAATCACAATGGGCCTAGCCTTATTACACGGGCCTATACATCACATCGGGCCTCATCATATGGTCCATATATACATCTCATTGGGCCTCACCAAATGGGTTACAAAAACATCACCACGGGCCTCATCAATGGGCCTCAAAGACATCATAATGGGTCTAATCACCTGGGCCTTAAATACGTCACAATGGGCTGCATCACGTGGGCCTAAGGGGCAGCCCATGATCCAGAAAATGGATGAATGGTGCGTACATAACACATACATCATGGTGGATTGTAGCCCATGAACGACGTGCATACAAAACATACCTTAGGCGGGTCCCGCCCCAGCTAGATGGTGCCGATAAAATACATACACCACGGTAGGGCCCACCGTCCTATAGATGGTGTAGATAAAACACATACATCATTATGGGACCCATCGTCTACGTACTAGACAATGGATGGTGTGGATTAGAACATTTATCATGATGGGTCACACCATCCCACGTACAAGGATGGTGTAGATAAAACACATAGATCAGGACCCCACTGTCCACGTAATGGATGGTGGAGTACAACACATATCATGTGGGACCTACAAAACTTACTGACGTGATAAAATAGGACGGTGGAGTACAACACATATCATGTGGGACCTACAAAACTTACTGACGTGATAAAATAGCTATGCTGCACATAGGTCCTAGATGAACAGTTGGCATATAACACATCCCTAATTAGACCCACAGAACTACTGACTTTAGTACAACAGCTAGGTTCTAGGAGGGTAGTCCTCATCATCTAGATGGACAGTTGGGATATAACATATATCTCATGATGGGATGCACAGAACTTGCATGACGTCAATACATCAGCTGTGTAGTTGGTGTGCGGTAGACCAACCTGTAACGCCCTGAAATTCGGGGGTCGAGCATAACCCAACTCCTGAGTTCCAAAACATCACTTATGCAACATATTTGATGATGGATGTATGTTGTCTGTATTAGTGCATAAAACATGGAATAGATTAAGCCAAAACTCAAATATAATTCAGGGATAAGTGAAGAAAGCAAGCGGAAAACTTATAGAAATATATGTGTACAAGTGCAAATCCCTGAAGTACATACACAAACCAGGTCATTCTGAAAGTGTTACTATCAAAGTTACAAGTAATGAGTTACATCATTTAATTTCTCAAAAATAATCCCAGAATCCCGCGCATCAGAACTAGGCTCGCTAGAACCCGTCTGAAAACTGCATATAAGAGAAAGCAGCCTCATCATCATCCATCTCCCTCTCTGCCTCAGAAGTCGCATCAACATCTACAACATCAGAACCTAAGACAGAGTCTGGTGGGTGTTTAACACCGCCCCAGAACGTGGGAGTGAGTGATCAACTCAGTGGAACAATAAGGCACTGGTTAACATGTTATCAGTTCAATCAAACAGTAATGATAAAACAGAACAATTAAACAAGTCTTAAGTACTCTTGTTAATACAAGGATGTATGCAAAATGTTGCGTGCCCTCACGTGTACACCCTCAGCGTCTTCATCTTACGTTATGCATGACACCACCTCAAAGTGTGCCACATTTACAAAGCACATGCAAATGCGGTGCATCGATATGATTACCAAGTTGTTATTAGTCCTTTTCATACAGCAGGATTGGGAAGCTAAGGTACCTTCCTCATATCACCATCCAAATAGTGATCCATTCTAGGGTCGTCAATCCTAGACATCTCATATGATTATATGGTTTGAGGTCGTAGCAAAGGGCTTGTCACCAATCAATGCACGCCTATCATACCTTCGTTACTACACCAAGGCTCATCACCTCAATGTGGTATCCAGGTATGCTCGAGGTCACTACAAAGGGCTCGTCACCAATCAATGTAGGCCGACAGCACGAATATAGTGTCCCATACCACAATAATCAGCTCACGAGTTTAGTTGCTCACTGGTCACTACGGGGAGGCTCGTCACCCCAGCGTAGGCCGACAGCTCGACCACGGTGTCCCATACCACCATGTCCGGCTCATGAGTCTTAGCGGATCAAGGTACCAAGGTTAATAGGATTTCATTGGTAAGTTCGGTACCCTAGATTCAAGCAGTAGCGTCCATACATGGTGAATATATATCGGACAATCGGGTTACTTAACGAACTCGACTAGCACGAGCGCACGTTGGGTTGCACGACATAAAGTGTGCAAACACTCCGCGTGGCCAAACCACTGCCGACAACTCTAATACGACTCGGGTTCGTCTAATACGTCCTACGTGGCGAAAACAATCTCAGCCACGATCTTAAGGTCGATTACCAATTTCCTGGACTAATGCATAGTCCCACACACATTACACTACAACAGATATTCATATTGAATGTAGAACAGTAAAGGAACAATAACTCAAATCATGTGGTACTCAAGCATTTGAAGAATATCAACTTAACACAAATGTAAGCATAAGTAATGCTTGAATTTAAATGACAAGGAATGTAATTAGCAAGAAGGAAATCATACACACTAGTGGGAGAGTTGAGAATCGCTCCTCAATGCCCATACTATGTTCAAATATCACACTTTAGGTCATTCAGACATTTCTACAAACACTTAGAATACACAATACAACATATATGACGAATGTTGAAATACACACATTTGGACAATTCCTTTTGTCAAGGAGTTGTCGCACATACCATTAGCATAAGTACACGACAAATAATCATGGCAATCACATGTTCATATTTTATACGCATACGGTACTTTATACATACACAGAATACGCAAATCTCAATATAACACATGCATATCAGGAACGCGGAGTAAACACAACATATGGCATGTGAAATCTCATCCATAACAAGAATAAATCATTAACTGGCATTGAAAGCCTTGAAAACCATAACCTATACACTTAAAGTCCGCACCTTAAGCCAGAAGAGAACACCGAACTAATTTCAGACGAGTTGTCTTCGTCAACGACGATAGAATAACCTAAGGCAAGAATAGAAATGAGATACAACAACACCAAGGCTATTCTAAGCTCTAACACAGGTTAGGGTTAGGTTAACTTACCCAAAGATGAACTCAGAATCGTCAGAATAACGATTCAAAGTGAAGGTTCAAGGATGAAGAAGAACAGGAAAGAATCCAAGATGATTCACCAACTTCTCTCTCACTTTCTCTCTCTTTTCCACTCTCTTTCTTAGGTAGGGTTAGAGAAAATTCGTATGGAAAAGAGAGCTAGGGTTTAAGGACTATAAATAGGCCTAATATTGATGAAAATAACCCCAGGGCCAAGGTATACTTAGGGTATAACCAAAACTTGCCTCTCGCGATCCAACGAAGCACTTTTGGTGGGCCTATAACCACGAAAGGTCGGACTTAAGCTCTTTGACCATGGATCTAGGTCAAGCTGAGTTTTCGTACCAACCGGATCTTCAAATCAGCCATGGCGGACCACACTCAAATCAACGGTCACCGAATCTCGATCAGGTCTACAAGCACAAGGACATGCCTAGGCCACCTTCCCTGATCAGAGGGTGAAATTAGGTCAGAATCCAACGTTCAGATTGCTTAAAATCGTCGCGCAAGCGACACGACTCAGATTTCATAAAATCTTATTAAATTTCCAACCGTTCTCACACTCTTCACTCCGAACTCAATCAAATCGACCCAGGACATCACATGGACTTGATTTTCGAGGTGATGGTCAAGCCCAACATAGTGACCGCAACAGCCTAAGATCATCGCTATCGAACTTTCGACGCGTGGTCTAGGTCTGATCCAAAACTTCTAAAAAATCCTCAGAAGAACTGGATTTAGAGTAACATAGCGCTAACTATTCTACAAGTTTTGAGTCATGCAGATCCAATTTAAAGTGATTGATGCAAATTTCACAAGCAATCGAGTATAGCGCTAATTACTCCAAAAATAACTACTAAGGAAAGATTAGCACAAAAATTTCCAAGGTCATTACAATCTACCCCCCTTAAAGAAAATTTCGTCCTCGAAATTCATACCTTCCCAAATTCCTCAAGGATCTGAGGGTAGCTCTTTCTGACCTCAGCTGCTGATTCCCAAGTAGCCTCTTCCTCACTATGATGATTCCATAGCACCTTCACAAGAGGGATAACCTTGCTACGCAATACCTACTCCTTCCTATCGAGAATACGCGTCAATCGCAGTACATAAGTGGCATCCTCATTCAACTGCACTTGCTCCCAACTGATAGTATGCGAAGGATCAGGAACGTGCTTCTTCAGCATAGAAACATGAAATACGTTATGCATGCTCGCAAGAGGTGTGGGCAAAGTAAGGTGGTATGCTACCACTCCCACTCGATCCAGAACTTGAAATGGACCAATAAATCTCAGCGTCAGCTTCCCCTTCTTACTGAACCACAGAACTCCCTACATAGGAGAGACCTTCAGAAAAACATGGTCTCCAACCTCAAACTCAAGCGGTCGATGCCTTGTATCAGCATAACTCTTCTGCCTACTCTGGGCTGTCAGAAGTCGATGTCGAATGATGTCAACCTTCTCTGAAGTCACCTGCACCAATTCCGGGCCAAGCAAACTACACTCGCCAACTTCTGCCCAGCAATGTGGTGCTCTGCACGGGTTACCATACAACGCCTCATAGGGAGCCATGCCGATACTCACCTGGAAACTATTATTATACGCGAACTCTGCATGTTGAAGACAATCATCCCAACTGTCCTTGAAATCTAAAATACAAGCTCGCAAGATATCTTCCAAGACCTAATTCACGTGCTCCGTCTGCCCATCTGTTTGCGGATGAAACCTGGTGCTGAACTTTAGTTTCACACCCATCGCTTCCTGAATACGAGTCCAGAAGATAGATGTGAAATGCGTGTCTCTATCAGGCACAATCTCCAGGGGAACTCCATACCGACATACTATTTCCTTGATATACAACCTAGCCAACTCGTCTGCAGATTTTATGACTCTGATTGGTAAGAAATGCACCGATTTTGTTAATCGGTCGACGATCACCCAAATAGAGTCTTATCCCTTCCTCGTTCTCGGCAACCCAGAAATAAAATCCATAGAGATGAAGTCCCACTTCCATTCAGCTATGGGCATGGGCTGTAACAACCCAGGAGGTCGGCGATGCTCTGCCTTGACCTGCTAGCACGTGAGACAACGAGAAACAAATTCAGCAATTTGGACCTTCATATTGTCCCACCAATAAGATCTCCTCATATCCTGATACATCTTCGTGCTACTTGGATGCATCGCAAGCTTAGAACTATGGGCTAACTCGAGAACCTCCCGTCTTAAGTCAGGGATGTCAGGAACATATAACCGGTCACGAAATCATAAGACCCCATCAGAACTAACACTCCAGTCGGAGTTCTCATCTGTACCAACCCACTTTCTCATCTTCACCAAAAGCTCATCATCTGCCTAAGCTGCAACGATCCTCTCGTCGATAAGGGGCTGTACACGAATGTGTGCGATAACCTCATACGGCTCAACCACTGTAAGCTTCTACTCAAAATCTCGCACGAACTCCAACATATCCCACTCTGCTATCATCAGCGGAGCCGTAAACTCAATAGCCTTCTTGCGACTCAACGCATCTGCCACAAGGTTCGCCTTGCCCGGATGGTAAGAAACATTGAACTTAAAATCTTTCAATGTTTCCATCCATCGGCGCTGCCTCATATTCAAATCACGCTGCGTGAAAATATACTTAAGGCTCTTGTGGTAACAAAAGAGCTCGAACTCCTCACCATAGAGGTAATGTCTCCAAAGCTTTAATGCGAATATGATAGCTGCTAACTCCAGGTCGTGCGTAAGGTAATTCTCTTCGTGTTTTCTCAACTGACGCGAAGCATAAGCAATCACCCTGTCCTTCTGCATAAGGACACAACCCAGACCAACGCGAGAGGCGTCAGTATATATAATATACTTAACCCCTTGCTCTAGCAATACTAGTACAGGGGCGAACGTCAACTTGTCCTTCAGCTCCTGAAAAGCTAACTCCGCCTTCTCATTCCAAGCAAACTTCAAATCCTTCTATGTTAGCTGCGACAACGGTCTGGCAATCTTCGAGAAGTCTTGAATGAAGCGTCAATAATAGCCTGCAAGACCCAGAAAACTCCTTACCTTAGTAACTGAACTAGGCTACTTCCAGTCCTGCACTGCAGCTACCTTGGCAAGGTCGACAGCTATCCCTTCCTTGCACACCACATGTCCCAGGAACTTGACTTCCTCTTTCCAGAAATCACACTTCTTGAACTGCGTGAAAAGCTGATTCTTCCTAAGAGTATCTAAAATCGCTCTTAAGTGCTCATCGTGTTCTTCCTGGCTCGCCGAATAAATCAAGATGTCATCGATAAAGACAATGACGAATCGGAACAGGAATGGCCGAAACACCCTGTTCATCAGATCCATGAACACGGCCGGTGCATTCGTAAGAGCGAATGACATCACAAGGAACTCATAATGACCGAAGCTACTCTTGAAAGCGGTCTTCTGCACGTCCCCATCCTTGACGCGCAACTGATGATACCCTGACTGCAGATCAACCTTCGAAAAGTACCGTGCCCCCTTCAATTGATCAAACAGATCATCAATCCTGGGCAAAGCATACTTATTCTTCACAGTTACCAAATTCAGCCTGCGATAATCAATACACAATCACAAGGAACCATCCTTCTTCACAAACAGAACAGGTGCTCCCCAAGGAGACACACTAGGCCGAATAAAATCCAAATTCAGCAAACCATCTATCTGCTTCCTCAACTCCTCCATTTCACTCGGAGGCATACGATAGGTGGGTAATGAAATGGGCGCCGCACCAGGCATGAGGTCGATAGCAAAATCAATCTCACGCTGAGGAGGTAATCCAGGAATCGACTCAAACACATCTTCAAACTCCCGGACTACCGACATGCTAACTAACGCCGATTCAGCAATACTCTCCATTAGAGAAGAATAATAATCAATACGAAGAGGGTAACTGACTTGAACTGGGAAAGTAACTGTCTCGCCCTCAGGTCCATGGATCGTCACTGATCTAGCTTCACAATCAATCTTAGCTCGCATCCTCATGAGCCAATCCATACCCATAATAACATCGTAATGATAAAGCGGTGCGACTAAAAAATCAACACGGATCGATCGACTTCCTAGATCGACCAAACAATCCATACAACGCTTACCTAAAGCAGAGGAAATCCCCGTAGCGGTAGTAAGCGTGACTCCTTGCATAGGAACAGATCTCAAACCCAAACGCCTAACTGCCGCATATGATATAAGACAAGTAGTGGACCCTATATCCACCAACATAGAAACGGGAATACCTTCAATAAGCGCTGTCACCTCGAAGGACCTTGGCACCAAGTCAGACATAGGCGCTTCAGCTGAAAGCGCATGAACTCGAGCCTACTGCTGAAGATTCGGCGGAGGAACCATGGGCCGCTGAGGTGGCCTGAAGTTAGGAACTGCAGGTCTGAAGGATGGAGGAGCTGGCGCTGATCGAAGAGGTGGAGGAGAAATAACCTGAGGCATCGGACGGCTAATCCTCTGAGGTGGAGTAAAACCACTAGCTCGCATACGGGAGAAGCAAAAATGGTCCAAATACCCTGTCTTCCCACAATATGAACAACGAAGATCAGCTCTCATCTGCTGAGCGGGCGGTGCTGAACGCCTAAGAGGAGAATCTGCTCGCAGTCTCATGCCTAGAAAAGGGGCACCCTGAATGTCCAGTCGTGGCCTAGGAACCATCGGTGCTCGCATGCGGGACGACCTATCCCCGTCCTGCTCTGCTCGCAAGGACATGCTCACCAGCTCCGTATAAGAAGAAATGCTAGCACAGCAAATCTTCGATCGGATCTCAGATCTCAATCCCTCAGAGAAACGCCGCATCCTCATCGGCTGATCGCCGAGGATTAAAGGAACATACCGACCCAGCTCAGTGAACCGGATCTCATACTCTGTCACCGACAACCCTCCTTGGCGGAGGCGAAGGAACTCACTTTCCTTCTCATGTCGGTACGTAATCGAAAAATACTTCTCGTGGAAGCGTGCCTCAAATGCCTGCCACGACCACTCAAAACCTTCCTCGACAGTGCGAAGAACACCGTCCCACCACAGACTGGCCTCCTTCTCAAATATGAAGGAGGTAAGCTCAACCTGCTCGACCTCAGAGTAGTGCAGCGGTCTCAACATCTTAGAGATGTGATCGATCCGATACTCGGCCTCCTCGGGTCTATGAGAACACGTAAATGTAGGAGGTCGCAAGCGCTAGAATCTCTCAAAAGTGCCGCTGACGCTGGCGCTCCCAGATGGAGGCATAGGTGAAGCAGGTGGAGTCGCCCCACTGACTGAGTAAAGATGCCAGCCATGGAAGAGAGGAACTCCTACTGCTGGTGCTGGTGCTGCTGAATCTGCTACTGCTGCATCAACAGCATCATCTACTCAAACCTATCAGTAGGCGGAGTAGATGAAGGTACACGACTTGGCTCAGGAACTAAGGGCGTGATTGGAGGAGCCATAGGTATCGGCCCAACATCGGCATGAGACGGGCCCGCCTATGGATCCGTCTGGCTATCGCTCAAGGGAGGAACCCCAGCAAGCGACTCAACCAAAGAGAGATGGGACGAAGTCTTCGAACCCTTAGGAGGCATCCCTACATTCAACAGAGGATGCAACCTGTCAGATTCTACGTCTACATAATCCATCCACACAGCATTCACAGCACAACTCCAAAGATAAACAACATGTATTCCATTAAACAAATCGTCGTAATACAAGTAGTGTAGCATTACATGAATCACGACTAGGAAAGCATGAGAACAACAACATCTAACACTTCAAGCAACAACAAATAACTACAAACAACTCCAACTACAAAGCCAACAACAGCTACACACAGAAAGAAAATAACAAATAAAGCAAAGGACGGCCACGACGACAGCTACTCATCAGAATCAGGAGATGGAGGCGGGGCACCCTTATCCTGAAAGCAATATAGGATAGACTTCAGAGTTCGAGTCACCTTCTTAAACTTATGCTTAACAAGGCCTCGAAGATCCATAATATCCTGGCGTAGAACAGCCTGCCCTTCTTCAAGCCGAGCAATAGGAGCATCTCTGGCAGTCTGCTCTGCGCTCTGCTCTAGCGCCACAGGAGGAGAGCTATCACTCGTATCTTGTGCCTCATCCTCTTCCTCGTCCTGCTCTGTTTCTTCCTTAATCTCAGCATCACCTTCAGCATAACTCTCTTCATCATCGCTCTCTGACTCAGCCTCACTCTCTGAGGCATGTCGACCAAAACCGATCTCCATCTGCTTAAGAGTCCTCAGATTAATATGACGAACAGGAACCGGCTTCTCTGCTCCAAGCCTATAACCAAACTCATGCGCAAGCTTGCAAATGAGGCGGCCAAATGGAAGCAACTCCGTCCTCCTAGACGAACGAGCGATGAGAATAATCTGGCGCAGGATGTACATCGGCACACACAACTTCGCTTCTTGCCCCACTTGATATAGAAAATCCACCATCAGGCGCGTACACTCGCTACGATTGCTCCACCTTGGGTATACATTGAACGTACACATGTGGTGAAGCAAACGAAAGTCGTCCGTCCTGTAGGTAGCCAGAAGACTCCTATTAGGTGGCCATTCGATCAGACGACCACACAAGGATCGGGTGTGACGATCCCTCTCACGCACACTGTTCACATTCTTCTCGCTGGCATGCACCTTACCAAGTGGCACATTCAGGAGTCAGGATATCAAAGCAACATTGACTATAACTTCCCAACAACTACCATAAGGAATCTTGAACTGCAGAGGCTCCAGCGAAGGGTCACGAATATTGGCATAAAAAGCTCGAACAGTACTAGCATTCGCGCGATACTCACCTTCAAATAAGGGACACTAACCAGCCCCTTCCAGGCGCTCCAACAACAAAAACTCGCCATACAGCCGTGGATCAACATGACCCTCAAAAAGGACTCTACGGCCTTCATAGACTCCATGCAATAGCTCCGCCAGCAAAGTTCTACCAATGGGAGCTCGAGGATCGAGGTCCCGCTTGGTCTGAAATTCACGAGTGGAGGACGTGCTAGCGGCGGCACCTCTTGGCCTCCGTGCACGGGTTGGGCGGCTAGGCCCGTCTTCATCCACGGGCGCTCTCTTCTTCCCCATCAAAGAAAGAAGGGAGGAAATGGAAAAGATGGCCGTGATAATCTTAAAGAGGGCCATGAGAAATGAGAGAAAGAGAGAAATAGGAAGATGGTGAAGCTTCCACACACTTGAGAGCCCAAAAGGGAATGTGAGAGCTCAAATGAGAAGGAAAGGAAGGGTAAACAGCAATGGGGGTGAGGGTTTTGAGGTGGGGTGATGGGGTTTGTACGAAAATGAAGAAAGAAGAAGATTTGGAAGAGATTTGGAAGGGTTTGGAGAAGGATTTTAAGAAAAAGAGAGCTTGGGAGGGGAGTTTGTGAAGGAAGTAGGGTGTAGGAAGGGTTTAAATCAACGAACCTTGGAGGGGTGGGCCACATTAGGCCTAAAATGCGTCGGCCTACACCGGCCCGGCCCGCTGATCGACGAGCCCTCGCCGAACCGGCGATGGCATCGCCGGTCTCTGGACTGACCAGCGATGCCTTGCCGTTTGGGCAAGGTCCTCCTGGTCCCCCATGCTCAGAAAGATGTGGTTCCCCCCCTGGGCCGCACAGGAAATGCCCCGATCGGCCCCTTGCATGATTTGACGCCTATCGGGCCATTCTGGCAGAAATCTGATTCAAATAAAGATTTCTTGAAGGTTAAAGGGTTGAAATGGGAAGATAGACCATCTAAACTCATTAATAGATGGTCTAGGAAAGGTTTCGGGTCTCTGTGTGTGATCAGGAGAGAGCATAGACTCGATCTTGACGATCATTTTTAGGAAACTTTCGCCGATAGAAGCTACGGAGCACAAACACACAATCTACGATAGACTCGCACCCAAATACACTAAAGTGGTGACAACGTGCAGTGTGTGACTATAACCCAGGTCCGGTTTAATCTAGATCATGCTCTGATACCAACTTGTAACGCCCTGAAATTCGGGGGTTGAGCATAACCCAACTCCCGAGTTCCAAAACATCACTTATGCAACATATTTGATGATAGATGTATATTGTCTATATTAGTGCATAAAACATGGAATAGATTAAGCCAAAACTAAAATATAATTTAGGGATAAGTGAAAAAAGCAAGCGGAAGACTTATAGAAATATATGTGTACAAGTGCAAATCCCTGAAGTACATATACAAACCAGGTCGTTCTGAAAGTGTTACTATCAAAGTTACAAGTAATAAGTTACATCATTTAATTTCCCAAAAATAATCTCAGAATCCCTCGCATCAGAACAAGGCTCGCTAGAACCCGTCTGAAAACTGCATATAAGAGAAAGCAGCCACATCATCATCCATCTCCCGCTCTGCCTCAGAATTCGCACCAACATCTGCAACATCAGAACCTAAGACAGAGTCTGGTGGGTATTTAACACCGCCCCAGAACGTGGGAGTGAGTGATCAACTCAGTGGAACAACAAGGCACTAGTTAACATGTTATCAGTTCAATCAAATAGTAATGATAAAGCAGAATAATTAAACAAGTCCTAAGTACTTTTATTATGCAAAATGATGCGTGCCCTCACGCGTACACCCTCAGCGTCTTCATCTTACATTACGCATGACACCACCTCAAAGTGTGCCACATCTACAAAGCACATGCAAATGCGGTGCATGGATATGATTACCAAGTTGTTATTAGTCCTTTTCATATAGCAGGATTGGGAAGCTAAGATACCTTCCTCATATCACCATCCAAACAGTGATCCATTCTAGGGTCGTCAATCCTAGACATCTCATATGATCATATGGTTTGAGGTCGTAGTAAAGGGCTCATCACCAATCAATGCACGCTTATCATACCTTCGTTACTACACCAAGGCTCATCACCTCAATGCGGTATCCAGGTATGCTCGAGGTCACTACAAAGGGCTCGTCACCAATCAATGTAAGCTGACAGCACGAATATAGTGTCCCATACCACCATAATCGGCTCACGAGTTTAGTTGCTCACTGGTCACTACGGGGAGGCTCGTCACCCCAGCGTAGGCCGATAGCTCGACCACGGTGTCCCATACCACCATGTCCGGCTCATGAGTCTTAGCGGATCAAGGTACCATGATTAATAGGATTTCATTGGTAAGTTCGGTACCCTAGATTCCAGTAGTAGCGTCCATACATGGTGAACATACATCGGACAATCAGGTTATTTGATGAACTCGACTAGCATGAGCGCACATTGGGTTGCACGACATAAAGTGTGCAAACACTCCGCGTGGCCAAACCACTGCCGACAACTCTAATACGACTCGGGTTCGTCTAATACGTCCTACGTGGCGACAACAATCTCAGCCATGATCTTAAGGTCGATTACCAATTTCCTGGACTAATGCATAGTCCCACACACATTACACTACAACAGATATTCATATTGAATGTAGAACAGTAAAGGAACAACAACTCAAATCATGTGGTACTCAAGCATTTGAAGAATATCAACTTAACACAAATGTAAGCATAAGTAATGCTTGAATTTAAATGACAAGGAATGTAACTAGCAAGAAGGAAATCATACACACTAGTGGGAGAGTTGAGAATCACTCCTCAACGCCCATACTATGTTCAAATATCACACTTTAGGTCATTCAGACATTTCTACAAACACTTAGAATACACAATACAACATATATGACGAATGTTGAAATACACACATTTGGACAATTCCTTTTGTCAAGGAGTTGTCGCACATACCATTAGCATAAGTACACGACAAATAATCATGGCAATCACATGTTCATATTTTATACGCATACGGTACTTTATACATGCACATAGAATACGCAAATCTCAATATAACACATGCATATCAGGAACGCAGAGTAAACACAACATTTGGCATGTGAAATCTCATCCATAACAAGAATAAATCATTAACTGGCATTGAAAGCCTTGAAAACCATAACCTATACACTTAAAGTCCGCACCTTAAGCCAGAAGAGAGCACCGAACTGATTTCAGACGAGTTGTCTTCGTCAACGGTGATAGAATAACCTAAGGCAAGAATAGAAATGAGATACAACAACACCAAGGCTATTCTAAGCTCTAACACAAGTTAGGGTTAGGTTAACTTACCCAAAGATGAACTCAGAATTGTCAGAATAACGATTCAAAGTGAAGGTTCAAGGATGAAGAAGAACAGGAAAGAATCCAAGATGATTCACCAACTTCTCTCTCACTTTCTCTCTCTTTTCCACTCTCTTTCTTAGGTAGGGTTAGAGAAAATTCGTATGGAAAAGAGAGCTAGGGTTTAAGGACTATAAATAGGCCTAATATTGATGAAAATAACCCCAGGGCTAAGGTATACTTAGGGTATAACCAAAACTTGCCTCTTGCGATCCAACGAAGCACTTCTGGGGAGCCTATAACCACGAAAGGTCAGACTTAAGCTCTTTGACCATGGATCTAGGTCAAGCTGAGTTTTCGTACCAACCGAATCTTCAGATCAGCCATTGCGGACCACACTCAAATCAACGGTCACCGAATCTCGATCAGGTCCACAAGCACAAGGACATGCCTAGGCCACCTTCCCTGATCAGAGGGTGAAATTGGGTCAGAATCCAACGGTCAGATTGCTTAAAATCGTCGCGCAAGCGACACGACTCAGATTTCATAAAATCTTATTAAATTTCTAACCGTTCTCACACTCTTCACTCCGAACTCAATCAAATCAACCCAGAACATCACATGGACTTGATTTTTGAGGTGATGGTCAAGCCCAACATAGTGACCGCAACAGCCTAAGATCATCGCTATCGGACTTTCGACGCGCGGTCCAGGTCCGATCCAAAACTTCCAAAAAATCCCCAAAAGAACTGGATTTAGCGATGGATCCCAGATTTCAGAGTAACATAGCGCTAACTAATCTACAAGTTTTAAGTCATGCAGATCCAATTTAAAGTGATTGATGCAAATTTCATAAGCAATCGAGTATAGCGCTAATTACCCCAAAAATAACTACTAAGGAAAGATTAGCACAAAAATTTCCAAGGTCATTACACAGCCAATCTGCTTCCATTATCAAGGAAGGCCCCACGTGTAGGGTGGGTCCCATCATCCAAGCAATGGACAGTGTGGATGTCCACGTACTTCATGGTAGGCCCCACCGTCCACATGGACGGTGAGGATACGACACTTACATCTATGTAGGGGCCCCACCATCCCATCTGGACAGTGGGATGAAATAAATACGTCACGGTGATCCAGCATCGCCCCTTGTTGGACGGTGTTGATACAATACATATAGTAAGGTGGGTCCTACGTGGGGCCCACCACATAATATTATATATATATACACACACACACACTTGGTGGGTCACACCGTTTAGGAGACTGGACAGTGTGGAGTGAGGGACGTTAGCCAATCAACTTCCATCTCACCGTCCACAGATGGACAGTGAAGATAAAAATAAATATATCAGGGTGGGTCCACCTTAGCGTGGCCCACCAAAGTTCTGAATCAAGCTGGTATTTATTTTTCCATTTCATACGGTCTAGTAGTAGTTGCTGCTAGATGCATGAACTTGGATGGTCAAGACCAGATGGGCCCATGGTCTAGACAAAATGGATGGACATGTGGATGTGGGACACACATCTTAGTGCGTCCAGCAGGCACACATCAAGGTGGGTCCACGCGGTGGCCCACTGGAGTTTGGATTAAAATGATATTTGTGTTTTTCCTTTATCCAAGCCTGTCTAAATGGACGGGCAGCAAGGTGGGTCCCTCAATTGGACAGCGTAGATCATACATGTATCGTCAGGTGGGCCACACATCAGAGAGAGAGAGAGATGAGATGGAGGGAAGGGGCTCTGCCATTATGAGCCCTCCCCCGGTGGGCCATGTAAATACAATACATATATCAAAATGGGTCGAACATCATGTGGGCCTTAAATCAAAATCACTATCTAATGCTATGCACACCCATCGATTTCGATCCTTCTTGGCTCCTTGGACTCCTAAACTCCTTGGCTTTCCCTTTGATGGAAATTCATGATAGTTGGATGGCTAGGATGGGAAATGAGAGGGATAGAAAGCGGGCCACACTTGGCAAAATCTTAGAGCTTGGAATGCTTAGATGGTTGCTTCTCTTTGGTTTGCTTTGGATGAAGTGAGAAAATGAGAGAGAGAGAGAGGGGTGGTGATGGATGGAGTAATGGGATGAGAGGGGTTAGTCCTGTTGACTTTTGGGTGAGAAGGAAATGGGTGTCATGCCTTGTTGGTAAAAAAGGGAAGGCTAGGTATGGGTTAGTACTTGACTTGATTGATGTGAAGTTTGATAGAGATTCTCTCGAAATTTGCAACGCGCGGTATTTTTTCTCAAAATAAATGGGGGCCGACAAGTCCTAACCTAGGTATCGCATCGGCGCGGGAGATGCGGCGTTGGAACCGTGGCGATGGCGCGGTCGCAAGGGTATAAGTGTAACGCCCTAAAATTCGGGAGTCGAGCATAACTCAGCTCTCGAGTTCCAAAACATCACTTATGCAACATATTTAATGATGGATGTATGTTGAAATACAAGCATTTGGACAATTCCTTTTACCAAGGAGTTGTCATACATACATCTAGCATACATACATGACAAATAATCATGGCAAACACAAGTGCATATTTTATATGCATACGGTACTTTATACATACACATAGAATACACAAATCTCATTATAACACATGCATATCATGAACGCAACATAAACATAACATTTGGCATGTGAAATCTCATCCATAACAAGAATAAATCATTAACTGACATTGAAAGCCTTGAAAACCATAACCTATACACTTAAAGTCCGCACCTTAAACCAGAAAAGAACACCAAATTGATTTCAGATGAGTTGTCTTCGTCAACGGCGATAGAATACCCTAAAGCAAGAATAAGAATGAGATACAACAACACTAAGACTATTCTAAGCTCTTAACACAGGTTAGGGTTAGGTTAACTTACCCCAAGATGAACTCAGAATCGTCAGAATAACAATTCAAAGTGAAGGTTCAAGGATGTAGAAGAACCGGAAAGAATCCAAGATGATTCACCAACTTCTCTCTCACTTTCTCTCTCTTTTCCACTCTCTTTCTTAAGTAGGGTTAGAGAAAATTCGTATGGAAAAGAGAGCTAGGGTTTAAGGACTATAAATAGGCCTAATATTGATGAAAATAACCCCAGGGCCAAGGTATACTTAGGGTATAACCAAAACCGGCCTCTCACGATCTAATGAAGCACTTCTGGTGGGCCTATAACTACGAAAGGTCGGACTTAAGCTCACCAACCATGGATCTAGGTCAAGCTGAGTTTTCGTACCAACCGGCTCTTCAGATCAGCCGTGGCGGACCACACTCAATTCAACGGTCACTGAATCTCGATCAGGTCCACAAGCACAAGGACATGCCTGGGCCACCTTCCCTGATCATAGGGTGAAATTGGGTCAGAATCCAACGGTCAGATAATTTAAAATCATCGCGCAAGCGACACGACTCAGATTTTATAAAATCTTAATTAAATTCCAACCGTTCTCATACTCTTCACTCCGAACTCAATCAAATCGACCCAGAACATCACATGGACTTGATTTTTGAGGTGATGGTCAAGCCCAACATGGTGACCGCAATAGCCTAAGATCATCGCTATCGGACTTTCGACGCACGGTTTAGGTCCGATCGAGAACTTCCAAAAATTCTCCAGAATAACTGGATTTAGCAATGGATCCCAGGTTTCAGAGTAACGTAGCGCTAACTAATCTACAAGTTTTGAATCATGCAGATACAATTTAAAGTGATTGATGCAGATTTCACAAGCAATCGAGTATAGCGCTAATTACCCCAAAAACAACTACTAAGGAAAGATTAGCACAAAATTTTCAGGGTCATTACAATCTACCCCCCTTAAAGAAAATTTCGTCCTCGAAATTCATACCTTCTCGTATTCCTCAAGGATCTGAGGGTAGTTCTTCCTGAACTCAGCTTCAGATTCCCAAGTAGCCTCTTCCTCACTATGATGCGTCCATAGCACCTTCACAAGAGGGATAACCTTACTACGCAATACCTGCTCCTTCCTGTCAAGAATATGCGTCGGTCGCAGTACATAAGTGGCATCCTCACTCAACTGCACTTGCTCCCAACTGATAATATACGAAGGATCAGGAACGTACTTCTTCAACATAGAAACATGAAATACGTTATGCACGCCCACAAGAGGTGTGGGCAAAGCAAGGCGGTATGCTACCGCTCCCACTCGATCCAGAACTTGAAATGGACCAATAAATCTCGGCGTCATCTTTCCCTTCTTACCGAACCGCAGAACTCCCTTCATAGGAGAGACCTTCAGAAAAACATGGTCTCCAACCTCAAACTCAAGCGGTCGACGCCTCGTATCAGCATAACTCTTCTGCCTACTCTGGGCTGTCAGAAGTCGACGTCGAATGATGTCAACTTTCTCTGAAGTCACCTGCACCAACTCCGGGCCAAGCAAACTACGCTCGCCAATTTCTGCCCAGCAATGTGGTGCTCTGCACGGGCGACCATACAATGCCTCATAAGGAGCCATGCCGATACTCGCCTAGAAACTATTATTATACGCGAACTCTGCATACTGAAGACAATCATCCCAATTGTCCTTGAAATCCAGAACACAAGCTCACAACATATCTTCCAAGACCTGATTCACGCGCTCCGTCTGCCCATCTGTTTGCGAATGAAACGCGGTGCTAAACTTCAGTTTCACACCCATTGCTTCCTGAATACGAGTCCAGAAGATAGATGTGAAATGCGTGTCTCTATCAGACACAATCTCCAGGGGAACTCCATGCAGACATACTATCTCCTTGATATACAACCTAGCCAACTCGTCTGCAGAGTTAGTGACTCTGATCGGTAAGAAATGCGCCGACTTCTTTAATCGGTTGATGATCACCCAAATAGAGTCATCACTACGTGAAAAATGGAAAAAAAGGACAGATTTAGAGACGGTCCTGGACCGTCTCTAAAATTGCTTGGTTTAAAGACGCTTTAGAGACGGCCATAAACCGTCTCTAAAATTTTAGACGGCCCCTGACCGTCCTTAATATTGTCTTCAAAATTTGAACGTCCTCAAATCATTTAAGACGGTCATTGACCGTCTTATATGGGTCATCTGAGACGGTCATTGGCCGTCCGCATTAGAGACGGTCTTTGACCGTCTTATATGCGGTCATCTGAGACGGTCATTGGCCGTCTCTATTAGAGACGGCCCTAGACCGTCTTTACCGTCTTATAGCCCCGCCAAAGACCGTCTCTATTAGAGACGGTTCTTAGCCGTCTTATAGCCCTGCCAAAGACCGTCTTTATTAGAGATCTCAAAGACTGTCTCTATGGGAGATCGTCAAAGACCGTCTCTATTAGAGACGGTCCTAAACCGTCATATAGCTCTGTCAAAGACCGTCTCTAATGCTGAGGTCAAAAATTAAGAAGCTTAAAAAAATTATGAATTTTGAAAAAAAAAGTTAAGAAGCTTAGAAAAATAATTAACAATGTTTAAGAAAATTTTAAATTTTGAAAAAAACTGTAATTTTATAAAAATCTAGATTTTGAAAAAAAAATTAAGAACTTTGAATAATGTTGATAATTTTGAAAAAAATTCGATAAAAAAATGATATTTTGAAAAAAAAATTTAAAAATTAAACAAAATTGTGAAAAAATTGACAAATTGTAAAAAAATATATATTTTAAAAAAGAAAACTAAATTTTGTAAAAAAATGTTAAATTTATTTACAATAAAAATGATATTTAGTTAAAAGAGTAAAAAAAAATATATATATATATATACACTTTGAAAAAAAAGAAGTTAAATTTATATGTGAAAAATAAAATTACTAAATTATTAGGCACATCCACTAATTGAACCTTTAATCATTTTTAGACAATCTAATCAGTTCAAATTGAAGAGTAAATAACTTCAGATGTTTAAATCAAATTTCACTGAAATTGTTGATCAATCTTGCATGCCCATTATCTTTCTCATATGTAGCTTGATTGAGGCAAGTAACTAGTTAAATTGAGAGTATTGATAGTAAAATAGAGTGAATGGACTATACATGTAAAATGGGCCAAATATTCTGGTTAAAATTGTGACCCAACTTATTGAACTCGTGATAACATAAGAATTGATGTTAGTAAGTTTTGTGGGCCCCATCATGATGTGTGTCGAACATCAACACCGTGGATTTGATGTGTCCCCTTTAGGTTATGAGATATGTCAAAAATTATCAGTAAACGAAAATCAAGTGAGCCATACCATTTAAAACTATGTGAAGACATCCTAAAAAATATAAAAGCACTTGGTAGGGCCCACATGAGTTTTGGATGCGGTTGAAACTTGATCTGACCCCTCATCCAAGTGGGACACACATAATGAGTGGGTTGGATATGTGAATCACATTTAGGCACCAATATATGATTATGAATGTTTAAGGAATCATTTCTCTACTACATATAAGTGAGTTACTCGTTACCTTTACCAGAGTAAATCCGTGGGGTTCACCGTTATTTATTTATTTTATCCACTCCATTCATCCATGTTAACAGATAATTTGAGGTCTAAAGAACAAAAAGGAAGCATATCCAAAGCTTAAGTGGACCGCACCACAGAAATAGTGTGATTGAACCTCTACCATTTAAAATTTCTTAGAGGCCATAGAAGTTTTAGATCAAGCTGATGTTTGCATTTTCTATTTATTTATATATTTTTGATATTATGAACAACCTTTAACTGTTTTTGACAATCTGATTAGTCCGAACATGAAGAGTAAATAACTTCATATGTTTAAATCAAAATTCACTCAAATTGTTGATCAATCTTGTTTGCCCAATATCTTTCTCATATGTAGTATGATCGAGGCGAGTAACTAGTCAAATTAAGGGTAATGATCAGTAAAATAGAGTGAATGGACAGAGTCGATATATATAAAATATATCAAGGTGGGCCCTACACGGTTAGAGTAACACCCACGAAGGAGTTACCTAAATAATGAAATGGTATTATAAAAGGTCACCTCATGGGAACTTCCCATGAAGTTAATCTGTGCGCCCAACCATGATGTGTGTAGAACATCAACACCATGCATTTGATGTGTTCCCTTTAAGTCCAAAAATCAGTTGTATACAAAACTCAGGTGGGCCATAGCATGTAAAATTATGCGAAGACATCCCTAAAACATATAATAGCATTTGGTGGGACACACATAATGAGTGGGTTGGATATGTGAATCACATTTAGTCAAGCCTAATATACGATTATGAATGTTTTAAGGAAACACCTCCTTACTCCATTTAGGTGAGTTACTAATTACCCTTAACATACCGAGTAAACTCTGTAGGGTCTACAATTATTTATTTATTTTATCCACTTTGCTCATCCATATTAACAGATAATTTGAAGTCTAGAGAACAAAAAGGAAGCATATCCAAACTTCAAGTGGACCACACCACAGGAAATAGTGTGATTGAACCTCTACCAATGAAAAATTCTTGGAGGCCATAGAAGTTTTGGATCAAGCTGATGTTTGTGTTTTCTCTTCATTCATATCTTTTTGATATTATGAATAAGTTGGATGGCAAATAAACATTATTGTGGGCAAGGAAGGTATTAACGGTGGAAATCATTATTTCACGTTGTTTCGTGTGGCATGGTTCACTTGAGTTTTGGATTTACTGAAAATTCAGGATCAACCCATACCGTTCATCCATTTTTCGAGATCATTTTAGAGAATTATCCAAAAAATGAATCATATCTAAAAATTAAATAAACCACACCACAAATAAGGGGAACGATTGGCTACGTTCCCTTACACCAACCATTGGCTAGTGGTTGGTGCTCCATGGGCCCCACCATGATGTATGTGTTTAATCCATGCCATTCATATATTTTTAAAGATCATCTTACAGCATGAGACCAAAAATGAGGTATATCTCAATCTGAAATGGACCGTTACAGGAAATAGTGTTGAATGAGCGTCAACCGTTAAAAATATTCTGGAGGCCATAAAAGTTTTGGATTGAGATGATTTTCGTTTTTCCCTTCATCTAGGCTTGTATGACCTAATAAACAAATTGGATGTCAAATAAACAGTATACAGTGGGCCTTAGGAGGATTTTAGTGATGGATATCCAATCACTATTATTTTCATGGGGTGTGGTCCACCTGAGATTTATATCAAGCTCATTCTTAGGGATCAACCCTAAAATGACGTTAAGAAATGGATGGATGGCGGGGATAAAACATATACATCATGGTGGGACCCATAGAGCCTACCAGATTCAAAGCTCAACGCTACCGGATCCAAAGCTCAACCGGTTGGTTTTTTATTGTACAGTGACAATGTGTGAGTTTTGTATTTGATGTAAAATGGTGGTGACTCATTCAGAACAATGGTGGCAATGAGATGGTGTTATCCAGACCATCTAAATGATGGGTCTAGTTGTAAATGGCTAATATTTATACTTTTTTCCTATAGAAGACTATCTTAATCATCTGTAAATGGTCCATTATATGTACGGCTTTTAATATAGTTTATTTTATAAATGATGAAAAACTCACAACTGTTGGATTTGAAAGTTACATTCATTTTAGAAGAGGGTTTCCGAATCCATCTTCCAAATCCATCTTCCAAGTAGAGGAGGCCGCGCCTCCCTTCAAACAAAATTCGCTGGAATTCCTGTTTAGACATTCATTTACGTTGCCAGGAATTTGCGATCGGGAGATTTTCAGGTACCTCGTTTCGATTTCCTCCTCTTTTTCTTTCTATGATTTATCATAATAGAAGAAAATCTCTGCATTTTGGTGTAAATTTTCCGAAGCAGCGATTTTTGGGGTTTCATAAACGCCATTTGATTTTTCCACGGTTTTTGCATTTTCTTTCTTCCAAATTTTTTGGTTTTCTCGAGTTTTTTTCCGTTTGAATGTCTCAAGGTCAAGACCCTAGCAGGTTTGGCTATGATTGATGAGGGGGAGCTTGATTGGAAAATAGTTGCAATATCGTTGGACGATCCGAGAGCTTCGCTCGTGAACGATGTTGCTGATGTTGAGAAACATTTTCCGGTATGAAATATTATCATTATTTTCTCCTTTGATAGTAGGTATTTTACAGATGTTGGATTAGTTATAATGTTGTGTCCTTTCTGGATTTTGGAGACAATATTGGATTTGTAATCATTTCCAGATATCTGTGAGCATAGCCCACATGGGATGTATGCCAAATGTGGACGGGAGCTTGTTTACCGGTAGATGAGAAATGATTGAGATTGGACCCAGCACTTTATCATTGCATTCTTATGGAGCAGATTTTGAGGATTGGGGGTGTTTAGCCCATCTTATCATGTCAATTTTGTGGAATACATGGGCTCTGCTTCTGCGAAATGCAGATGTCCTCGTTGGATGATAGCAGTGAGACCACTCTGGGTCTCCTGGTGGATGGTCAGATGGTCCTGCATCATTAATGCTTTTTAATTTTTGAGGATGGAGATTGAAGTGGCATAATCCATATATCGTATTTGCAAATGTTTGATCATTGTGCGCTAATGCATAAGACTCCTTCACTTTGATTATATGGATAGATATTTTATTTCAATGAATGTTGACTTCATTTTCTTCTCATATGATTTTTTCAGCTTTCCTGCTATGTAGAAATTGTACTGATGCCACCATCATATGATAAAATGAAGATTCAACATTGTATTGTCATTTGTCATCTCTAGTGATGCACTAAATCAGTACTCACATGGAATGTATCATCTAATACACGCTGACATGTCTCATTTTGGAGTTTGTTGATACATGTCTGGAGACTGCTGCTTATTTCTTATGATGTGGTTTGAACCATGAAAAACTTTGTTCAAAGTAGGTGAGATACATTCAATGGTCATTTTCATTCACAACTTGGAATTATCCTCTGGCCCTTGATTTCATCTGTTAGTTTGCTTTGATGCAGGGAACTCTCACTGCAATTCGGGACTGGTTTAGAGATTACAAGATTCCAGATGGAAAGCCTGCTAATAAATTTGGTCTTGGCAATAAGGTGGCCAGCAAGGTATATCTACTTTTGGTTCTGTTGTAGCTTTCGAGCTTTTCAATATTTGGGAAGTCAACTTACCATGTCAGCAGAACAATTACATTCACAAAATGTTGATTACTTGGTTTGAACTTTAGGCCAATCCATGTCGGCGGGACAATTACATTTAGTCATGTGATTAGCTAGATTTCCATTAGCTGGCCATTAATTTTGACTTATGGCCTGCCCAATGAGTAGATTGGCCCAATTTCTATAACAAGTTTCATGGTATGTGACTCACCTTTTGCATGTATTGAATATTTTGCAAATGCAACTCTGGTGGGAAAAAATGCAGAATGTGAAAGTTCATATATAGTTGCTGTATGTGATGATTTTGTGAACGCAACTCTGCCCTCCAATCATGTGCAAGGTATGTGCTACCCTCCAAACATCTAGATGGTCTTGACTGACATACATGAATGCTAAATGCACCATTTAAGAAACAGTGGATAGCATATATACAACTATGCTATTTTGAAGGATTGCAAAAGTCACATCCTTTTTTTTTTTTTTTTGAATGCAATAGTTGTGATTTTTTACATTCACTAGATTGAATCTGAAATGGTTTTTTATGTTTTAATTTTATTGTGATTTTCATTTGTTCTTGCATTAATGAATGGAATGTTGCTTTTCAGATTCTTTTCATTGAATCCGGATTATTTTTTTTTAAAATTTTAATTTGTTGAATTTATTTATTTTGGGTTAAATGAGAGAATAGCAACATTCTTCTTTTTCTTTTTCTTTTTGATGAGTAGACCAACCTATAAGGTAAGAGTCCAACATCATGGCCCCAACACCCATCCACCCCTTCCAACAGGTGCACCCGGCCCCATCAATTCTTTTAGATGTACAAAATATCAATTTCTCTCAAATCATCAGGTGGGCCACACAAATTCTTATTTTTTTGGGTGGCATATAATTGGATCTTTACAATGGATTGCCGATCTAATGATCCCATCAGCCTCAATTTTGAGCCATGAAATCTACCAAGTGGGGTTTAACTGATGAGTGATTCTAATCTTAAATAAGTATTCTTAGCTTATGAGTGTAAGCTTAGGGCACTTTTAAATTATATTCCTGGGAGTCATTCTCATTCTATAGTTTGAAAAGAAGAAAGACAGTTGGGTCCGCATTAGCATTCCCCAGTGCAACGGCAATCACTTTCTTTTTCTCTAATTTATTCCAATCTACTATGATGTAAAACCCAGTCTACCTAGGTATGAAACATCATAGGGTAATAAAAATATCTTAAATGTATATTTGTATGATGGATAACATGTGTTGGCTTGATTGATTTAAATTAAACATATATAGGAAATAAATATATTTTTGCCTCTTTTTTATTTTATATATATATATATATATATATATATATATATATATATATATATATGGAGGTAGCAAGAAACCAAGAACTGCGACAATTAGGAGTGGGTCAGTTCAAGTTGAAGGCTCTAAGGGAGAGGCCCCAAAGGATATGGGTGGAGGTAGTAAGTTTTTTAAAAGAGGAAAGTTTTTTAAAAGGATGACTGGGTCCACAGGTAAATACACCTGGGTTTTATATATGTTATGGACCTTTATCCCCAATTTTTCAGCCATTTATCTTTGTTTCATGCCTTCTTTATTTGCCCCTTACCCTTTAGTTTTTCCTTAGTATAAGGCATAATATGTAATTTTTCATTTTCTTCTAATATTATAAATAAGAGTGAGCTGGACATTCCAGCCCCATATGCTCTTTTTCTCACAAATTCTCTCCTGCTTCTTAACATGTTATTAGAGCCTAAGGGCTCATAGGATTTCTTAATCTTACTTTTTTGTTGGTATGTTCCTTTGTACTTGCAACCTTATTAGAATCTGTGACCTATCTAGCAATGTTACAAAAACTCCTATATTCTGTTTCAACCAAATATGCTTGCTTGTCACACATGCCAACACACTTATTTGGATAAGATCTATCTTTTTTTTTTCGTTATTTTTTGTTTATCGTTTAATTACCATTGCCTTAGCTCCTCTTATAGTTAACAGTTTACTATTAGTGCAGTTTTAATTCACATGTACCACACTAAAAAACTTTCTTAATAATTTGCACTTGAATGATCTAATACTTACAAATGGGTTTCCTAGAGCTGCAAAAACTTTCTCCACAAGCTTCATCCTTTTCTAAGTTATTTTCAGTGTGCACATTGTGACCTGATTCCATAATGTTCTTTCTTCAAATCTAGCTTCTAATCATAGGGTAGATTTGAAATACCTCAGGAATCTAGAGCTGGCAGAAAGATTTTACATGAAATTGTGATTCAGTAATCTACTTTCCATTATTTTGTACATTCCAAATTGTACCAGTTAAAATTTGATTGTGATGCAATTAAGGACACTCAAAGAGATGGAGGAGAGTATATCATCACTCCTTGCCTTGAGAGTACAAACCCTGTGAAATCCACATACAAACCCTCATGCATGAAATCCACCACTGCATATGGTCAGTAACTATTTCTTTCTTTTTATGAAAGACAATTTAAGAAGTTAATATATATAGTGACAAAGGCATGACTGTTTGTAGCTGATTAGCATGCCAGATTCCCAGGATTAACTGATTCTTTCATTTCTGATGATGAAACCAATATATTTTAGTGTTAGATGCAAATTATATATGACATGGCAGGTTGAAATGCTGCATGCATAAGATAGGTGGCATGAGGATCTGAACGAGCTTACCAGATGAAAAAGGACCGAATCACCTGCAACAAGCCTCTTTGCACTTACACACTCCATCCAGTTGCAAGAAGATGTTGCTTGGGCTGACTTGCATTATAAATGGAATCAGGTAAGTACTGTTGTGGCTTAGATGATAATGATGATGATGATTTATTATGCCAGCAGGTCTTAGACATGTTTGCCCTAGCAATTAGTTTTGCTAATGGAGAACCATGGTCAGATCGTTCAAGCCATTTAATGAGGATTTTTCTGGTTGAATGCGGGCTATAGCTTATTTCTATCCATGGGTGTTCATTTGTTAACTGTTCTAACTAATCATGTGACTTTTAAAATGTGTAGCAACATGAAAAGGCCCACCTGATTCACTACTTGGATCTCATTCTGAATTGTAAAGTGTGACTTTTAAAATGTGTAGCAACATTCTTGTTGGAGTTACCAAAAGAATTAGGGAATTTCAAGAATTTGGTTGAGTTGATGTTGCTACGAAACAATCTGACTGGTCTGATTCCTCATGCTTCGAGTAATTTGAGAAACCTTGCATTGTTACCTTACATTGTTGTTGGTTCGATTCCTCCTGCAGCTAAGCTTGCAACAGTAATTTGTTTATAACTACAGGTATATGTGTGGCCTTTTGGATTATTAATAAAATTCCATCATTTAAAAAAATGACACAACTGTGTAAATATCTAGGATGATTACATAGCTGAAATGAGAATGTTCAGATAGATTATCAGATATTTCTCATATTATTTATGTGAAGTATATCATTTCATGATTTAGATAATGCTGCTTGTTTATTTAGTGTCCAATTTGACAGAGTTGTTTTGCCTTCTATTTTCAAGGTTTGCAAAGTGAAAATCTGGCCCTTTTGAACCTTCCCTAATTGCACAAGTGGCTGAACCGTCTCTGTAAGTTACACATAATTTGTCATCCACTAGTTTCTGTAAATGAAAATAAGAGGATTGATTTTAACAGTATGGTCGTCATGCACATGGACAGAAAATGCTTGCAATGAATGTTTATGAGTACTTGGTAATTTTGGAGTCCTTGGTTAGGGTTTGGGCTGAAAGTACGAGTGCTGGAGCTGACGCTTTCGAAGTCCGAACTCATTCTTTTGAAAAATAGAAAAATGGAAATATTAGTAAATATGGATTTTCTTATTAAGAAAAAAATGGAAGGTAAAGAAGAGACATAATTGAAACTTTGCCCTGTGAAAAGTAATATTAACCATGTTACTTTCCCCATTGAATTTGACGTTCAGGAAATGGACCTTTTCCAGAAAACCATGGATTTAAAACCATTAAATCCTTCTTAGAAATCTGAGTTTATTGAACCAAATTGAATTATTACAATTCAATTTTGTTGAATATCCAAACGCAAGGTTTCCATGAATTAGGTAAATGAATTCATTCTAACCCATTTTGTTGAATAACCAAACGCAAGGATTTTTTATTATTTATTTATTTATTTATTAATTATTATTGTTATTATTATTTTTTGTGATATGCAATAGCTTTTCAGAATTCATATGTAGGTGCATACTTGTGCTCATTCACATGGACTTTGACTATCTTTCTTAAATTTCTTTGGTTTTTCTAATTTTTGTATCTAATTTTGACTTTCTAGGCCCTAAAACAAGATTCGAGGTGCCGTCAACAATGCTAACAGAATCCTCCAGGTCAGATTATTGATTGGACCTGATTTTATTTAAATGATCTTGATAATCCATTTTATTTAAATAAGCAGACTCGGATGTGCGTTTGAGCTATCCGGATGTTGAGCGGGGGTCCGTGAAAGGTGAGAATTGTCGTTATGACCATGATGAAGCCGTCCATTTCCTATGGACAACATTGGAGTGGCTTGGCCATTTGGACAGCCATATTTATGTATTTACTCGAAATTGATGGAGTAGACCGGATGTGCTCGAGCTATTCGGATGTTGAGCGGGGTCCCTCAAAGATGGGAATCGTTATGACCATGATGAAGTTCTTCCCATTTCCTATGGACAGCATTGGAAGGGCCTGGCTATTTGGACAGGCCGTGTTTATGTATTTGATCGAAATTAATGGAGCAGACCCATGTGCGTCGGAGCTATTCGGAAGAGCGGGTTCCCTGGAAAGAGGGAACCGCTATTATGACCATGATGAAGCTGTCCATTTTTTATGGACAGCATTGGAAGGGCCTCGGCATTTGTGTCGGATGGCCGTCTTTATATCTGTATTTGCTTTGCAGGGACCATACCCTTAACCTAAACCAAAACCTATGACCTAAAACCTTAACCTATAACCTAAACCTCAACCTTAGCTAAACCTAAACCTTAACTTAAAACCTAAACCTAAACCTACACTTAATCCTAATCTTAACTCCCTAACCTAAACCTATACCTAAACTTGAAAACCAAAACATAAACCCAATCTCGAACCCGAACCTAAACCTTAACCTTAACCTATTCTCAATTCCCTAAACCTATATCTTATAACCTAAACCTAAACCTAAACCTTAACCTATGCCTATAACCTTAACCTAAACCTAAACCTAAACCTATAACCTTAACCTAAAACCTAAACCTATAACCTAAACCTAAATCAAAACATATAACAAAAACCAAAACCAAAACCTATATCCTAAACCCAAATGCATTCTCAAATCCTATAACCCATAATCTAAACCTAAACCTAAACCTATAACCTATAACTAAAACCAAAACTTATAACCTAAACCAAAGCCAAAACCTATAGCTTAAACCCGAACCCATTCTCAAATCCAAAAACCTATAACCTAAACCGTTAACCTATAACCTAAATCAAAACCTAAAACCTAAAACCTAAAACAAACCTAAACCTTAAACCAAAACCTAAAACCTAAACCTATAATCTATAACTTAAATCAAAACATATAATCAAAACCAAATCCCAAAACCCAAACCTAAACCTAGAACCTAAACCTAAACCTATAACCTAAACTCAAATCCCTAAAACTAAAACTAAACCTAATCCTATAACCTAAACTCAAATCCCTAAACCTTAACTTATAACCCAACCTCTTATAACCTAAAACTATTCTCAAATCCCAAAACCTATAACCTAAACCGAACCTTTCCCTAAACATATAACCTAAACTCAATTCCCTAAACCTAAACCTAGACCTAAACCTAACCTATTCTTAATTCCCTAAACCTATATCTTATAACCTAAACCTAAACCTAAACCTAAACCTAAACCTATAACCTATAACTTTAACCTAAACCTAAACTTAAACCTGTAACCTATAACCTAAACCTAAACCGAAAACCTAAATGTATTCTCAAATCCCTAAACCTAAACCTACACCTAATCCTAATCTCAACTCGCTAACCTAAACCTAAACCTAAACTTGAAAATCCAAACCTAAATCCGATTTCGAACTCCGAACCCGATTTCCTAAACCTAAACCTTAACCTATTCTCAATTCCCTAAACCTATAGCTTATAACCTAAACCGAAACCTAAACCTAAACCTAAACCTAAACCTATAACCTATAACCTAAACATAAACCTAAAACCTAAATATATTCTCACATCCCTAAACCTAAACCTACACTTAATCCTAATCTCAACTCCCTAATCTAAACCTAAACCTAAACTTGAAAACCCAAACCTAAATTTGATCCTCAACCCGAACCCGATTTCCTAAACCTAAACCTAAACCTCAACCTATTGTCAATTCCCTAAACCTTAACCCATAACCTAACCTAAACCTAAATCTATAACCTAAACCTAAACCTAAACCTATAACCTAAGTGTATTCTCAAATCCTTAAACCTAAACCTACATCTAATCCTAATCTCAACTCCTTAACCTAAACCTAAACCCGATCCCGATTTCCTAAACCTAAACATTAACCTATTATCAATTCCCTAAACCTAAACCTAAACCATAACCTAAACCTAAACCTATAACCTATAACCTTAACCTAAACCTAAACTTAAACCCGTAACCTATAACCTAAACCTAAACCCAAAACCTAAATGTATTCTCAAATCCCTAAACCTAAACCTACACCTAATCCTAATATCAACTCCCTAACCTAAACCTAAACCTAAACTTGAAAACCCAAACCTAAACTCGATCCCGAACCCGAACCCGATTTCCTAAACCTAAACCTCAACCTATTCTCAATTCCCTAAACCTTAACCTATAACCTAACCTAAACCTAAATCTATAACCTAAACCTACACCTAATCCTAATCTCAACTTCCTAACCTAAACCTAAACCCGATCTCGAACCCGAACTCGATTTTCTAAACCTAAACATTAACCTATTCTCAATTCTCTAAACCTATATCTTATAACCTAAACCTAAACCTAAACCTTAACCTTAACCTAAACCTAAACCTAAACCTATAACCTATAACTTTAACCTAAACCTAAACCTAAACCTGTAACCTATAACCTAAACCTAAACCTAAAACCTAAATGTATTCTCAAATGTTTAAACCTAAACCTACACCTAATCCTAATCTCAACTCTCTAACCTAAACCTAAACTTAAACTTGAAAGCCCAAACTTAAACCCAATCCCGAACCCGAACCCGATTTCCTAAACTTAAACCTTAACCTTTTCTCAATTCCCTAACCTATATCTTATAACCTAAACCTAAGCCTAAACCTAAACCTTAACCTAAACCTAAACCTAAACTTGTAACCTATAACCTAAACCTAAACCTAAAACCTAAATGTATTCTCAAATCCCTAAACCTAAACCTACACCTAATCCTAATCTTAACTCCCTAACCTAAACCTAAACCTAAACTTGAAAACCAAAACCTAAACCCGATCCCGAACCCTAACCCGATTTCTTAAACCTAAACCTTAACCTATTCTCAATTCCCTAAACCTATAGCTTATAACCTAAACCTAAACCTAAACCTAAACCTGTAACCTACACCTAAAACCTAAATGTATTCTTAAATCCCTAAACCTCAACCTACACCTAATCCTAATCTCAACCCCCTACCCAAACCTAAACCCGATCCTAAACCCGAACCCGATTTCCTAAACCTAAACCTTAACTTATTCTCAATTCCCTAAACCTATTGCTTATAACCTAAATCGAAACCTAAACCTATACCTAAACCTAAACCTAAACCTATAACATATAACTTAAACATAAACTTAAAACTTAAATGTATTCTCAAATCCCTAAACCTAAACCTACACATAATCCTAATCTCAACTCCCTAACCTAAACCTAAACCCAAACTTGAAAACCCAAACTTAAACCTGATCCCGAACCCGAACCCGATTTCTTAAACCTAAATCTAAATGTATTCTCAAATCCCTAAATCTAAACCAACACCTAATCCTAATCTCAACTCCCTAACCTAAACCTAAACTTAAACTTGAAAACCCAAACCAAAACCCGATCCCGAATCCGAACCCGATTTCCTAATCCTAAACCTTAACCTATTCTCAATTTCCTAAACCTAAACCTATAACCTATAACCTTAACCTAAACCTAAACCTAAACCCCGTAACCTATAACCTAAACCTAAACCTAACACCTAAATGTATTCTCAAATCCCTAAACCCAAACCTACACCTAATCCTAATCTCAACTCCCTAGCCTAAACCTAAACTTGAAAACCCAAACCTAAACCCGATCTCGAACCTCTAACCCGATTTCCTAAACCTAAACCTTAACCTATTCTCAATTCTCTAAACCTATAGCTTATAACCTATACCTAAACCTAAACCTAAACCTAAACCTATAACATATAACCCAAACCTAAACCTAAAACCTAATATATTCTCAAATCCCTAAACCTAAACCTACACCTAATCCTAATCTCAACTGCCTAACCTAAACCTAAACCTAAACTTGAAAATCCAAACCTAAACCCGATCCCAAACCCGAACTCGATTTCTGAAACTTAAACCTTAACCTATTCTCAATTCCCTAAACCTATAGCTTATAACCTAAACCTAAACCTAAACCTAAACCTAAACCTAAACTTAAACTTTAACCTAAACCAATAACCTATAACCTAAACCTAAACCTAAAACCTAAATGTATTCTTAAATCCCTAATCCTAAACTTACACCTAATCCTAATCTCAACTTCTTAACCTAAACCTAAACCTCAACTTGAAAATCCAAACCTAAACCCGATCCTGAACCCGTACCCAATTTCCTAAACCTAAACATTAACATATTCTCAATTCCTTAAACCTATAGCTTATGACCTAAACCTAAAGCTTAACCTAAAGCTTAACCTAAACCTAAACCTATAACCTAGAACCTAAGCCTAAACCTAAAACCTAAATGTATTCTCAAATCCCTAAACCTAAACCTAAACCTACACCTAATCCTAATCTCAACTCCCTAACCTAAACTTGAAAACCCAAACCCAAACCCGATCCCAAACCCGATTTCCTAAACCTAAACCTTAACCTATAACCTAACCTAAACCTAAACCTATAACCTAAACATAAGCCTAAAACCTAAACCTAAACTTAAAATCGAAATGTATTCTCAAATCCCTAAACCTAAACCTACACCTAATCCTAATCTCAACTCCCTAACCCAAACCTAAACCTAAACCTAAACTTGAAAACCCAAACCTAAACCTGATCCCGAACCCGAACCCGATTTCCTAAATCCAAACCTTAACCTATAACCTAACATAAACCTAAACCTATTACCTGCACTTATAACCTAAACCTATAATCTAAACATAAGCCTAAAACCTAAACCTAAACTTGATAACCCAAACCTAAACCTGATCCCGAACTCTGACCCGATTTCCTAAACCTAAACCTTAACCTTAACCTATTCTCAATTCCCTAAAGGTATAACCTATATACTATAACCTATAACTAAAACCTAAACCTTAACTTAAACCTATAACCTAAGCCTAAACCTAAACCTAAACCAAAACCTATAACCTTAATGTTAACCTATAACCTAAAACCTAAACCTAAAACTTAAAACCTAAACCTAAACCTGTTTTAATGATCAGTTTTATTTTTAAAAAGTGCCCACTTTTTTGGAAGAAGTTTATGCAATTTTTCATGATTCTGAATTATAATGTTTTGTTGATTTAATATTTTTTTTTTCAGGTGAAAGACACAAAAAGAAAATTGTTGCTGATTTTTTTTCTTTTTTTATTTATGATGTTAAACTTATATGTATTTATGTGTGGATGAATGTAATGTGGATAAGATTGCTTGTGTTTAGATGGATGTAGTTTATGTTTGGATGAATGTAGTTTATATTGGATTTATGTGGTTTGGGTTGTTTAGATGGATGTGAATGTGAATATGATGAAATATATTATATAACAGGTGTATATTAGGAAGAATATGATGAAATATATTGTAACAGGTGATCTTCTCAAATTCTCAAAAGGGACGGTCCATGACAGTCCTTGTAAAGGACGGTCTATGGCCGTCCTTTGAAGGCTCATAAGAGACGGTCCATAACAGTCCTTTTTAAGGACGGTCTATGGCCGTCCTTTGAAGGCTTATCAGAGACGGTCTACGACAGTCCTTTTTAAGGACGGTCCATGACCGTCCTTTTAAAGGACGGTCTATAGCCGTCCTTTGAAGACTCATCAGAGACGGTCGACGACAGTCTTTTTTAAGGACGGTCGATGGCCGTCCTTTAAAATCTTATAGGGGACGGTCCAAAACCGTCCTTTTTAAGGACGGTTCAGGACCGTCCTTTTTTGGGACGGTCCATGACCGTCTTTTTTTTCGTCAATAAAAATGACGGTTTTCGACCGTCCTTTAAGTAATACGACACGTCAAAATTTGACGGCCCTTGCGACGGTCCATGACCGTCCTTTTTGGCCATTTGAGACGGTTTTGGACCGTCCTTTTTTCGCAGTTTTGGCGTAGTGCTTATCCCTTTCTCGTTCTTGGCAACCTAGAAATAAAATCCATAGAGATGAAGTCCCACTTCCATTCAGCTATGGGCATGGGCTGCAGCAACCTAGGAGGTCAGTGATTCTCTACCTTGACCTGCTGGCATGTGAGACAACAAGAAATAAAATCAGCAATTTGGACCTTCATATTGTCCCACCAATAAGATCTCCTCATATCCTGATACATCTTCGTGCTACCTGGATGCATCACAAGTTTAGAACTATGGGCTAACTCTAGAACCTCCCGTCTCAAGTCAGGGATGTCAGGAATACATAACCGGCCACGGAATCGTAGGCCCCCATCAGAACTAACACTCCAGTTGGAGTTCTCATCAGTACCAACCCGCTTCCTCATCTTCACCAAAAGCTCATCATCTGCCTGAGCTGCAACGATCCTCTCATCGATAAGGGGCTGTACATGAAGGTGTGCGATAACCTCATACGGCTCAACCACCGTAAGCTTCTGCTCAAAATCTCGCACGAACTCCAACATATCCCACTCTACTATCATCAGCGGAGCCGCAAACTCAATAACCTTCTTGCGACTCAATGCATCTGCCACAAGGTTTGCCTTGCCCAGATGGTAAGAAACATCAAACTTAAAGTCTTTCAATGTTTCCATCCATCTGCGCTGCCTCAAATTCAAATCACGCTGTGTGAAAATATACTTAAGGCTCTTGTGGTCGCAAAAGAGCTCGAACTCCTCATCATAGAGGTAATGTCTCCAAAGCTTTAATGCGAATATGACAGCTGCTAACTCCAGGTCGTGCGTAGGGTAATTCTCTTCGTGTTTCCTCAACTGACGCGAAGCATAAGCAATCACCTTGTCCTTTTGCATAAGGACACAACCCAGGCCAATGCAAGAAGCGTCAGTATATATAATATACTTAACCCCTTGCTCTTGCAATACTAGCACAGGGGCAAACGTCAACTTGTCCTTCAGCTCCTGAAAAGCTAACTCCGCCTTCTCATTCCAAGCAAACTTCAAATCCTTCCATGTCAACTGCGACAACGGTCTGGCAATCTTCGAGAAGTTTTGAATGAAGCGTCGATAATAGCCTGCAAGACCTAGAAAACTCCTTACCTCAGTAACTGAACCAGGTTGCTTCCAATCCTGCACTGCAGCTACCTTGGCAAGATCGACAGTTATCCCTTCCTTGGACACCACATGTCCCAGGAACTTGACTTTCTCTTTCCAGAAATCACACTTCTTGAACTGCGTGAAAAGATGATTCTTCCTAAGAGTATCCAAAACTGCTCTTAAGTGCCCCTCGTGTTTTTCCCGGCTCGCCGAATAAATCAAGATGTCATTGATAAAGACAATGATGAATCGGAATAAGAATGGCCGAAACACCCTGTTCATCAGATCCATGAACATGGCCAGTGCGTTCGTAAGACCGAACGACATTACAAGGAACTCATAATGACCGAAGCTAGTCTTAAAAGCGGTCTTCTGCACGTTCCCATCCTTGACGCGCAACTGATGATACCCTGACTGCAGATCAACCTTCGAAAAGTATCATGCCCCCTTCAATTGATCAAACAGATCATCAATCCTGGGCAACGGGTACTTATTCTTCACAGTTACCAAATTCAACCTGCGATAATCAATACACAATCGCAAGGAACCATCCTTCTTCTTCACAAACAGAACAGGTGCTCCCCAAGGAGACATACTAGGCCGAATAAAACCCAAATTCAGCAAACCATCTATCTGCTTCCTCAACTCCTCCATTTCACTTGGAGGCATACGATAGGTGGGTAATGAAATGGGCGCCACACCAGGCATGAGGTCGATAGCAAAATCAATCTCACGCTGAGGAGGTAATCCAGGAATCGACTCAAATACATCTTCAAACTCCCGAACTACCGGCGTGCTAAGTAATGCCGATTCAGCCATACTCTCCAACAAAGAAGAATAATAATCATTAGGAAGAGGGTAACTGACCAAAACTGGGAAAGTAACAGTCTCGCCCTCAGGTCCATGGATCGTCACTGATCTAGCTTCACAATCAATCTCAGCTCGCATCCTCGTGAGCCAATCCATACCCATAATAACATTGTAATGATACAGTGGTGCGACTAAGAAATCAACACGGATCGATCCACTTCCTAGATCGACCAAACAATCCATACAACGCTTGCCCAAAGCAGAGGAAATCCCCATAGCGGTAGTAAGCATCACTCCTTGCATAGGAACAGATCTCAAACCCAAACGTCTAACTGCCTCATAAGATATAATAGAAGTAGTGGACCCTGTATCCACCAACATAGAAACGGGAATACCTTCAATGTGCGCTGTCACCTCGAAGGATCTCGGCACCAAGTCAGACATAGGCGCTTCAGCTGAAAGCGCATGAACTCGAGCCTGCTGCTGACGATTCGGCGGAGGAACCATGGGCCGCTGAGGTGGCCTGAAGCTAGGAAATACAGGTCTGAAGGATGGATGAGGTGGCGCTGATCGAAGAGGTGGAGGAGAAATAACTTGAGGCATCGGACGGTTAATCCTCTGCGGTGAAGTAAAACCACTGGCCCGCATACGAGAGAATAAAAAATGGTTCAAATGCCCCGTCTTTCCACAGTACGAACAACGAAGATCAGCTCTCAACTGCTGAGCGGGCGGCGTTGAATGCCTAGGGGGAGAATCTGCGCGCAGCCTCTTGCCGAGAAATGGTGCACCCTAAAAGTCCAGTCGCTGCCTAGGAACCATCGGTGCTCACATGCGGGACAACTTATTCCCATCCTGCTCTGCTCGCAAGGACATACTCACCAGCTCCGCATAAGAGGAAATGCTAGCACAGCAAATCTTCGATCGGATCTCAGGTCTCAATCCCTCAGAGAAACGCCGCATCCTCATCCGCTGATTGCCCAGGATCAAAGGAACATACCGACCCAGCTCAGTGAACCAGTTCTCATACTCCGTCACCGACAACCCTCCCTGGCGGAGGCGAAGGAACTCACTCTCCTTCTCATGTCTGTATGTAACCGGAAAATACTTCTCGTGGAAGCGTGCCTCAAATGCCAGCCACGACCACACAAAACCTTCCTCGACAGTGCGAAGAACACTGTCCCACCACAGACTAGCCTCCTTCTTAAACATGAAGGAGGCAAGCTCAACCTGCTTGACCTCAGAGCAGTGCAGCGGTCTCAGCATCTTAGAGATGCGGTCGATCCAATACTCGGCCTCCTCGGGTCTATGAGAACCCGTAAATGTAGGAGGTCGCAAGCGCTGGAATTGCTCAAAAGTGCCGCTGGCACTGGCACTCCCAGATGGAGGCATAGGTGAAGCAGGTGGAGTCACCCCCACTAACTGAGCAAAGATGCTAGCCATGGAAGAGAGGAACTCCTGCTGCTACTGCTGAATCTTCTGTTGCTGCATCAAAAGCATCATCTGCTCAAACCTATCAGTAGGCGGAGTAGACGAAGGTGCACAGCTCGACTCAGGAACCGAGGGCGTGACTGGAGGAGCCATAGGTGTCAGCCCAACACCGGCATGAGACGGGCCCGCCTGTGGATCCGTCTGGCTATCGCTCAAGGGAGGAACCCCAGCAAGCGACTCAACCAAAGAGAGACGGGCCGAAGTCTTCGAACCCTTAGGAGGCATCCCTACATTCAACAGAGGATGCAACCTGTCAGATTCTACGTCCACATAATCCATCCACACAGCATTCACAGCACAACTCCAAAGATAACAACATGCATTCCATTAAACAAAATTATCGCAATACAAGTAGTGCAGCATTACATGAATCACGACTAGGAAAGCATGTAAACAACAACATCTAACACTTCAAACAACCACAAACAACTACAAACAACTCCAACTACAAAGCCAACAATGGCTACACACAGAAAGAAAACAACAAACAAAGAAAAGGACGGCCACGACGACAGCTACCCGTCGGAATCAGGAGATGGAGGCGGGGCACCCTTATCCTGCAAGCAACACAGGATAGACTTCAGAGTTCGAGTCACCTTCTTAAACTTATGCTTAACAAGGCCTCGAAGATCAACAATATCCTAGCGTAAAACAGCCTGCCCTTCTTCAAGCCGTGCAATACGGGCATCTCTGGCAGTCTGCTCTGCGCTCTGCTCTGGCACCACAGGAGGAGATCTATCACTCGTATCATGTGCCTCATCCTCTTCCTCATCCTGCTCTGTTTCTTCCTCAATGTCAGCACCACCTTCAGCATAACTCTCTTCATCATCGCTCTCTGACTCAGCCTCACTCTCTAAGACATGTCGACCAGAACCGATCTCCATCTGCTTAAGAGTCCTCAGATTAATATGACGAACAGGAACCGGCTTCTCTGCTCCAAGCCTATAGCCAAACTCATGTGCAAGCTTGCAAATGAGGTGGCCAAATGGAAGCGACTCGGTCCTCCTAGACGAACGAGCGATGAGAATAATCTGGCGCATGATGTACGTCGGCACACACAACTTTGCTTCTTGCCCCACCTAATACAGAAAATCCACCATCAGGCGCGTACACTCACTGCGGTTGCTCCACCTTGGGTATACATTGAACGTACACATGTGGTGAAGCAAACAGAAGTCGTCCGTCATGTTAGTAGGCAGAAGACTCCTATTCGGCTGCCATTCGACCACACGACCACACAAGGATTGGGTGTGACAATCCCTCTCACGCATACTGTTCAAATTCTTCTCGCTGGCATGCATCTCACCAAGTGGCACATTTAGGAGTCGGGATATCAAAGCGACGTTGACTATAACTATCCGACCACTACCACAAGAAATCTTGAACTGGAAAGGCTCCAGCGAAGGATCACGAATATTGGCATAAAAAGCTCGAACAGTACTAGCATTCGCGTGATACTCGCCTTCAAACAAGGGACACCAACCAGCCCCTTCCAGGCGCTCCAACAAAAGAAACTCGCCATATAGCCGCGGATTAACATGAGCCTAAAAAAGGACTCTACGGCCTTCATAGACTCCATGCGATAGCTCCGCCAACAAAGTTCTACTAATGGAAGCTCGAGGATCGAGGTCCCGCTTGGTCTGGAATTCACGAGTGGCGGACGTGCTCGCGGCGGCACCTCTCGGCCTCCGTGCATGGGTTGGGCGGCTAGGCCCGGCTTCATCCACGGGTGCTCTCTTCTTCCCCATCAAAGAAAGAAGGGAGGAAAAGGAAAAGATGGCCGTGATAATCTCAAAGAGGGCTATGAGAAATGAGAGAAAGAGAGAAATAGGAAGATGGTGGAACTTTCACACACTAGAGATCTCAAAAGAGAAGGTAAGAGCTCAAATGGGAAGGAAAGGAAGGGTAAACAGCAATGGGGGTAAGGGTTTTGAGATGGGGTGATGGGGTTTACACGAAAATGGAAGAAGAAGAGGATTTGGAGAAGATTTGGAGAAGTTTGGAGAGAAACTTGAAAGAAAAGAGAGCTTGGGAGGGGAGTTTGTGAAGGAAGTAAGGTGTAGGAGGGGTTTAAATCAACGAACCGTGGAGGGGTGGGCCACACAAGGCCTAAAATGCATCGACCCACGCCGGCCCGGCGATGGCATCGCCAGTCTCTGGACTGGCCGGCGATACCTCGCCATTGGGGCGAGGTCCTCTTGGTCCCCCATGCTCAGAATGATGTGGTCCCCCCTGGGTCCCACAGAAAATGCCCCGATCGGCCCCTTCCATGATTTGACGCCTATTGGGCCATTCTGGCAGAAATCTGATTCAAATAAAGATTTCTTGAAGATTTAAGGGTTGAAATGGGAAGATAGACCATCTAGACTCATTAATAGATGGTCTAGGAAAGGTTTCAGGTCGCTATGTGTGATCAGGAGAGAGCACAGACTCGATCTCGGTGAACGTTTTCAAGAAACTTTCGCCGATAGAAGCTACGGAGCACAAACACACAATCTACAATAGACCCGCACCCAAATACACTAATGTGGCAATAACGTGTGGTGTGTGACTATAACCCAGGTCTGGTTTAATCCAAATCATGCTCTGATACCAACTTGTAATGCCCTGAAATTCGGGGGTCGAGCATAACTCAACTCCCGAGTTCCAAAACATCACTTATGCAACATATTTAATGATGGATGTATATTGAAATACAAGCATTTGGACAATTCCTTTTACCAAGGAGTTGTCATACATACATCTAGCATACATACATGACAAATAATCATGGCAAACACAAGTGCATATTTTATACGCATACGGTACTTTATACATACACATAGAATACACAAATCTCAATATAACACATGCATATCAGGAACGCAACATAAACATAACATTTGGCATGTGAAATCTCATCCATAACAAGAATAAATCATTAACTGACATTGAAAGCCTTGAAAACCATAACCTATACACTTAAAGTCCGCACTTTAAGCCAGAAAAGAACACCGAATTGATTTCAGACGAGTTGTCTTCGTCAACGGCGATAGAATACCCTAAAGCAAGAATAAGAATGAGATACAACAACAACAAGACTATTCTAAGCTCTTAACATAGGTTAGGGTTAGGTTAACTTACCCCAAGATGAACTCAGAATCGTCAGAATAACAATTCAAAGTGAAGGTTCAAGGATGTAGAAGAGCCGGAAAGAATCCAAGATGATTCACCAACTTCTCTCTCACTTTCTCTCTCTTTTCCACTCTCTTTCTTAGCTAGGGTTAGAGAAAATTCGTATGGAAAAGAGAGCTAGGGTTTAAGGACTATAAATAGGCCTAATATTGATGAAAATAACCCCAGGGCCAAGGTATACTTAGGGTATAACCAAAACCGGCCTCTCACGATCCAACAAAGCACTTCTGGTGGGCCTATAACCACGAAAGGTCGGACTTAAGCTCACTGACCATGGATCTAGGTCAAGCTGAGTTTTCGTACCAACCGACTCTTCAGATCAGCCGTGGTGGACCACACTCAATTCAACGATCACTGAATCTCGATTAGGTCCACAAGCACAAGGACATGCCTGGGCCACCTTCCCTGATCAGAGGGTGAAATTGGGTCAGAATCCAATGGTCAGATAGCTTAAAATCATCGCACAAGCGACACGACTCAGATTTCATAAAATCTTAATTAAATTCCAACCGTTCTCACACTCTTCACTCCGAACTCAATCAAATCGACCCAGAACATCACATGGACTTGATTTTCGAGGTGATGGTCAAGCCCAACATGGTGACCGCAATAGCCTAAGATCATCACTATCGAACTTTCGACGCGCGGTCCAGGTCTGATCCAGAACTTCTAAAAATTCTCCAGAACAACTAGATTTAGGGATGGATCCCAGGTTTCAGAGTAACATAGCGCTAACTAATCTACAAGTTTTGAATCATGCAGATACAATTTAAAGTGATTGATGTAGATTTCACAAGCAATCGAGTATAGCGCTAATTACCCCAAAAATAACTACTAAGGAAAGATTAGCACAAAATTTCCAGGGTCATTACAATAAGTCTCAGGCCAAGCTGACTCAAATTGAAAGGATGCGACTTAGGATCGTGCGCAAATGCTATCTACACGTCGCGGGTTAATTCGACCGGGAGGACCATGGGAGTTTACGGAACGGTACGGTCTAAGATACGAGTCTTATGCCTTAAGGTTGGACGCTAGAGGCACTACATTAGTTTGAGGTAATTCTTTAAATTGTGGCCTCCATTGGTTAACTTCAAGTACCGACACAGTATCAAGCATGACATCCGTCTCCCTAATCATATCATCATCTAAATCATGGGAGTGGTCTAGGCACATCTCTAGAGGTTCAGAGGATAAGGTCATTAGAGTTCTATCCTCCACGAAAGATTCAATCAAGTTAACATCGTGGGCATCATCATCATCCTCTACTTGTTTGCTCGTATTGAAAAAGATATTCAACTCCAATGACATTTCTAAAAGACAAATTCACGACTCCATTCCTGCAATTAATGATTGCATTAAATGTGGCATGGAATGGGTGACCAAGAATGGCAGGAATTTGAGTGCTCATGTCCATGATGGGTTAAGTATCCAAGATGATAAAATTTACCAGGTAGTAGAATTTGTCAACCTAGACCAACATATCCTCAATTACCCCACTCAGTATACGAACTGAGCGATCAGCTAGTTATAATGTGATTCGTTTGGGTTTTGATTCACCCAAACCTATCTATTCGTAAATCGAGTAAGGAATCATATTTACGCTCGCTCCTAAGTCAAGAAGTGCGTGATTAATTCGGTAGTTCCTAATTACACAAGGGATGGTTGGGCTACCGGGATCTTTATATTTTTATGGCACATCTTGCTTGAGAATGACACTCACTTTTTTGTCAGAAAAATTTTCTTTTTGATACTTTGCCGCCTCTTAGTCATGCATAGGTCTTTAAAAATTTAGCATATGAAGGAATTTATTACGGCATCCAGGAGTGGGATGTTGAACTTCACTTGTTTAAGCACCTCTAAAATGTCTTGAGAGTTAGAGAGAGGTTTTAGTGCAATCAACCGTTGGGGGAATGGAGTAATTGGCTTGCTTAGAGGTTTCGGTTCTAATCCATGTGAAGTGTTGCTAGGTCTATTAGTTTTATCTAGTTCCGGGTCCTTAGACTTTTCAGCCCTTACCGGAATAAATTTATCAATTATCTTCCCACTCCTAAGAGTGGTGATAGACTTAGCTTGCTTTAATTTGAAGAGCTTGGATCACTTATTTCGTATTGCAGTTTAGGATTGGGGAAAGGTTGAGCAGGATGCATCCCCCTTTCTATAACCATAACATGTGAATCCATCTTTTGCATAAATTTTGTAAGTTCTTGTATTGCTTGATAAGCTCTTGGTTTTGAATATGTTTCTAGATCAGATCCTCTTGAGGTTTCCCTTGATTCAAGAATTGGTTAGGGATTCCTTGAGGAGTAGCAGTTTGTCCTTTCCTCTAACTAAAGTTCAGATGATTTCTCTAATTAGAATTATATGTGTTAGAGATGGGTCTATTGAAAGGTCTTTGGTAGTTGTTCACGACATTCGATTGCTCATTTAGTGCCTCTTGAAAAGGAGGTATCATTGGGCAATTTTCAGTTGTATGTATGTTGCAAGCACAGATACTGCAAACAACTTCCTTAGCCTTATCCTTCTTAAGTTCCATGGCCTTAGCCTTCCTTGAGAGACTGGCCACTTTAACATTTATATCATCATCCTCTTTCAGCATGTATATCCCACCCCTCTCCCTTGCTTGAGTAAGCTTAGATGTGATGTTAGATTTTGGGGAGATGTCCCATGATTGTGCGGTTTCAGCAAGTTTGTCAAAGTAATCCCACGCCTCAATGACATTTTTGTTCATGAACTCCTCATTGTACATTATCTCGAGGAATTGGCACATAGAAGATGTCAGTCCATCATGGAAGAAAATTGTTATGCGCCATGTTTCAAAACCATGTTGTCGGCATAAACTGATGAGATCCTTGACTACTCCCAACATTGGAACAATGTTTCATCTTCCTTTTGGGCAAAGTTCATGATCGACTTCCTGATGGTGTTCATCTTATGGTATGGAAAGATTTTTTTTATAAACTCCATTATGTCATTCCATGTGCCAATAGATCGCAGACGTAGTGAATGTAACCACGTCTTAGCTTTTTCTTTCAAGGAGAAAGGAAAGAGTTTCAACCTGATCATGTCCTCAGGCACATTAGGAAAGTATAAAGTGGCTATAACCTCGTCAAATTCTTGCAAGTGCAGGTATGAACTTTTAGATTTAAGTCCAAGGAGCTTTAGAAGGAGTTGGATCACTCCAAGCTTAATATCCATGTTTCCTGTGTTTCCTGGAAAAACTATACAAGAGGAGGTGCTCACCCTCGCCAGTTGTAAGTAATCGCATAAAGTACGAGGCGGGGGTGCTTGATGCACCTCATTCTCATCCTGGACTTCCACAACTTAAGGTTGTGGTTGATTCATCGGTTGATTTATAGGTTGATTTGCAGCCATAACCTCAATTAACTCTGAGGATCTCGAGTGGTGTCTAATCCTGTGATGGATAAATAACCCCTCAACCAATCCTCCTTCACTCAAGAGACGTCGAGTATTGTCACAGACCCACTTAGGCATGAAACCCTCTTAGCCCTTAATTTCAAAATCTAACCTAAACCTAAAAGAAAGAAAGAATTAGAAATCTAGAAATAGAAAGAGAGAGAATTAGAAAGAGGTTACCAAATTAAAAGGTTCTATGCTGGGATCCTGTAAAAGAAAAATGAAAGTGAGTTAGTTTCTAAAAAGGAAATAAGGAAAGTAACCTAGTTTCTTGAAAAGGCTGAGCTAAACGTCCTAGGAGGGGGGGGGGGGGGGGGGGTGAATAGGACTATGCCAAATTAAAAATAAATGCTGAATTGAAAGATTGATAGAATAATCAAATAATAAAGAATCACAAGTAAATAGCAACCTCAAATGCACTAGTCCTGAGAGGTTGAGACAAACTTAGTTCTAAGGACAACCTAACACCAAAAACTAAAGGCTTATGGCAAGACAACCTTACTAGAACATTTGTAAGTATCAAAAACCCAAACTAATAAAGAGGTAAAAAAATAAACTAAGTTATTACAACATTCACCACAAGTGCATAAAATAAATTACACCATTCACCACAAATGCTCAAATTAAATTACAACATGCACACACATAAGCACATTCAATCATCCACCATAACTCCAGGAATTATAGTGGTTCGTTTGAGTGTACACCAACTGTTAAAAAACAGCCACACAACTACTCCACTCCCAATATCCACACCCACGGGATATTGGTTTTCACTATGAAAAAGGTTTTTCAAGGTTCACCTTAAAACCTTTACAATTGTGTCTTTAGATGAGCTTACACAATTACAAAAACTCTACACTCTGTGATTTTTTGGTTTACCTCAGACAAAACCAAAAATGATATTTTTCTAACACAACCTCACAAACCACAAAAGATATATAAAATATAAATGGTACTTATCTGGAAAAACTCCTTCTGAAGAAGCTCGGTAGAACCAATCCAATATAGACAAAGATGTTCAATGTCCAGTCTCACAAATGAAAAGGTTTTAAATCTAAATGATTTTTGGATTAATTCAGCCTAGGCTAGCTTGATTTGATTTTGATCTCAAAGAGGGTAAAAATCACAATTCCTTTCTTTAAAGAATTATAGTTGAATAGAGATCAAAAAATCAAATGCATAAAGCTATTAAAGAGAATTTAAAATGAACACAATATAACTTAAGAAATGCAGGAACTTGTCTCTTAGAGTGATGGTTTGCTATTGCATGAAATGAATGAAAAACTCTAAGATTCGTCCTCTATTTATAGGTGAAAATACTATTCTCTTGACTGGTCTAAGGGTTAGTTCGACTAGTCGAAGGACCAACTAAATTTCAAAATTTCTGGTGTGATAAGATAAGGTCGTTACTCGACTGGTCGAGTGGCTTGTTCGATTGGTCGAGCAATGCACTCGACCGGTCGAGTGGGACCAGAATATGTTACTAGACTTTGAGTCAAGTCTGCTTGACTGGTCGAGCATTGTTCACCTACTTGTTGAGGGTCCAAAAGAAAATTTCAAAATTTTGCAACAACTCTTGAACTAGTCAAAAAACTCTTGGACTGGTTGACCTAGAGCTTGGACTAGTCGAACAAAGACTAGGACTGGTCAAGGAAATGACCTATAAACTTATGAAATGACCCACATTGCATATGCAATGAATGTGACCTAACGTATGGTCAATCTAGGGTCATTCATACCTTTTTTGTGAGTTTGAACAATTGAAACATTGTTCGCTCTATGAATGCACACACTTGAAGTACTTGAAGCTTGTCTTTAAATCTTGAACTTGAGCTTGAGTAAAGACTCTAGTTCTTGAGTCTTTAAAGTACCGAACTTAGAGATTATACTCGAACTTGAGCCTTGAACTTGTACATGTACTTAAGCTTGAAATCTTGAACTTTGACAATGCTTCTTCAGCTTGAATACATAGAGAAGTTCGACGAAGACTTGGACAACTTTAAAATGCACGAAGTTGATATAATCATCTCATCAAAACATGATACAGATTCTAAATGATTTAGCACAACAAAATTTGACAAACCTGGGTGCTAGATTTACAATATAGCATTTACAATCTCCCCCTTTGTCAAATTTGTGATAAAACCAAATAAAGAATCATGCACTAGTTATAAACAAAAACATGCACATGCACAATAAAGAATCACGCACCATATGTGTAACAAATACTCTCCCCCTCAATCCATAACTCCCCCTCAATCCTAGCAAGGTGATATGTAAAACCTATATACATCAAATACATGTCAAATCCAAAAAGAAAAAAACACCATATCTGCAATCACGCATCCCCAATCATCATAAAAACCTTAAAAACATTCCACATTTTCTCCCCCTTTTTGTCACAATATGACAAAGCAAAGAAAAACAATAAGATAATATAATTAAAGAGATAGTAGAAGGATAAGAAATAAGAGAGTAAACCATAAACATGTTCAGCAAAATATATTCAAGAAACATAAAGTCATACTCACAAGCCCAAATATTATCCAAGTTAAAAGTTAATAGTTAATACATGCCCAAAACAAAAAGAGGCTAATCAAAACTAAAAGGAGCAGAAATAGAAAGATCAATTTGATGTAATCCCTTATTGATGCACCTAAGATATTTGCACATATATTTGAATTGAGTTTCTTGGGATACATGCAAACCTTCCACCTTTTCCTCTAAGGTTCGTAATCGCTCATTAAAATCAGAAGGCTGAAAGTCAGGATCAGCCTCAGATTCAGATTCCAATTCATTAAATAAATCATCCATATTAACATCATCAGGAGCTAAAGCATCTTCCTCTCCAGCTTCTTCAACAGTTCCTATATCACCCTATCAACTTGGCCGGGTATCAACCTCAGATTCATCTTATTAATGTCAGAATTATTGAAGGGTAAATGGTTAATAGGAGCTTCTCCAACAAGCATGACCACAAGACTATGAATGGCTAGTGTGGTCATTAGATATGCAAAGGGAATATCGTTATGGCCAGGATGGAGATAAAACTAAATAATGATATAGCAAATAAGAGAAGGAAGGCATATTAGAACACCGGAAACAACCGAGTGAAGTATGCGAGCCATGAAAGATGTTAGCTTAGTTTTGTTACCAGACTTAGGATACACATTAGAGATGAAAACAAGATGAAGAATCCTATATTTGGGTAACATATTTTTAGAACTGAGCACAATACCAGAGTTTCATTCAGCATTCATGTTGTATAACACTCTAGTTAGCATACATTTTTCATATTCAGAAGGTCTTGCCACTAAAGTAGAGATAGGTATTTCTTCATCATTCATAGGAATATCTATCAATCCAGATATTAAGTGACAGTCTACATCAACTAGACCTTCTCTAGTTGAAACAGTAAAAGTTAAATTCTCAATCGAAAAGTCACTTATACAAGCAAACATGGCCTGCGCAATGGAACAGTAAGCAGGACTGCCCCAATTAAAAATGTTATCCCATCCTACATCTTCAAGGAGGGGAACATTATTGAAAGGACTTAAATGATTGGAGTTAACTGTCCGCTCAACAATTGCATTACAGAGACGAATATCCTTCACATATTCGAGGTCCTCTTCGGGTAATTGAAGGATACACACCGTAATTAGTGCAGAACGAGAAGAGGAGGGACCACGAGAGGATCTCTTCTTATATCTACTCTCCATTACATAATACATAAAAGAAATGTAAGAGAGGAAGGGAGGGTTTCTCCCAAATCAGATTTTAACCTAGAAAACATAAGAAACCACTAAAAAACCTGAAATGAACTAAAAAATCAAGGAAATAGAAGTGCAAAGATCCTAAATTCAAAAGGAAAATGGAAAAGATGCACTAACCAAGTAGCAATCGAAGATGGGTTCGACCGATTGTGGAAGGGTTTGTTGGAGAAGATGAGAGGAATGAAGAAAAGTTGCTTTTTGCACTTTAAAAAACCCCTAACTCAAGCTACTCGGCTGGTCGAGTACATACTTGATCGATCGAGCTACGACTGGTCGAGTATGCACTCGACTGGTTGTGTAACTCAAAAATTTTATAATTTTTCGTTAATTTTTAAAATTAAAAAATTAACAAAAATAAAAATAATAATGTTACAAGCAAAAACAATTAACTTAGATCATATTACACATACCAATATCTAATTTCAATTTAACAAACCTGTTTCTGTCAAGTGGTTTTGTGAAGATGTCTGCAAGTTGAGTTTCTATTTGAATATAATCCAACGAAATAATCTTATCTTCTAATAATTCATGAATATAATGATATCTAATGTCAATATGCTTAGTTCGTGAATGCTGGATTAGATTTTTAAAATGTTGATTGCGCTAGAATTATCATAATATAGAACCATAGAATCTTGTGCAAATTCATAATCATTTAACATCCTCTTCATCCACACAAGCCAAGTGCATACATTACTAGCTGCAATATACTCAGCATCAACTGTGGAAAGTGATATGTAACTCTGTTTCTTACTATGCCACGAAACAAGACAGTTCCTGACATAAAAACATCCACCGCTAGTAGACTTGTGGTCATCAATATTACCAGCCCAATCAGCATTTGTATAACTGGCTAATTGAACATTAGTATCATAGGGATACCAAAGGCCAAGATTAGTCGTACTTGCGAGATATCTCAAAATATGCTTAACAACAATCTGGTGAGATTCTTTAGGGTCAGATTGATATCTAAAATAGATTCCTACGCTGAATGCAATATCAGGTCGGCTCGTAGTTAAATATAATAAACTACCTATCGTATTACGACACAACTTAGGATCTATACTTTTACCTATTGAATCCTTAGAGAGCTTAAGTGTCGTACTCATAGGAGTATCAAAATTTTTACTGCTATCGAATTCAAAATTTTTCACCAAGTTTAGAGCATACTTGGTTTGAGAAATAAAGATTCCGTTGTCAAGCTGTTTCACTTGCAGAGCTAAAAAATAATTCAATTCTCCAACCATGCTAATTTCAAACTTGGACGTCATCAAATCTACAAACTCAATAGACATGTTAGAACAAGTAGATCCATAAATAATGTCATCAACATATATCTGAACTATCAGTATGTGATCACTATGTTTCTTTACAAATAGTGTCTTATCAACATTTCCCATTACAAATTTATGACTTAATAGAAACTTAGCCAATTTCTCGTACCATGCCCTGGGAGCTTATTTTAATCCATAGAGTGCCCTTTTCAAGCGATAAACATGATCAGTATGTTTAGGGTCTTCAAAACCAGTAGGTTGTTCTAGCTATACTTCCTCATGTAGATCACTGTTCAAGAAAGCACTCTTGACATCCATTTAATAGATTTTGAAATTTTTGTAAGAAGCAATGGATATGAACAGTCTGATAGATTCAAGACAAGCTACTAGGGTAAAGGTTTCATTATAATCAATGCCTTCTATCTAAGTGTACCCTTGTACAACCAATCTAGCCTTGTTTCTTATAATGTTACGTAATTAATCAAACTTATTTTTAAAGATTCATTTAGTTCCAATAATATGTTTATCATTAGGTCTAGGAACTAAGTACGATACATCATTCCTTACGAATTGATTAAGTTCATCTTGCAAATCATTATCCAGTTTTCATCAGCAAGCACTTCTTTTACATTGGTCAGCTCAATCCGGGATGTAAAACACACATAATTACAAATGTTTTCTAATTGTCTACGAGTGCACACACCAGTAAGAGGGTTCTTAAGAATTTGATCAGTTGGATGGTCTTTAACTAACCGCGTTTCAGTGTCATTTTGACTAAATGAAGAGTCGGGTTTATCAAATAAAGAGACTTCATCATCTTCTGAACTTGAGACAGGTGTATTTAGGTGATCATCTATAACTATATTAAAGGACTCTTGAATTACATTGGTCATCTTATTGAGAACATGATACGCTTGACTATTTAGCGCATATCTTAGGAAAATACCCTCATAACTTTTAGTGTCGAATTTGCCTAGATTTTCCTGGTCACATAGAATATAGCATTTTCTGTCAAAAACTTGAAAGTATTTGACTGTTGGTTTCTTATCGAACCATAGTTCATATATAGTCTTATTATTTGACTTTTTAATATAAACACAGTTAATAATATAACAAGTCATATTCACTACTTCAGCCCAAAGATTTTTAAGAAGTTTCATGTTGTTTAACATCACATCAGCCATTTCTTGAAGCACACGATTTTTTCTTTCAACAACCCCATTCTGTTGAGGTGTCTTAGGAGAAGAAAATTCATGCGATATGCCATGATTGCTACAGAAATTCTTAAAATTGTTATTGTTAAATTTAGAACCATGATCACTACTGATTTTAGAGACATATGATTCCTTCTCAGTTTGGATACGATTGAGTACCCTTTTCACTTCATCGAGAGTTTTAAATTTCTCTCTCATGAAAACTACCCATGTATACCTGGTAAAATCATCTACTATTACTAGAATATATTTCTTACTGTCTCGACTCTCCGTTCTTGTCAATCCAGCGAGATCCATTTGAAGGAGTTCAAGGGGTTTGGATGTGGCATTAGAGTTCACTTTCTTATGAGCACTCCTAGTTTGTTTTCCAATTTGACATTCGCCACAAATTTTATCCATTTTCTTTAACTTGGGTTGACCTCTTATTACTTCACCTTTACTCATTCTATAAAGATTACGGTAGTGTACATGTCCTAGGCGTTTATACCATAGTTCGATCTCACTGGTTTGGACCATGTAACACTATAACTTAGACGAGCTTGAATCACTGACTATATATCAGTTCTCAAATGTTCTGCAGTCAGTTAATATCACAGAACCATTCTCATTAGAAATCTCACACCCTTGGTGAATTTTACGTTGTGTTTATTATCACAAATTTAAGAAATGCTTAAGAGATTATGCTTAATGCCCTCTACAAACAAACCATTCTCAAATGGAGAAAGATTAAAGAGTTGAACCGTACCTTGGCCAACAATTCTACAGTTGCTACCATTACTGAATGTGACTGAGCCATATCTTTAAGATTGGTGAACAAATCTTTGTCACCTATTATGTGTATAGAACAACCACTGTGTAGGTACCACTTTGATTGACTTGAAGCCTTGAAAGCAATGTGGGCAACCAGACAAGCAACCTTAGGGACTCATTTCATTATAGTTTTGGGTTTTGGAGCATAGTTAGTTTTTCTATGGTTGTAATTGTTATATATTCTACCATTTGAGTTAGATTTTAGAAGCTCCTTGAGTAAATCAACAATTTTCTCAGTTAAGGGGTTTTGATTTTGATTTCTATAATTGATATGGTTGCTTTTAGGTTTCATAGCCTGAAAATTTTTAAGATTTTTAAAACTATTTTGATTCAAACTCTTCCCTTTTGAGTTAGAGGACTCCCCTTTAGCAAACTTAGGTGGAGTGGACTTACTCTTAGGAGATGTATTCTTATTCGTAACCCAGACCAAATCTATCGCCACATTTCCTTGATCCGGTTAGTAGACTTTCTAGTTTAGGATCACCATGGGCATACCTCCAAGTTTCTTTCAAACTCAAGAGAGGAGACTTCTAGTTTTAGTTTTTCATTTTCTGATTTAAGGTTTTTAACTTAAGATGTTTTGAAATCTAAATCACACTTAGCTTTTTCAAAACAATCAGAACAATGCGATTTTTCTAAAACTAAGTTATCAAAATCTTCTTTTAACTATAAAAACTTTTCTTTTGAAGTTTTAGTTTTACAACTATCTTGCAACTTTCCCTGTATAGGGCATTATAGGCATCTTCTAAATCATCATCATTTTCAAGGTCACTTCTCAGATTTTCATCATAAGTTGAATTACAACTGTCTAAGGAAGTGACTCTGGCTAAAGTCATCAAGGCCTTAACCTCATTAGTAGACTCGGGTTTAGAATCATCTAACCCAGAAGAAGATTCAAAGCAAGATGACTCATCCCATGTGGCCAACATACCTTTCTTTTTAGGTTTTTTCCTCTTTGGACATTTGTTTACCAGATGCCTGATTTCATGGCAGTTGAAATATTGGTTGTCTTTAATAGATTTTCAAGTTTTAGATCTTGTTCTTTTCTTTTCAGAAGGTTTTTAAAAATCTACCCTCTTTTTGCTTTTGAAAATTTTATAAAACTTCTTGGCTAATAGTGTCATATCATCTTCAAAATTTTCACAATCTGAATTACTAGCTTTATCATGAGAAATATTTTTAGAAGACTTAAAGGCTATGGACTTACCTTTAAGAGCCTTAAATTTTAACTCGTAGGTTTGTAAAGAACCAACAAGCTCTTCAACCCTCATATTATCCGTATTACAAAGTTCCTTAATGGCAGTGACCTTAGAATTGAACCTATCAAGAAATGAGTGCAATATATTTGTACAGACTTTGCTTTCTAGGATACTATCACCAAGACCCCACATAGAGTTGACTATGTCATTTAACTTAGTATAGAAGTCCATGAAAGTTTCACTTTCTTCCATATGTATCTCCTCAAACTGAGTGGTGAGGATTTGAAGTTTAGATTTCTTGATAATAGTCATACCCTTGTGTGTCATTTCTAGAATGTCCCAGGCTTGCTTTATAACATCACAAGATATAATTCTTTTGAATTCATCCAATGATAGTGTGCAAGTGATTGCATTTAAAGACTTTACGTTAGCACTACTCTCATTTTTTCTGAAGTGTGGTCCAAGAAAAATATGGTGTTAACCTTTACAATTTTGGATCCATTAGTGCCAGTCACTTCAGCGGTAGGAGGGGTCCATCTAGTCAACGTGGCTTGCCATACGCTCTCATCTATGGACATTAAAAAGATCCTCATTCTGGTTTTCCAATAGGCGTAATTGAAGCTATCAAAAGGTGGAGGCCTAGTAATTGAGAGGCTATCAAAATTTGGCATCTTATAAGCTCAGATCGATTAGTTGAGGAAGTGAATCCAAATAATAAAAGGAGCTATTAGACTCTGATACCACTTGAAAAGCCCGAGCTAAACGTCCTAGAGGGGGGGTGTATAGGACTATGCCAAATTAAAAATAAATGCCAAATTGAAAGATAAATAGCACAATTAAATAATAAAGAAGCATAAGTAAATAGCAACCTCAAATGCACTAGTCTTGAGAGATTCATACAAACTTAGTTCTAAGGACAACCTAACACCATAAACTAAAGGCTTATGGCAGGACAACCTTATTAGAACGTTTATAAGTATCAAAAACCCAAACCAAAAAAGAGGCTAAAAAAAAAACTAAGTTATTGCAACATTCACCACAAGTGCATAAAATAAATTACACCATTCACCATAAATGCTTAAAGTAAATTACAACATTCACAAACATAAGCACATTCAATCATCCACCATAACTCTAGGAATTATAGTGGTTCGTTTGTGTGTTCACCAACTGTTAAAAAAATAGCCACACAACTACTCTACTCCCAATATCCACATCCACCGGAAATTGGCTTTCATTATGAAAAAAGTTTTCCAAGGTTCACCTTAAAACCTTCACAATTGTGTCTTTAGATGGGTTTACACAATTACAAAAACCCCGCACTCTGAGATTTTCTGGATTACCTCAGACAAAACCAAAAATGAGATTTTCCTGGCACAACCTCACAAACCACAAAAGATATATAAAATGTAAGTGGTGATTATCTAGAAAATCTCCTTCTGAAGAAGCCCAGTAGAATCAATCTGATGCAGATGAAGATGTTCAATGTCTAGTCTCATAATTGAAAAGGTTCTAAATCTAAATGATTTTTAGATTAATTCAGCCTGGGCTAGCTTGATTTGATTTTGATCTCAAAGATGGTAAAATCACAATTCCCTTCTTTAAAAAATTAGAGTTGAATGGAGATCACAAAATCATTTGCATAAAGCTATTAGAGAGAATTAAAAATGAACACAATCTAGCTTAAGAAATGCAGGAACTTATCTCTCAGAGTGATGGTCTGATATCGCTTGGAATGAATGAAAAACTCTGAGATTCATCCTCTATTTATGGTTAAAAATACTGTTCTCTCCACTGGTCTAAGGGTCGGTTCGACTGGTCGAAGCACTAACCAAATTTTAAAATTTCTGGTGTGATAAGATAAGGTCATTACTCGACTGGTCAAGCAATGCACTCGATTGGTCGAGTGGGACCAGAATATGTTGCTGGACTTTAAGTTGAGTCTACTCGACTGGTCGAGCACTGTTCACTCGACTGGTCAAGCAGTCTCCATTATTGGTCGAGGGTCTAATAGAAAATTTTAAAATTTTGCAACAACTCTTGGACTAGTGGAAAAAATCTTGGACTGGTTGAGCTAGAGCTTGGACTAGTCGAACAAAGACTAGGATTGGTCAAAGAAATGACCTATAAACTTATGAAATGACCCACATAGCATATGCAATGAATGTGATCTAACCTATGGTCAATATAGGGTCATCCATACCTTATTTGTGAGTTTGAACAATTGAAACATCGTTCGCTCTGCGAATGCACACACTTGAAGTACTTGAAGCTTGTCTTCAAATCTTGAACTTGAGCTCGTGTAAAGACTTAAGTTCTTGAGTCTTTAAAGTACTGAACTTGGAGATTATACTCGAACTTGAGCCTTGAGCTTGTACATGTACTTTGACAATGCTTCTTCAACTTGAATACACACAAAAGTTCGACAAAGACTTGGATAACTTTAAAATGCACGAAGTTGATCTAATCATCTTATCAAAACATGATATAGATTGTAAATGATTTGGAACAACAAAATTTGACAAACCTGGGTGCTAGATTTACAATATAGCATTTACATTTCTAAAACCGCAAAAAGGAAAGTTTCTAAAAACAGAAAATAGAAAGTTACTAAAAAAATTAGTTTCCAAAAAAAAACAAAGATGGAAAGTTTCTAAACCTAGAATTAGAAAGTAGATCTAAAAAAAAAGTTTCTAAACCTAAAAATAGAAAGCAAAGTTAATTTTTAAAACAACTCAGAAAAAATCCTAACCTAAAAATAGAAAATAGAAAAACCCTAATCTTAACCTAATTCCAAAACTAGTAAATCTCAGAAAAATGCAACTATTAGTCCCCAGCAACATCACCAAAAACTTGTTCACAACCCCAAGTGTAGGGTCGCGATGTAGTAATAATTTCAGTGAGACCGAGGTCGAATCCACATGGACTAATCTCATGAGTATTCTGAGAGTAACTAGAAGTAGAACTAGAAGAAGATGTAAACCTAAAGCTGGAAGTGTAGAGAGAGTAATTGTGAATTATTTAACTAAACATAAGAAATTTAAAGGTGGGAACTAGGGTTTCGAAGGATCCACAAATAGAGATCAGGAAGATCTATTCTTGATTCAAGGACACAACTAGAATCAGAGTCCTATCGTATCCAGTTGGAAGATATCTCAGTAAAACTAAATTTAAACTTCCTTAGACCTAATTCTCAAAGGATGAGAGTTGTGAGAATTGGAAGTGATTCCATCACAAAACCATGCCTAGGAGACAATGGTTCACAATAGGATATACTAATCTGATAACTAAACATAAGAGAATTATGATGATTAGAAGGGATCCCATCATCTAACTATGCCCAAGGGACAATGGTGAACAACAAGATTTCCTAATTTCATAATCTCAAAACATGAGAAGAGATACTCAAAGCTATCACAGATCTACTATAATTTGAGTCACAATAAACTATTAAAAACTGAAAGTATTTCTTAAATATCAAACTAGAATTAAAGAGAGTTCAATCATAAACATGAATAAAAGTAATAGAAAACATCTCATCACGCTACAAGCTTCACCTCTTAGCCCTAGTTAAGAGGTTTAGCCAACCATAGAAATGATTAGATCTAAAACCCTAGAAGCAAGTAGGAAAAATTTAGGAAGAAAGAAGAAAAATGCTTAACGACGCCTCTCCGCCCTTGTGATTCATTCCTCCACCTAGATTGGTTAGATAGCTGCCCAGGGATGCCTCGGGGACTCCTATTTATAGTTGTGCAACACCTCCTTTCACACCTCTTTGCAAAAATTTGGAAACTGCCTCAAATTTACGCACTATGCGTAACTTCGCACGATTCGTTCGATGACATCAAAGCATGCTTCGATGTCATCGAAGGTGTCTTTTATATATTCTGTTTCCATGCTTTTGTAGCTTCATCTGGACTCTACGACCATTTATGTTATCGAACCTACCTTCGATGTCATTGAACATTGTTCGAGGAATCAATAATGTGTCCAAAATAGTTCAGAGAGTTATTCTTATTTCTTCAATAAATTCAATGTCATCGAAGAGACCTTCGATGTCATCAAGCAGATCTTCAATGTTATCGAGGAGTGCTTCGAGTAATCAAAAATGGTGTAAAATATGTCTAGCGAGTTTTGCTGAAATTCCACAGAAAATTTGATGTCATCGAGCAGGTCTTCGATTTCACCGAGCACAGCTTCAAGTCATCAAAAAAATACTCGAGTCATCTAAAAACTGTCTTCAATTTGTCCAGTGACCAACTTAATTTTTCTTCATAAATTCAATGTCATCAACCCATGTTCGATGTCATCAAATGTGTCCTTAATGTCATTGAGTAGTGTTCGATGATACAGTCAATGTATATTCTGCACTTGTTATTTCGGCTTCGTTCCTTCTCTACTTAGTTTTCTTAAATCTTGGGACCTTTAAATCTTTAATATTTATCTCCTAAGATCTATTCTTTGCCTTGGTGATCTTTGAGCATTAATTCCATGCTTTCAGTACCTTTTCTAATCCAAGCTCTCAAATTCACCTTGCAACACAAACATGAGTAAAATAAGACATTAAACAATATCATGTTCATAAAACCTAGATATAAATGGGGTTCAATATGCAATATTTGACCCTAAAAAAAATTACATATATTTTCCCTATTTATATCTTGGTTTTATGAACATGATAATGCTTAATGGGTATATTTTATACATGTTTATATTGTAAGGTGAGTCTAAGAGCTTGGATTGAAAAGAATGTTAAAAGCAAGGATTTGATGCTCAAGATTCACCAAGGCAAGGGATGGATCTTAGAAGACTAAGATTGAAGATTTCAAGACCCTAAGATTCAAGAAAACCGAGTAGAGAAAGAAGAAAGTCAGAAGTATAAAGTGCAAAAATTAGTGCAAAAATTCATAGAATCTGAACTTCAATGTCATCGAAGGCTATTAAATGACATCGAAGCCAATCTTCGATGACATCGAAGAATTACAGAAAATCAAGTCCGGTTGCTGGACAAATTGGATGCATTTCTTGATAACATTGAAGCCCTATTCGATTGCTCAAAAACCTATTTGATGACATTAAAGGTAGTTCGATGACATCGAACTTTTTGCAGATTTTTGGAACAACTCACTGGAATACTCTGGACACATTTTCGATGGATCAAACACCCTTCGATGACATTAAAGGACTGTTTAATGACATCAGATACAGGTTCGATGACATGCAAAGTTACGCAGTGCGAAAAGGATCAACTTTTGGATTCAAGTTACCTTCGATGTCATCGAAGGCTGCTCGATGACATCGAAGGTGTTACGTAGACTACGTAAATTTGAGGCGGTATTTCAATTTTAGACAGACAAGGCTATAAATATAGGTTTTCCTATGAGTTCTATCACGCCCCAAACTTGGAAACCGGGCTTACAGAATTTCTGATCACCAAATTCAGTGCCGACAGCCTCCATAACACCCCATTCTCGGCTCCCAGTTCCCATACGCCAGATTTCAATCCTGGGATCCTACAAGGAGGATTTTTCAATGTACATTTATCTCGTAATAAGCATAACCACAAGTTTACCTAAATCACAAAGGCAACATCATCATCACATATCCATTAATATAAATAGTTGAATACATCGCTGAAAGGGAAATATACATACATCGAAAATCAAAGCTCTGAAAGACCGTTACATGCTCCAAGCTCAAAGCTGCTGCGACCTAACACTACTTGCACACATTTATTGTGCATAAGCTTAGAGAAAGCTTAGAGGGTAGTGTAAGTGTGTGCATAAGGTAAGTGTCAAGTATGCAATATTAGAGCAATGTGGAAACATGCTAGTAAGTCCATAAATACCATCAACCTTATTCAGGCTATGAAATATAGAAGTATAGTAAACTAAATTTTATATGTTGAGGATGCAATGCCATATGTGGTGAGAATGAAATGATCAAGTTGGAGTGTGAAGTCAGGATGATAGTACGTAGTATCACAGGCTATGGGGTCCATCACAAGGGACTTCTATCCAAACCAGTCCCATACCTAAATTTGGATAGTCAGACTTAATGTGGTAAACTCCTGATCTCAGGTTGGTCGCGCGTTGTGAGACCCATATCCTAGCCCATATCATTTCGTAGGCTTCTACAGTCCTCCCAATCAAATTCCGGTGACCCAGGATCTGTAACCGGGGTTTGTACACCATCCTAAGTCGTGTCCCGTATTCCAGAATCGGTTCGACCCGAGACTTGTATCCTTACGACCGCGCTGTCATCGCGGTTCCAACGCCGTGTCTCGCGCACTGATGCGATATCCTGGATAGGTTTTGTGGGCCCGCGTACATTCCGAAGAAATGCTATGCGTTACAAATTCTGAGAGAATCTCTATAACACGTCACATCAATAAATCTATGTACAAGTCAAGTACATATCCCATCACACCCATCCCTCTCTCACCCAAAGTCAAAGCAACCCATTCTTAACCCATTTCTTTCTTACCAAAAGTCAAGAGTACCCATCCCTTTTCATCCCATCACCACTCCTCCCTCTCATTTTCCCATTCTAAGCAAATCTCATAGGGAGATCCAACGTCCAAGCTGCCTAAGAGAGAACTTAGAGTGTGGCCCACCTTCCTACCCCAAGATCTTCCATCTCCACCCTCTAAACTTCATCATCTCCATTAAAATAGAAGCTTAGGAGCCAAGGAGTCCATGGAGATAAAAAAGAAGACGATCGGTGGGTGTCCATAGCATTTGATTTTGATGTCGGGTCCACATGATTTAGGACCCATCTTGATGTATGCATTATATAGGGAGGGCCCATAGTGGCGAGGTCCCTCCCCTTCTCACGCATCTCTCTCCCTCTCTCTCTCTCTCTCTCTCTCTCTCTCTTTCCCACATTTCATGGACCCCACCTATGATGTACATGTTCTATCCAAGATGTCCGTACGTGGGGTCCACATGTTTGTATGTGTGGTATCTGGACCATTCAGATGGTGTGGACCCACCTTGATTTGCACATGTGGCACACCACATTGTCCAGTAATAAGGACGGTGGGTCCCACCATATCCAAGCCATCCATCAGCAATGTCTAGAGGTTGGACTTGTACAAGTAATAAAATAATAATATCATATTACAACATCTAGAGGCAGGACGTTGTTATAAATAATATAATAATATTATAATTATATAATATATGGTGTATCTATATATATCAGCTCCAAGCTGAGGTGGGCTACATGTGTGGACCCACCTCTGATGGAGGTATTCACCTCTACTGTCCACAGTCCATTGCTGGACGGTGGGACAGGTGATGTATGTACCCTAAATCCTAGCCGTCCGTTCAGGGTGGACGCACGTGAGATCAGCCACTGGGTGGCCATCCACGTGGGACGTACGCCCACCTTGCTAATGTGCGGATCGTCCATCTGTGCATGTGAAGACTCCATGTTGATGTATGTGCGTATGTGGTGTCCACCGTCCATTGCAAGATGGTGGGACCCACCTAATATATGTACCTTGTGTCCACGCCATCCATTACCCAGTCGTGGGACCTCACCTTGATGGATGGGTTGTAATCCACACTGTCGTGGATCCCACGTGATGTATGTGTTACATCCAAGCCATCCAGTTGATGGATGTGGGGTCCCACCTTGAGATTTTGTGTTTTATCCATCGTCGAGAACGCTGGATGGTGGGACCCATCGAGATGTATATGTTATATCTACACCGTTCAGGGCTAGCAGGCCCAACTATGATGTATTTGGTACCTGGGTCATTCAGGACTAGTAGGCCCATTTGCTGTTGTAATGAGGCCCATTTGCTGCTATAATGAAGCCCACTTGTTTATATATGAGGCCCGTTTGATGTATGTGCAAGCCCAACATGAGGCCCATTGTGATGTGCAAAGCCCATTTGATGTATTTAAGACCACATGATGCGACCGATTTGATGTATTTAAGGCCCACATGATGCAACCCGATTTGATGTATTAGGCCCACTATGTATGTGTGAGGCCCACTTGTTGCATATGAGGCCCGTGTTTGAGGTCCGATGAGATGTGTACGTGGCCCTAGTGATGAGACTCATGGTGATGTATTTGAGGTCCAAATATGAGGCCCATTATGATGTATTTGTGACCCATTTTGCAAGGCCCATTACGATGCATATGCAGCCCATGAGTGAGGCCCATGGTGATATACATTAGGCCAATGTGTGAGGCCATGGGCCACTATATGTTTAGTCCTATAAGGCTACTTCTTGGGAGTAATGTTAGTTAAATGTCCACATTGATGGGAAATAATGGTTAAATGTCCATGTTGTGATCTTCCCTTAGGCCCTTTATTAGGTCGATTCTGATTGTCGAGACTGATTATCGAGGCTGACTCTGATTATCGAGACTGATTCTGATTGTCGAAGCCAATTCTGATTGTTGAGGCTGATTCCAATTGTCGAGGCCGATTCCGATTATTGTGCCAATTTCGATTGTCGAGGCTGATTCCGATTGTCGAGGCCGATTCTGATGTTGAGGCCGATTTTGCTTGTCGAGGTCGATTCTGATTATCGTGGCCGATTCTGATTGTTGAGGCTGATTATCGAGGCTGATTCCGATTATCAAGGTCAATTTTGATTGACGAGTTTGATTATTGAGGCCGATTCTGATTGTCGAGGCCAATTCTGATTACCAAGGCTGATTCTGATTATCGAGGTCGATTGTATAGGCCGATTATCAATGCCAGTTGTCGATACCGATTATGAGCATAACATCATGATACATGCCCATACGCATCATCTGAATGTTTATTATGAGATGTGGTTGACCATTGCATATGTCATTTGACAGGTTGTTATGAGACTCCCTGATAGGCGGAGGTTATCTCACATTAGTGCACGGTATACGCATGATTGATGCATGACTAGAATGTATGACTCATGCATCTTGCATTGTGTGTTGTGATTACTATAGCCCTAGTGACATCAAGGCCATAGCCTCAACAGACATGTTGTGGATGGCCAGATGGGACACCAAAAATTTGTTACTAGCATCGGGCTAGCATAAATATCCCTGGGTGAAAATCTCTGAACCCACTTGGTGCCAGAGGATGCCCCAACATCGAGACCAAGTGGATATATATGAGCATATGAGAGTCGTATACCAGTAGGTCATGTCTTCCACTGTGTCGTGGTCAGTTAGGAGGGGGTGTGGCCTTACCCGCCCGAGAGTAGTGGGCATAGTTAGGCTGAGTTCAACCAACTCGTGATTGGGTCCGCTATCGACATGCCGGGTAGATATTGGCTAACTACTGGCCGGCAGATAGTGAGGTCTCTTCCACTTACATGGTTGCACGTCTAGTGGGCGGTGATTGCATGTAGAGTGTACTAGATCCCGGTGATGATCCCAGAGATGTACAATACTGATATGTGGACTTAACGAGCAGGAGTTGCATACTCATTTATTCATTCACTATCCACTCGGGCTGGTTGGGCGTAACTATTTGTTACATGTACCTTCGTAATGGTTAGGATTTCGGTTGGGGCGTGCAACTAACCTGAGATCAAGAGTTTACCACATTGAGTATGACTATCCAAATTTAGGTATGAGACTGGTTTAGATAGAAGTCCCTTGTGGTAGACCCTGTAGTATGTGATACTACGTACTATCATCCTGACTTCACACTCCAGTTTAGTCATTTCATTCGCATCGCATATTACATTGCATCCTCAGCATGTAGCACTTGGTTTACTATGCTTCGGTATTGCATGGCCTAGATAAGGTTGTTGGTATTCGTGGACTCGGTATTTGATATTTGGCTTACTATGTCTCCGCATTGTATAGTTGTTCTACATTGCTTCCTCAGTATATGATATTGGTTTATTATGTTTTTACATCACATAGCTTGGATAAGGCTGATGGTATTTATGGACTTACCAGCATATTTTCAGATTACTCTGATATTATATGATTTATGGATTGCCAGTATTTCTACTTACTTTGATATCTATATGCTTGGCACATGCATTGCACACACTTACACTACCCTCTAAGCTTTCTATAAGCTTATGCATGAAAGATGCATGCAGGTGACGTTAGGTTGTAGCAACATTGAGCTTAGAGCGTGCAGCGGTCTTCTAAAGCTTTAAATTTTGACATATGTATTTCCCTTCCAACATTGTATTCAAATGTTTATATTAGTGGATATGTGATGATGATGTTGCCTTTGTGATTTGGGTGTACTTGTGGTTATGCTTCTTACGAGTTAAATGTACATTGGAATCTTCCTCGTAGGATCCCAGGATCGGAATATGGTATATTGATGCTAGGAGCTGAGAATGGGGTGCTATGGAGGTTATCGGCACCGGATTCGGCGATCGAAAATTTTGTGAGCCCGATTTCTGAGTTTGGGGCATGACACGCGCCCCAATCGAAATCCTGACCATTGCAAAGATACACATAACAATTACTTGTGCAATACCAACTCGAGTGAGTAGTGAATGAATGAGTATGCAACTCCTGCTTAATAAGTCCACATATCAGTACCGTATATCTTTACGATCATCACCGTGGTCTATTACACTATACGCTAGCTTGCCGCCCCTATTCGAGCGCACAACTGGGTAAGTGGAAGAGACCTCACTATCCGTCTGCCAATATCGGGCTCGGCTCATTGATAGCAGACCCATTCCTCAAGCTGGTCAAACCCAACCTAGATATTTCCCCCTCACGTAAATGGGTAAGGTCACACCCCTTTCTAACCGACCACGACACAATGAGAGACGTGGCCTACTGGTAAACGGCTGTTGTGTGCTCTTGTACCCACTCAGTCTCGACGCTAGAGTGTCCTCTAGTGCCAAGAGGGTTTATGGCCTTTCACTTAGGGATATTTATGACAACCTATGTAGAAAAGATTTTTGGTGTCCCATCTGGCCATCCAAGATATGCTTGTGGAGGTCACGACCCTGATGTCGTTAGGGTAGACAACGTTCATATTACAAAATGCGAGATGCATGAGTCATACCATCTAGTTATGCATCAAAACTGCGCATGTCGTGTGCTCATGTGGGGTAATCTGTCTCTTAGGGAGTCCCATAATAATTCGCCCAATAGCATATGCAATAGTCAATCACGTCTCATAACAAACATACAGATGATGTATATGGGCATGTATCATGATGCTATGCTATCACATACTCATAATCGATATCGATAACCGGCACTGATAATCAGCATCGATAATCATCTTCAATAATCAGCCTATATGCAAGGTGGAGTCCATAAATGAACAGCAAATCTAAACCAAAATATAAAGATTGGCCCTCGGCCATGGATATGCCAAATCCAGTAGCACGAAGCCATCTGTTTACGACGATGATGGACCATGCAACATCAATGGGGCCCAATAATTTGGATTGACACAGAATAATGAGAATGGGCCTAACAAAGGCCTAAGGGAAGGTCACAATGTGGACATTCAACCATCATTATCCATCAATGTGGACATTTAACCAACATTACTCCCAAGGAGTGGCCCACATAGTGCCTATCATATAATGGGGCCCATGGCCTCACACAAGGCCTCACATACATTGTAATGGGTCTCACACAAGGGCCTTATATACATCACAATGGCCCTCACTCAAGGGTCTAATATACATCACAATGGCCCTCACTCAAGGGTTTAATATACATCACAATGGGCTTCATTGCCTGGCCCCTAAATGCATCACAATGGACTTCATCACATAGGCCTCACATACATCACACCGGGCCTCATCATATGGGCCAAATATTCATCACAATGGGCCATAAATACATTACATTAAGGTGGGCCCTGCACATTCCAAATGGGCCAAATTATATCACATGGGCTCATCAATGGGCATCAAATACATCACATTGGGCCTCACTCATGGGCCATATACAACACATCGGGCCTCATCACATCACATCGAGCCTAACCAAATGGGCCTCATCACATCGCAATAGGCCCTCATTACATGGGCCTACTGGGCATTACAAAGGGTGGCCCACAGATGGGCAGCCTGGGTAAAACACACATCACAGTGGGTCCCTTTGGATATGGGCCAACTAGAAAAATAGGCCAGTTGCTTGGCCCCTCCACAAACATCACAATGGGGCCTAAAAGATTTTAATGGTGGGCATTTAATCACTGCAGTCTAACAGCGTTTAGATTGCTGTTAGACGGTATGAATGAAATACATACTTCACGTGGGCCCCACAGCCGCTAAACGACATAGGATAAAACACATATCATGGTGGGGTCCACGCTAGTGGACTTGATGGCTAGATAAAACATATGCAACATGATGTAACCCACCGTCTAGTAATCTGGACAGTGGAGAATAAAACACATATATCATGGTGATCACACATGCTGGGTACAACATGGTAGGCTCCACTTAAAATTTGAATCCGCCTCATTCCCAGGCCCATGGCCCCGGATGGCTGGATGGATGGTGTAGATGTAAGGCACATAAGTCCAAGTGGGGTCCACGTCAGTGTGGCCCACATACATTCAAGATGGGTCCCACGTATGTGCTGGCCACACGTGCCATTAAGGTGGATCCCACATATGTGTGGACCACGCATACCATCAAGGCCAGCCCACAGCTGCTAGACGATGTAGATTTAAAACACATACATCATATATCATATGGGACATGTCCACAGAACTTGTTGATGTCACTGCAGTGGGCCCATCATCCTGAAAACTGATGGTCGACTGGGATGAAATACATATATCAAGGTGGGTCCCATCCCACATGTGTAGTACATGTGGGGTGGGCCCCACACGTCTAGAAATAGACGGACAGTTATGGATGTAACACCTACCATATGATCAGACCCCCCTGCTTATTGACATCCTATACAGCAGTTATATAGCTGTATGAGGTACAATAACCAATCCGTTTTCACATCAAGTGGGTCCCACGTGGGGTGTAAGGCCCGTATCCTAGTCTGTACTGTTCCGTAGACTTTTGCGATCCTTTCCCATGAATTCTGGTAACCCCTGACCTATAATCAAAGTTTGCGCATGACCCTAAGTCGTATCCCATATATTTAAGTCAGCTTAATCTGAGACTTGTACTATTACGACCACACCGTTGCCGCGGTTCCAACGCTACGTCTTACATACCGATCCAATACCCGGGTCAGAAGATGTGGGCCCGCATTTATTTTGAATAAATGTCGTGCATTTACAATCCCAAGAGAATCTCTACAACATGTCCCATCAATCAATCACTCACTCAATCAATCAATCACCTCATGTCAAGTACAAGAGCAACCCCAAACTTAACTCTCTCTCCCCCTCTCTCTTACACACCCATACATGTCAAGTATAACTATCACCTCACATCCATCACCTCTCTTACAACCACCCCTTCTCTCTTTCTTTCTCCTCACACTTTCTAAGCAACACCAAAGTGGTGGACATCTAAGCATTTCTAAGAGAGAAAGTGAGATGTGTGTGGCCCACTTCCCACCCCAAGCTCCATCATCCTATCCCTTCATTTCTCATCATCTCCCATCAGAGTGAGATACAAGAAGATTGGCGTTCCATCGGACTAAGAAGATTGAATGGTGGGTGTTCTATAGCCCTAGATTTAATGCTTTGATGATGGGCCAAGTGGGGCCTACTGATTGATGGTAAGGATCTCACTTTGGACCCTAGATGTGGCTGATGGCCCACCTTGATTCTCATGATCATTCCATGATGGGGCCATTCTCCATGGACCCCATCATGATGTTTATTTTCCTTGCACAAATAGGGTTATCTAGACCTTGCATTTTGACGGAGAAAGGATCTCTACCGTTGATTTTGATCGGTGGGCCCATATGTAATAGGACCCACTTGATGTCTGTTGTGATGTACGGAAGGGAGGGCCCATAGTGCCGGGTTCCCTCCATCACTCAATCTCTCTCTTTCTTACTCTCTTTTCCCTTGTTATTGGCCCCATGATGTATGCATTTTATCCATGTCATCCACCTTCGTGGGATCCACTTGATGGACATGTTAGATCTACACCGTCCAAGCCATGTGAGCCCTACCTTATGGTGATGGGAAGACACAAGTATAAGATTGATCTAAATCAAGTGGGCCACGTCCATGTGGGACCCACCTTGATTTATATGTGAGCACAGTCCGTTCAGCGTCCCTGGACGCTGGACGTGTTCACTGAAGTGAGAACAAACTGTGGATTGTACTCACAACACAAAAATATATATATTTATTTAAGCTTTTTAGGTGGGCTGCTCATGCAGGCCCCACCTTGATATATGGATCTAATCCAAGCCGTCTATCCCATTCCCCTACTCATTTTAGGCGTTGAGCCGAAAAATGAGGCCAATCTGAGTATCTGGTGGGCCATAGCATAGAAATAATAGTTTTTACCATTAAAATCCACTCTGATATTTTTGTACACCAAAGCATATTGAATATTTGGCTCGTTTGGTCTGTCTTGAGCCGTAGAAGCCAATGGGTGGGGTGGATTCACCTGATGCGGACCCCACCAAGGAAAAACCTCAAAAACACTATTTTAAAAAAAAACCAAGTAGCAGAAGCTGTTGCTGGACGTCCAGAGGACGCACAACAGCATCTTGCTGCGTTTGACGGACGGGTAGTGGGTCCCAGCCATGGGCCCCACCGTGGTGTGTGATGCATATAAACACCGTGGACTTGATAGAGCCCCATTTAGGTAGTGGGCCCTCCAAAAATTAGCCATACTAGGAGCTCAAGTGGCCCACACAGTAGGAAACAGTGAAGATTAAGCGTCTGCCATTGAAATCCTTTTGGATTTCATGGAAGTTTTGGATCCTTATAAAATTTATTTTTCCTCTTTATCAGGGTCTGTATAACCTTATCAACAGTTTGGATGAAAAATGAACATTATGGACCCCACATGGGACCCACCTGTAATGGATTGGATTGACACGTGTACCACACACTAGCCATATGGCTATGATGTGGCGGGTTATGTGGAGCTCACCTTAGCGATATGTGTGGGACCCTTCATGATGCATGTATTGTATCCATACCGTCCCACCATTTGGCAATCTTGTCTTACAGGCTTGAGACAAAAAATAAGTTAGACCTAAGGTTCAAGTGGACCCCACCATTTAAATAGAGGACAGTGACGTCCACCATTCAAACTTCTAGGGGTCACCGTAGTTTCCCATAAAGCTGATATTTGTTTTCACTTCATCTATTACTATCTTAACTTATGATTAGTTGGATCTCAAATACATCACGGCGGGCCACTCCGTGATGTGTCCAGCCATCGATCAGGTGGACCACACTACAAAAATAGTGGGTTTAAATGTCCACCATTAAAACCCTTGGGCTACAGGGTTTGGACCTATATGATATTTGTTTTCCCCTCTTAATCCAGGTCTTTATGACCTTATGATTAGATTGGTTGGGAAATAAACCTTATAGTGGGCCCTGTGATTTATTTAACCATGAAAATTATCATCTCCATTGGTATTGGTGGTATGGTCCAAATGATCCTTCAATATGATTCATTTTTGGGAATTTATAAGGCCCATTATTGAGGCCCACCTTGATGTGTATAAGGCCTGTTGTTGAGGCCCACCTTGATGTGTATAAGGCCCATCCATTAAGGGCCACCTTAATATATATAAGGCCCATGTGATGTGGCCAATTTGATGTATTTGAGGCCCATGGGTCGAGGCCCAATGAGATGTATATAAGGTCCATTGTGATGTGTAATTCCACCATGGTTTATGTAATGATGTTTATGGCAGGTCGTGCCTTAGGAGCAATGATGGTTTGACATCCACATTGTAAGAATAATGTTGGTTAAATGTCTGCAATATAACTCTCCCTAGGGCCCATTGATAGGCCCATACTTGTTGTATATAGGCCATTTAGGCCCATCTTCGTTGTAAGGATAGTTCATTAGCTAGTAACATGTTTAGTGTAACTCTATGATTCATTCCCATATGCATCATATGTATGCTTGATATGAGTAGTGACTGATCATAGCATATGTCATTAGGCAAACTATTCATGGGACTCACTGATAAGAGTTACCCACATGAGCGTGCGATACGCGTAGGATTGTTGTATGATTGGATGGTGTGACTCATGCACCTTGCATATGTATGACATGATCATTGTGCGCCCTAACGACATCAGGGTTGTGGCCTCCACTGGCACACCATGGATGGCCAGATGGGACACTGGAAATACTTGGTTCTAGCAATGTGGGCACTTCGGATGTCCTTGGGTGAAAGTCTTAAAACCTTCGAGGCCAGGAGATGCCCCAACATCTAGACCGAGTGAATGCATGAGTGCCCGAGTGCCGAATACCAGTAGGCCACATCTCCCACTGTGTCGTGGTCGATTGGGAGGGGGTGTGGCCTTAACCGCCCTAGTGAGGGGGCTGTAAGCTAGGCTGAGTTTGACTAGCTTGCAAATGAGTCCGCTATCGACGAGCCGGGTAGGTATTATCAAATTACTGGTCAAGCGGATAGTGTGATCTCTTCCACTCGTTGGTCTGTGCAGCTAGGGAGGCGACAGTCAGTGTGAAGTGTAATAGACCCCGGTGATTCCCCAGAGAAGAACGGTATTGATATGTGGACTTGATATGAGGACTGACATGATATTATGACACCCTGTCACTGTTGCACATGTGGGCGGGTGCACATGGGTGGACGCTGATGTGGGGCGGGGCTGAGGCTTAGGCGAGCTACCAATGGTTGGCAGGCTACTATGTTGGCAGGTTACGGAGCAAGAGTTGCATACTTACTCATTCATTCATTCACTATCCACTCAGGTTGGTAGTGCACAACTATTTGTTACGTGTACCTTAGCATTACCATGATTTCGGATGGGCGCACGACTAACCTAAGATCAAGAGTTTACCAAATTGTGTTTGACTATCCAAATTTAGGTATGGGACTGGTTTGGATAGAATTCCTTTATGATGGACCCCATATCCTGCGATACTACGTATCGTCATCCCGACTTCACTCCAGATTGGTCATTTCATTCGCATCGCATATTACATGTCATCCATGACATATGACATTTTGGATTGCTACATTTCTGCACTTATATGGCTTAGATGGACTTGTCGGGATTTGCATATTGCATTGCATCCGCAGTATATGATATTTGACTCATTATGATCTGCATTGCTACCCTGATATTATATGACTCATGGACTTACCAGTATATTTTCGCTTACTCTGATATTGTATGATTCATGATCTTGTCAGTATTTCCTCTTATTACGATGATGTATGATTTATGGGCTTTATTGTATACTTGACACTTGCCTTACACATACTTTCACCACCCTCTAAGCTTTCTATAAGCTTATACACGATAGATGCAAGTAGTGGCGTTAAGTCGTATTAGCGTTGAACTTAAAGCATGCAGCGGACTTCTGGAGCTTTAATTTTGATACATATGTATTTCCCTTTCAGTATTGTATTCAAATGTTTATATTAGTGGATATGTGATGATGATGTTGCCTTTGTGATTTGGGTAAACTTGTGGCTATACTTATTATGAGACAAATGTATGTTGAAAAATCCTCCTTATAGGATCCCAGGATCGAAATCTAGCGTATGCATGCTGGGAGCCGAGAATGGGGTCCTACGGAGGCTGTCAGTACCAGATTCGGTGATTGAAAATTTTGTGAGCCCGATTTCCAGGTTTAGGGCGTGACATGGGGCCCATCATAATATAATATAATATAATATTATATTATATTATTTATACATTTCATAAGAAATGCGGATGGCTTAGAGGAACACCTTCATCACGTTGGTGGCCCACACCACCGTCCAGATGGATGGTGTGGATATAAAACATATACATCAAGGTGGGTCCCACCTGCCCACATGTGTCACACGTGTGGGGGTGGGACCCACGTGATAAACAGATGGACAGATGGATATCAGACCGTTAAAACTTGCTAGCGTCATTAAGTAGGTAAAAGCTGGTGTGAGGTACTCCAGCCAATCCCACCTCTCACCGTCCAGTCCCTGGACGGTGAGGATACAACACATCCATCATGTTAGGCCCCACACTCCACACGTGCAAAACGTGTAGGGTGGGTCCCACCGTCCTGGATAATGGGCGGTGTGGATAAAACTCATAAGTCATGGTGGTCCCACATCCAGTGGGCCATACGTTTGGATCAAGCTGATATATATATATTTTTCCTTCATCTAGGGCCTGCTAAAAGGCAGCAACAAGGTGGGGCTCTTGATTAGACAGTCTGGATCAGGTGGGCCACACGTCAAAAAGAGAGAAAGAGAGAGGGCCCTCGCCACTATGGGCCCCTCTAACACATGCATCAATACATACATTACATTAATATAGGTCCCAAATCATGTGGGCCCTAAATCAAAATCATCATCTCGTGTTATGAACACCCATCGATTCTGTTTCTTCTAGGCTCCATGGACTTCTTAGCTCCTAAGCTTTCCCTTTGATGGTGGAAGATGAAGGTTGGATGGCTAGGATGGGAGATTGAGTGGTAGGAGGTTGGCCACACCTAACTTCTCCTCTCCTTAGAAAATTACTTGGACAATTCCTTTCTTTAGCAGCATGGAATGGAGTGAGAAATGAGAGAGAGAGGAGTGGTGTGTATGACATAGGAAGCATGGGTCTCATGACTTTTAGGATGAGATGAATGGGCTAAGCATGGGTTGCTTTGACTGGATGAAGAGAGAGGTATGGGTGAGTGATGGGTTGTGATGGGATATACTTGACTTGATTGATGTGATTGATTTGATGGATTCTATTGGGTTTTGCAAATGCGCAGCATTTTTCTGAAATATGCGTGGGCACACCGCTCCTGGCCTGGGTATCCCATCAGTGTGTGAGACGCAACAATGGCACGGTCGCAAGAGTACAAGTCTCGAGTCAAGTCGACTCGGTTTGACAGGGTGTGACTCAGGGTCACACGCAAATGTCGATTACAGATCGCGAGTAGTTGGAATTCGACAGGGAGGACTACAAGACTCTACGGAACGGTATGGTCTAGGTACAGATCTTACAACTTCTAAAGATATCTAGGGTTTCAAGGAATAGAGCCAAAGGGTGGAGCAGCCTCCCAAGAGTTTTTCTTCCTTCTTTATTTACTTTTAATGCTTTCTTTTAAGGTTTTAGATACAATCATGTCTATGATTGGCTAAATCTCTTAGCCAGGGCTAAGAGGTGATGCTTGTAGCATTTTTGGATGCTTTTCTTACTTTGATTCTTATTCTTGATGAACCTCATTGATTTCTAGTTTGATATTAAAGGAATATTTTCAGTTTTCTATGATTTAATGTGACTCAAATTATAATAGATGTTGCGATAGCTTTGGATATCTTTTTTTCCTCTTTTGAGATTAAAAGATTGGTAAATTCTATTGTTCATCATCGTCTCTTGGGCATAGTAGGGTGATGGAATCCCTTCCAATCATCATAATTCTCCTCCATTGAGAATTAGGTCAATGAAAAGTTCAGATTTAATTTAAATTGCTTTATCTTCTAATTGAATAGGATAGGACTCCAATTCCAATTGTGTTCTTGAATCAAGTAAGGTAACATATTGATAACTACAAGTGGATCCTTAGCACCCTAGTTCCCTCCTTTCAATTAATAGTTTCAAATCAACATTATTCACAATTACTCTCTTTTATTCCAGAATTAAGTTTAGATCTTCTTCTAGTTCTAGTTCTAGTTATTTTCAAAATATGTACAAGATTAGTTCCAGTGGATTTGACCTCGGTCTCACCGAGATTATTACTACATCATGAGCCTACACTTGGGGTTGTGAACAGTTAGCCTAAGTAAAATGAACTAAAGTCTCTTATGGGACCCTCCGATGGGAGTGTATGATAGTATGAACTTGTATAGGATCGAGGTTCATAGAGAGCTTATAAAAAAACATGTAGAGTCTCTTGCGGTTGCTAGTCCTTATGTAGGATTGTAAAATTTAGAGGTCCACCTAATTTAAAACCTCCTATAGTGAAATCCAGCACACTCATGGGTTGGGTGCGTCTGCCGAGAGTGGAGTAAGCAAACCAAACTACTATCCATACTTGTATTTAGGATTATTATTTGAGCACTTATTTTATTATGATTATATGATTTAATTAATTATATGTATGCATGATTAAATGAATGATAGGAGTTAATACTTAGTACATCCCATACACATATGTAACTATTGTTTATACACAGTTGCTCAATTAGCATATCATTTGTAGTCTATGTGATTAGACCCTCTATTGGCTTGGAAGCCTTAGAGTTAATTTTCTTTCTTAGCTTGATTTGTAGATCACCTTAAGTACATAATTGGGTTTAAAAAGATATAAATTTTAATTGCTCCTAATCACCCATCTCTAGGACATAGTCATCATTCTTTAGCTCTGCCAAGCTTTCGCACGCGCAACTGTGGTAATCACATTACACCATAGGTGAATTTTTAATTGGTATCAATGACTCTTTTAGTGTTGAAGACCTTAGTCACTTATGTGTCTTATCGGCCTACACCGTAGCATCTCTCCCTGGAGATTTGAGAGACCATAACACCTCAAACAGGTAACCTTAGAAGGTGCCTTTGGGCTAAATAGTTATATCAAATGATCAAGCCTTATCTTTAAGCTTAATTGATAAACCTGAGGATTTTAGCCTCATCTATGAGCATACTCAATAAATACAAGGTTTTCAGCCTCATACTTGTACTATATAGTTAAATCAGAGGGTTTAGCCTCGTATTGAGAATACTTGTAAATCTGAGGATCAAGCCTCATTTTCATTGATAGTTTAAACTTTAAATTGGTTAAATGTTGGTATCATATGCTTTAGCTTAGACTATCATTCGTCATTCTCACTTTAATTGGTATTTCTTTTGAATGACCATAATTAGTATGATCCATGTTTTTAATGATAATATGTACCTTTAACCCCTGTTAGTATAAGCCTCATAATTGGTAAATTAATGACTTATAAAGTAGTTCCATGCTGTGTTTGTTTATTAGTATATTTAGTGGAACTAACTCTTTGTAAAATATTAACAAAAAAGGTAGTGTAAGGCCCGTATCCTAGACTGTACTGTTCCTTAAACTTCCATGATCATCCCTATCAAATTTCGACGACCCACGACCTGTAATTAGGGTTTGCGCGCGACCCTAAGCTGCACCTTGTAGATCTGAGTTGGCTCGACCCGAGACTTGTACCCTTGTGACTGTGCTGTCACCGCGGTTCCAACATCGCATCTTGTGTACCGATGCGATAACCAGGCCAGGAGTTGTGGGCCCCCGTATATTTCGAGAAAATGCCACGCATCGCAAATTCCAAGAGAATCTCTACCATCCATCACATCAATCAAGTCAAGTACAACCCATACTTCTCCCATTCCTAAAGTCAACCAAGCCCATACCTCTCATGTCATTTCCCTTACAACACCCATTCCTCCCATCTCCCTTACAATAAAAAAAAAAACTATTCTATCTCTCATTCTCTACCCATTCCAAGAGAGAGGACCGTCCAAGCTCTAAAGAGAGTAATGAGCAAAGTGTGGTCCACTTCCTACCCCAAGATCTCACCATCCTCCATCAAAGAGGAAGCTTAGGAGCTTAAGAGATTAAGGAACCTACAAGAAGTGAAAATCAATGGGTGTTTTGTAGGGTTAGATTACAATTTGGTGATAAATCAAGTAGGGCCTACCGATTGATGGTATGGATCCCATTTGGGGCCGATCTTGATGTATGTATTGTAATCTTAGGAGGGCTCATAGTGGCGAAGCCCTCCATCATCACACACACACTCTCTCTCTTTCTTTCTCTCTCTCTCCCTCTTATGATGACATGTGGCCCACCTAATCCAGACCGTTCGATCATGAGGCCCACCTTGCTGCTGCCCATTTTTGGGCAGACCCTGGATGTAGGAAAATACAAATATCAGTTGATCTAAAACTTTGGTGGGCCACCACGTGGACCCACCTTAACGTATATGTGTATACCATCCACTGTCCAGCCTGCTGGATGGTGGGACCCACCTTTGTTTATGTATTTAATTTACACCCTCTAGCAGCAGGCGCTACTGGAGATGGCAAAACACAAATATCAATTTGATTGTAAACCGAGTGGGCCACATACATGTGGACCCACCCTAATGAATATGTTGAAATCCACCCCGTCCATGCATGGGACGTGGGGCCCACGTTAATGACGTGCTGAGTGCAGCATGTGGGACCACCATGATGCATGTGATTGATCCACCCCGTCCAGCCTCCTGGACAATGTGACCCACCTCAATGCACATATATATAATATAATAATATATTAATATAATATTATGGCGAGCCCCATGTGGGACCCACCTGCAGTAGAAGCAGATCAGCTGGTGTATCTCACATCACCTATATAGCTAATGTATTGACGTCAGCAAGTTCTGTGCATCCAATCATGAGATGTGTGTTATATCTGCACTATCCATCCTCGCTGCTGGAGAGGCAGTGCATTCACACGTGTGGAGCCTACCTTGATGTATATATGTATGTGTGATGTCCACCATCCATTGTAGGACGATGGGACCCACCTTGGATGCATGTATTGTACAGCCACGTCGTCCATCTATTTTGCATGTACACCATCCTACAACCCACCTTGGATGCATGTATTGTACAGCCATGTCGTCCATCTGTTTTGCATGTCCACCATCCATTGTAGGATGGTGGGACCCACCTTAAATGCATGTATTGTACAGCCACATCATCCATCTGTTTTGCATGTCCACCATCCATTGCAGGATGGTGGGACCCACCTTGGATGCATGTATTGTATAGCCACATCATCCATCTGTTTTACTGGGGCATGGACCCACCCCACATGTGCTGCACATGTGAGGGTGGGGCCCACCTTGATGACGTGTTATATATTCGCACCGTCCATCCCTAGACGGTCCTATTTGGGGCCTACCTTTGATGAATGTATTGTACGACGTCGACTCCACCATGATTCATGTGTTGTACTGGCACCATCCACTTGGGACGTGGGCCCCACGTGATGTATGTGTTGTATCCACTCCGTTCGGCCACGTGGGACATGGGGCCACCATTATATATGTGTTGTATACTCACCGTCCACAATGATGTGTGCGTTGTACATCCATATTGTCCATGTTCATTTGGTGGGACCCATTTAGGAGGTGCAGGCCCACCTGCTGTATGCAGGGCTCACCTAATATACTTGAGGCCCATTGTGATGTATATTGGGCCCAAGTGATGAAGCTCGATGTGATGTATGAGACCCATATAATGTAGCCCATTGTGATTGTATAAGGCCTATTATGATTGTATGAGGCCCATTGAGATTGTATGCGACCCACTTGATATAATGCGGCCCACGTATGAGGCCCAATGTGATGTGTTTGTGGCCTTGGATGAGACCAGATGTGATGAATGAGAGGCCCATATGATGAGATCCATTGTATTGTATATGAGGCCCATATGATGAGGCCCAATGTGTTGTATATGAGGCCCATATGATGAGGCCCGATGTGATGTATAAGGCCCATGTGATGCGGCCCACTTAATGTATGAGACCCTTATGTAAGGCCCATTGAGATTGTATATGAGGTCCATTCGATACGGCCCATTGATGTATATGAGGGCCATGTGATGTGCCCATTGATGTATATGAGGACCATGCGATGCAGCCATGCGATGAATATGTGTAGCCTACTCGATGTATGAGACCCTTGTGTAAGGCCCATTGAGATTGTGTGGCCCATTATGTTGTGTATGAGGCCCTTGTGTGAGTCCATGGTCCCACTATACGTTTAGCTCTATGTGGGCCACTCCTTGGGAGCAATGTTGGTTAAATGTTCATATTGATGAGAAATTATGGTTAAATGTCTACATTGTGACCTTCCCTTAGGTCTTGTTGGGCCCATTCACATCCTTCTCTAAGTGGGTTGACCCTAATCATTGGGCCCCATTAATATGTGCACGACCCATCTATTCATATTAGGATAACCCATAATTTGGGCCCCCATTAGTTACTAGTAGGATTGTTTTAATCTTGGAGTCCATCTGTGGACCCCGCCTTGAATATAGGCCGATTATCGATGCTGATTATGAGTATGTGATAGCATAACATCCTGATACATGCTCATACGCATCATCTGCATGCTTGATATGAGACGTGGTTGACCATTGCATATACCATTGGGTAAGTTGTTATGGGACTCCCTGTTAGGTGGAGTTATCCCACATGAGTGCATGGTATGCAGAGGATTGATGTATGATTAGTTTGTGTAACTCATACATCTTGCATTGTGTGTTGTACGCCCTAGCGATATCAGGGTCGTAGCCTCCACAGGTATATTGTGGATAGCCAGATGAGACACTGAAAATCTTTTTTAACATGTGGTCCTATAGATGTCCCTCGGTGAAATTCCCTAAACCCTCTTGGTACCACATGATGCTCCAACATCAAGACTGGATGGAAAACAAGAGCACCCGGATGCCAAATAACAGTAGGCGGCACTCCCACTGATCGTGGTCAGTTGGAAAGGGGTGTGGCCTTACCTGCCTAAGGGGTAGGGGGCATAGCTAGGTTGAGTTTAACCAGCTCATAAATGGGTCCACTATCGACATGCCAGGTAGATATTGGCTGACTACTAGCCAGGCAAATAGTGAGGTCTCTTCCACTTACATGGTTATGCATCCAGTGGGCAGCGATCTGGTATAGAGTGTACTAGAGCCCTTGATGATCCCAGAGATGTACAGTACTAATATGTGGACTTACTAAGCATGAGTTGCGTACTTAGCATTTAACTCACTCATTCATTCATTCACTATCCACTCTGGCTGGTGGTGCGTAACCAAACCATTATGTTTACCTTTGAAATGACCAAGATTTCGGTTGGGGCGCCTGACTAACCTGAGACCAGGAGTTTACTACATTGAGTCTAACTATCCAAATTTAGGTATGGGACTGGTTTGGATAGAAGTCCCTTGTGATGAACCCCACAGCTTGTGATATCACATTCTATCATCTCGACTACACACTCTAGCTTTGTCATTCCTTTGCATTGTACCCTTAGTATATGACATTTGGGTTACTATGATTCTACATTGCATGGCCTAGATATGTCATTAGCCTATTATATTTTTGTATTACATATTCTGGATAAGGCTGATGGTTTTTATGGACTTACCAGTATGTTTCTACATTGCCTTGATATTGCATACTTGGCACTTACCTTGCGCACACACTTACACCACCCTCTAAGCTTTTTATAAGCTTATGCATGATAAATGCATGCAGGAGGCGTTAGGTTACAGTAGCGTTGAGGTTGGAGAATGCAGCTATCTTTTGGAGCTTTGATTTTTGATATATGTATTTCCCTTTCAGCACTGTATTCAACTATTTATATTAGTGGATATGTGATGATGTTGCCTTTGTGATTTGGGTAAACTTGTGGTTATGCTTCTTACGAGATAAATGTACATTGAAAAATCCTTCTTGTAGGATCCCAGGATCAGAATTTAGCATATGGGCGCTAAGAGCTGAGAATGGGGTATTAAGGAGGCTGTCGACGTCAGATTCAGCGATCGGGAATTCTGTGAGCCCAATTTCTGAGTTTAGGGAGTGACATAGAGAAAGATCAAGTCCTACCAAAATAATGAATTATATCTTGCAGGGTTTGTTTGTTATTACAAGGATTGATGAGATAGGGGAGCAAGTATGGGGGAGCATTGCAAGTGTTACATATCTTGTTTATATTGAGTTGTAAATTATTTGTAATTTGACATGTAATATTTTTTGTTGTTTTGGTATGTCATTAGTATGAATCTTGAAATTGTCTATGTTAGGTTTGTCTCATTTAATTGACGAAGCGGGACATTGTTAGTGCACTAATTTGTGCATATTATTTATCAATCACATAAGTCCATTGTCAAGTAGTCAATTGAGCCTTTAGAAGCTGAAGTGTAATGCCTTGAACTTTTCGATACTCGAGCATCAAAAGTTCTCAAGCATTACTATGAGATTCAACATAATATATACATGTGTACGATACTAATCCAACAATACTAGCCTTACATCCTTGCCCTAACACAAACCTAACCATTGGGAATGGTCTTCATTCGTAAATCAAGTCCTCCAATCATTGATCTTATGGTTGTACCTTTCCTTGACTGAACCATTGAATAACTCTTTATCCATAATAATTTAAATATAAGTGATTTTTGTAAAAATTACTTAGAAACGTGCCTACAACTATGTAGAACCCTTAGATTTCACAAAAGTCTTAGATCAACAATATTGACGAAAATGCCATTAATGTAGACCACTGAATTCTTGATCACATGTTTCTCATGATCCATTTAAAGTGAAACTTTACACTATGTTCTTGTATCATAGATTAGCCATACACCTCAAATTTCAGCCCTTAGATCATTATATAAGTAACCCAATCGACAGATCACCCTTAACCGTTGATTTTGGTGTCCATCAAATGTCATGGGTAGTCATAGTAAGATATTTTCCTTCATCTAATTCTGTATGATCTTATGGACAAGTTGGATGACAAATAAACATCACTAAAGGGTCTAGAAAAGTTTTAATGGTGGGAACCATAAGTCACACTGTTTCATGTAGTATGGTCCACCTGACCTTTGGATATGCTCCAATTTTAGGTTCAACCCCTTGCATTAGATGGAGAAACGAATGAACAGAGTAAATCTCTTGAGAGGTCACCCTAAGTGGACCCCACATCAAATGGAGTGTGCACACACAAAGGCACACCTGCACTGTACCGAGACATGGAAAACGGTAAAACTCTGTTTAACCACAGGAAATCAAGAAACGGAAGGACTTCTCCTTCCCGTTTATTCCCACCCTTAGCGTTTCAAACGTGAGCCCTTCGACCAAATCTGATGTGGGCCACCATCGTGGATGGATGGGAAATCAGAACCGTCCATCATCCAGCCCTTTAAATTTCATCCGAGAGGGGTCATGCACACAAGGGGAGATCATGGCCCACATGTTGATTCCGGCAACACCGCAGGCCATGTGGAAGCTCCAACAAGAGTTTTCATTTACTTGCGTTTCGAACCACTCTTCCATTCAAGGAAATATTTGGATCCTTTCCAAATAGGAAAGAGAGATCACACATGGTCTCACTAGCTTTCACGGCTACTCCACCAGATTTTAAGCTACTGTTCGAAAAGAACTCCCGCAACAGCTCAAAGAACTTATGCCCACCACAGATCTGATGGGCCAGGTATGATTGGATGGCCAATCCGGCCCACCTAGAGACGTTAGAATGAGAGAGAAGTGGGCCAGGATAGATCCACCATTGAAACTGGGACCTCTCCCACGTGCAAGACGGAAGTCCTAGATAGCAGAAACATGCACCAATGGGAGATCTGATTGGTTCAGATGGTGGGCCATCCAAAATTGACCCAACACTGATAGAAAAGAGGAGGAAGTTTACCTGGAGATAACCTTGGTCTTATGCAGCCGTTCGCATGAGGTTTCCTCCGCGTGCAAAATACGCAAGCCTCCACACGCAGCTTACGCGATCCGATTGTACAAGAAATGTCCTACGTATAACATACGCAGGAATGTTTGGGAGTTCAGATTAGTATAAATACCCATGTCTCCACACCATAGAACGCACACCATAAAGAGACATAGAGAGAGAGAGAGGGGTGGAGGGAGCAACTGCGAGCCCTACCGGACGTACCAGCAAGAAAAGGAAGAAGGAAGGAAAGAAAGAGAAAGAGAGAGAAAGAGAAAGAGAAAGACAAGGAAGGAGAAAAGAAAGAAAGAAAGAAAGAAAGAAAGAGAGGAAGAGAGTCGAAGTGCCGAGTCGACTCATAGAATTCTGGACGGGGTCAGCACCAGAATTGGGCCAGTTTTGGTGAGGGTTTTATCCTTTAAGCTTACATTAATTTAAGTTGTTATATTTATCTTGCCTTTTACATGCCTTCATTTTATTTTATCATGCTTGTTACATGCCCTGATATTACTTTGAATTTTCCCTACAATTATATATTTTACAATTAATTATTTACTTCTAGCTTACAGTATAATGTTGATTACAAGTGATCTTTCTGAACTTATGTGGGGCCATGGATACAAGCCTTGCCCTTGCCTTATCAAATTTATTGAATTGGCCCTTCCACTCATCTCTTTATTGAGTTGGCTATTGCCACTCTCCTTATTATTGAATCATCTGTTACCAGTCTTTTATTTGTTAAGTTAGCCATTGCTACTCTTCTTTTATTGAGTTGACCATTGTCACTCTTCTCTTTATGTTATTGGCCTTATGTTATCTATCTTTAAAGGGCTTGGGCATGTGTCTTGATATTCCTGAACTCTCATGATTCAATGGATTTCCCATTTTTGGTGCAAGTACTATGTTGGGGATCCCTCTTCTAGCGATCGAATAAATATCATAGACGTAATGCGTTTTCGGTTGCGGCCCTGGGGCGACACATAATTCCATGTTTCATGGGTGATGATGCACAAATTGGTGTATGTAAATCGTTATATATACGTGATACATCAATTCTTTCTTTCAGGGGTTGGATGTCTCAATTAGTCGCTCAAATTCAATCTTTTCTTTTGGAGGTTGGATGTCGCAATTAGTTGCTCCAATCTAGGTTGCGTGATTCACCTGGTCATGTGTTGTACTCGTCTTAGGATAACCGCATAAATCCATGTCAAATGTGGGACATGTTGTCGAATCTCCGTAGTATGGGATGCAGGGTGAGTCGGATAACTCTAATCATATTCCACATTGTGGTGATCATTAAGTGTGATAAACTACATATACTTTGTTAGGCATGCATCTCATATAGATTACTTGCGCATTGATGCTGCTTGTAATTGTGGAGTACGAGACGTATTAGAACCTTTACATTGCTTTTATGAGCCTCTTTAATTACTGTTAATCTTAAAGGATGACCATTACTATGAGTTGGGCATTGACCCTCTCTCAACCGTACAAATGATGTAGGTGATGTACAACTTGAAGACCTAGAGGATCATCTCCCTATAGAAGACTACACAGAAAGAATACGAAGATAGTTTTATTATTTAGTTTTATACTTCCACTTCGAACTCGATTAATGTAATAAGCTTCCATTCAAAAAGGCAATTAATTATTTATTGAATTTGTTTACTTCGATGAAATAATCAATCCACTCAATTTTATTTTTGTAAATGTTACCTTCATGAATGTATCTGGATGTAATCCAAATGAAAAAAAAAGGTGAGATTTTTAAAGCATCCAAGTTTACATTATTTTCTCGAGCACTAGTATAAACTCTGACCGTGAAAATTCAATATGTTATATGAAGACTAAAGACACAAGAAGGCAGGAGCATTAAGGAAAAAAGAACAGGTAAATGAGGTGCCTTGCTGAGCTTAACCCTGGACCCAAAGCAACCCTTGAACCTCCACAGAATCTTGGCTTAATAGTTAAACCTTGTTGATCATCCCTTAGCCTTAGAAATCTAATTGTCACATGATATGAATGGCTAAAAGAGATGTGAAGCTGTTGTGAAATCATACAACCAAAAACATCAGACTTTGAGTGTTGGTCGATCTCATCGAGCAGACCTCAAGGAGTATTTGATGGCATCAACAGAGAATTTAAATGTCTAGTACAAATTCATAATTTTATATGATTTTCTCAATGGCATTAAGGTCTCCTTCGATGCCATAAAAGGCTCACATCGATGGCATTAAAGACCACTCGATGGTATTGAAAGGTAATTCAGATATGTCTAGAAAGAAATAAACATATTATTTAATTTTCTTGATGGCATTGAAGGTTCACCTAGATGTCATTGAAGACCAATCGATGACATCAATAGAGCCATTATCTACCAATTTTTTGACCGTTGGAACTTAAACTTCTTATAAAGGGGATTCATTTCTTAGGCATCTGGATGAGTTTTGGTGCAATAGAAGCCTAGGATATTCCATGTTCATATCTCTCATCAAAAGCCTTTAAATCAATGAGTTCTAAGGTCGTCTTCCTTGAGATTAACACTCTAATGAGGATTCCAACCTCCACCTTGAAGATGTTCTTGAACTCCATTTTTTAGAGATTAGACTTAACCTCTATAAGCATACCATTATTTAAATCATCTACAAGACCCATCTATATGAATCCCATAGGAATTACAACTTTTCATTAGTTGTAGGAGATTCAACCAACCTTCCATCACCTTAGTCACTACATCGAATTATTACATGTAAGGTGTTTAATCTAAAAGATGAATCCATGGCAAAGCATTGATATCATGATCGGGGGAGCAAAGGGAAACTGATTAAAGCACAGGAGAGCATCAATCATGCTACCCAAAAAGGTGTTATAAAATGGGCTCAATTTGACAAGTTATTAATTGCAAGAGTCTATATACTCTCTTTCCTTATGTAGGATTAAGGGTTAGAGTTTGTGACCCAAATTCTATTATGTTCTTGTGTAGGATATCGACTCTTGTGTAAGTCCTAAATATAGGTTCTTATGTAGGACATTAGCTCTTGCATAGGGCCTAATTTCGAATTCTTGTGTAGGACCTTAGCTTTTGTGTAGGTCCCAAATCCACTCCTTGTGTAAGCCACCGAGCACAACTATTTGCATGTAATTTTTTTGTGGGAGACTCTGGTAGGAGTAAACATATGTCCTTAGATTAGGACCGAGGTTGTTGGTTAGTCTAAGCGAAACGAACAAAAGTCTCTTGCGAGAGCCTCCGACAGGAGTGTACATCAATAAGATCTTGAGTAGGATCGAGGTTCATGTCGAGCATATAGAATACCATGCAAAGTCTCTTGCGGGAGTTAGTCCTTGTGTAAGATTGTAAAGGTTAGAGGTCCACCTGATTTAAAACCTCCTATATATAGTGAAATCCAGTACACTCATGGGTTGAGTGTGTCCGCCAGGAGTGGACTTAGGAAATCGAGCCACTAAATATGCTTATGTTTAGGATTATTATTTGAGTGCTTATTTGATTATGATTATGTGATTGAATTAATTATATGTATGCATAATTAAATGAATGCTAAGAGTTAATACTTAGTACATCTCTCATTCATATGTACACTATTATTTATGACCAATTGCTCAATTGGCACATCATTTGTAGTGTATGTGATCAGACCCTCTATTGGCTTGGAAGTTATTCACAACCCCAAGTATAGGGTCGCGATGTAGTAATAATCTCTGTAAGACTGATGTCGAATCCATGGGGAAAGAAACTTATACATTTCTGAATTTAATTAGAAGTACAACTAGAAGAAGATGTGAAACTAATTCTAAAGTATTTGAGAGACTAATTGTGAATAAAGTAATCAAAGCTAAGAATTTAAAGGTGTGAACTAGGGTGCCAAGGATCCACTTGTATTGATCAGGGAGCCCTCTTGCTTGATTCAAGTAACACAATTAGAATTGGAGTCCTATCATATCCAATTGGAAACTATATCAATAAAACCAAGTCTGAACTTTCATTAACTTAATTCTCAATGAAGGAGAACTATGATAATTAGTAGGGATTCCATCACCAAACCATGCGAAGGAGACAATGGCAAACAATAGGATTTACCAATCTCATAATCTCAAAACAGGAGAATTGTAAAGATTAGGAAGGATTCCATCACCCTACCATGCCCAAGGGACGATAGTGAAGAATAAGACTTGCTAATTTCACAATCTCAAATTAGGAAACTAAGATACTCAAAGCTATTGCAAACCTACTGTAATTTGAGTCACAATAAACCATTAAAAATTGAAAGTATTCCTTAAATATCAAATTAGAATCCATAGAGTTCAACATAAACATGAATAAAAAAAATAGAAATATCCCATCATGTGACAAGCTTCACCTCTTAGCCCTACCTAAGAGGTTTAGCCAACCAAAGACATGATTAGATCTAAAACCCCAGAAGAAAGCATGAAAACAACTAAGGAAGAAGAAGAAAAACTCTTGCCGGTGACTTCTCCACCCTTTTACTCTACTCTCTAAACCCTAGAAGATACCTTGGAGCATTCCAGGGAGTCCTATTCATAGTTGTGGAACTTCTACTTTCGCACCTAGTTGGAAAGCTTTAGTAACCGCCTCAAATTTACACAGTTTACTAAAATAGACTTCACTCTACCCAGTTTCTCAAAATAGATTTCACTCTGCACAATTTCACAGAATGACTTGGAGTTTCAGAATATGCTTTTTCAGGACAATTTCAGGATTTCTTTTATTCATTTCAAATCTTTGATTCTCTTCATTCCACTCTTGGTTTTCTTGGATCTTTGGCATGTGAATTCTTCAATCTTAGTCTCCTAAGATCCATCCCTTGCCATGGTAATTCTTGAGCATCAAATCCATGCTTTTAGCACCTTTTTCAATCCAAGCTCTTAAATTCACCTTACAACACAAACATGAGTAAAATAAAACATTAAGCATTATCATGTTCATAAAACTAAGATATAAATGAGGAATAATATGCAATATTTGACTCTCAACACAATCCCTAACCAACATTTTGCTAGTCCTGAGTAAAGTATGCGGGAAATAAATCTCAATGCTTAATGTCCAAAACCTCTCTAAGAAAATAATCTTTTGTACACTCAAGTATGAATGGGTAGAATTAAGATACAAAAGTGGAGTTTTGAAAACTTAGAGCCAAACCACAAAAGCAACCAATCAAGTAAATTCTTTGTCCATTAAATCGAGCATTATTTGCATATCAAGTTTTTTAATGTGCTCAGTGAAAATCAATATACTTCATGTATAATTACTATTAGTTCATCATGTTAGTCATACTCATCACTTTAAGATCAGTTTGAAACTCAAGTACTGATTCTGAACTTATCCCATTTTCCTTTCTTTTTCCAGTCTTTGATTTTATATCGACGGTCAATTTTTTATTCATTTTTTAATTTTTACATTCTTTTTTAATTTTTCATTCTTTTTTTCCTTTTTCATAACTTCTTTGTCGATCTCCTGGTTTTTTTTAACTAGTTCTTTTTTTCTTTTAAGGTGGATAAAATTCTCCAGACTCGATTCTCACCATTTATCAATGAATCAGAACTTCTAGCATGTCTTACAGAAGACAAATTGAATGTGTCTTATGATTTAGATAAACATGATATTCAAACTTTCTCTTAATTAATTGAGCACAAGAACTTAAGTGATAGATTACTTAGTTGATCAAACTCGAATAATCCAAAATTCAATCTCTATTTTTATCATACCCAACGCATTCTTAAGTACACAATTCATCATTTCCCAGATAGATTTCAACTTGAAACATTGAAAATTTTAAAAAATTTTGCCCAAAACTGAAAAAACACCCCCAACTGAAAATTCTACATTGTCCTCAGTGTGAAAGAAATAAGCACGTAATACAAAAGAGGTAATGAAAAGAGAAGGGAAGTGATGGAAAGGTAATACCTAAAGACGAAATTTTGAGACTTCTCAAATAGTCTCAATGTGAAGATGGGTTAACATAAGAATTAAACCAACAGAAAGCAAACTATCCTAAACAATGGAAAGCAAACTATCCTAAACAGCGAAAAGCAAACTATGCTAAATGGCGAAAAGTAAACTATCCTAATCCTAAGTTCTTTGAAAGCAATAAATCTAACTAGGAAAATAAGGGAAAGGTACTTAGTCATGTTGAAAGTGCAAGTGCTATATTGGAAATCCAGCACCCGAATTTGTCAAATTTTGTTGTGCCAAACCATTTAGAATCTATATCATGTTTTGATAAGTTGGAAAGATCATCTTCATGCATTTTAAGTTGTCCATGTCATCATCGAACTATTCTACATACTCAAGTTGAAGAACGTTGACAAAGTTCAAGTCTACAAGCTCAAATACAAGAACAGAAGTTCAAAGCTCAAGCTAAAGTTCAAGATCACTACCGTAAGTTTAGCTCAAGTTCAAGACTTCAAGGACAAGCTTCATGCACTTCAAGTAATCGAAAGCGATTGATGTTTTAATGTTTCAAACTCACAATCAAGGTATGAATGACCCTATATTGACCATAGGTTAGGTCATATTTATTGCATATTGAATGTAGGTTATTATATATATTTATAGGCTTTTCTTTGACTAGTCCTAGTCATTGTTCAACTAACCTAACCACTGGCTCGACCAGTACAAAGTGTTTCTCAACCAATTCAAGATTTGTTGAGAATTTTCAAAAAAAATTTAGTAGTGGCTCAACCAGTTGTGGACACTGCTTGACCAGTCGAGTGAACAGTCTCGACTAGTCGTGAAGTGCTTGACTCAAACTCCAGTAAGCTTTTCTGGTTCCACTCGACCAGTTGAGTAAGCCACTCGACCAGTCGAGCAAGTCACTCGACCAGTCAAGTAACGAGTTTATCTTATCGTGCCAAAAATTTTAAAAATTGGTTGGTGCTTCGACCAATCGAACCGACCCTTAGACTAGTCGAGGGAACAAAATTTTTTACCTATAAATAGAGGACGAATCTCAGAGTTTTTCATTCATTTCAAGCCTAATCAAGCCATCACTCTAAGAGATAAGTTCCTGCAAATTGTGAAGCTATTACTTATTCATTTCAGATTCTATATATAGCTTTTTGTATTTGATTTTGTGATCTCTATTTAGCTCTATTGCATTAAAAAGGGGAATTATGATTTACCTTTTTAAGGTCAAAATCAAATCAAGCTAGCCCCAGGTTGATTTAATTTAAAAATTATTTAGACTTAATTTAAAAACTATTTAGACTTATAACTCTTTCATTTGTGAGATTAGACATTAAATATCTATATCTACATCGAATTGGTTCTACCGGGCTACATTGGAATCTTCAGATAAGTATTTTTTTTTTTGTAATTTTTAGTTTGTGAGATTTAGCCAGGAAAAACTCATTGTGGGGTTTTTGTGATTGTGTAAAGCCCATTTGAAAAACCCAATTATGAAGGTTTTAAGGTGAACTTTGGAAAACCTTATTTCATAGTGAAAGTCAATATCCCATGGGTGTGAAAATTAGGAGTCGAGTAGTTGTGTGGCTATTTGTTAACAATTGGTGTATACACAAACGAACCACTATAATTCCTAGAGTCATGGTGGATGATTGTATTTAATTATGTGTGTGAATGTTCTAATTTACTTTATGCAGTTATGGTGAATGGTGTAATTTACTTTATGCACTTGTGGTGAATGTTGTAATAACTTAGTTTATTTTCTTTGCCTCTTTATTAGTTTGGATTTTTTATACTTATAAAAATTCAAGTAAGGTTGTCCTTAGAACTCAGTTTGTATCAGCCTCTCAAGACTAGTGCATTTGAGGTTGCTATTTACTTGTGTTATTTTATTATTTAATTATGTTATCTTTCTTTGTGTTTCACATTTAATTTTTATTTGGCAAAGTCCTATTCACACCCCCCACCCCCTTTAGGACTTAGAGCTCAGCCTTTTCAAGTGGTATCAGAGACTAATAGCTCATTCATTTGGATTCATTTCCTAAGCTAACCAATTTCGAGCTTATAATATGTCAAATTTTGATAGCCTCTCTATTACTAGGCCTTCACCTTTTGATGGCTCCAATTATGCTTATTGGAAAGCCGAGATGAGGATCTTTTTGAGGTCCATCGTTGAGAGTGTATGGCAAGCCACAGTGACTAGATGGAACCCACCCACGTTTAAAGTTCTAGTTACTGATGGAACTAAATTTGTTAAAGTTACACCTTATTATTCATGGACCAGAAAAATGAGAGTAGTGTCAATGTCAAAGCTTTAAATGCAATCACTTGCACACTATCACCAGATGAATTCAAAAGAATTATATCTTGTGATACTATAAAGTAAGCCTGCGATATCTTAGAAATGAACACAAGGGTACAACTATAGTTAAGAAATCTAAACTTCAAATCCTCACCACTAGGTTTAAGGAAATACATATAGAAGAAAGTGAAACTTTCATGGATTTCTATACTAAATTGAATGACATAGTCAACTCAATGTGGGGTTTTGGAGATAGCATCTCAGAAAGTAAAGTTTGTACAAAGACACTGCACTCATTGCCTGAAAAGTTCAATTCTAAGGTTACTGCCATTTAGGAACTTCGTGATACGGATAATATGAGGGTTGAAGAGCTTGTTGGTTCTTTATAAACCTACAAGCTAAATTTCAAGGCTTCTAAAGGTAAGTCCATAGCCCTTAAGTCATTTAAATGTATTTCTTAAAATAATTATAGTAATTCTGATTGTGAAAATTTAGAGGATGATATGACACATTAGCCAAGAAGTTTTATAAAATTTTCAAAAGCAAAAGGAGAGTTGATTTTCAAAAACCCTCTAAGAAGAAAAAGGATAGATCTAGAAATTGGAAATCACTTGAAAATAGCCAATGTTTCAACTATCATAAATACGGGCATTTAGCATATAAGTGTCCAAAAAGGGACAAGCTAAAGAGAAAAAGCATGTTAGCCACATGGGATGAATCGTCTTGCTCTGAAGCTTCTTCTGAGTCAGATGATTTTGAACCCGAATCTTCTAATGAGGTCAAAGTCTTAATGATTCTAGCCAGAATCACTTCCTCAAAGAGTTGTGACTCAACTTATGATGAAAATCTGAGGAGTGACCCTAAAAATGATGAAGATTTACAAGATGCCTATAATGCCCTATACAGGGAAAGTTGTAAGATAGCTGTAAAACTTAAACTTCAAAAAGAAAAGTTTTTAAAGTTAAAAGAAGATTTTGAAAATCTAGTTTTAGAAAATCGCATCTTTTTTATTGTTTTGAAAAGGCTAAATGTGATTTAGATTTTAAAACGTCCCAAGTTGAAAATCTAAAATCAGAAAATAAAAAACTAAAACAAGAAGTCTCTTCTCTCTTAAGTTTGAAGGATACTTGGAGGTATGCCCAGGGTGATCTTAAACTAGAAAAATTACTAACTGGATCAAGGAAATGTGGAGATAGATCTGGTCTGAGCTATGATGAGAATACACCTCTAAAATGTAAGTCTACTCCTCCTAAGTTTGTTAAAGGGGAGTCCTCCAACCTAAAAGGGAAAAGTCTTAATTAAAATGGTTTTAAAAATCCTAAAACTTTTTTGACTACTAAATCTAAAAACAAGCATATCAAATTTAGAAATCAGAATTATAACCCCTTAGTTGAGAAAATTATGGATCTACTCAAGGAGCTTCTGAAATCTAACTCTGATGGTAGAATGTATAACAACTAAAAGCATAGAAAAACAACATTGCTCCAAAACCCAAAATAGTAATGAAATGGATCCCTAAGGTTACTTGTTTGGTTGCCCACACCGCTTTCAACACTTCGAGTCAATCAAAGTGGTACCTAGACAGTGGTTGCTCTACACATATGACAGGTGACAAAGATTTGTTCACCAACCTTAAAGATATGACTGATGGTTCAGTCACTTGCAGTGATGGTAGCAACTGCAGAATAATTGGCCAAAGTACGGTTCAACTCTTCAATCTTCATCCTTTTGAGAATGTTTTATTTGTAGAAGGCTTTAAGCATAATCTCTTAAGCATTTCTCAAATTTGCGATAATAAACATAACATTAAATTCACTAATCAAGGGTGTGAAATTTCTAATGATAAAGGTTCTGTGATATTAACTGGTCGCAGAACATCTAAAAATTGCTATATAATTAGTGATTCGAGCTCATCTAAGTTATCGTGTTACATGGTCCAAACCAATGAGACTGACTTATGACATAAATGTCTGGGACATGTACACTACCGTAATCTTTATAGATTGAGCAAAGGCGAATTAATAAAAAGTCTACCCAAGTTAAAGAAAATGGATAAAATTTGTAGCGAATGTCAGATTGGGAAACAAACTAAGAGTACTCACAAGAAAGTGAACTACAGTGCCACATTCAAACCCCTTGAACTCATCCACATGGATCTCGTTGGACCTACTAGAATGGAGAGTCAAGGCGATAAGAAATACATTCTGGTAATAGTAGATGACTTTACCAGGTATACATGGGTAGCTTCATGAGAGAGAAGTCTAAAACTCTCGATGAAGTGAAAAGGATACTCAAACGTATCTAAACTGAGAAGGAATCAAATGTTTCAAAAATCCAAAGTAGCCATGGATAGAAATTTAATAATAGCAATTTTGAGAAGTTCTGTAGCGATCACGGGATATCGCATGAATTTTCTACACCTAAGACACCTCAACAAAATGGGGTTGTTGAAAGGAAAAACCATGTGCTTCAAGAAATGGCCAATGTTATGTTAAACATCATGAAATTACCTAAAAATCTATGGGCTGAAGCTGTGAACACTGCGTGCTATATAATAAACCATGTTTATACTAGAAAATCAAATGATAATACTGCATATGAACTGTGGTTCAATAAGAATCCCACAGTCAAATACTTTTGAGTTTTTGGCAGTAAGTGGTATATTTTGCGTGACCATGAAAATTTAGGGAAGTTCGACACTAAAAGTGATGAAGGAATTTTTCTAGAGTATGCTCCAAATAGTCGAGCGTATCGAGTTTTCAAAAAGAGAACCGGTGTTAATTAAGAGTCCATTAATGTAGTTATAGATGATCACTTGAATACACATGTCTCTAGTTCAGAAGATGATGAAGTCTTTATAGTTGATAAACTAGACTCTTCATCTAGTCAAAATCACATTGAACTGCGGTCAGTTAAATACCATCCAACTGATCAAATTCTTGGGAACCCTCTCACTAGTGTGTGCACTCGAAGACAATTAGAAAACATATGTAAATATGTGTGCTTCACTTCCAAGATTAAGCCGGCTAATGTAAAAGAATCACTCACTGATGAAAACTGGATTGTGGCTATGCAAGATGAACTAAATCAATTTGTAAGGAATGATGTATGGTATTTAGTTCCTAGACCTAATGATAATCACATAATTGGAACTAATTGGATCTTTAAGACTAAATCTGATGAATTAGAAAATATTATAAGAAACAAGGCAAGATTGGTTGTACAAGGGTACACTTAGATAGAAGGCATCGATTATAATGAAACCTTTGCCCCAGTAGCTCGTCTTGAATCTATCAGATTATTTATATCCATTGCTTGTTTCAAAAAGTTTAAAATCTATTAAATAGATGTCAAGAGTGCTTTTTTGAATGGTGATTTATATGAGGAAGTATATGCAGAATAACCTAAGGGTTTTAAAGACCCTAAACACACTGATCATGTTTATCGCTTAAAAAAGGCACTCTATAGTTTAAAACAAGCTCATAGGGCATGGTATGAGAAGCTGAGTAAGTTTTTACTAAGTCATAACTTTGTAATGGAGAGTGTTGATAAGACATTGTTTGTAAATAAACACAATGATCACATACTCATAGTACAGATATATGTTGATGATATTATTTATGGTTCTACATGTTCTAACTTATCTACTGAGTTTGCAGAGTTGATGAAGTCTAAGTTTGAAATGAGCATGGTTAGAGAACTGAAATATTTTTTAAGTCTACAAGCGAAAAAACTTGAAGATGGGATTTTTATCTCTCAAACCAAGTATGCTCTAAACTTGGTGAAGAAATTTGGTTTTGAGAGCGGCAAAAACTTTGATACTCCTATGAGTACGATTCTTAAGCTCTCTAAGGATGCAACAGGTAAAAGTGTAGATTTTAGGTTGTATCGCAGTATGATTGGTAACTTATTATATTTAACTGTGAGCCGACCTGATATAGCATCAGCATAGGTATCTGTGCTAGATATCAATCAGATCCTAAAGAATCTCACCTGATTGTTGTCAAGCAAATTATGAGATATGTTGTAAGTTCGGTCAATCTTGGTCTATGGTATCCATATGATACTAATATTTAGTTAGCTGGTTATACGGATGTTAACTAGGCTGGGAATATAGATAATCGAAAGTCTACTAGCGACGGATGTTTTTATGTCGGGAATTGTTTAGTTTCATGGCATAGTAAGAAATAAAGTTCCGTTTCACTATCTGCAGCTGAGGCTAAATATATTGCAGCTGAAAATGCATGCACTCATCTTGTGTGGATGAAAAGGATGTTAAATGACTATGGATTTGCACAAGATACTATGGTTCTTTATTGCGATAACTCTAGCGTTATCAACATCTCTAAAAATCCCATCTAACATTCACGAACTAAGCATATTGACATTAGATATCATTATATTCATAAATTAGTGGAAGATAAAATTATTTCATTGGATTATGTTCAAACTAAAAACCAACTTACAGATATTTTTACAAAGCCACTTGACAGAAATAGGTTCGCTAAATTGAAATTGGATATTGGTATGTGTAATGTGATTTGAAATTATTATCTCTTCTTGTATCATATTTTATATTGTTATTTTTGCAATTTATTGGATTTCAAAAATAGATAAAAATTATACATTATCGGGTCTACATGACCAGTCAAGTACACACTCGACCAGTCATGGCACGACCTATCGAGTATGTGAAAGTGCCTTGGTTTGTCAATTAACATAAGAGTTCAGTCAGTAAGACAAGTGGGCCCCATAGGAAGATCATCCAGCATCTGCCTCAACTGGATGTGTGCTCCGAACTCATCAAAGGTAAACTTAGCCTCACATCGCATGTCCCAAAACATCCAGGTAAACAAAAGCCTTAAAAGTCTTAAAACAACATATGAAAGTATGTCTGTAAAATTGAGTTTCAGAACATGAAAATCTTTTAAGTTTTTTAGACTATATTCGATGGTATTGAGTATACATCAATGGCATCGAACACTCACATTCGATGATATCGAAAAACCACTCGATATCATCGAATTAAGCCATTCTATGTCCAGCAACCACAAAGTATTTTAGACAATATGTTTGATAACTCGAAGAGCATTTCGATGATATCGAAATTTAAATATCGATCACATCGAAGGAGAATCGATTATATCAATTTACTTTGACCCTTGTTTAGTAACTTTTGAAAAATATCCTAACATTGCTTGAGAAATCGAATCATCTTCGATATCATCTGAATTCAAACTTCAATGATATCAAGATGCATTCGATATCATCAAATTCGGCCAAGTCTTTGCCCAACAAGCTTCGGAGGAAAATCATTTAGAAAGATCGAGGACTTGAAACCATACTCGATGTCATCGAAAATCAAATATCGATGATATCGAAGGTATATCAATGAGTTCGAATCTGGACAAAACCATTCCAGCAATCCTTCAAGGTAAATCATATGGGAATGATAGAGGAATCGATAGTTGCTCGATAAGATCATAATTTAAACATTGATGAATTCGATATATGATCAATGTTATCGAGATGGATCAAACATTGTCCAGCAAGCTCTTTTGACAATCATATGAAAATGATCGATATATCGAACAGATTGTCGATGAAATCAGAATTCAAACTCCGATGACATCAACGCCTGCTCGATAGCATCGATCCTCAGTCAAAAAGTTCTAGGTGTATTCTTTAGTGGAGTTCATATCATCGAACCTTGATTCGATGGCATCGAAAGTATACGTTCGATGACATCGAAGTAGACCTGATGAGATCGAACTCAATCAGATCTGACATTGAAGCAAGCCCTTTTTCTCATGGAAGTTCATCCTTCAATCCACTCTCGTCATTGATATTAAATAGAGTGGATTAAGGAATGAACTTCGCCATTCAAAGATCATCCATGTACTATTTTAATGGTAAATCATTGAGCTGGGATACCTTAAATGCTTGGAATCACTCCTCTTAAAAAGAAAAATATTTAATAGAGTAAGATTCCAATATAACCTTGACCCAACCTGCCACCTTTTTTGGAACATCATCAAGTGTTACAGATCAAGGGAGCTAAAGAATCTTCGCCATCAAGGAGGAGATCTTCATAAATGTGCTTAATGGGGCTCACCTATGTATCTATAAGTCATTAGAGTCCATAGACCCTGTTGATCATTCCTTGTGTAGGTTTGGGTCACAGGTGCTTCTCATCCCTTTTAAGTCCTCATAGGAGGCCTGTAACGTCTCAAATTTTTTGCCAACTTGGAGTTAGACATCCTTGGGTAATGGGACAATCATAACCCCTTATTGACTTCTCAGAACTCAATCCTAAAGCCTCAAATCCCCTTTTAACTCATTTTCTTCAGAATCTCACCTTCCACCACCTTATTCTTCAAATTTTTCTAAGTACTTTTATATTAGACATTAATCCTAGAGTTTAAATAATGAAGAATAATACTTAAACTAAAATTTACTAAAAATAGTAAATATATAAATAAAATGGGATTTTGACCATTAACATTATGGAATGTCATAAAATAAATAGGTTATTTGGATAGATCAGTTTCCCCTACCCTAAATTTATATATGGCATGTCCTGTAACTTATTCTGAATTAAAAGATATGCCCATCTCAAAATCCACATGACAAAACCACCACCAAGCGAGCGCGATGGCATCGCGCCGACCGCGATGCATCGCGGGTCCACTGAAAATTCGGTGGATCCTCGCTGCGAATTTCTGCACTTTTCGACCGACTTCAAAAAGTCATATCTCCCTCATTATAACTTTGATTTATGTGATTCAAAAGATAGATTGAAGCTTGATAAGTCTAATTTCATATAAAAATAAATAAGAAATATAATAAAAAATTTAATATAGTTACATCTAGGTTGATGTGACAACTATCCAAAAATTATTAGTTCGGACATATGCTACTTCTAGAATTTTTAGAATTTTTATACAACATGAAATCTAATGAAATTTGATAGAGATGAAGTAAACTTGATGATGAACTTTTAAAAAATTAATTAAAATAATATACTGGCTAAAAGTGCAAAAAGGGGCATAGAACTACCCTAGGACCTTATTCAGTCATAATTATGGCAAAATTTAGTTAAGTACTAAACTAAACGATCGATGGATTTGGCTTGAACTACTTTATATACAAACTACAAGACCTAAAACAATTAAAATTACTAACTCAACATTACTTAAAAACCTAGGAGCAATCTCAAAACCCAGTTGCTCTCAAGAGCACATTGAAACTCTGTATCGGACCTGGACCACACCTCGGAAGTCCGATTACCGTGAAACTATAAGGTTATGACCGCCATACTAAGCTTGACAACCATCATGGGAATTAAATCCAAATAGTATCCAGAAATGCATAACTTGAGCCTGGAGTGGAGTGTGTGAGAAACGGGAATATCTTTAGAAAATGAACTCAGACTTAAGTGAATTGGGTCGTTCACTTGTAGAAAAAATTTAAGGTTTCAGACTGTCAGATTTTGACCCAACTACACCCTTGGATCAGAAAAATTTTCCTGCACATACCGGTATACTTGTGGCCCCGATTGAGTGACGATGACCATTGAACTGATACGGGTCCTTCATGGTTGATCCGCTAACCCGATCACACTGAAATTATAACCTAGCTTAGATTCATGGTTAGAGAACTTATCCTATGCCGTAAATGAGTAACAGACCACCAGATGAGCCCTGTTTGTTAGAAATAAGTACTCTTTGGTTATAACCTAAGTATACCATGGCCCTTAGGCCATTGACATCAGTTTTGAGCCTATATAAGGCCCTTAAACCACCCCTTCTTTCCCTCATAAGAATTTCCCAAATAACCTAGGAGGGAGAGAGAGAAAAGGAGAGAAAAGAGGAAGGAAGGAAGAAGGATTCTTGGAGATAGTTGCTAGGATCTTTTCCCACAACTCCTCACACCGATTCACCTCTCTACACGCTACTCAACCTGTTTTGATTTTGATTTGGGTAAGAAATCCTAACCCTAATTTCATTTTAGGAATCTAAATAGAGGAATCGATGAAGTAGCTAACTTCTTTCGTACTTTAAGTATATTAAGATGGGATTCTTAGTTTCCTTAGTCATATGAATAAGTTTTCTTCATGTTTTGTAAATTATCACTGCATGATTCATGAATAAAATGCCTATGTATGATAACATGTTCTATGTGTTTGATAAAATGCTCAAATGATTATTATTTTTGAATTATTTGTCAAATGCTATTATGATTACCACATGTGTTTACTTATTACAATTGAGTATGCTTGGGACTACCACCTAGTCCAGGCAATTGGTAACGGTTACTATTTAAGTGGCCGAATTAGTTTCACCACATTGGATACGTTCGACGAATCCAAGTTGTACATTGATTGTTGATAGTGGTTAGGCCACGCGGAGTGTTTGCACACTCCATGTCGATTAATTCAGTATGCACTTGTACCAATTGAACTTGTCAAATAACCCGATTGGCCTATTGTATGCTTAACTTGTATGGACCCTATTGCTTGAATCTAAGGTACCACCTACTAATGTAAAGCCTGTTTCAACCATGGTACCGATCCACTAAGACTCATGAGTCGGGTATGGTGGTATGGGACACCGTGGTCGAGCTATTGGCCTACGCTGGGGTGACGAGCCTACCCGTAGTGTCTAGTGAGCGACCCAAACTCGTGAGCAGAATACGGTGGCATGGGACACTGTATTTGAGCTGTCGACCTACGTTTAGGTGACGAGCCTACCATAGTGACCTCGAGTATAAAATAGGCCTACGCGGATGGTGACAAGCCTCCCGTAGTGACCTAGAGTGTAAACTTGCGAACTTGTCTATCCACTGCTATTCAAATCAGGGGTGATGTTGCCCTATAACTTGCCTATCGTATGTGATTAACTAGGATTGACGACCCTAGATGGATAATTATTTGTGTAAATGATATAAAGTGAGGTACCTTAGCTTCTCGAATCTGCTATATGAATAAGCCTAATCAAGAACTTGGTTAACACGTGTTTGCACCGCATCGCATGTGCTTTGGCAATGAAGGCACAGTGGGAGTAGCATGTGCAACCGTGAGATGGTGTCGCTGAGGGAGTGCAGGCGAGGGCATGCATCATTATAGTATATCATTCCTGCATTAACAAGAGTACTAGGGACATGATTGTTGTACTGCTTTATCATTACTGCTTGACTGAATTGATAACATGTTAACCTTTACTTTATAGTTCCACTGAATTAGCTACTCATTCCCACCTAGGATGGTGTTTTAAAACACCAACCAGACTCTATTGTAGATGCAGGCTATGTAGCTAAAATGGACATCATGGACGAGGAGGAATTCTCCTATGTTCAGCTATCATACCGGTCTTCATAAACCTTATTCTGATTCGACGGGATTATAGGTTTACATAGATTAGTTGGACAGTTACACTTTGATAGTTTGTAAATTTTGGAATCATACATGTATGTATTCAACGCTGCATCATTACCATACTTTGGAGGTAGATAACCGCTTACTTATCTCAATATATATATTTCAGTCTTTCGCTTGCTAAATTACATTATCTTTGAAGTATGATATGATGTTTTAGTGTAATCCCACTTATGTTTAACTCATTTAGATGGACGAAATCTAAACATCATCATCCATGTTGCATAAGTGATGCACCGGACCTCGGGAGTTGAGCTTCGCTTGACCCTCGATTTTCGGAGCGTTAAAAGGCCTCTGACGAGAGAGTACGTGTGGGTGCTATGTGTTGAATCTTGCTCTTATGTAGGGCATAAACTTAAGGTCCTTTGTGTAGGTCCTTGGTCTATGTGGCCTAAAATCTAGGTTTCTTATGTGGATCCTTCACCACTGTGGTCTAAAGTTAGGTTCATTGTGTGGATCCTTGACCTATATGATCTAAAAGGTAGATTCCGTATATGGATCCTTTGATCTTGTGTAGGGCATAAAACCTAGGTGCTTTGTGTTGACCTTTGGTCTTGTGTAGGGCATAAACTTGTGCCTCTGTGTAGGCATGTTGGGTACCTTGTGTAGGTCCTAGAGTCAGCCTTGTGTAGGTTGTACTGGTTTGAGGTAAACCTAATTTAAAACCTCCGTTAGTGAAATTCGGAACACTCAAGGGTTGAGTGTTGTCTGCCAGGAGTGGAGTAGGCATATAGCCAAACCACTATAAAATGATTGTGTTTGAGATTGCTATTTGTATATTCTCTTATTATGTTTACTTTGAATGATCACATGATACATGATTGTTTAGAACTGATAAGTATCACATCTCACTCACAGTCACTCAGTGCATCCATCATAGACTAAATTTATATACAGTTTAAATATTGACTAGTCTTGTGATTGGATCCTCTATTTGGCTTAGAAGCCATTAGAGTTAAGTTGAAGATATCTTGATAAATTGTTATATTAGATCAAGATAATGGTAATAGGATTTTAAATTGTCATAATTTTTTATAAATTCCTATTCACCCCTCTCTAGGACACTTTGACCTATTCCTACTTCTACTAGAGTGATCATTACCACAATTTCAATTGGTATCAGAGCAGGTCTCTCTTAAGGGCCTAACTTCCTAGAGAGTGATTTTGACTGAAGTTGAAATCATGGCCAATAGTGTGGGACTAGAGAGTGTGAAAGGTAATACTGCAAATATCCAAAACAAACTGTACTCTGAAACTCTCAAACTACTAGGTACTGCCAAACAAGATAAAAGTCAAAACAATTACCTAGTAATCTATACTGCTCTGAAAGTCGGTAACAGTTCAAAATGGTACCTTGATAGTGGGTGCTCTAGACACATGACCGGTGACCAAACCCACTTGTGTGAGTGTTCAGATTTTGATGGTGAGTCAGTCACGTTTGAAGATGGGAGCTCTGCCAAAATAATTGGGCAAGGAATAATAGTTGGACTGGGACTCCCTAAGATTAAAAATGTTCTTTATATAGAAGGTCTAAAACATTATCTCCTTAGTATCTCACAAATCTATGACAAAGAACATTTTGTCACCTTGTCAAAAGGTGTGTGTAAAATCTTAGATCAAACAGGAAAATCTATCATGAAAGGTCTACCCACAAGTGACAACTGTTATGAAATTGAAAGTGGTAATGAGAATGTATTGTCTACAAAATGTAATATGGCTATGAAAAGTGAATCCAAACTGTGGCACCTAAGGCTGGGACACGTTCACTACCAAAACCTAGCCAAGTTAAGTTCAAGGAACTTAGTAAGAGATCTTCCTAAGATTAGAAAGGATGAAAAGATTGTATGTGGTAATTGTGTAAAGGGTAAATAGATAAAAATTGGACACAAAAAAGACAACCATCATAACAACATCAAAGCCATTGGATTTGTTGCACATGGACCTAGTAGGTCCCACCAAAGTAGAAAGCCATGGTAGAAAAAGATACTTCTTGGTGGTAGTAGATGATTACTTCAAATTTACTTGGGTCACCTTTCTTCAAGAAAAATATGATGCCTTTGATGAATATGTAATTATGGTAAAGCGACTCTAAAATGAGAAAGGATACTGCATAAATCGTATCAGGAGTGATCATGGTGGAGAATTTGAAAATGAGCGGTTTCAAAGATATTGTGATGAGAAAGGAATTCACCATGAATTCTCAGCCCCAAAAACTCCACAGCAAAATGGAGTTGTTGAAAGAAAGAAGCGAGTATTGCAGGAAATGGGCTCAGTGATGCTGAATGGAAAAGATATGGCCAAAAGCTTCTACGTTGAAGCAGTCAATACCGCCTGCTACATAATAAATAGAGTATACTGAGAGCAGGTTTAAACAAAACACCATATGAGCTATGGTACGGAAAACAATCTAGTATGAAATACTTCCAAGTCTTTGGCAGTAAATGTTACATCCTGAACACCTCAGTAAGTTTGAGTCTAAAAGTGACGAAGGAATCTTTCTAGGTTATGCCTTGAATAATTGAGCTTATAGGGTATACAATCTAAGGACTCTCACCATTCAAGAATCAGTTAATGTGGTGGTTGATGACCAACCCCATGAAGAAGAAAGTCCCTTAAATGAATTAGAAGATGATGTGGATTCATGCATTCTAGGTAAATTAGATAATAAAACTTCCACTTCTAATGAACCTCAACCGTCGTCTAACAGACCCATCATCAAGGATCACCCTCTAAATCAAATCATTGGAGATCCTAATGATGGTGTGAGAACTCAACGTCAGATAGAAAATATTTATAGTCATTTTTTCTTCACCTCAAAAATTAAGCCCACGAATATTGTGGAAGCTCTTCAAGATGAATATTGGATAAATGCTATGCAAGAAGAACTTAAACAATTTCAGAGAAATGAGGTATGACAACTCGTTCCTAGACCACTTGATACAAATATCATTGGAACCAAATGGATCTTCAAGAATAAATCCGATAAATCTGGGAATGTGATTAGGAATAAAGTAAGATTGGTAGCTCAAGGATATTCTTAGATAGAAGGCATTGGATTTGATGAAATATTTGCTCCTGTAGCTCGCCTTGAGTCAATCAGGATTCTCATGTCAATTGCATGTGCCCTAAAATTTAAACTATTTCAAATGGATGTTAAAAGTGCATTTCTCAATGGGATACTTGATGAAGAAGTTTATGTGGAACAACCTAAGAGATTTTCAGACCCCAAGTATCTTCAACATGTCTATCGATTGAGCAAAGCACTTTATGGCCTCGAATAAGCACCACGTGCTTGGTATGAACGGTTGATGTAATTTATCTTGGACCGTAAATTCTATAAGGGTAGTGTAGATAAAACTCTATTCACTCAAAAGACAGAGAATTCATTGCTCATTGCCTAGATCTATGTGGATGACATAGTCTTTGGTTCCACATGTGAAGACACTGCTCATAACTTCACTGATCTCATGAAATCTGAATTTGAAATGAGTATGGTCGGTGAGTTGAACTTCTTTTTAGGACTACATGTGAAGCAATTGTATAATGGGATCTTTGTATGTCAAACCAAGTATGCAAAAGATTTAGTAAAAAGCTTTGCACTTGAATCTGTTGTACCTATCATACTCCCATGAGCACCACACTTAAACTTTCCAAAGATATAAATGACAAAAGTGTGGATCAATACCTGTATTGAAGCATGATAGGAAGCCTATTATATCTAACTGTAAGTCGTCTAGATATATCATTTAGCAAGGGAGCATGTGTGCGATATCAGGCAGATCCTAAGGAATCTCACCTAACAACAGTTAAAAGAATCATCAAGTATATGGCTAGAACAACCTCTTTCGGTCTATGGTATCCATTCAAAACATTTACCATCAATGCTGGATATTCAGACGTCGATTGGGCTAGAAATTTAGATGATCATGAATCAACTAGTAGCGGTTGTTTCTATATCAAAAATTGCTTGTTGTCTTGGCAGAGTAAGAAATAAAATTCAATATCCTTGTCCACTGCCGAAGCCGAATACATCGCTGCAGGTAGTTGTTGTGCACAACTCCTTTGGATGAAACAAATGCTACTGGATTGTGGGATTGAGCAATCCATAATGACTCTCTTCTATGACAACACTAGTGCCATCAATATTTCAAAAAATCATGTTCAACATTCTCAGACCAAGCATATTGACATTCGTCATCAATTTATCTAAGAACTCGTTGAAGAAAAGATCATTGTGCTGGACTATGTGTCTATAGAAAAATAACTCATTGATATCTTAACAAAGCCTCTTGATGCAAACAAGTTCAGTGATCTTCATAAATCAATTGGAGTATGTGCAAATTAATGGAAAGCCCAGTCAAAATAAACTGAATAGGCATATCTTAGGACTATGGTCCTCATGTTTGTTGAATGGTTAATTGTACATGAACAATATAGGCATATCTTCATGAATTAACCATGATATTTATGTCAAGAGAAATGATTTTTTGACATACTTGATGATATCGAGTATTTCTCAGTATCATTAATATTTAAATACCGATGACATCGAACTACACCATCGATGTCATCATTGGCTCTCGGGAAGACAAGTGTCCGTTGGACTTCCCCAACGGTCATATTATATCTGCTGGTTCTTCCCAACCATCATTGACACAGTTTTCAATGAATTATGAGCCCAAGCTCGATGACATCAAATCGGTTTCGATGTCATCGACACTCTCTGCTATAAAAAGGGAACGAGAGCATGAAAAATCTATCTTCTCTGGTTCTCTCCTTCCTTTCTTCTCTGGTTTCCTCCTTTCTCCTACTACCTTTCAGATACCCAACAAGAAAAAAAATGGTGAAAGACAAAGGTAAGGATCTTTCTTCCTCTTTGAAAACCAAGAAGGGTAAAAATGTAAAACCGACAGTAAATAGCTCTCCTCCAAACCGATCAGATTGGGAGCAAGTCACGATTGAAAATTGTATTATTTTGAATACGTTATTGATCCATACGGAGTGGATCTTCTGTTGGAAACAATAGGATGGTAGAATACACTTAGCCTTGGTGGTCTGTTCCAATATGAGATGATTCATCAATTTTTCAATAGTTGCCACATTGTTCGTGATGACCCTCCCTATATTCATTTGGAGTTCATGCATCAAACCAAACTCATTACTCTAGTCAACCTAGGTCATCTTCTAGACGTAGGTGTGACTCGAATTCCAGTCACTAAATGGAATCTAAATGGGTTAGGTATGTGGGGGGAAATTACACGTGCATTATGTCAAGGTGTCACAATTCCTAGAAATGATGAAAATATGATTCATGTCAACTATCTTGGAACCACATTCAAAATCCTCCACAATATCCTCAGTACAAATGTGTATCCATGTAACACAAAAGAAAAGAGTCTCAACTCCTTTGTACTCAATGTTCTATACAATGTGTATCAAGAGGTCCCTGTGTGCCTACTGACTCTCATTCTTGAGCAATTGATTTGGATAATCAAAGGGGATCACCTTGATACCCTCTCATTTCCATCCCTCATATGTAAGCTAGCACATTTTGTGAGCCTGCCGCCTACTTTGGACAAAGTGCAACCAGAGGTATGGTTCAATGATGATGCAATTCAACAATTGTACCTCTCCACTTATTCTTAGCCGGATAGTCCTCTCCTATGGGAGAAAACAGTCAACAGCCAAATCCACTAACACCGTGGCGATCCAATGGGACACCACTCCATAGTCCTTAGTCAGTTACAAACTGTCGGCATCACGTTCTTGAATATCATCTGCTAAATGGACAAGCCGGGATTGACGAGCGTCTTCACAACTGCAAGAGGCATTTGACTGGGATCGAGGACAAGATCGATGCACTCCAACATGCTACACAACAAGTTGTTGACCGGCTGATGGATGGAGAAACTCGAGCACCCTACTTGGTGAAGGAATAGTCGGTGTGAATGTGTCCATACATGGACAATGTGATTACTTTTTGTTGGTACAAAATGATTTTTGTCTGGGGTTGGATATTTTGGATTGTTCATTCTTTGAATGAGGAAAATACTTTTGTTTTGATATGCCCTTGGATAGGCTGAATATTTTGATGGATGATTGTTATTAAATGCTCTAAATTCTGCTAAGTTTGGGCAATTCTTTTGAATACTTCTTGCATGAATGATGATATATTTCTGTTGATTTTAAATGCAGCCGATCTAGTTGTTCATATTATTTACTAATGATCTGTTTGAGCTTTATAGGAACTATCTATGGGATGCATGATATGTGACAAATGATAATTGATCCTCTATTGATTATTAAATGCCCATAGAAGTGGTTTATTGTGTGTGGTTTGGTGATTCCATGCTTTACAACGTATATCTATCTTGAAATGTTTTACTGATTATATGCTCACATGGGAATTATCAGTCCTCCTATTGTCGTAATTCTCCCAGTTTCTTTAATGTCAACTTCAATCATTCGATCTGGCATTGGTATATTAACCTTTGTCAATGAATGACAAAAAGGGGGAGAACAAATCCCACCATGAGAACACTGCTTGGTATATGGTTTTGAGCATGGTGATGTAGGTGATAGGGGGAGCAGCCACAAGAAGATAGGAGGAGTAGCTGTCTGGATTAAGATTGTGTGTGAACTTCATAGTATCTTTGTAAAATTGTGTAAAGTTCATGTACACATAATTGAGGATGTTGTTCTAGGTGTGCTTTAAGTGTTTTGTCACGTAATTGACAAAGGGGGAGATTGAAAGTGCCCTGGTTAGTCAATTAACGTGAGAGTTGAGTCGGTAAGACAAGTGGACCCCATATGAAGATCATCAAGCATCTGCCTCAACTGGATATGTGCTCCAAACTCATCAAAGGTAAAATTAGCCTCATAGCCCAAATCCCAAGACACCCAGGTAAACAAAATCCTCTTAGAACAACATAAGAAAGTATGTCTGTAAACTTGAGTTTCAGAACAGGAAAATCTTTCAAGTTTTTTAGATTGTATTCAATGCTATCAAGTAAACATCAATGGCATCAAATAATCAAGTTCAATGATATCGAAAACCACTCGATATTATAAAATTAGACCATTATATGTCTAGCAACCGCAAAGTATTTTAGACAATATGTTTGATAAATCGAACAGCATTTTGATGATATCGAAATTCAAATATCGATCACATCGAAGGAGAATCGATTATATCGATTTACTTTGAGCCTTGTCCAGCAACTTTTGGAAAATATCCTGACATTGCTTGAGTAATCAAATCATCTCCGATATCATCTGAATTCAAACTTTGATGATATTAAGATGCATTTGATATCATCAAATTCGGTCAAGTCTTTGCCCAGTGAGCTTCAAAGGAAAATCATCTAGAAAGATCGAGGACTCGAAACCATACTTGATATCATCAGAATTTAAATATCGAAGGTATATTGATGAGATCGAATCTGGACAAAACTATTCCAACAATCCTACAAGGTAAATCATATGGGAATGATTGAGGAATCGATAGTAGCTCGATATGATCATAATTCAAACATTAATGAAATCGATATATGATCGATGTTATCGAGATGGATCAAAGATTGTCTAGCAAGCTCTTTTGAGAATCATATGAAAATGATCGATGTATCAAACAGATTGTCGATGAAATCAAAATTCAAACTCTGATGACATCGATGCCTGCTCGATAGCATCAATCCTCAGTCAAAAAGTTCCAGGTGTATTCTTTAGTGGTGTTCATATCATCGAACCTTGATTCGATGGCATCGAAAGTATACGTTCGATGACATCGAAGCAGGCTCGATGATATCGAACTCAGTCAGAATCTGACATCTTTATGACATCTTTATTACCATTGGAGCTTTTTGTCTATTTGAGGAGAGTTTGTTCTTGGTTGCTAAGTGAGAAAAAGAGAGAGTGCTTTAAGAGTGTTATTGCCTATCATCTATCCTAAGCCCTTTTTCTCATGGAAGTTCATCCTTCAATCCACCCTCATCAAAAAAATGAATTTTAACTAGAGATTTATGCAACATGAACTCAGATTGGAGTTCTAAGATTGCACTTCGATCCAATCACATGTTACCTAGATACAGAGTTCTTCAATTTATCTTTATCTCAAATGTTTCCCCGAGATCTGCTAACAAGACTAAATTAACTTCTTTCATGGTGCGCATTCTTCACTCTGTTATTTATGGTACTCAAGTGTGTGTTCCATCTCTAATTTGCTATATGATAATTCAACTTCATCTCCATCCGGGCCATAGCGATATACCTTTCACTTACTTGATGACCACCCTTGCTACTCATTGTCTTGTGGTCATTCCAACTGAAGAAGCTCCTATTTCCCATCTTCCCTTCAACAATTCCAACATTAACAAGATGAATCTGAAGTTGGCTCCTGGCCAAGTTGATAGGGATGCTGGAGGAGCTACTAAAGAAGCTAGAGAGGAAGAAGCACAACCTCCTGATGATGTGACAATGGATAATATATTTGATGAATTAGAATCTGATTCTGAGGCTGCTCTTGATTATCAGCCATCTGATTTTGATGAACGGTTGAGAACCTTAGAGGAGAAGGTGAAAGGTTTGCATGTATCCCAAGAGACTCAATTAAAATATATGCACAAATACCTTCAGCGTATTAACAAGGGATTACATCAAATTGATCCACTATTCCTACTCTATCTTCTGGTTCTGACTAGTTTTTATTCATGTTGGGTTTGTAATAATTCTTAACTTTACTTGTGCTTGAATAGTACTTGGACATGTTTGGTTTATGCTTCATGATGATAATTTTAACATGTTATTATGCTTCATGATGATATTTTGATACTAATTTATGGACATGTTTATGTTATTCACTCTCTTAAATCATACTCTTCTCTTATATTTTATTTAATCCCCTCTTTCATTTTCTTTCTTTTGTCATATTGTGATAAAAAGGGGGAGAAATGTGGTATGATTCTTGATGGTATATGTATATGTTGATCGTTGGAGATGTGTGATTGTGGAGATATATGGAGATACTTTTTTTTTGGATATGTATTTGATTAATACAAGTACTCTACAAATCACTTAGCCTGGATTGAGGGGGAGTATTGGATTGTGGGGGAGTTGTAGTGAGTTGCAGTAGCATTACTAGTGCATGATCCCTTATTGAACTGGTGCATGATTCTTTAATTGGTTTTGTCACAATTTTGACAAAGGGAGAGATTGTAAGTGCTATATTGGAAATCCAACACCTAGATTTGTCAAATTTTGTTGTGTCAAACTATTTAGAATTTGTAACGTGTTTTGATAAGTTGGAAAGATCATCTTCATGCATTTTAAGTTGTCTATGTCATCATCGAACTTTTCTACATACTCAAGTTGAAGAACGTTGACAATGTTCAAGTCTACAAACTCAAGTACAAGAACAGAAGTTCGAAGCTCAAGCTAATGTTCAAGATCACTACCTTAAGTCTAGCTCAAGTTCAAGACTTCAAAGACAAGCTTCATGTACTTCAAGTAATTGAAAGCGATCGATGTTTCGATGTTTCAAACTCACAATCAAGGTATGAATGACCATAGATTGACCATAGGTTAGGTCATATTTATTGCATATTGAATTTGGGTCATTATATATATTTATAAGCTTTTCTTTGACTAGTCCTACTCATTGTTCAACTAGTCCAAGCACTGGCTCGACCAGTCTAAAGTGTTTCTGAATTAATCCAAGATTTGTCAAGAATTATCAAAAAAAAAATTGTTGTGGCTCGACTAGTCGTGGACACTGCTCAACTAGTCAAGTGAACAGTCTCGACCAGTCATGCAGTGCTCGACTCAAAGTCCAGTAAGATTTTTGGTCCCACTCGACCAATCGAGTACATTGCTAGACTAATCGAGCAAGCCACTCGACCAGTCGAGTAATGGGTCTACCTTATCAAGACAGAAATTTAAAAATTGGTTGGTGCTTCGACTAGTCAAACCGACCCTTAGACCAGTCGAGGGAACAAAATGTTTACCTATAAATAAAGGATGAATCTCAAAGTTTTTCATTCATTCCAAGCCTGATCAAGCCATCACTCTGAGAGATAAGTTCCTATAAATTGTGAAGCTATTACTTATTCATTTTAGATTCTATATCTAGCTTTTTGTATTTGATTTTGTGATCTTCATTCAACTCTATTGTATTAAAAAGGAGAATTATGATTTACCCTATTGAGATCAAAATCAAATCAAGTTAACCCCAGGTTGATTTAATTTAAAAATCATTTATACTTAGAACCATTTATGAGATTGTACAATGAATATCTACATCTACATCGAATTGGTTCTATCGGGCTACATCAAAATCTTCAGATAAGTATTTCATTTTCTGTAATTTTTGGTTTGTGAGATTTACCCAGGAAAAACTCATTGTGGGGTTTTTATAATTTTATAAAGCCCATTTGAAAAACACAATTGTGAAGGTTTTAAGGTGAACCTTAGAAAACCTTATTTCATAGTGAAAGTCAATATCCTGTGGGTGTGGATATTGGATGTGTAGTAGTTGTGTGGCTATTTACTAATAGTTGATGTACACACAAATGAACCACTATAATTCCTGGAGTTGTGGTGGATGATTGTATTTGTTTATGTGTGTGAATTTTCTAATTTACTTTATGCACTTGTGGTGAATGGTGTAATTTACTTTATGCACTTGTGGTGAATGTTGTAATAACTTAGTTTATTTCCTTTGCCTCTTTATTGGTTTGGGTTTTTATACTTACATACGTTCTAGTAAGGTTGTCTTGCCATAAGCCTTTAGTATTTGGTATTACGTTGTCCTTAGAACTCAGTTTGTATCAACCTCTCAAGACTAGTGCATTTGAGGTTGCTATTTACTTGTGCTATTTTATTATTTAATTGTGCTATCTATCTTTGTATTTTGCATTTAATTTTTATTTGGCATAGTCCTATTTAAACAACCCCCCCACCCCCCTCTAAGACTTGGTGCTCGGCCTTTTCAGAAAGGTTCCTCCTCTAGCCAGTATCTGAAAGTGTCCTGGTTTGTCAATTAGTGTGAGTGTTGAGTTAATGAGTCAAGTGGGCCTCGTATGAAAATTGTTCAAAACATTGCTTCAACCGGATGTGTGTTCAGAGCTCACCATAGGTTAACTTAGCCACATATCCCAAATTCCAAAACACCCAGGTAAACAAAAGCCTTAAGAAAAACTTAGAACAACGTATGTGTTAAAAGTCTGAAAACCTGGTTTCAAAATGGAAAATTCTTTCGATATCATCGATTCTTAGTCGATATAATCGAACACTCATTATTGATATATCGATATGGTATCGATAACATCGAATTGAGTCCTCTTTATGTCTAGCAACCATAAAGTATTTTGGACAAAATATTCGATAAATTGAAAGTACCATCGATAACATCGAATTTCAAATATCGATGATATCGAAGGACAATTGATGCTATCAAAAAGTCTTGGAGCTCTATCCAGTAAAGGCTTGGTAAATATTTTTGATATTACTCAAGGAATCGAAGGATAATCGATATCATCGAAATTAAAATCTCGATAATATCGACAAAGTATCGAGGACATCGAAATGGGATAAGTTGTGTCCAGCGAGTTTTTGAAAGAAAATCATCTAAATGTTCGAGAAATCGATACCCACATCGATAACATCGAAATTCAAATTACGATGATATCGATATAGAGTCGATACGATCGAATCTGGACAAAACTGTTCCAGCAAACTTGAAAAGGAAAATCTTATGTGAATAATCAAGGAATTGATATTGGCTCGATATGATCGTAATTCAAAAATCAATGAAATCGATATGGGTTCAGTATCATCGAATTAGGTCAAAAAATGTCCAGCAAGCATTCTTAAAATATTCATTAAAAAGATTGATAAATTGAAACCACTGTCGATGATATCAGAATTCAAAATTCAATATCAACAACGCATTTTTGATGCCATTGATCTTCAGTTAAAAAGTTTTGGGTATATGCTTTAGATGAGTTTGCATCATCGAACCCTGGCTCGATGGAATCAAAAGTATACGTTCGACGACATCAAGTCAGGACCGATGAGATCGAACTCAGTCAGACTTAACATATTTATTACTATTGGGACTTTTTGCCTATATAAAGGAAGCTTGCTCTTGGCTGCTAAAGTGAGAAAAACTGAGAGAGCCTTGAGAGAGTGTTGCATACTATTTACCATAAGCTCTTTTTCTCATGGAAGTTCATCCTTCAATCCACCCCCATCATTGATATTAAATAGAGTGGATTGAGGAATGAACTTCCCCATTCAAGGATCATCCACCTACTACCTTAATGGCAAATCCTTGAGCTGGGATACCTTAAATGCTTGAATGCTTGGAATCACTCCTTCTCTAAAATAGGAAAACATTTAATAGAGTAGGATTCCAACATAACCTTGACCCAACCCGTCGCCTTTATTGGAACATCATCAAGTGTTGCAGATCAAGGGAGCTAAAGAATCTTCATCATCAAGGAGGAGATCTTTATCAACATGCTTAATGGGTATAAGACCCTACCCCAAGTATCTATTTCATTCCCCTAGGTCTCGTGGTCCTACCAGTCGAATTCTAGTGACCCGCAACCTGTGGATAGCATTTGCGGTCATTCTTGAGTTGCGTCATGTAGACCCAACCTGGATCGACCCGAAACCTATGTCATTATGTCCGCATCAGTGCCACGGTTCCAATGTGACGTCTCATGTATAAATCCGACATGTACATCTTATGATTTCAGCCCAAGCATTTCTTGGTCATTCATGATGTGGTGGGGCCTACCTCCTAGACCTACAGGTTTTTCAAGGTGGGCCCACCTAGTTATAATTTTCTAGAAGGCCCACACCTAGGCATTCTGCTGCCCTACTTCCTAGCCTCTTACACCTTACAAATAATCATTATTTTTCTTCCCCATAAGCAATCATGACTACGCTCTTACGAAGCAATCATACCTAGCCCCTACAACTCATCATAACCTACCCTCTCTCTCCTTATCTCTCTCCTTCCCTCTCTTTCTTCTCATTTCTAGCAAGCTAGAGCCCTCCAAATGTCCATGGCTTCCACCCCATCTCAGCCCATTGCATGCTCCATCTCTCCCATCCCAACCCTCTAAATCTCATCCTAACCATAGAATCTTCTTCCTTGAATCTTGGAGAGTCCCAATATTGAAGAAGGAAGGAGTAATCTTGAGGTGGGTGCTCCATCAAGCTTCTTCATCTCTTATTCTTCTTCCCTTTCTTCTTTTCTTTTTCTACATGCATGGAAGCATGTAGGACCCACCAATCAATGGTGGAGATCCTACATGGCTCCTAGGATGAGGCCATGGGCCTAAATCCTCCATATTTTCATCCATGGTGGGCCATTCTCTATGGACCCACCATGATGCTTTCTCCTTCTCATTTCTTACACCCTATGGACCATCTAGGCTTTGCATGCATGTGGAAAAAATGATCCCTACCCTCCAGAAAGTTCCTTTGATGTATTATAGCATGCATGTATTATATAACATATTGGATGGTGTGGATTTGGGTGTGGGAGGTCCATTAGTGGCGGGACCTTCCACCAATGGCCGAATTACTTCTTCTCTCTCCTTTTCTCTCTATTTTTCTCCTGTGTATTCTGATGATGTGTGGCCAACTAAGGAGAGGTCAGCAACATCTCAAATCCTTAGTTAGATGGGACGTCCAAGCCCACCTTGATTGGATGTCTAAGCCCACCATGCATGCATGGTTTGGGTGGCCTCCAAAATGGCTTTTTCATGGAGGTCTGAGTGAACTCATAGGTCTAAAATTTTGTTAACCTATCAAGGTGGACCCCACATGTCGAATCAGGACCATAAACCCTTTGATTAATTTGTATGGGCTGAAATATGGACAGCCTATGTTGCTGTCCAGATTTTAGGCCTGGTTAGAGCATGAGTTTTGAGCTATTGTTTAGACCTATTTGTAGGCCTTTCTGTCCAAAATTTCTTTAGGGGTTTTCTTGTGTGTGGATCCCACTTTTATGTAGAATGGGGCCTATACCCTATCTCCCATGATTGAGGCCCATGGGATGGGCCAAAGTAGGCTAACTGTCCAGAACTTTATGGACAGTTCAACAACACAACAAGGTGGAAATGTGCATGTTTACCTAATTTTTTAGAATAAGTGGGCCACCCCAGTGGGCCCCACTTATTTTCCATGAGTAGTACCACCATTCCCATAAATTTTCCAAGGGTTTGGGTAGGTTTAGACCCACTCCATGTGATCCCAAACATAGAGACAACAAGATTTTTACACAACCAGATTTTTCTTATATGTATTGTTGTCCTATTTCTTAAAAATACTTAACATGCTTAATAAATTCAAAAATTTATTCTTGAGGTAGCCCACCCTTGATGGGACCCACCTACAAGATTTAGGGTCATTCGGGCCACTGTAGATTTGAGTGCAGTGGCTGGACCGGCCCACCTGGCTGGACGTCCATGGTGTTGACATCCAGTAAGGCTGGCCATCCCACCCTCCTAGAGCCCACCATGATGTAATGTTTCATCCATGTATCCATCCATTTGGTGTGGCCCACATGGGCGTGGTCCACCCCTAAGTGGGACATCCATGGTGGGGCACACCTTGAGCTTTGACATGGGCTAGGCCGTCCAAGCCTTGGACCGCACACCCCTTGTGGGACGCCCACTACTTTGGGCTGCTGCTGGACTTTTAGTCTAGCAGCAAGGTCCACCTGATTTATGTGTTTTGTATTGACTCCCTATGTGATGGGGCCCCCTATTCATGTTGATAGACCACCCTAGACTTGTATCTCAGTCAAAAATCTATTTTTATTGGGCTCCAACAGGCCCAGATAGCTGGTGGGTTGAAAATCCAGCATGATACTCTATAAATGTGCATTATTTATGGCTAGAGTTTAAAAGTGTGGGGCCCACCATATTGTGAAGATTTTGTAGGGGTAATTCATGCCTTTACTCCCCTAATTTTGGGCTTAATTAATGCATCATTGAGGCCCACTTGGGTTGGGCTATATGGGCACTTATATGTAACCAAATTTTTGGACTCTTTATGCCAAATGGGCTGGAACTTTCTAGATAGGCCTAGTGGACTCTTGGACTGATTTCCCCATGATATTATGTTGGGTTAGTGGGCTGGATTACACAAATGGTTAGGCTCTTGGTTGCCCACCAAATCAAATATATCCTTGGGCTAGAATGTAGGCCCAACTTGCTTGGCTAGAACATGATTATTACCCATGTGGTTAAGGTAATGGGCTCCCCACTAGGCCCACCACAATATGTAGATTTAGTGACCCTTATGCTAGGCCCTAACCTCCCTTAAGGGCCCGTAGTATTGCATATGGGTTGGGCTATGTATGTTATCCTTTGGACCTATGTATTGAATAGGCCTTAGCCCATTTATTTAAGGCCCAATATGAATGTAGGTGGAATGTTATGGCTATCCATTTCTTATTCATGGTGACGTTTGGGTCTTGGGCCTTGATCCTTGGTAGATTATTATTGGGCCGCCTTCAAGGGATAATGGTGGTTGAAAGCCCCCATTAGTGTACCCCTCTAGGCCCTTGTTAGGCCCATTCTTACTTCTATTGGTGGTTAAAGGTCCACCTTAGACCATTTCTAGGCTCATTCTTATTATTTAGGCCCATGCCATTATCTATCTAGTCTCATGGGCTACCTCAAGCTATTGGGCCCCCACTAGAGGTCAATTCCTTATGAAAATTCGTCTAAGTACCTAGACCTAATCCCTTCTAAGGTAGGAGAAGAGTACGACATCGTCCATGACCGCATGATGCATCTTGTTCATCTTCATGACCCATATACATCATTGTGTGCTTGGTTGGCATTGTGTGTGTGTGGTCATGGTTGTGCCTTTGGGCAAGATATTATAGCTTCCTAGAGGAATGGAGTTCCCCTCTTGAGCACATAGGATTCTTGGAGCTAATGCATGATTGGTATGCATGATTCATGCATCTGGCATTTCATTACATGGTTTATATCTGCCCTTACTTCATCAAGGTCGTAGCCTCCACAAGAGTATCGTAGATGGCCATATTGGCTACCAAAAATATCTCTTAAGCATTTAAGGCACGTAGGATGTCCTTGGGTGAAAGCCTATAAACCTTCATGGTACCAAGAGATGCCTCAACACTGAGACTGAGTAGAAAACATGAGTGCCCGAGTGCCTTATACCATTAGGTCGTGACTCTCACTGTAACGTGGTCGGTTGAGATGGGGTGTGGCCTTACCCGCCTGAGTTAGGGGGTAATAGCTAGGCTGAGTTTGACCAACTCGTGAATGGGTCCGCTACCGTCAAGCCTTGCTAGTGATTCATTGTCCACAAGCAGGTAGTGAGGTCTCTTACGCTCATTAAACTTTGCGGCTAGGAGAGCGGTAGTCGGCTAACAGTGTATTTGACCCTGGTAGTTTCCCTATATTGGAACTATATATGATTTTTGGACTTGATATGAGGACTGGCATGTATTGCATTACATTGGCATTGGCTATATAGGCCTTTTGTGCATCACCTCAATATGGCGCCCAGTATTCATGTAATTCTTTGCATAGGCTTAGTATGGCTTATTGCATTCATGATTATCACAACTTAGCCTTGGTATGGCTAGTAGCGTTGATAGTGTTCATGGTTCATGCCGAGCTTCTGCATTCTCTGATATTTCTTCCGGCACTAGTATTACACACAATGACACCACCCTCTAAGCTTTCTATAATCTTATGCATGATTGATACGTGCAAATTATTCTAGGTAGTGGCAGTAGCTAAGGAGCTTTCGGAGCAGGCTGAGGACTTGTTGGAATTTTCCCTTATTCTGCTTATGTTTTCCCCTTTTGAGCCTTGTACCTGTATAAAGTTTTAAATTCCAGTGGATTTGTTATGTGTTCCTATGGTTACTATCTGTGGTTACTATGTTATGATCTTCGGGATGCTCTTATTGGATTTAAACTTATGTTATAAATCCTCCTTGTGGGATCCCATGATTGAAACCTGGTGAATGGGTGTCAAGAGCCGAGAATGGGGCCATACGAAGGCTATTGCGGCTGGAACCGGCTATTGGGTTCCTTTTGAGTCCGGTCACCGAGTCTGGGGCGTGACAATGGGGCTCACCTACTTATCTATAAGTCATTAAAGTTCAGACACCCTGTTGATCATTCCTTTTATAGGTTTGGGTCACAAGTGCTTCTCACCCATTTCAAGTCCTTATAGGAGGCCTCCGACGGGAGAGTATGTGTGGGTGCTGTGTGTTGACCCTTGCTCTTGTGTAGGGCATAAACTTAGATCCTTGTGTAGGTCCTTGACCTATGTGGTCTAACACTTAGGTCCTTGTGTAGGTCCTTGACCTGTGTGGTCTAAAAGTTAGGTTCCTTGCGTGGATCCTTGACTTGTATGGTCTAAAAGGTAGGTTCCTTGAGTGGATCCTTTGCTCATATGTAAGACATAAAACTTAGGTGCTTCGTGTTGACCTTTACTCTTGTGTAGGGCATAAACTTGTGCCTCTGTATAGGCATGTTAGGTACCTTGTGTAGGTCCTAGAGTCAGCCATGTGTAGGTTATACTGGTTTAAGGTAAACCTAATTTGAAACCTGCATTAGTGAAATCCGGTACACTTAAGGGTTGAGTGCATCCACCGGGAGTGGAGTAGGCATATAGTCGAACCACTATAAAACGACCGAGTTTGAGATTGTCATTTGTATATTCTCTTATTGTGTTTACTTTGAATGATCACATGATGCATGGTTATTTAGAACTGATAAGTATCACATCACACACACACACTCACTCATGCATCCATCATAGACTAAATTTATATACTATTTAGATATTGAATAGTCTTGTGATTGGATCTTCTATTTGGCTTGGAAGCCATTAGAGTTAAATTAAAAGATATCTTAATAATTGTTATATTAGGTTAAGATAATGGTAATAGGATTTTAAATTATCATAAAATTTTATGAAGTCCTATTTGCCCCCCTCTAAGACACTTTGACCTATTCCTAATTCTACTAGAGCGGTCATTACTGCAATTTCAATTAGTATTAGAACGGGTCTCTCTTAAGAGCTTAACTGGCTAGAGAGTGATCTTGACTGAAGTTGGAATCGTGTCCAAAGGAGAGGGTTCATCTATAACTAGACCTCCTGTCTTTGATGGTTCAAATTATGCGTACTGGAAAGCTAGGACACACTACTTTTTGCGATCTCTGAATCATGAGGTTTGGGAAATAGTTGAAAATGGATATGTACCACCAACTGACAATGTAGTACTTGAAAATGGTACAACTATCTCCAAACCTAAATCCAAAGAAATGTGAATGGTATACGACAATGAAAAACAAACATCAGAAGCAAAAGCAATGAATACTATTTATTGTGTTGTATCCCAAGAAGTCTTCAACCAAATTAGTATGTGTGGCACATCTAAAGAAGCATTAGATCTGTTGGAAACAACCCATGAGGGAACAAGCATAGTGAAAAACTCCAAGCTGTAACTCCTAACTTCACAATTTGAACATCTCAGAATGGAGGAATATGAGACCTTCATGGAATCCTTTACAAAACTGAATATCATCTGTAATTCCATGGGTGGACTTGGAGAGAAGGTTCCGGTATCAAAATTTTGTAGAAAAATACTAAGATCCCTACTAGAACGGTTCAACTCCAAAGTAACAATTATTAAAGAGTGTGGAAATGTGGATGAAATGAAAGTAGAAGAACTCATAGGTTCCTTACAAACATTTGAACTACACTTTAAACCTGCTCCCAAATCCAAAAATAATGCCCTCAAAACTTCAAAACACATTACCACAAATGTGGAGGAGGAAAGTGAAATGGAAAATGAAGATGAAGAAGTGGCCCTTTTAGCTCAACGGTTCAGAAAATTCTTTCATAAAAACCGTGGCCAACCATTTAAAGGAAAATAGTTGGACAACAAGCATTATATAGGTAAACCTATTAAAAGGTCTAAAGAGCCACAATGTTACTCGTGCTGAAAGTTTGGGCACCTGTCAACTGAATGCCCCAACAAAAAAACCAAAGGAAAGGTTATGGCAACCACTTGGGTTGATACTGAAGAATCAAACTCAGACTTCAGTGATTTAGAGAGTGATGAAGACCAGAAATCCTTGAAAATCCTTATGGCATCCACATCCTCCAACATTCCCATAGAGACTGAGAAAATTAAAGAACCTCAAGTCACAGGATCATTTCCATCTGATGATGAGGAAATAGAGATAGAAGAAGAAGAAAAGGATAATTTACAGGATGTCTATAATCAACTTTACATACATAGCATCAATATCCTTAAAAGACTTAGCATTACTGAAAACAAGAATAAATTGCTGCAAATGGATCTGGATAAAATCTTAGAGAATAATACACACATAATTAATGATCTTCAGTAATACCACTTAGATCACTCAGATAATGATAGGCTAGAAAGAATTAACTCGTTTCTCAAATCTAAGTCAGTAAAACTAACCAAACAGATTGAACTATTGAAAGATGAAAACATGCATCTTAAGAATGAAAATCACACACTTATCTTTGATGCAGAAAAATCAAGAAAATCTATTGAGCTTAGTTATAAATTCTCCCAGAGTAGTGAAAAACTAGAAAGACTCTTAGGGATGGGGAGACATCAAAAAGCCAAGAGAGTACTAGAATATAAAAAATTCAAACCAAACCTCACTCCTGCAGCACCAATGGTAGGAAAAAGTGCTACATCAGGAAGTAACACGAGGATTGCTCCTATTTGTCATTCATGTGGTGACTCTGGTCATTATTCAAATGCCTTGCTACTGGGAGAACTCAATCCAATTCCAGTTTGGACCTTACAGGAAAATGCAGATCAACCAGAAGAATGATACAAACTGTCAAGAGTTCACCAAAGTACATGGAAAGAGGTAAGCCACTTCCGTCCCCACCTGAAATGACTAAGAATATGGAGAAGCTACTTAGTCAGGTAGCTCAACTAAATCAAAAAACAAATGAATTAATGAAATAAGGAAAAGTGATTCAGCTACCCAACATACCCAAACAAGTTCAACGCATGGTAAAAACAACACCTTCAGGTAAACTTGCCTAGTAACTCATTCAAGTCCAAAAACAAGAAATAATACTAAGTGGTACTTAAATAACGGGTGCTCAAGACATATCATAGGTGACAAGACACTTCTCTCCAACTATTCCACTCTTGATGATGGGAAGGTTACTTTTGGTGATGGAAGCACCGCTAAGGTACTAAGGCAAGGGACTATTGTTGGATTACAGATGCTCAAAAATGAGAATGCGTTTTGTGTAGAAGGTTTGACACACAACCTTCTAAGCATCTCTCAAATATGTAACAACAAGCATGTGGTAACATTCTCCACACAAGAGTGCAAGATCTTGGACCAATTAGGAAAATTAATTATGAAAGGTCTTTGCACTAATGATCAATGCTATGTCATTAGAGGCAACAAGAAGGATGATTCTTGTGCCTAATAGTGTGGGAGCACAAAATAATGACTCCAGGCTACAACATCCAAAGCCTTGGACATATGTGTGAATTGATGTATTTTTGTGATTATCATGATATATCCATGGAAAATATTTCGTAAAAAATTCCTTTTTGAGTATAAACAATGGAAATGTTTATAATTTTAGGGATCACTACATTTTGTACAAATTTTGATGTGTATTCAAGCTGATATGAAAATATACTATGATATGCATGTATGAAAGATCATCGAAATGCTCAAATCAATGTCATACTTTTTCTCTTTGATAAGTCAGTCGATGAACTAATCCTCGATTATATTGAAAAAATATCGATATCATTGACGACCTTTCAGAATCAAAAGTGTCACACGTTATAAAGTGTTATCGAAGACATCTTCGATAACATCGACTTACGGCGGTCGATGAGATCGATGTATACTTGATGTCATCAAGAAATTATGCCCGATAAAAGTCGGGTGAGTGGGAAGTTTCTATTTTCATTTCGGTTTTTGGGATTTCTTCTTCCCAAGGGCTCTCCACTGCCATTAACGAAGGAGCGGTTTTCATCCAAAATACAGAGTCCCATATGCATTTTTCACTCTCTTCACTTAAGGTATTCATCCTTTGATTGAGTCTTTCTAGGGCAATTGATTTCAGTTTTTCCCTTCTTTGCATTCTGAACTCCAGTTGGTTCGAAAATCTATGATTCCAATCCCAATCCATGTCTAGAGATAAGGGAAAATTTCCCATCACTGGAGAACCCTCACATCCTACTCGATAGAAGTCTCTGTCCCTATGGGAAAGAGCCAGAGCTGTTAAGTCGCCAGCTCACTGTCGTGGAACCACGGCTCAACAATCGGGTGCGGTGAGGCCACAGCTCTTGCACAAGCTCCTCCTCCAGCCACTATCATTCCTTCGCCGCCCGCCAATATTCTGGAAAAATACTTGGGTGGGAGGCTTGTGCACGAACGCCGAGTAGACAAGCAATGTATTCATTATTTTAATCTGGAATCCCTCCTGTCTATGGTGGATTGGTCACCCATTTTGGATTTCGGTGGACTATGTCATGATGAGAGGACATATCGTTTCCTCACTTATTATCATTCCCCGATCCTTGAGCTTTCATCAATCATAGTCACGGTTGGGGAGATGGATGTTGAAAGCAGTTCTGAGTCTGTCGCCCAATTACTTGGTCTCCCTCTTTCTCCCATTAGCATGTCTGATCTTGATATGGAAGATCCTACTGTGAGATCCAAAGTAACCAAATTTCTATGCCAAGGGAGAGATATTCCCTGGTAACAAGGCAATGCGCTCAAGCCAAATATATGGAACCAAAATATCGGGTTTTGCATGGGATCTTCTCATCAAGCGTGTACCTAAGGGGAACCAATCGAGCCGTTCTTACTGGCTTCATGGTCTGTGTTATGTATAGCATCTCTTCTAGTGTCAAATTATGTCTACCTACCCTCATAGTGCATCAATTAGCTTCTGTTATTCACACCTCTTGAGCAACTCACCTTCCATTCCCTCACATCATCCATATGATAAGCAATGAAATGGGACTTCCTCTTATGGACAATCCTAAGCGTCCGCTATAACATTTCAATAAGATCAACATCCAAAAGATGGACCTTAAGTTCCATAAGTTTACAAAAGAACAACTCATGGAAGAGATACAAGGAGAAGCAGAAATGGGGGCAGGAGAAGCACCTACTGAAGGAGAACCACAGGAGCCACGACCTGTTCCGACTACGCCTGATACCACACAAACTCAGTGATACAAATTTCATCAGGATCGGGTCAGGGCAACCTTACGAGGAGTGGCGAGGATTGAAGACAGGCTGGATAAACAAGATGAGTGGCTCTCAAGCTTAGAGCGGTTGGTGGTCGGATTACAACATATGGCCCAACAGTTCGTCGACTTGTTGATGTGCCATCGTGATGACACTGCTCCTTCCAACTCAGCACCATTGTTTTGTGGATTGCCCCATCACATACACATGTTCCTCACTCATGCTTAGGGAATGGATATCTTTTTGGTTGCCCTAAGCACTTATGAGTGTATGTGATAGTCCACTAACTTGTATAGTCTAACAGTTTCATGTGTCTGTCTGGTCCATGGAGGGACCAAAGATGGTAAAAGTATTGGGTTATTTTTTTTGGATTCCATAGTTGGATTTCTTTTTGGGAAATGTGTGCCCATGAATGGGCTGGATGATATATTTTTGGATGCATATATCCTGCCATGTTTGGGCAATTTCTTTTGATTGCTCTTATTATTTTATGATGATCTTTTGGAGCTATTTGATCATGTGTTGAATGTTTATGGAATGAATGATGATCTTTTGGAGCTATATGATCATGTGTTGAATGTTTATGGAATGAATGATGATATTTCTACGCTTGAAATTTCAAATTACCTATGCAAATGCCTCGTGTTTGTCCAATACTAAATTTTACTTGTCATATGCTCATCTAGATGAATATTGATTATGGGATGGTAATTGGTTTACCACTATCATTATGCTTATAGAAGTTGTTAATTCTATTATGACATAATGATTCTGGGCCTTATGGCTTACTGCATATCTGTCTGGAAGTGTTTCTTTGATTATATGCTCACATGGGAATTATCAGTCCTCCTATTGCCTTAATTCTCCCAGTTTCTTTAATGATAACTTCAGTCATTCGATCTATTATTGGTATATTAACCTTTGTCAATGACTGACAAAAAGAGGAAGAACAAATCCCACCATGAGAACACTACTTGATATATGGTTTTGAGCATGATGATGCAGGTGATAGGGGGAGTAGCTACAAGAAGATAGGGGGAGCAGCTGCCTGGATCAAGATTGTGTGAACTCCATAGTATCTTTGTAACATTGTGTAAAGTTCATGTACACACAATTTAGGATGTTATTCTAGGTGTGTTTTAGGTGTTTTGTCATGTAATTGACAAAGGGGGAGATTGAAAGTGCCCTGGTTTGTTAATTAGTGTGAGTGTTGAGTTAATGAGTTAAGTTGGCCCCATATGAAAATGTTCACGATATTGCCTCAACCAGATGTGTGTTCAAATCTCATCATAAGTAAACTTAGCCTTACATCCCAAATCCCAAAACACCCAGGTAAACAAAATCCTTAAGAAAAACTTAGAACAACATAGGTGTTAAAATTCTGAAAACCTGGTTTTAAAATGGAAAATTCTTTAAGTTTTCAGCTAAGTTCGATATCATCGATTCTTGGTCGATACAATCGAACACTCATTCTCGATATATTGATCTGGTATCGATAACATCAAATTGAGTCCTCTTTATGTTCAGTAAACAAAGTATTTTGGACGAAATATTCGATAAATTGAAAGTACCATCGATAACATCAAATTTCAAATATCGATGATATCGAAGGACAGTCGATGCTATCAAAAAGTCTCAGAGCTTTATCCAGCAAAGGCTTGGTAAATATTCTTAATATTGCTCTAGGAATCAAAGGACAATTGATATCATCGTAATTCAAATCTCGATAAGATCGACACAGTATCGAGTACATCGAAATGGGGCAAGTTGTGTCTAGCGAGTTTTTGAAAGAAAATCATCTAAATGTTCAAGGAATTGATACCCACATTGATAGCATCAAAAGTCAAATCATGATGATATCGATATAGACTCCATACGATCGAATCAGGACAAAACTGTCCCAGCACACTTGAAAAGGAAAATCTTATGTGAATAATTGAGGAATCGATATTGGCTCGATATGATTGTAATTTAAAAATCGATGAAATCGATATGGGTTTGATATCATCGAATTGACTCAAAAAATATCCAGCAAGCTTTCTTAAAATATTCATTGAAAAGATTGATAAATCGAAACCACTGTTGATGATATCAGAATTCAAAATTCGATATCAACAATGCATTTTCGATGTCATCGATCTTCAATCAAAAAGTTGTAGGTATATGCTTTAGCTGAGATCGCATCATCAAACCCTGGCTCGATGGAATTGAAAGTTTACATTTGATGACATCGAGTCAGGACTGATGAGATCGAATTCAATCAGACTTGACATATTTATTACTGTTGGAACTTTTACCTATATAAAGGAAGCTTGCTCTTTGTTGCTAGAGTGAGAAACAAAGAGAGCCTTGAGAGAGTGTTGCATACTATTTACCTTAAGCTCTTTTTCTCATGAAAGTTCATCCTTTAATCCACCCTCATCATTGATATTAAATAGAGTGGATTGAGGAATGAACTTCCCTATTCAAGCATCATCCATCTACTGCCTTAATGGCAAATCATTGAGCTGGGATACCTTGAATGCTTGAATGCTTAGAATCACTCCTCTAAAATAGGAAAACATTTAATAGAGTAGGATTCTAACATAACCTTGACCCAACCCGTCGCCTTTATTAGAACATCATCAAGTGTTACGGATCAAAGGAGCTGAAGAATCTTCATCATCAAGGAGGAGATCTTCATCAACATACTTAATGGGGCTTACTTACTTATCTATAAGTCATTAGAGTCTAGAGACCCTATTGATAATTCCTTTTTTAGGTTTAAGTCACAAGTGCTTCTCACCTCTTTCAAGTCCTCATAAGAGGCCTGTGACGGGAGAGTACGTGTGGGTGTTGTGTGTTGTCCCTTGCTCTTATGTAGGGCATAAACTTAGGTCCTTGTGTGGGTCCTTGACCTATGTGATCTAAAACTTAGGTCCTTGACCTGTGTGGTCTAAAAGTTAAGTTCCTTATATGGATCCTTCACCTGTGTGGTCTAAAAGGTATGTTCCTTAAGTGGATCTTTTGCTGTTGTGTAGGGCATAAAACTAAGGTGCTTTGTGTTGACCTTTACTCTTGTGTAGGGCATAAACTTATGTCTTGTGTAGGCACGTTTAGGTACCTTGTGTAGGTCCTAGAGTCAGCCTTGTGTAGGTCATACTAGTTTGAGGTAAACCTGATTTGAAACCTCCGTTAGTGAAATCCGGTACACTTAAGGGTTGAGTGCGTTCATCGGGAGTGGAGTAAGCATATAGCCGAACCACTATATAACGACTGAGTTTGAGATTGTCATTTGTATATTCTCTTATTGTGTTTATTTTGAATAATCACATGATGCATGATTATTTAGAACTGATAAGTATCACATCTCATACACACTCACTTAGTGCATCCTTCAAAGACTAAATTTATATACTGTTTAAATATTAAATAGTCTTGTGATTGGATCTTCTATTTTGCTTGGAAGCCCTTATAGTTAAATAAAAATATATCATGATAATTGTTATATTAGGTCAAGATAATGGTAATAGGATTTTAGATTATCATAAAATTTTATAAAGTCCTATTCACCCCCTCTAAGATACTTTGACCTATTCCTACTTCTAATAAAGTGGCCATTACCGCAATTTCAGTATCTTGATCAATTTCTCAGTAGGTTTCGTAACAAGATCATCCAAAAATCCTTTTTGCAATAGGCTTGGATGCCCTAGAGTATGATTTTTCAAAGAAATTTGTGGACCTCAGCATAAAGTTTCCTTTCAATCTCCTGAGGTGGCCAAAGTACATATGATTCACCTGAGACAGAAAAAGTTTTAAAGTTAGCGCAACATGGTGAATCACAGACTACAAGTGTTAAGACTCAAATAATGCATAATTTTCCACCTTTATATCTTGGTTTTATAAACTTGAATTAGTTTAATATTCTATTTTACTCATATATGTGTTGCAAGGTGAATTTAAGAGCTTGTATTGAAAAAAGGTACTAAAAAGCATGGATTTGATGCTCACGAATTTACATGCCAAAGATCTACGAAAACCAAGTGAGGAATGAAAAGAATCAAAGATTTGAAATGAAGAATCCTGAAATCGTCCTAAAAAAATGTATTCTAAAGTTTCAAAGTCTATTTTGAGAAATTATGCAGCGTAAAGACTATTTTAACGAAACTGTGCAGTGAGAAGTCTATTTTGGAAAATTGTGTAAATTTGAGGCGATTTCTAGAGTTTTCTAACTTTGTACGAAAATTGGAGTTCCCCACTTATAAATAGGGCTTCCTAGGGCATTTCTAAGCATCATTTAAGGCATCCCAAAGCAAAATTTAGGGTTTTTAAAGAGTTTTTAATTTTATTAAAGTTTTATAAGTTATTTTTTTTTATTTTAGATCTTTTCTATTTGCATTTATTTCTTTCTTCTTATTTTTTTATTTCTGTAATTTAATTATGTTTTTCTGAGTTTCTTCTAGCCCAAGTTAGAAGGGAAGAACATGGGTTTAATAATTCTTTAAGTTATGATGATTGATTGTTTTAATGATGAGAAGAATGGTGTATGCATGTTATCTATTGTCTAGGTTTTATTTTTATCCTCTTGTGAGATATATATGTTTCCATTATATGAGATCCACATTGATGGATAGGCTTATGCTAGATCAATCAGATTTCCTAGATAGGAGAGGTTCTCAACCTGTTATATTTCTTTGATTTTCAGTATCTCATTCATATTGAATTCTTAAAATCATTGACACTTGAGAATATATATCAATGGTGCAAATCCATGATTTTCTAATATTTTATAACACTTATGAAAATATTTAAACTGTTTTATTTTCCGATTAGGCTGACCATAGTGCTCAGATCCTAGTTGTGTTATCCAAGTCATCATGATTTTGGAACATTAACCTATGTGTGGAACTTTGAAGCTTGGGTGTAAGTTTAATTCAGTTGAATTACATCCATTCAAAAATCCTAAAATTAAATCATCAGTTTAGTTTTTATTACTTAGTTTGTTTTGCATTTAATTTTTTCCTTCTCACAATTTATCTCCCTATGGGATCGACCCTGTATTCACGGGATACTACTTATGAACCTTTGCACTTGGAGGCAAGCAATCAAATTTTTAGCGCCGTTGCCTGTGAGAGACAGAGAGATCAGATCTGTGCAAGATAACTAAGGTAAGTTCTTTTCTAAGGTAAGTTCTCTTTTAAACCCTCTAAATTTTCTGTAGATTTTTTTCTTTGAAAGTAAATTCAGTTGGGTCTTTCAAGCACTAACTATGACATAAGGTGGCCCTGTTTGGGATTTTATCACACAAGTGTTATGGTTGTCCTATAGTTGCTATTTGATCACAAAGATCATCCATTGAATCTATTTTCCAAATTAACATAGTTTAATTTCTGCATTAGTTTTTTACTTTTGTTGATTTATTTATTTATTTATTATTTTTATTATTTTATTTTTATGGATTGAACCCTCTTGGTCAGCCCTACCGCCTGGGTTGTTGATTTATTTTTGCTTTGTAACCTGAACCCACATGATCAGCCCTGCTGCCTGGGTTGTTGATTTATTTTTGTTTTATGGACTAAACCCTCATGGTTGGCCCTGCCGCCTGGATTGTTGATTTATTTTTCTTTATGGACTGAACTCTCATGGTCAGCCCTGCCTCCTAGGTTGTTGGTTAAGTTTTTATTTTTATTTTAAGTATCATACTTGTTATTTGATTTAGTGGTATTTGTTGTGTGGTGTGGATGGTTTATATCCCGTTGGAGTAGGGATCAAAACAATTGACTCTCTTCCGAAGGCGGAATAGTTCCAGGCCTTGATCATTCACTTAGAAGAGGCACTCAACATCACTTGGATTCCATGGCAGACCTAGTTGATAATCCAAATCCAAATCTATCAGATCTAACTATAAATCAAAACAGAGAAAATCAACCTAATCCTCCTTTTGAGGATGAAAATGAAGTTCATAGGAATATGCTAAACCTACCACGGACTTTACATGAACATTTGCACCCTAAGAGATCAACTTTACCATCTTGCATACTGTTCCCTACTCACACAAGGAACATTAATTTTAAATCAAGTGTGATTCAATTAATTTCTAAATTTCATGGCTTGGATTCTGAAAGCCCCTATATGCACCTCAAGGACTTTGAGGAAGTAATTGCAACATTACAAGTAAATATGGTAATGGGAATGTACTTAAGCTTAGGTTATTCTCATTTTTTCTAAAGGATCGGGTCAATGCATGGTTCAACCCTCTAAGACCTAATACCATCACTACATGGTAAGCCTTGAGTAGAAAGTTTTTAAAAAAGCTCTTTCCCGAGCACAAAACAAATGTACTAAAATAATAAATCATGTCATTCTCTCAAAAGGGGAATGAACTATTTTTTCAAGCTTGGGAGCGCTTTAAAGACCTTCTAATTACTTGTTCACATCCTGGTTATGAACCATGGCACATGATTGATGCGTTCTGAAAGGGGCTCACCATGGATACCCGTCAGTTCATAGAGATGATGTGTGGTGGAACCTTTCTTGACAAATATCATAATGAGGCTTAGAATTTTCTAGATATGTTAACAGAGAACACGTAGACATGAGATGTCTCTACTAAACCAAACCAAACTAGACCCATTCCTAAAGAGAAAGCGGGGATGTATGTCCTACGAGAGGAAGACGACCTTAATGTAAAATTTACTGCATTGGCTAGAAAGGTCGAAACCTTAGAAATTAGGAAGGTTAATATGGTTAAAGTAAACACTTCCTTAGGTAATTTTTGTAGCATTTGTGGTGGTACAGACCATGACATAAAGGATTGTCAAATAATTTCAGTTGTACAAAATATCACTCATGAGCATGAGTAAGTAAAAGCTATAAATAACTACTAAAGGTCAGTTATGCAACCAATGGGAAACACATATAATCTAAATTGGCGTAACTATCCTAATCTTAGTTGGAGGAATGGACCACAAATTAATGCACTCAATGCACCTCAAATGCCTCCACAAAACAACTTCTTTGGGGCACCTAACAATGCACTACATGTACCCCCGCCAAAGTGATTATCTATGGAGGATGTATTGACTGCATTCATGAACTCTTAAGCTTAAATGAATTAGTCTCTAATATAATCAAATCAGGAATTAAAGATGGTCGTAGCTAGGATTGAGACTTAACTAAATGCTACGGAAAAAGGCACCCTTCCTTCTCAACTTGTGCCAAACTCTAGAAACACACATTTCATTAGAGACTCAAATCCAAGTGAGCTACATCATGAACAAGCTAAGGCCATTATTACCTTGAGAAGTGGAAAAGAGGTCGATAACAAGATAATACAACCGGTAGAAATACCAGAGGATGAGCCACTGTCTCAAGAGAATGATGAACCGATTATGATTTAAGAGCCGCAACAACAAAAGGATTAAGAGACTATCCCTATGAAATATCAAGAGGTGTTGGATGTGCTCCAAAAGGTTATTGTCAATATTCCTCTACTTGATGCCATTAGACAAATTTCATCATATACTAAATATCTCAAGAACTTGTGCACTGTAAAGAGAAAATTAAATGTACATGAAAAGGCCTTCCATATTGAGAAAGTGAGCACTATTATTCAACAAAGAGCCATACCCAAATACAAAGACCCGGAAAGTCTCACTATTCCTTGTATTATTGGAAATTTTTAAATTGAGCATGCTTTGCTAGATTTGGGTGCAAGTGTCAACTTAGTACCTTATTCAATTTATAAACAAATGAGGTTAGGCGAGCTTAAACCAACCAAGATTACACTCCAACTCACTGAATGCTCCATTAAGGTACCAAGGGGAATTTTAGGATGTGCTAATCCAAGTGGAGAAATTCTACTTCCCCGTGGATTTTATTATACTAGACACTGAACCATGTGTAAATGTTAACGCTCAAGTTCCCATCATTTTAAGTCGCCCATTCCTAGCAACTTCAAATGAAATCATAAATTGTAGGAATGAAATGATGAACTTGTCTTTTGGTAACATGCATGACTCTAGAGCTAAATATTTTCAATCTATGTAAGCAGCCTATAGATAATAATGAGATCCATGAGCTGAATTTCATGGACTGCTTGATAGAAGAAGAGGAATTGGAACCTAGTCTGACTGAGGAATTGATTCAAGTCATTGGGGACTTGAAAAATTCTGATTTAGAAAAAGTGCTTGCTGAAATTTGTGATGATAATGAGAGCACTACCACCCAGGACATTAGTATGTACTAATAGAGATCGTGCACTCAAATCTTATCTATCGAGGACTCGCGACCTCTACCATCACCAACCAATGTTCCAAAGCTTGATTTAAAACTACTACCAAATGAGCTTAAGTATGTATACTTAGGTGAAAAAAAAACTTATCCTGTGGTAATCTCTTCATTTTTAGAGAAGGATCCAAGAGATTGAATTGTTGAATGTTATAAGAGACCACAAAGGAGCCTTGGGCTGGACCATTTCTGATATCAAGGGTATAAGCCCTTTTATATACACCCATCGGATCCACCTCGATGAGGACACCAAACCAATTAGACAACCTCAAAGGCATCTTAATCCAAATATGATAGAAGCTATAAAAAATGAGGTGATTAAATTGTTGGATGTGGGAATCATCTACCTAATATCCGATAGTGTTTGGGTGAGTCCAACTCAAGTAGTCCCAAAGAAATCTAAAATAACTATCATGCAAAATTCTAATAATGAACTCATACCAACACATGTCACCACTGGTTGGCGTGTTTGCATTAACTATAGAAAATTAAACCAGGTCACAAAGAAGGACCATTTCCCTCTACCATTCATTGATCAAGTTTTAGAGAGGGTATCAGGTCACTCCAATAGTTTCCTTGATGGATATTTCGGATATAACCAAATAGAGATAGCCCTGGAAGATCAAGAGAAAACCACGTTCACTTGTCCATTTGGCACGTTTTCTTTCAGACGGATGTCATTTGGATTGTGTAACGCCCTATCAACTTTCCAAAGATGTATGTTAAGTATTTTTTTCAAATATGGTTGGGAAGTCTTTTGAGGTTTTCATGGATGACTTCTCTGTATTTAGGAGTAGTTTTGAGGAATGCCTCAGCAATTTATCTCCTGTCTTATCTAGGTGTGAAGAGAAGCACCTTGTCTTAAATTGGGAGAAATGTCATTCATGGTTCAAAAGGAAATTATTTTGAGCCATATTATTTCTAAAAATGGAATCGAGGTAGATTGCTCAAAACTAGACATATAGCTAATCTACCTATCCCCTGAACTATTAGAGATATTAGATCACTTATAGGGCATGCTGGTTTTTATAAAAGATTCATCAAGTACTTCAGTGTCATTACTAGACACTTGACTAATCTTCTTCAAAAGAATGTTCCATTTAAGTGGACAGATGAATGTGCAAGTGCCTTTGATAAAATTAAATCATCCCTTACCACTACACCTATCATGTGTCTACCAGATTGGACACTTCCTTTTGAACTAATGTACGTAGCAAGTGATTATGCCATAGGTGCTATTTTAGGCCAAAGGAAAGATAAACGACCTTATGTTATTCATTATGCGAGTAGAACTCCATACTCGGCCCAAGTAAACTACTCAACAACTGAAAAAGAATTACTTGTAGTAGTTTTTTCTTTGGATAAGTTTAGGTCCTACTTCCTAGAATCTAAAGTGGTCATTTTCATGGACCACTCAGCTTTGAAATATTTTCTATCTAAGAAGGATGCAAAGCCGAGACTTTTGAGATGGATCCTTCTACTCCAAGAATTTGACTTAGAGATAAAAGATAAAAAAGGAGTAGAAAACGTAGTGACTGATCACCTTTCCAAATTAATGTTAGATGATTCCACTGAGAAGATACATATCCAAGACACTTTTCCTGATGAACAATTATTTGAGATCTCCAAATTACCTTGGTATGCGAATATAGTGAAATATCTTGTAACGAAAAAAATGCCCTATCATTGAAAGTCACAAGATAGGAAGCATTTTGAAACCGAGGTTAAAAAGTTCTTCTCAGATGACCCATATTTATATAAATATGGGTCTAATAAGATTTTTAGACATTGTGCTCCAAAAGATGAAGTTTAGAGTGTTATTTCTTTTTGCCACATGGAAGCATGTAGTGGCCATTTTTCTGCTAAGAAAACCACAGCAAAAATCCTACAATGTGATTTTTACTAGGCCACCATGTTTAAAGACACCCATGTTTTCTGTGTTGCTTGCGATAAATGTCAAAGGTTGGGAAGAGTGTCCCAGATTAACATGATGCCTTTATTCCCGATTTTACGATTGGAGATATTTGATTTTTGGGGTATTGATTTTTTGGGCCCATTTCTATCTTCTTTTGGATTCTTTATATATTGGTTAGTGTGGACTATGTTTCAAAGTGGATTGAGGCAATTCTGAGTAGGACTAATGACAATAAAGTGATCATACAATTCCTTAAAAAAAATATTTTTCTAGATTTGAAACTCCAAAGGCCATCATTAGTGATGGCAGGTCTCACTTTTGCAATAGGACATTTGAGGCTTTAATGAAGAAATATGGCATCAAGCATAAAGTGACCACCCCATACCACCCACAAACGAGTGGGCAAGTTGAGATTTCTAATCGAAAAATCAAATACATTTTAGAGAAAACTATAAGGCTAGATAGAAAGGATTGGTCCCTTGGACTATCCGATGCTTTCTAGGGTTATAGGACTGCTTATAAGACCCCGATTAGAATGTCTCCATATAGATTGGTGTATGAGAAGGCTTGCCACTTGCCTGTGAAATTGAAACATAAAGCCTACTGGGCAATAAAGAAATTAAACTTTGACATGAACCAAGCATGTGGACAAAGGAAATTAGAGTTGAATAAATTAGAGAAGCCGAGAAGAGACTCCTATGAAAATTCTAAAATCTACAAAGAGAGACCAAAGTTTTTCATGACAAAAACATCTTGAGGAAGAATTTTAAACCTCAGCAAAAGGTCCTATTGTACAATTCTCGTTTTCAATTCTTTCCGAAAAAGTTAAGATCAAGATGGACAGGCCCCTTCATTGTGAAGAATGTTTATACTCATGGGGCTACTGAAATTAAGAATCCACGTAATGGCAATGTCTACAAGGTTAATGGTCAGAGATTGAAGCCTTATGCGAAAAACTTTCATTTGGGAGCGGAGTTCATCCCTCTTCATAAGCCAGAATATTCAGATTGATTCTCCTAGTTTGATGGAGTATTTTTATAGGATTTGTATCATATTCAATTCTTTTTAGTGTCACATAACAAGTGAGTTTTTCATAATAGGTACTATCCACCCTTTCTTTTATTTTTATTATTCTCTACATTACATTATCATTACATTGGGGACAATGTAGATTTTAAGCTGGGGAGTGTGGATAGTCATCCATATTAGTTTTTCTTTTTAGGTTTTAGTTTATTTTATTATTATTTTTAGGTTTCAGTTAGGTTTAAGTTTATTTTTTTAAGCTTACGGGGAAATTTTTTTGAACATTTTCAAAATAATATATTTATATACAAGAATGTAAACATGATATTATGCGAATTCCAAAGGCAAAGTTAATATTTATTCTAGGTTGATAGTAGTCAGAATTCTGATAACTGAAAATTATAGACTTGAGTTCAATTATCTAATCACTAGGTTAAAGTGAATTGTAATTTGATATACTAAATTCACAATACACCCTAGCTAACTAAGTGAGGAATATGATATGTGAAATAGAATAACAAATTTTAATTCAAAAAAGGTTGAATGAACTAGTACCATTAATATATGCTTAAAAGAGAGAATGTTGAAAGAAAAAAAGTAATGGAAAAAGAAAATTTTACTATAGAGCATGAATGCAATGACCATAACAATCGTGTTAGTAATCCGGAGTAAGGATACTAAGTATCTATTGTTGTTACCATTACAAGTACGATACCTTAGGTTATGAAGCAAACTTGGTAGGAATTATCATCTAAGGGTGGTCTATAATAATGAGGATATGATGATAAAAGAAGAAATGTCATGAAGGATAGAGAATATACATATTTCTCAAAATTAGACTAGTGTCACAGAGCACCTAAGTATATTGGATCATAACTATTCTAAATTTTGATTATGTCTCTGAACTCAAGGATGTAATAAATTAGGAAATTGAGATTCTAACTAACTTCAGACTTAGGGTAAGTATTGTTTTGTTTTGAAATTCATATGATGAATGAAAGCATAATTGTATAAATTTCCGAGTGTTGAACTATTTTTAATGTTTTCCATGTTTGTGGGTAACATTTCTGGAAACCCTCACGAGACTATAACTCTTCCACTAGGAGAAACCTAGGGGTTAAAAGGCTTGTTGCATATGCTAAATGCAATCGAGATTACCTGCGAAAATAATGTAATTACAATTTTTTCATTTTAATTTTGTTTCTAAAATTAGTTTTTATTTTTATTTTTACTTTTCTTCACTTATTTTGCTCAGGATTAGCAAAATGCTGGTTGGAGGGTGTGTTAAGACTCAAATAATGCATAATTTTCTCCATTTATATCTTGGTTTTATGAACATGAATCAGCTTAATGCTCTATTTTACTCATGTATGTGTTCCAAGATGAATTTAAAAGCTTAGATTGAAAATTTGTGCTAAAAAGCATGGATTTGATGCTCAAGAATCACCAAGGCAATGGATGGATCTTAGGAGACCAAGATTGAAAAATTCATATGCCAAAGATCTAATAAAACCAAGTGAGGAATGAAAAGAATCAAAGATTTAAAGTGATGATCTTGAAATCATCCTGAAAAAGTGTATTTTAAAGTTCAGAAGTCTATTTTGGAAAACTGCGAAGCGTAAAGACTATTTTAACAAAACTGTGCGGCGAGAAGTCTATTTTGGGAAACTGTGTAAATTTGAGGCGGTTTCTAGAGTTTTTCGACTTTGTACAAAAATTGGAGTTTCCCACTTATAAATAGGGCTTCCTAGGGCATTCCTGAGCATCATTCAAGGCATCCCAAAGCAAAATTTAGGATTTTTAAAGAGTTTTTAATTTTATTAAAGTTTTATAAGTTGTTTTTTTATTTTAGATCTTTTTTATTTGCATTTATTTCTTTTTTCTTATTTTCTTATTTCTGCAATTTAATTATGTTTTTCTAAGTTCCTTTTAGCTCAAGATAGAAGGGAAGCACATGGGTTTAATAATTCTTTAAGTTATGATGATTGTTTGTTTTAATGATAAGAAGAATGGTGTATGCATGTTATCTATTATTTATGTTTTATTTTTTATCCTCTTGTGAGATCCATATGTTTCCATCATATGAGATCAACATTGATGGATAGGCTTACCCTAGATCAATCAGATTTCCTAGATAGGAGAGGTTCTTAACCTGTTATATTTCTTTGATTTTCATTATCTCATTAATATTGAATTCTTAAAATCACTAACGTTTGAGAATATATATCAATGGTGTAAATCCATGATTTTCTAATATTTTATATCACTTATTAAAATATTTAAACTGTTTTATTTTTCTATTAGGCTGACTATAGTGCTCATTTCCTAGTTGTGTTATAAAAATCATCATGATTTTGGAACATTAACCTATGTGTGGAACTTTGAAGCTTGGGTGTTATTTTAATTCAGTTGAATTACATCCATTCGAAAATACCAAAATCAAATCATCAGTTTAGTTTTTATTACTTAGTTTGTTTTACATTTGATTTTTTTCTTCTCACAATTCATCTCCTTGTGGGATCGACCCTGTATGCACGGGATACTACTTATGAACCTCTACACTTGGAGGCAAGCAATCAACAAGTAGATAAAATTTAGAAAAATTCTCAGTAGGTAATGTAGTCTCAACATATTTTGATGTTTCAGGCTTTAGTTTAACTTTCAGCTCTCCCTCCCTTAATGGTAAACATTCAAGATCTATGGAAGGAGGGGCTTCAGAATAAGGGTTCTCTTAGTCAGTAACAACCACCGAGGTATTATTTTGTAAAGGCCTCCATAATTTCTTTTATCATGAGACCATTTAAATCCACAAAGTGTGTCAAGCAATCTTTGAAACATTCAGTTGAAAGTAGTTCATTCACCACATCGAGATCTGTGATGCTATGCCCAATAACTCCTTTATCTTTTTCAAGAGTGGAAATGAGCATACTCTCTTGTTTTTTCTCAAGGTGGGATGAAGTCACCACCAGGTATATCTCTTCTTGACCTAAGTAAACCTGTTCAAGATCAACAAGCAAAGATTTTAAGTCAAGCTTTGATGTCTTGAAGCTAGACAGTTGAGGCATTACATCAGTTTGGGGCAAATCCTTAAATTGTGGCCTTCACCAGTTAACTTCAAGTGTGAGACCCGACCCGAGTTCGCATGTGTGCATATGTGTGTGTGAGTATGCATTCCGTCCATCTTGATCCCGAGATCCTACCAGTCGAATCCCGGTGACCTGTAACCCTTGGATAGTGTTTGCGGTCATCCGTGAGCCCAGTTGTGAAGACCCAACTTGGATTGAGTTGAGACCTATGCCATTGTGACCGCATCGTCGCCGCGGTTCCAATGATGCATCTTGTGTGTCCATCCGATGTATGGATCATAAGTTATGTACATCTCATTTGTAGCCTTTGAGCATGATCATGTGGCCTACCTAGTGTGGAGGGCACGTTTTTCAAGGTGGCCACCCTCTTTTGTGCAAATTTCAACACACACTACCCATACACTACCTAAACCCCCAAATCCTACACCACCCACCACCCACACACTACCCATCCCTACTCTAGCCTAGCAACATAGTTTATATCACCATAGGCTATGATGATTTTTCTCTTATCTAGGAGAGAGAGTGATGATTACTTTTCCTCTCTCTCTTTTCTAGCAAATTTCCATACTCTCCCTCTCATTTTCTCTCTACTCTCTTCTCTCTTTCTTTCTCTCTTAGAAAAAAATCCAGCCCCATTTTCCCTCTTCTCCAGCCCCTTCTCCCTCAAATCCTCTCCCATCTAACCTTCAATAATCCATCTCACCCATTGAAACATGTCCCTTGGAGCATAAAGAGAAGATTGATGTAACTTTGGAGTGGGATCCATTAAGGTGGGTGATTATAATTTCTAATCTTGTTTTCTACCCTTTGATCTTATTTTTCTTCCTAGATGGATCATGTGGGACCCACCAATCCATGGTGGGGATCCCATTTGATCCCATGGATGTGGCCCTTTGGCCCATCCTACATGCATGTCATGATCCATGATGGGGCCGTTCTCCATGGACCCCATCATGATGTATTTAATGATCCACTCCATCTTAAGGTCATCTAGACCCTAAGGATCATGTTGGAATGGCATCCCAACCATCCATAACAATTATAGATCATGCATGTAGTGATTTTATGTTGCATGTACAATCAATGTAGTTGTATGGGTATGATTCACTCTTGGGAGGGCCCACTAGTGGCGGGGCCCTACCCCCATGACCGGATTACTCTCTTTTCTTCTTCTCTTTTCTTTGATGTATGAATGATAATGTGTGTGTGGCCCATTTAGTGGGCCTTGGATGTCCCAAAATAAATATATAAAAAAATCCAGCAAGGTGGGATGCCCTTACCACCCAACTCCATGATCATTGGACACCTTAATCAATGCATGCAAGTGTCCTAGTCCTAGTATGTGATCTGGGCTTATGTGGGGCCCATTGAGGAAGGCCACACACCCTTTTTATGGCTGAGATTATTGAAATATAGGCTGATGTGTCGCGCCATGTATTGCTGTCCAAAAACCTGAACTGTTGCATGGATTGTCATGTTCAATCTTTGGCATGGATTTTTGGATCATGATTGTCATTATTTTCTTTATAAGTATGGGGTGTAATGAGAAGGTGTGGACCCCACCATGAGGTGTGATGGGTCATACCTCAGATGGTCCATGATATGGTACCCAAAAAGGAGGCCCATAGGGGTGGGCGGTCCACCTTGTTGGGCTGTCCAACCCACATGTATGGAGGGAAAACATACACTTCAGCTTGGTTTCTCTAAAGGATGGGCGACTTTTATGGACTCCAACTTACTTTATTTTATGAAGAAAATACTAAACCTCCATTTTCCCCCTCTTGGATGAAGGTTGGGCCCACCTTATTGGGTAAACAATGCATGGACAGCAACATCTCTTCCTAGACAGATTGAAATTTCTAATTTAATTAAAATATTTATGAGTATCCAAAAATCATAAAATTTTGCATAAGGGTGTTTCACTCATGTTAGGACCTACCTACAAAATTTGGGGGCCAATGGACACCTGTACACACCATGGTGGTGGCTGGACTGGCCCATTACAATATGGTGTCCAGATCAGTCCGATTTTCTGGACAGTCTGTTTCATTTAAATAAATTAAAATATTTTTAAGTGTTCAAAAATTCTGAAATTTTTGGAAATGTTACCCACCTATAGAAGTATCACTCTACAAAATTTTAGGCCTAACGGACATTCAAGCTGACTGTGGTGCGGCCTGTAAGTTTGGGTTAGTTTGGGCCAAATACCCAGGCCCATATGGGACGCCCCATGTGGGCTACCTGCTGGACTTTTGTCTAGAAGTGTGGCCCACCTACTCCCTTGTGTAGTATGATGTAACCCTATATGGTGGGGCCCTCTGACTTGATAGCTGGACCACTTGGGCTGATGTCCTAATCAAATGAAATAACTACTGGACTCCAATAAGCTCATAAACCTGTTGGGTTAAAAATCCAGCAACTTGTTATAATTATGATTGGCCTTTGGCCTGAAATTTTGAGAAGTGGGGCCCACCACATTATGAAGATCTTAGAGAGAATAATTTATACCTTTGGTTCCTTAAATGTTGGGCTTGATAAATGCACTTTTGAGGCCCACCACAGTTGAATTTAATCGGCTCCATGGGTGTAGCTGGTTGTTGAATTCTTTAGGCCCAATTGGGCTAGAACTTTCTAGATAGACCCATTGAACTCTTGGGACATTTTTACCATACTATTGTGTTGGGTTAGTGGGCTGGATTACCTAAGTAGATGGGCCCTTAGTTGCCCACCAAATCAACTTTAATACTTGGGCCAGGTTGTAGGCCCAACTTACTTGACTAAGGGCATGACATTTGCCCATGTGGTTTGAGCAATGGGCTACCCACTAGGCCACCACAATATATGGGATTAGTGGCCTTTATGTTGGGCCCTAACCTTTCCCCTATGGGCCCATAGCGATATATATGGATTGGGCTATGTGTGTTTCCCTTGGACCCATGTTGTAGATAGGCCTTGGGCCGCCTTTCTGAAGCCCAGCATGAGTATTTGTGATATGATTATGGCTATCCGTTTCTTATTTCTGATGTTGCGTGGGCCTTGGGCCTTGATCCATAATCAATTAGAGATGGGCTAACTCTTGGGGACCAATTGTGGTTGGATGTCCACATTGGTAGCCCTAAGGTAGGCCCATGGGCTTCTATAGGTGGTTAAAGGCCCACCATAGACCCTTGCTAGGTCCGTTTCATCTATGTAGGCCTATACCATTAGTCTCATGGTCCTTAGTCTAGGTCCTTAGTCTCGTGGGCTACCCCAGGTGTATGGGCCCCCACTAGAGGTTGTATTCCTTATGAGGAATTGGTTAAGTACCTAGACCCTTCATAGTTAGGTAGAGAGTTCATCTTCACCTCATCGGCACCCCTATTCATCTTCATGGGCTACTCTCATACGCATCATATGTATGCTTGGTTGAGGTATGATTGGCCATGGCTGTGTCATTGTGTAGGACATGTTGCTATCTCCCCAAGAGATGGATGCTTGAATTGATGCATGGGTGATTGTGTGATTCATACATCTGGCATTGCATAGCTTGTGGATATCCGCCCTTACTTCATCAGGGCCTTGCCTCCACAGGGGTATTCGTGGATGGCCGTATGTGTGGACACCAGAAATATTAGTTGAGCATACCGGGTGCATAGGATGCCCATGGGTGAAATTCTCAAAACTTCCATGGTACCAAGAATCTGCTCCAATGTCGTGACCGGGTGGAATACATGAGCGCATGAGGGCCTTATACCGTTAGGCCGCAACTCCCACTGTCATGTAGTCGATTGGATAGGGGTGTGGCCTTACCTGCCTGGTGTGAGGAGGCATTGCTAGGCTGAGTCTGACTAGCTCGTAAATGAGCCCACTACCTTCAGGCCTTGTTGGTGATTGGTTGTCCACAAGCGGGTAGTGAGGTCTCTTACGCTCGTTTGACTGTGCGGGGTCTGCAGAGCGGCAGTCAGTCAGCAATATAATGGACCCCGGTGATTTCCTTATGATTGAAAATGTACTTGACATATGGTTTGGATATGAGCACTGACATTACTTGCATCGATTAGCATTGGCTGTACAAGCCCCCCCTTCATACATTGCCTTGGTATGGCACCCATTACTTATTGCATCGCATTCATGTGAGGCCTTGGTAAGACTAGTGATATGTTCATTGATCATGCTTCTCTCCTTATACCTCCCACTATGCTTCTATGCACCATTGTCACACACTTACACCACCCTCTAAGCTTCTATAAGCTTATGCACAATTGATGCGTGCAGGAGACTCTAGGTAGGTGCCGTAGCAGTAGAGCGTGGAGTAGAGTTGAGCAGTGAGGACTCCAGTGTTGTTGATTTCTCTCTCTTTTCCTTTGATTCTCATGTATGTCCTTTTGGACCTTTTGGATGATTGTAAAAGTTTAAATTTTTAGTGGATTTTGCGATGTGTGCCTTTGTTATTCTCAGATATACTTGCTGTGATCTTGGGTATGCTCGTATTGAAAATGATTATACTATTATGAAAATCCTCCTTGTAGGATCCCAAGATCGGAACCTACCTCAGGAGCCGAGAATGGGGTACTATGGAGGCTGTTGTGGCCAGAACCGACCATCGGGTTCCTTGTGAGTCCAGTTACCGAGTTTGGGGCGTGACATCAAGTATCGGCACAGTTTTAAGCATGACATCCATCTCCCTAATTGTGTCATCGTCCAAATCAAGGGACTGGGCCAAACACATTTCAAGAGGGTCAGAGTATAGAGTCAGGAGCGCTCTATCTTCCACGAACGAGTCAATCATGTTAATGTCGTAGGCCTCGTCATCATCCTCTGCCTGTTTGCTCATATTGAAAAAAATATTGAGCTCCAATATCATATTTCCAAAAGATAAATTTATGACTCTATTCTTACAATTAATGATTGCATTTTATGTAACCAGGAATGGGTGACCAAGAATGATAGGAATTTGAGTGCTCATATCTACGATGGGTTAAGTATCCAGGATGATAAAATCTACTGGATAATAGAATTTGTCAAACCTAAACCAACACATCTTCAATGATCCCTCTCGGTACACGAGCTGATTGATCAGTAAGTTGTAATGTGGTCTGGGTGGGTTTTAATTCACTTAGGTCCAATTATTCATAAACCGAGTAAGGAATCATATTAACACTCGCCCCCAAGTTAAGAAGTGCATGCTCGATTTGGTAGTTCCCAATTACACAAGTGATGGTTGGACTACCAGGGTCTTTGTACTTTTGTGGCACGTCTTGCTTGAGGATTACACTCACTTTTTCTGTTAGAAAAATTCTCCGTTGAATAGTCTGTCATCTCTTGGTAGTGCATAGATCTTTTAAAATTTTGGCATATGAAGGGATTTGTTTAACGGTGTCCAATAGAGGAATGTTGACCTTCACTTGCTTAAGCACCTCTAGAATATCCTAAGAGTTTAATAGAGGTTTTGGTGCAATCAACCGTTGAGGGAATGGAGAAATCAGCTTGCCTTGAGGTTCCAGTTCTAATCTATGTGGAGCAATGCTAGGTCTATCATTTGTGTCTTCTTCCAAGTCCTTAAGACTTTTTAGTCTTTACCGAAATAGATTTGAAGGTGTTTTAAGACTGGATCCTCTTGAAGGTTCCCTTGATTTAGGAATTAGTTAGGAAATCCTTGCGGAGTAGTGTCCATTTCTCCAGCTTGAGTAGTATGTATTTAAGGAAGGTCTACTAAAAGGTCTTTAGTAGTTGTTCATGACATTTGACTGCTCATTCAAAATTTTTTAAAAAGCAAGTATTGTTGGACAATTTTCAGTTGTATGTATGTTGCGAGCATAAATACTGCAAACTTCTTTCTTAGCCTTATCCTTCTATTGTTCCATGGCCTCGACTCTTCTTGTAAGATTGGTCACCCTTGCACTCAAGTCATCTTCTTCTTTTATAGCATACATTCTTTTAAGGAGAAGGGAAAGAGTTTCAGCCTGACCGTGTCCTTAAACACATTAGGAAAGTATAAAGGCTATTATCTCATCAAACTCTTTTAAGTGTAGATATGGATTTTTATATTCAAGTCCATGAAATTTTGGAAGGAGTTGGATCACCCCCGGCTTGATAGTCATATGTCCTGCATTCTCTGGAAAAACCTACAGGAAGGTGTGCTCACCCCCACCGGTTGTAAATAATCTCATAAAATACGAGGCGGGAGTGCTTAATGCACCTCATTCTCATCCTGGATTTTCTCAACCCTAGGTTGAGGATTTGGAGGTTGATTGGCCGGTTGATTGGCAGTCATAACTTTAGTTAACTCTATGAATCTCGAGTGGTGTCTAATCCTGTGATAGATAGATAACCCATCATCCAATCCTCCTTTACTCAAGAGATATTGAGTGTTATCACGGACCCACTTGGGCATAAAACACTCTCAGCCCTCAATTTTAGAATCTAACTTAAACCTAAAACAAAGAAGGAAAATAGAAATCTAGAAATAGAAAGAGAAAGAGAGAGAATTAGAAAGAAGTTACCAAATTAGAAGTTTCTCTGTTAGGATCCTGCAAAAGAAAAAGGAAAGTGAATTAGTTTCTAAAAAAGAAATAAGAAAGTGTCTAAAAATAGAAAGAAAAAGATGAGTTTGTATCTAAAACTAAAAAGGAAAGTTTTTTTAAAAAAAAACAACCTAGTTTCTAAAAATGAAAAAAGGAAAGTTTCTAAAAGCAAAAACAAAAAAAATAAAAAATTGCAAAGTTTCTAAAAACAAATTAGGAAAGTTTCTTAGAAAAAGTAGCCTAGTTTCTAAATACGAAAAAGGAAAGTTTCTAAAAACAAAATAGGAAAGTTTCTAAAAACAAATTTGGAAATTTTTAAAAAAGCAACCTAGTTTCTAAAAATGAAAAAGGAAAGCTTCTAAACCTATAAATAGAAAGTTAAGTTAGTTTTTAAAAACAAAATAGGAAAGTTTCTAAATATATAAATAGAAAGAAAAGTTAGTTTCTAAAAAAAAAAGTGAGAGAAACCCTAACCTAAAAATAAAAAGTAAATAAATCTTAATCTTAACCTAATTCCAAGACTAATTAAATTCAGAAAATGCAACCATTAGTCCCTGGCAACGGCACCAAAAACTTATTCATAACCCCAAGTGCAGGGTCGCGATGTAGCAATAATCTCAGTAAGACTGAGGTCGAATCCACAGGGACTGAAACTTGTATGTTTCTGAAATTAACTAGAAGTAGAACTAGAAGAAGATGTGAAACTAATTCTAAAGTATTTGAGAGAGTACTTGTGAATAGAGTAATTAAACCTAAGAATTTAAAGGTGGGAATTAGGGTATCAAGGATCCACTTGTAGTGATCAGGGAGCCTTCTTACTTGATTTAAGTAACACAATTAGAATTGGAGTCCTATCCTATCCAATTGGAAAATATATCAATAAAACTGAATATGAACTTCTATGAACTTGATTCTCAATAAAGGAGAACTATAATAATTAGCAGGGATTCCATCACCAAACCATGCCCAGGAGACAATGGCAAACAACAAGATTTACCAATCCCATAATCTCAGAGTAGGAGAATTGTGAAGACTAGGAAGGATTCCATCACCCTACCATGCCCAAGGGACGATGGTGAAAAATAGGACATACTAATTTCACAATTTCAAATCAGGAAAATAAGATAATCAAAGCTATTGCAGATCTGCTGTAATTTGAGTCATAATAAACCATTAAAAACTGAAAGTATTCCTTAAATATCAAATTAGAATCCATGAAGTTTAACATAAACAAGAATCAAAGCAATAGAAACATCCCATCATGCTACATGCATCACTTCTTAGCCCTAGCTAAGAGGTTTAGCCAACCATAGACATGATTATATCTAAAACCCTAAAAGAAAGCATGGAAACAACTAAGGAAGAAGAAGAAAAACTCTTGGCGGTAGCTTCTCCACTCTTTAAACCCTAGAAGATACCTTGGAGCATCCCAAGGAGTTTTATTTATGGTTATGGAACTTTAACTTTTGCACCTAGTTGGAAAACTCTATAAACCACCTCAAATTTACGTAGTTTGCTAAAATAGACTTCACTCTGCGCAGTTTTCCAAAATAGACTTTACTCTATGCAATTTCATAGAATGACCCAGAGTTTCAGAATATGCTTTTTTAGGACGAGTTCAGGATTCCTTTTCTTCACTTCAAATCTTTGATTCTCTTCATTCCTCACTTGATTTTCTTAGATCTTTGGCATGTGAATTCTTCAATCTTGGTCTCCTAAGATCTATCCCTTGCCTTGGTGATTCTTGAGCACCAAATTCATGCTTTTAACACCCTTTTCAATCTAAGCTTTTAAATTCACCTTGCAACACAAACATAAGTAAAATAGAACATTAAGCATTATCATGTTCATAAAACCAAGATATAAATGGGGGATAATATGCAATATTTGACCCTCAACAAAAGCCTTAGCATTAATTGCATTGCTTAACTTAATTTGTAGATTAGCTTAAGTAGGCAATTCAGTTTAAAAGGACATAAATTTTATTTGGTCCTAATCACCCCTTATAGGACATAGTCATCATTCTTTAGATCCGCCAAGCTTCTACAGATGCAACATAGTAGTCCCATTACACTAAAGGTGAATTTTCAACTAAATGGGGTTTCATATGTCATACGGTAAGCCCATAGTGCATCGATTAGTTAAAGTGACTAATCCTTTTGATCTAAGTTAATTGTTTTCTCCAAGATCTGTTTAATCTTCCTATTTGATATTTCATCTTGGTTGCTCGTTTGAGGATGATAATGGGTGTTCACTTTGTGTGAAATACGATATTTCTTCATTAATGTTTCAAATGGTCTATTACAAATGTGAGATCCCCCATCACTTATGATGGCTCAATTTGTTTTGAATATGAATAAAATATTTTCTTTCAAAAACTTAATGATCGTGCGATGGTCATTATTCTGACATGGAATTACCTCAACTCATTTAGAGACATAGTCAATGCCAAGAAGAATATATAAATTCCCAAAAGATGGGGGGAATGGTCCCAGGAAATTGATGCCGCAGTAATCGAATACTTCAATTATTACAATGGCATTCAATGACATCATATTTTAATAGGATAATCCTCCTAATTTCTGACATATCTCACATGCTTTGTAAAGTTCGCTAGTATCCTTGAACATAGTGGGCCAATAAATGCCGCACTATAGAATTTTTGTTGTGGTCTTCTTAGGCGAAAAGTGGACACCACACACATGAATGACAAAAGGAGACAATACTATGTTGTTCATGATTACGTACACATCTCCTTATGATTTGGTCTGTGAAATATTTGAAAAGATAAGGATCATCCTAGAAGAAGTTGCGTACCTCGATAAAGAATTTTTTTTCTTATCGTGCACAGACCAATGAGTAGGAATTATGCTTATTGCAAGATAATTGGCAATGTCAACTTACTAAGGTAATAAGAAAACTTTGAAGAGTTGTTCATTAGGGAACATGTCATTGATAGGCATTGTCTCCATTGAATCATACTGTCTTCGATACCATCGACAGAGGTTCGATTGCATCGAAGAATATAAGTAAGATATATTGGAAGATAGATAAAATAATCACATAAGTTAGACAATAATAGGAATTCAGATTAAAAAACTATGTGACGAGCCAACACAACATGACATGTATATATGTATCAAATATAAATGCCCAAAATTGGCATGAATATCTAGAGAAAAATATCATCATCCAAAACCCATAAGCCCAAGTAGGGCACAAATATCCAAAATCAAATATCCCATAAAGGAACAAACATATACACATCACCAATCATCTGATTTCATGATATACAAAGATAAATCAAATTAGATGGGCCAGGACATCTAAAAAGATATCCAATGTCATTGACCAAAACCTATACTTGTGCATCACTAAGCTGGACCCGGAATAGTTGGAGCATCCTCATGGGGAGCGGTGTATTCTTGACGACTCAGAGTCAGCTCCATGAGTTCTATTGAGCTTATAGCATCAGTTCTATGCCGGTAAGTCTGGTTTCACACCGACCTACATGCTCTTTTATGCTTGATTGTCCATGGAGGATATGCCTGATGAGATCATTGCGGCGCAGACAATGTACATGAGAATTCTTATAGACTTAAGGCGCGCTACTGGGGCAAAGGTCTCATCAAAATCAATGCCCTCAATTTGTGAATAGCCTTGCACAACGAGTCTAGCCTTGTTTCTTACCACATTCCCAGATTCATCAGACTTGCACAATGAGTTTAGCATTATTTCTTACCACATTCCTAGATTCATCAGACTTGTTCTTAAAGATCCATTTGGTTCTGATGATATTTGTTCCTTATGGCCTAGGAACTAACTGCAATGCCTCATTTCTTTCAAATTGAAGTAGCTCATCTTGCATTGATGTGATCCAGTATTCATCCTTGAGCACTTCAACAAAATTATTGGGCTCAATCTTAAAGGTGAAACAGAGATTACTAAATGATGGCTCAAGTTATCGCCGAGTTTTCACACCAGCATTAGGATCTCCAATGATTTGATTGAAGGGATGATCCTTGATAATTGGTATGTTACCCAATGGTTGAGACTAAATAGGAGTTGTGGATTTATCAATAGAGTTACCTATCAAGCTTGGATCTGCATCCTCCTCATCAAAAGAATGCCCATTATTGTCATGTGGTTGGTCATCAACAACCACATTGACTGATTCTTGAATGGTTAGGGTCCTTAAGTTGTAGACTCTGTAAGCATGACTGTTTATACAATATCTTAAAAAGATGCCATTGTTTTTAGAGTCAAATTTGCCTAGATGTTCCCTGTCTTTAAGAATATAGAATTTACTACCAAAGACACAAAAGTATTTAACACTAGGTTGTTTCCTACACCAAAGTTTATATGGGGTTTTGTTCAAACCTGCTCTAAGGTATACTCTATTTATTATGTAACAAGTAGTGTTGACAACTTCAGTGCAAAAATTCTTGGCCATATTTTTACTGTTGAGCATAACAGAGCTCATCTCTTGCAACACCCTATTTTTTGCTTTTAACCACTCCATTTTGTTGCGGGGTCTTAGGAGCTGAGAATTCATGCCAAATTTCATTTCCATCATAGTACTTTTGGAATTGATCATTCTCAAACTCACCTCCATGATCACTCTGAATTTTATTTATGTGATATCATCTTTCAGTTTGGAGTCATTTTGCAAGTTTCTTAAATTCCTTTAATGCATCAGATTTTTCCCGAAGAAATGCACCCAAGAGAATCTGGAGTAATTATCCACAATTACCAAGAAATATCTTTTGCCACCATGTCTCTCAACTCTAGTGGGACCCACTAGATCCATATGCAATAAATCAAGTGGTTTGGAAATTGCTATGGTATTTGTCTTTTTATGTCCAACTTTTATATGTTTACCCTTGAGACAATCACCACAAACAATCTTCTCTTTCTTCCCAATCTTAAGATTCCCCTTACCAAATTTTTCGAGCTTAATTTGGCTAAGTTCTGGTAGTGTACATACCCAAGTCTTTGGTGCCATAGTTCAGACTCATTATCACAGGCCATGTGACATATAGTGGACGGAGCATTTTCTAAACTAGTTTCAATTACATAGTACTTGTTGCTAGTGTGGAGACCTCTCATAATAAATTTACCTATATGGTCCGAGATCTCGCACATGTCCTTGGAGAAAGTGACTGAGTGTTCTTTGTCATAGATTTGGGAAATACTTAGTAGATTATGTTTCAGTCCCTCAGCACAAAGAACATTCTCAATCTTGCACAATCTGGGCCCAACTATCATCCCACGTCCAACTATCTTAGTAGTGCTCCCATCACCAAATGTAACTGACTCACCCTTATATTCAGTATAGTCACAAAAATGGTTCCGCTCACTTGTCATATGTCTGAAGCAACCGCTGTCATACCACTTTGAACTACTGACTGCCTTAAGTGTAATATGTATCACAAGGCAAATTGTTCTTATCTTTTACTACCCATTTGGTAATCATCCTCTTTGGAGATGATTTCTTTTCTCCTTGAGGGTGATTTACCATGGGTGCTTTGGATTTAAGGAGCAACTGATCCGGATTTCCTTGATCCAGCAATTCTTTAGTTTTCGGATTCAGTTGATCAACTTGTTTTAGTCATTTTAGGAGTAGGATATTTCCTCATCTCATTCTCTATTTTCTTTGGAGGACTCTTATGATTCTACATCATATTACTGATTGGTTTGGATTTACCTATATAGCCCAAACCGAAAGTGGAGTGGTCTAAGTGCAAGACATTCAAATTTGTAATTCCCCATATCTCTGTATGCATGGCAGAATGGAGTTGCCTATTGTTTGCTACCTGAAGTAGTAGATTTGTTAGTCACAGGAAGTGTAAGAGAAGCACTAGATTTATTAGTTTCATAGCCTAAGCTTCTCCTATCCTTAGAGTTTCTACCCAAGCCTATAAGTCTTTCTAATTTTTCATTGCTTTGGGTGAACTGATGACTAAGTTCTACTGATTGTTTGTATTTTTGAACATTTAGTTTTAGTTTTTGATTTTCAGTTTTCAACTTATTGTTTTCTATTTCTAGATGTTGAATCTTTTTAGCTATATCCTTAATTTTTAAATCCGCATCCGCAACTTCTTTTCTTAACATGTTTTTCTTTGTAAAAAATCAACATTATCATTGGCTAGCTTATTGTTGATAACAGATGCCTCATCCAACATTTCTTTAAGGAATTTAATTTCATCATTTGCCTAACCAAGATTTTTTATAGTGATTTTGTTGTGTATATAAAGGCCTTATGGATGTCTTCTTCTTCTTCTTCATCAAAGGAAGGCGCCTTTTTGGTTTGTTGTTAATCCAATTCTTCAACGTCCCCTAGATCGGGGGTGACAGTAGTGGTGGAGGCCATAAGTATTTTCAATCATTTTTGGTCTCCATCACTTTTAGACTAACTTGAATCAGATTCGGAGTCTTCAGTGTCATCCCATGTGGCTGTCACGGCCTTTCCTTTCAATTTCTTTATGGGACATTTGGTGGATAGGTATCTGTTGGAGTATAAAAAATAATAAGGAGAGAAGAAAATATGAAGAAAGATGAAAATTCATAATTGTCTATTGTGCGATGCGCAAAAGGAGTTTGGAAGACTCATTATGCGACGCGCAAATGAAGTATGCGAGCAATGAAAGTCCCCACGCAATAACATTAGGAACGCAATGGACATATCTGTGTAATGATATATTGTGCTAGTTTGATTGCACGGAAAGAAGGGTCGGCACATGTGGGAGGCTATAAATACCCCATCACCTTCTTCATTTGTAGAAATTGAAGTATTCCTAAACAGCAGAAGAGAGAAGATTTTCTAAGATTTGTCCAGGTACTTAAGAGCACCTGTTGCCTCGGTGCGCAACAGGTGTCCCGCGCAAGGAAGTGGTCCACGTAGTCAGTGGTCTGCGTAACAGGATGACAATATTCAACTTTTGACCACACAACGAGTCTATTGCGTGGACAATGGATTTCTAATGATGAATTATCATCTTGAAGATGTCAAAGAATGCTCAATTCATGCTACAGAAATGAAGTTCTTCAAGACCATAAAGTCGATTGGAACGATATCATTCCCCCACGATGATTTATATGAGCGAAAATCATATCATGATCCAGAATGCTGCTGAAATTAATATTGAACTGATTTAATACTTGTATTCTTTAATCATAAGCATTTTATCTTGGGATCAAGGGATATAAAGGATGTAAACGTATGTAGAATAAATAAAAATATGATGATTATTCTTTGCATCTTTTCTTTGTTATAATTGAATGAGATAATTCCCAAATCAAATACCTTTCATTTCTTGTCGAAACAAAATGGCGACTCTACTGGGGAGTGATTATCTTACTCAATAATGCATAGAAAATGTATACAAAGAATTTCATCATTGTTTGGCGTCATGCAGATGCCAAAATGGTAATTCTCAACGGGAACATCCTCCCTTTTATCTCTAAGATAAAATATTCCTTTATATAAGTACTAATTGATATTATTTTGCATTCTCAAGCCAAAACTACAATGCAACAAACATATTACAACTACAATCAATGGTGACCGCTACAAGCAAAACAATTTTCTATTTCACTCTAAATGGATTTGTAGTGGAATATGTCTGTAATCAATCTTCAGGCCTGAAGAACCAGCGGATCTAAGAAAGGCCAACTCTTGGTAAGAACGATGCTTCGTGAGCTATTGTTGGAGTGATATTTGAATAACCACTCACACAGGATAAAGGAAATGAATGGATTGTTGTCTCTTGAAGGAAGACGAAGGTCCATGCAACTGTCAAATTAACTCCATCACAAATGATCAGAGGCCCAGTAACAAGAAATGCAGTTAGACAGAACCCCACGCTCGCTCCTCCAGCGTTGTATCCTAGAAAATCCTCGTACTCTCTAACATCACAGGATTTCCCAACTTTACCTGCTACAAATGTTCAATGGACGAGAAAAGAAAAAGGCAAATCACTTGTAGAAAATTCATCAGCCTCGATATCTCCGCAAATAGAACTTTAAAGAGCCATATCACAATCAACTGAATCATATGGAAGTGTAAAAGGACTCAACGAGACTCATCTCTTATTGATCCCCACCACCCCGATACACTTTTATCCTACTCCGACAACACCTTCGTCAGGGAGTGGAGAAGCCACCGTATACATGGCAAGAACAAGTCAAGGTCAATTACCGACTGTTGATGAGCGTATGACTGAGATGGCAAAAACCCAAAGGACTCCGATGGAAGAATGTCAAAGTCTTCGAGATGCTTTAACCACTCTTGCTCATAATGCGGCTCAGGTTATAGCCCCACCAATGATGGCTGCTACAGATGGACACAAACAACAACCTAAAGGTTCGCAACCGTCGAGAACAAGATCACATGGCTCTGCCCCTACTATGAGAGCAATAATCCAAGAGGAAATGTGATAAGTGGTAATAGAGATAGTCAGAGAATGTTTCGACAAGAAAACAAATGCATTTGATTTGGGAGATTTATTCAATAATAACAAAGAATTTGATGAGAGATCAATGATCACAAAATATCTTATTCTGAGTTCATTTACATCCTCAGATTCCCTTGATTCTGAAAATAGAGTACAATCAATAAGCGTAATGAATGAAAGATAAGATAGTCTTATGGCAATTTCAGCAGCATTTCAATGCTTTTGATGTTCATTGCCAAGGCGGAAAGGTTGTGCGGGCTTGAAACCCTTGATCTGGCCATGCGATAGGTTCTGATCATCCTTCCAGTCATCCTTTCAGTCATACGGATTCTTTCTTTTGGAATTATCTTTCTATACTTCACATTTCCTTCATTTTCCTCTGAAGGTGGAGCGCATAACCCTTGAAATGTGGAGCACACAACCCTTAAAATGTGGAGTGCACTTCCTTAAAATGTGGAGTGCACAATCCCTTCAAATGTGGAACGCGCTTCCTTAAAACGTGGAGCACACAATCCCTTGAAATGTGGAGCGCACATCCTTAAAATGTGGAGCGCACAATCCTTTGAAATGGGGAGCGCACTTCCTTAAAATCTGGAGTGCACAATCCCTTGAAATGTGGAGCGCATAACCCTTGAAATGTGGAGCGATCATCCCTTGAAACATGGAGCGATCATCCCTTGAAGCGTGGAGTGCACAATCCCTTGAAATGTGGAGCACACAATGCTTGCTTTAGGACAAGTCCCCATGAATAATGGTGCAACAGACTTTCTCCAAGACATGTTTCCTTAGAGAATGGCATGAAATCCATGCATTTGGACATGTTCCCTATTCAAATGACATAAAAGCCATATCGTAGGACATAAATCCATGTAAAGTGGTGCTAGAGCCAAGCTTCAAGACATGGTTCCTCACATAGTGGCGCAAGGAGCAGTCTTCAGGACATGAAAAGCCTGTCTTCAGGACAACATTCCATGTGAAGTGGTGCATGGAGGAGGGCTCTAAGACAACAAAAGGCTTGCCTTAAGATAAGGGAGAGAAAAGTGGCACAAAGAGCAACTCTCCAAATGGATTGCGCGGTTCGCGCAATGGGATTCCTTGCAAAGTGAGTTGCGCGGTTCGCGCAATGGAATTCCTTTCAAAATTGAGTTGTGTGGTTCACGTAAGAGACTCATTTTACAATGCTCCATAAAAAGGCATATGGGTTATCTATTAAGACAAGAAAAGCCTTGCCTCAGGACACGCTTTCACATGGAATGACACACAAAGGCCTATCCTTAAGACAATGCCCCTCACAAAGTGGCACAAAGGCTTTTTACATAAATGGTTGCGCGGCCTCATGAAATGGATTTCTTCACAAAGTGGTTGTGCAACCCATGCAATGACTTTCGCTTACAAATGTAGTTGCGCGGATGGCATAATGGAAATTTCTACACAAAGGGGTTGCGCGACCCGTACAATGGCTTTCCCTCTCTCTCTCTCTCTCTCTCTCTCTCTCTCTCTCTCTCTTGTCTTCCTTCCTTCTTGTCTCCCTGTCAACAACAACCTTGTAATGAGGAGAGGAAGGGGTATTTATAGGCATTCCTCCCTTACACAGTGGTGTTCACTACCACTTCTTTCCTCATACAACTTCCATCTCTTTCCTTAAATAGTGGTGTTCACCAACCTCTCCCTTAAATGATAGTGTACATACCTTCTTCATTAAAATGACATCCATGCAGCCTTTTTTACTAGAATACCCTCTTCACCTCTTTTTACCAAAATACCCCATTCACTCATTTTTACCCAAATACCCTCTTTCACTCATTTTTACTAAAATACGCTCTTTCACTCATTTTTACCAAAATACCCTCTTTCACCCATTTTTACCAAAATAAGGAGTGAACAACCCTGAAAAGGATCCGCACCATGGAATTCTCTGAACAATGCAATGGCCATGCAATGAATATTTTTGTGCCTCAATAGATGCCCCCTCGATCCTTCTTTGATTGATTCATGAAATTAAATGGAGGATCAATCTTCTTCCAACCAAAGAACTGAATGAACTGCAACTGAAGGATGACTGGATGATCATGTTTGACCAAAAGATCAAATGATCATGCTCGAATGGAAGAATGGAATGCTCACGATCAAATGGAAGACTTAAATGATCGCGCTTGAATGAAAGAGTTGAATGATCGCGCTCGAATGGAAGATTTAAATGATCACACTCCAATGGAAGACTTGAATGTCCCCCTGCCAGCAGCATCGAGCGAATGCTTCACTAGAGAGGATAAAATTCTCTCTTCATCGAAACTTATCGCTGTAACAGCTGTGACAACTTCGTCTCTGAATATCTTAGTCAGACAACTATCTTTCAATGTTGTTACTGCTGCAACAGTCTCTTTGATCAACCCTGGCAACTCTTTCTTTGAATTTCGTGTCTAGGGAGTTGTTCTTTA